>NC_044305.1:126529376-127185958 GCF_007474595.2 Lynx canadensis | reverse complement strand
GGAGGGAGGGGAGGGTGGGTGATGGGTATTGAGGAGGGCACCTTTTGGGATGAGCACTGGGTGTTGTATGGAAACCAATTTGACAATCAATTTCATATATTGAAAAATAAATAAAAATAAAAAAATAAAATAAAATAAAATAAAATACTAAGTGAACAAAGGAGGCAAGTTGGACTAAATGTGTCTAAAGTTCCTTTCCAGCTTTTCAATAACTACAAGAGAGTTCAAAATAGACACCACTGTTGGCCCACAACACAACCCACATGCGGCAATGGCTTGCCAGCTCCTCCTGCAGTGGTGACCCTTGCTAGCATTTTCATGCCCGTTAGATCCACTTCACCTGGACAATTCTGATTTCCCAAGCTTAAATCTCCATTCCTACCACTCATACCAGAAAACCTTCTTAGTTCTTCTGGACAAAATTCTCCCTGTGCCACCAATTGTGCCCTCCTTCAACACTTATGCTGGTCTGTTTCCTTCTTTTTTGGTGATCCCAGAAGAAGAGGGCCCTGTACTGCACACTGGGTGTTCCTTGCTGTGCCTGGCCCAGGCAGCTCACATGAGTAGCCTCAATCTGCTTCCTTCCTCAGTAAACCCATGCATCCTTTCTCCGCAGGTCTCTTTCACGTGTCTTTTACAGTGCCCTAAAATGACTTTCCGTTCCATTCACAATGTGACATGCTGTCTTTTGTATACCTAACTGCGTTGTATATTAAGTTCTTTGATTTTAGCCTGAACAAAACTTTCGTTAAAAAAATGCATTTGTTCATTTGGAAATCTCTTGCTTTGGTGGGATTCAAAAATTTCAAATATCTAAATTCAAAATTTCTCTTACTGAAAAGTTAGCATTTTTGTTTGTTTTTCTTTTTCTTGAAAGAGAATTCCTCAGACCAACAATCATTTGAGTGATGAAACAGTGATGTGGGGAGAATCAGCTATTCCCTCCCAAGATTTGCTCTTTGGATACTCAGGTATGCCTCCCTTTCTCTACAGTCTAATCTCAGGTGGGTGGGACATTGAACTTGATGACTTTTTGCCCACAGTCCAGGTTGTGGCTCTTTTTGGAGCACTCCCCTGCGTTGGCAATAATTGGTGTGAAGCTGGCCTCAACCCTTGACCATGCAGCAGCATGGAACTAAGTTTGGGGTTAGTAGATCTCTCGCTACCCTTGTTTGATTTATTGCATGTTCCATTGTATAAATGTGGACTATGAAGGAGGTAGAACCAATATCAGCCCAAGGAAAAGTCCTGTTCTTCACTCCAGCTTTTTCAGAGAGCCCTACATTTATGGTGGTAAGAAGAGTGATAGTCAAGTCTACCATGTGCTTCTCAGCCCTTAATGAAGCTTGTTTTTGATACCCATTTGTCTAGTTTTCCTTGGTTGTATCCTTCCTCTAGAACTTTTGAGGGGAGAAGAGATGAGCTATAGGCTGATTCTCCAGGGACTGATTATGAGAAAACTCAGAGGTTCCTCTTGTGCCTCTGGACTCTATAGCTTTTGCTACCGTAATTCTTAGTACAACAGGCAGAGAGAACGCTGGCCAGGAAACCAGGAGACAAGGCTCTAGCTCTTGACCTTTTGACTTCATTTTAGTGTAAATGAGAAGATGGAGAAGAAGGAATGATAAAAGGTGTGTGTGTGTGTGTGTGTGTGTGTGTGTGTGTGCACGTGCATGTGTGTGCATTCTCCAGTTTAATGAATGGCTAGGTCTAAATACAACAATCTGAATTCTCTATTACTCCACAGAGTATTTTAATGAGTTTGTTTTTGGGGGACGAGGAAGACAGAAGGCAGTTATTTTCAAAGATGAAATTATACTTGTACCAAAGAACAGACTGTTTTAATGGTTAAAACACTTTTATTACTAAAAACAAGCTTTCCTATGAACCAACAGTTAAAAACAAAAGGAAAATGCTTAGTAAACCCTAAATCATTAAATTATTGGAAGCAATCAGAGTAGTTCTTACACCCCCTTAATTAATAGAGAATGAACAAGCAATTCAGCTGTGGGTGGAATTTTTACTTTAACTCAATTTAAAACAACTATATATATATCTACATAGATAGATATAGATAGATATAGATATAGATACAGATTTCTTTGTTAATTCTAAAATAAATGCACTTATCTCCATAAATCCTAGGAGTATGCACCACACCTACAGCACAACACTTGATGGATACAATTATACATAATTATAGATATAGCTTACTGAAATCTCTCTCTCTTCCTCATGCCCATCAATTTTTACGTGACAGGCTGTGAAGTGAACCTGACGAAAGAATAGAGTCTTAGGGAAATATGTATGCTGTATTATCTAGGACAATGTCCAAAAGATGTGTGAATTCCTGCACCATTTTCCCCAAAATGTTAATTCCATTTAAGAGTGTTTAAGAAGTGCTGCCATTCCCATTGCAGGATGTTATGTATTCCAACAGCTGTAATTATTATGTTATTCTAAATAGTGAGCCAAACATTGCCAGCAACTTGGCTACCCATGATCTGAAATCTGTGCTTTGGGTTTGCCAAATTCTACTTTCTCCAAATGATGATTCTTGAGATGCTTGTTAACATTTCTTAGTTCTTTTGCAAGATAAACCTTCTCAGATATTTCAACTGCTTCTTAAAGCTCTTAATTCAAGTATGTGGTACTGTATGATCATCTTGTGAATATGTTCCAGTTCCCTGGATGCCCCCCACTTCTGGTTTGAAAATGGGTTTATTGTTTAATTTAAATTCTAGATTCCCACTACCTGATATGTTAATAATTTAACTGTTGATTGTCTGTTTCTCCAACTAGGATATAAGTAAGTGCCATGAAAACAAATATTGATTGTGTCCCTTGCTATCCTTACTGCTTAGAATAATGCCATCACATAGCAGGTGCTCAAGAAATATTTACTGTATAAAACTGAATAAGTGAATGTACCATTTTTCAACAATATGTTAAATCAACATGTTAAACTAAAAATTTAAAAAAGCTGTAAATCATCCACAATTTCATAACCCAGAAAAAGTTAATATTCAATAACAACTTTCCTGAACTTCTTCGACACCTGAAGGCCTGACTAGATAAATAAATGAGAGTTTTTTAAAGCCCTGATAGAATCATAGAAATATTTAATAATGAAAACACTTTTAAATTTATAGAAATCAGATTATACACTGCATGTATGTATGTATGCATGTATGTATGTATTTATTGAATTTTAGAGAGATCAAGAGAGAGAGAACATGAATGCAGAGAGACAGAGGGGAGAGAGAATCTTTTTTTTTTTTTTTTTTTTCCAAAGTTTATTTATTTTTGGGACAGAGAGAGACAGAGCATGAACGGGGGAGGAGCAGAGAGAGGGAGACACAGAATCGGAAACAGGCTCCAGGCTCTGAGCCATCAGCCCAGAGCCCGACGCGGGGCTCGAACTCACGGACCGCGAGATCGTGACCTGGCTGAAGTCGGACGCTTAACCGACTGCGCCACCCAGGCGCCCCGAGAGAGAATCTTAAGCAGGCTCCACACTCAGTGCAGAGCCCAATGTGGGGCTCTATCTCACAAACTGTGGGATCATGACCTGAGTGGAAATCAAGAGTTGGATGCTTAACCGACTGAGCCACCCAAGTGCCCCTACATGTTGTTTTATAATAAAAGTATTGAGCTTAATTGTAATAAATTTTACAGCTGTAAAAGAAAGTGAAGCAAGTAATTTCCAACATGGAGAAATATTTGGCAAAACAGATAAATGTCTTTTCATTTCAAGAGATATTTTTTAAAGGTCCCCTGGAAGCTAAGAAAAATGAATAGCAAGAGCATCCATCAGAGTGCCTGCATGGCTCAGTTGGTAAAGCATCCGATTCTTGGTTTGGGCTCAGGTCATGATCTCATGGTTCATGAGTTTGAGCCCCACATTGAGCTCCATGCTGACAGTGCAGAGCCTGCTTGATATCCTCTCTCTCTCCCTGTCTCTCTCTCTGCCCCTCCCCTGCTCGTACTCTCTGTCTGTAAATAAATAAATGTAAAAAGAAAAAAAAAAGAGCATCAACTTACTCAAGTATCAACAACAACAACAACAACAACAACAACAAAACATCTTTATGAGTTAACTTTAGGCTAGATGATTGAACTTCCTGATATGAAAGACAATAATGATCACTGTTATACACAGTTCATTTCTGCTCCTAATTTCACAATTTCATTATTAACGGAGTTCAGGGTTTTTAAGATGTATATTCTGTTCACAATTCATAATTCTCCCTGTTTTTGGTTTTTGTTCTATACCTAATGGGTTTCTGGTATTTTCATCCTGGTTTCCCTTCTCTCTTAGATCTTTATCTCGAGTTCTCTCTGGGTGGCTTTGACTGTTGAGTCATTAATTACAGAAGGTCTGTGAGGGCTGTTTCCTCACGTTCCTTCATATTAGCAAACTCTTGCCTGTGTACCTAGATAGCAACATGACTGGATATGATATTCAGAGGCTACCTTTTCTTATCCTCAACCATTACCTACTTCTATTAAATGCTGTTGTGGGGAAATTTTATATCAGCCAGATTGTCCCCTCTCTTAGGTGACTGCTCAGTTTTCTCTAAAGACAAGAAGAATTTTTTTTTTTTTTGCTCACTCAATTCAGTCACTAACCTAGAATATCACTTACTTTCAATTAAAACACATCATTTCTTTGTGTTACACAGAGGATTTTTTTCATCTGAAAATAAAGTGCTTCTTTCATTTCTGAGTTACTTTAAAATAACTTTTTGATATATGACATCAGTGATACTTGATTTTATCATATATTTTATGATATATATTTTTTCTATTTTTCATTCTTAACATTTTTCCTATAATCATTTTAATATTTTGTCTTTCTTTTTACATCCCCTTAGATATTTCAAATGCTTTCTTTATGCTATTAGCTTGATTACTTTAATTACTCTATGATCTTTTCTTAAATATATATATTAGATCAGTCTTGGAATTTTAGTATGTTCCCTCAAGTTGTCATAATCCTGTCTTTGTACTTATATTTTATTGAATTCATTTTCCAAAGCTCTTATACACTATAAGCATCTGACAGCATTTAGTCTCTCTTTCTCAGCTTTGTTTTCCTCCAAATTATGTTCTTTCATTTTTTTAGATGCTACTGTTATTTTTTAAATATGTTTTTGTTGCATGTTTGAGGTACCATCTTTTGATTTCTGTTATCTCTGCCCAGCCTTCCCATTTGTTCAGTTGATATAGGTGTGTGTGTGTGTATGTGTTTGACATGTTTCCTACCTTATCTGGGACTATTTGCCTATCTTTTGATATAAAGTTTGAGGATTTGTTGTTACTTTCTACCTATCTTACTGATATCTGAGGAAGAGTAATCAGCATAAATTGTAACTCTCGCTTCATCTGGTAGTTGCCCGTAGACTTTTGGCTATGCTTTATCTCATTGTTTCATGTTTATGGTTTCTCATTCATTCATCACCCACTTGGACACAGAGCCT
Source organism: Lynx canadensis (assembly GCF_007474595.2). Lineage (NCBI taxonomy): Eukaryota > Metazoa > Chordata > Mammalia > Carnivora > Felidae > Lynx > Lynx canadensis. The sequence goes on along the minus strand of NC_044305.1, from coordinate 127,180,475 downwards.
GGGATTTGGCTTCATTCTGACACCTTTACTCAGAGACCTGGCTTCTCTACCCAATTCTTTTGTAAACCTGGCACTGAAAAATGAACACAAAGTTTAACTGTGCTCCGGCTGTGCTATGCACATTGATGTGTTCACCTTCTTTGCCCTAGACAAATGCCAATGTTTAGTGTTTCTGTTTTCCTTGCTAGGTGATCTCATCTGCTGACATATCATGTGTACACACACACATTCATATATATATACACACACACATACAAACACACATATTCATTTATTATATATATTATATATCATACATAATATATTATATATATAATTATTTTTATAATGAAATACATATCTAAATGATATGTATATATATAATATATAATATATACCTATAATATATATAATAAATGATTACAATTTCCACGTCTTCAGCCAAGCCATATATTCTGGATTTTAAACTTGCAAATCTAATTGCCTCTGTATATCTTCACCTGGTTTTTTCCCCAGGTGATCTATGTTCAATATACATTAACTTCAACTCTTTCTCTCTTGAACCCCTCAAAACTTTCTCTTTATTGCCTATGTTAACACCTTCCACCCAGTCACCTATCTAATTCATCTCTGCTCCTCCCTCTTCCACATACTCTTTAGATTTAATCAATCATGAAATAGGATATGTTTTATCTGTAAAATGTCTGTTGAATTTATATTAATTAAACTTAATCTGTGTACAAAAATATGTCTACACTAGTGTATAGAAAAACATTTTTATGATAGATGAGGTTGGGAGAAATGCCAAATTATCATGGGAAAGCACATAAACTATGATATATTCACACACCGGAGGATTGTGGAGCCACTAAGATAACTTTATGAAAGTACTCAATGGCACAAATATCTCTAAAATTGCAGTTAAAATCAGGGAACAAAGTCTACAAATTATAATCTCAACTATATTAATTATAATTATTCATAAACTTACTAGAAGTAATAATTATAATTACTATAATTATTCATAGGTTGCTTTTGTTTTCTCTATGATGGTGATGTTTTACTCTTTTCTACATGTTTCTTATAATAAAATCAATCATTTATAGGATGTTTACTATATACCAAGCATTAAACTAAGTGATTTACTTACAGTTTCTTAGTAAATTCTCAATTGTCATGCATTAATATATAAAAAGAAAAAAATATTATAAAGATATTTCTTAAATGCCTTTTCCTCCCTCTCTGCAGTAATTCCTTTAATTTAGAACCCAAATGTAAAGCACAGTGATTCTCAAATGTTCTTTGTTCACTATGCCCTTATGCCTGGGTAAGTTTTCTGCAGCACACCTAAGCCAAAAGAAACATAACAGTTATGTTTACTCAATAGTTAGGTTCAAATAATTTAATAAGTGTTTATGTCCTAACAACTAAGTGATCATTTAGAAATAATATGAATTTAAAGAAAAATATTTTTATTTCATTTTTTTAAAGAAGATTTTTAAAAATGTTTACTTATTTATTTTCGAGAGACAGAGAGAGAGAACACAAGCAGGAGAGGGGCAGAAAGAGAGGGAGACGCACAGAATCTGAAGCAGGCTCCAGGCTCTGAGCTGTGAACACAGAGCCTGATGTGGGCCTCAAACCCATGAACCATGAGACAATGACCTAAGCCAAGTCAGATGCTCAACTGACTTAGCCACCCAGGCACCCCTACTTCATTCTTAAATAACCAAAGTTACTTACTAATGGGATGTGCACGCCTGTTGGACTCTGCACATCTTTTTAAGCCTTTTACCCTTATTTCCTGTTCCATGTTGATTTTCACATGGTGCTTACTTTTTATCCTAGAAGCCTCCCAAAACCCAGCTTCACATACATATAGCATCATGGTAAGAACTGTAGATCAACCTCATGTTGAAACTATGAACAAGATAATTGTTTTGTTTCCCTGCAGAATTCCTACAACTTGGCTGAGGCACCCTGGGATGCCATGCACAAAGTTTAGAAACCATGAGCACAAGAGTTGTTTATACGTATCTCCTCATCTTCCTCACTATCCTCTATCTGGAGAATTTTTATCTCTTCGCCTTAGCCCAAAATAACAGTCTTTGGTTTTATCAAGGTTCGATGTCAAAATTTTTAGATGTGCCTCAATATTTTGACTATCAATTTTGTGATCTTGATGTTTCTATCAATTCCATCAAATTTTGGCAGCACACCCAGTCTTTATCCAAATTATTGCTCTGCTGGATATTTAGGATTCAGCTACTATTGTCCTCTCTCCAGTCGACCCAGAAGGAAAATTTAAGGACTTCACCTTGAATGTATTAAGCATGAATCCATCTGTAGTATATCTGAGAGTGGATTACCCCATTGTTCTACAGGAGATCACAAAATCCTCACTTAAATGCCTTGCTACATCTTCTAATGTGTCAAATTCCTACATTATTGGAAAAATAGTTACATTTTTTTCATTCACTCATTCATTCATTCATTTCATTTCATTTCAATTCATTTCATTCATTCATTAAAAATACTGTTTTTAGCACTTAACAAGTCCAGACACTATTTTGGTTGCAAAGAACAGAAGTAGAATCTGTCCCTCCTCTCACAATGCTCATGGGAGAGAGACAGTAATCAAATAGTCATACAACTGCATGTAAAACTCCACCTATCACAACTGCTACAAACAAAAGATATGTGGTACCAAAAAGGCATTAAATAAAAGATCTGGGCTTATAAAGAGTTTGGGGTAGGAATGGGAGGATGTGCCCAAGTAATTATTCGCCTGAGATCTGAAGGTTATGCAGGAGTGAATCAGGAAAGAGGTGGGGAGGAAGTGATGTGCCAGCTTGGCTAGCGGCAGGCAGTGAGGGAAGCAAGGTGCCAGGTGAAGCGGGAGGGGAAAACAGGGCCTGGACCAGGCAGGAGAAATCAGTCACATACTCCTTGTTAAGGAGTTTTGTCTTCATCATTTGAACCAAGTGTTCTATGGAAGGGATGCTTTGACAAATTTGCATAAAAAAATCACTCCACATCTTAGAGCGCTAACTGGAGACCCCACTACTGTCTACAGATCTTCAAGAATCCACCCCAGGAATTCAGTGAACCCATCTCATAAGCCTCAGAGGACCTTCTTCAAGGCCAAGTGGCATGAGCTACTTTAAAGAAGCTGAAAGGTCTCTTATAACCCGTCTGTGTATGTGAGGCCCTCTCCCGGCCTAACAGAGATGTCCTTGCCTTATGCTCTGAAGATCAGTGTCAAACTAGGGACTGTGCTGGGTGACTGTGGACCCTCCTGTACCCAGCAGCATCAGCACGGCTACTCCTCTGAGTTACTCCCACGCCCACTGAGGCTGGAGGACACCCTCATTTCACCAAATCTGACTCTAATTGAACATTATTTGAGTTTGATCCTCACAACCAACTTGTAGAATAGATACCACTGTTGTATCTGTTGGATGTACCTGGCCACTGCTTTTATTTCTCTGCCTTGATGAGCAGCAACTGATACTCCCATGTCTCTCCAGAAGAACTGAAGAAAAATCCTACTCTGCACTGATTATCTAGAATATTATCTGACACAGTAAAATACTGGAAAGCAAAATGGGCACCTTCCTTTTGAGTAGGACTTGCCAAACCTACAGAGGTCAGTTACTCATTACAGGATCCCACGTTACCACTGGTCATGGCCCTCTGTTTAGATGCTTCACCACAGTGTGCTCCACGGACCAAGAGCACCCACACCACCTGACAGCCTGTTAGAAATGCAGAATCTCAGCCCACTTGTGGATCTACTCAACCAGATGCCCGGGTGATTCATAGGCACACTGAGGTTTGAGGCTTTCTACTTTGGAGCACTCTTTCTCAAACGTTGACAAACACCACAATTGATGTGGGCCACTAAGAGAAGTGGGGTAGAGCCCGTGCCCCAGGCTATTTACCAAGTTCTTCAGATAATTCTTATAGAGACCAAAGTTGGAAAAACATAGCTTTAGAAGACACAGGTGTGTAGGAGAGAAGGTGCTATAGTGGCAACAACTTTTTGTTTGTTTGTTTTGCTTTTAAAGAAGGTGTGGATCTTGATTAAGTCACAGAAGGAACAGTGATCTGTGGGAAATCACACCACTGGGCACTGGAAGCCTAGATTAAGTTTCCTGCTTTCCCGCAGATGAACTTCAGGAAGGGGAATGACATGGCAGCAGCCATTCTTACGTGGTGGCGGTGACTGCAAAAGCTGCTGTAGCTCCGGGTCCTGAGCTCTGGTGGGTGTGCCCAGAATTCTGGCACCCAAATGGTCATGTCCCCAGAAACCCAGCTGCTGACTTCTCTCTCCACTAATTCATAATCTGATTTCTAATAACTTGCTTAAACCTGTGAGCCTCAGTTGTACTTTCATGAACGTGAAAATACAAGAAAGGGATATAGTCCCTCATGGGGCCCTTATGTTTACTTTTCCCACTACCTGGAATGCTCCTCCCATCAGTCAGCTGAAAGGTCAACTTTTTCAGAGAGACTCCTCTAAAGACCCTGTGGATATTAGATTCCCTCCTCCTCTTGCCAAGGGCATCCTTTATCCTGTCATTCGGATTCTCTATCATTGCATTAAAAAAAATGACAGACCTTATCTTTTAAGATTACAAAAAAGTGGAGCAGCAAATACAGAGCTCCTCTATCCTGCTCCTTCTTCACATCACACAGCCTCCTATTATTAACCTCTGACATTAGTGTGTGCATTTCTTCCAAATAACAAAACAATATTGATTTATTATTATTAACCCATGTCCATAGTTTACATTAGGGTTCACTCCATGTGTTGACAAATGTATAATGCCATATATCCACCATTGCAGATTCATGCAGAATGGTTTCACTGCCCTTAAAATCCTCTGTGTTCCACCTGAATCCCTGGCAACCCCTGGTCTTTCTACTGTGTCTTAGTTCCATCTTTTCAGAATGCCGTATAGTTGGAATCATACAGTATGTAGCCTTTTCAGATTGGCATATATATAGTTTCTGAATATTCCATTATATGGATGAATGAACCAGAGTTTAACCTATTGAAGGAAAACTTGATTGCTTTCAGTCTTTAGCAATTATGCATAAAGTTGCTATAAACATTTGTGTGCAAGTTTTTGTGTGGACATATGTTTTCAACTCATTTGAGTAAATAAATACCTACTAGTGTGATTGCTGGATCATATGGTAAGACTATGTTTAGCTTTATAAGAATCTGCCAAACTGTCTTCCAAAGTGGCTGCACCATTTTGCATTCCCATCAACAATGAATGAGAGTTCCTGCTGCTCTACTTCTTCGCTAGCATTTGGTGTTGTCAATGTTTTTTTTTTTTTTTTTATCTTAGCCATATCATTGTGTTTTACCCTAATTAGAAATTATCTTGTTGATTTATTTGGTTACGGATTTAATAGTTGTCTCTCCCACTCACCACTAGGACAAGAGTGAAAATTTTGTCTTCTTGTTAACTGGTACATTTGTAAATAGACTTAGTAGAAAAAGAAGGCCAAGCTCACTGGAGACATGCAATAAACACACAACTAAGGAATGACTAAATGGATAAATTAGCCTTAGGAATTGTGAAGGAGTTGATTGTTATCTTCATTGATTCCCACACCTACCTCATTTAGTCCCAACTTGCATCAATTCTTTCATTTTAGTCTCTCCTTATGCATTTCCCTCTTCCCACTATTATTGCCAACTCCCTGTTCCCTACTTTGGACTTGCTGTTGGAATTGGGGGATGAGTACTGCACTATTTTTATCGAGCATAAATGCAGCCCCAGAACTTTAAAACTAACTTAGTGCTATTTTTTAAACTAAGATTTCTATTTATTCTCTGGGTTATTCTTTGATAGGAGGGCATAGCCTGGTTTTCCCTTGTTCCTGCTAATTTGCTATTTTTGAGGGAAAAATGAAATTGGCAACACGAATAACTTGTTTTCCATATCTCCAAAGGTCATAACTACTACAAACTGATGAGATGAGAGTGTTCTTTATTCCTCATCCATCATAGACACCACAAATTTTCACCAATAGCTTTCAGGGATCAGGCTGGACAAGACTCAGGAAACACATATTTGGAATGGTCACTGGAGCTTGGGAAAATCATATCAATGAGTTATCATTGTTGTTTCTAGATGTCACTATAGCTGAACCTAGACTGCAGCTGGGTTTAAGTTGAGACCATTGAGATCAACCAAAGGTACAGGAAAAAAAATTAAGAAAAAGTTAAGAGGAAAAGAAACTGACCAAATTTATTTTGTGCAAAGCTGTTCCTCATCTCTATTGTGGCCTTCATAGGATCCACTTAATCATCTTAATATCTTTGGGCAGGTCACGTGGTAGAATGATCAGTAAAATGGGATTTCTTCTCTGGCAACAACCTGCAGTGTGACTTTAGAGAGGTCATGAAAATTTCTATTATTAAGAACATCAACTTCAAGGGTATGGGTGGATAATTCCATATTGTTTCCTCCGGGACTGGCCAAATACATTTATCAAAGAGAATTTAGCAGCAAGAACGAATCCAATGCAATTTTGCTAGAGCTTCCTTACCACAACTTCCTGAACTCACTGCAGAGTTAGGAGCCTACTTCTTTTTTTTTTATTTTATTAAAAAATTTTTTTTTCAATGTTTATTTTTGAGAGACAGAGACAGAGCATGAGTGGGGGAGGGGCAGAGAGCGAGGGAGACACAGAATCGGAAGCAGGCTCCAGGCTCTGAGCTGTCGGCACAGACCCCGATGCCGGGCTCGAAACAGCAAACTGTGAGATCATGACCTGAGCCAAAGGCGAACACGTAACCGACTGAGCCACCCAGGTGCCCCAGGAGCCTACTTGTTTTTTCATGTATTTGGGAAGATTGAGACCCAGTGAATGAGAGACATTACCAAGGACATGCAGTGACTGTGTGGCAGAATTAGGACTAAAACCCACAACTGCTGGCTGTAACTCAATGCTTCTTGTACCTTCCTTCAAATAGTCTTTTTATCCTTTCTGGTATGGTATTCAAAAGGAAAATGCAACCATTGCCCCATCATCAACAGGACTCATCCACAGTTCCTAAGGGATGGTTAGTCATGTGTGCTGCTAATCCAGAGAGTAATTAAGGTAGCCTAGGTCTTATCTCCATTTTAAGATAGAGCACATGAGCCCTCAAGGGTACTTTCTTCTTCACAAGACACCAAGTCCACCAGTTGTTCTGTACTTCTTGAATGAGACTTTCTAGAAGTGTCTGTGGCTATCCAAAAATAGCCTGTAAATTTAAAAACCATATTATTTAAGAAAAGGATTATTCTTTGGACCTTTTATAAAATGGGAATAGCTCAGCCAATGAACATTTTGTTGTTGTTGTTGTTGTTGTTGTTGTTAGAGATTTAATTTATTTGAAGAATTCAGCACATTCCAAATTCAGAAAACTTTTCAATGTACAATTAACTGTATTTCAAAATCAGACTTATTCTATTGATGAAAGCACTTGCTTAAATGTTTAGCTTCCTTGGAGTTCCTTGGAGTTCCTTGGAGTACTTGAAAGCAATAAAGAATCATTGAAAATGTTCTCCCCAGAGTTTTCACCCATTCAAAATGGTCTCTCTTCAATTAGTCCAACTTTATGAAGCTCTCTGATGATAACACACTTTCCACATGGAATCATATGGAATCTTGGATTTGGAGACATCTTGGTAATCATTTTATCTTACTTATTTTCTCTTGTGGGACTGGAAGACTAAAGAGGAATGACTTTTTCAAGGTCTCATAGTGAGTTTCTTGGTAGAACCAATGATATTTAACATGCCTTATGATTTACATATAATCACTTTTAGAAAGGCCTTTTTTTCTTGTTTTTTCCTTTGTTTTGAGTTTTTCTTTAAATTCTAGTTGCTTAATATACAGGGTAATATTGGTTTCAGGAGTAGAATTTAATGGTTCATCACTTACATACAATACCCTGTGCTCATCACAACAAGTGCTCTCCTTAATGCCCATCATCCATTTAGCCCATCCCCCACCCACCTCCCCTCCAGCAAATCTTGGTTTGTTCTCTATAGTTATGTGTCTATTTTATGATTTGCCTCTTTGCCTTTTTTTCCTTTCCCCTATGTTCATCTGTTTTATTTCTTAAATTCCACATATGAGTGAAATCATATGGTATTTGTCTTAGAAAGTCAATTTTAAAGCACTCATGAGACAGAATAATCTTCATTTCTTTTCAAAAGATCTGAAGCTTTCCTAAGGAAACAGGATCCAGACAGCTAAATGCATGAACAGAGTTTGGAACCTGCTGTCTCTGAGTAGCACATTTGTAATGACTATAGAACCTTGTTCAGTTCATTAGCATTATTTAAAACAAAACAAAACAAAACAACAAAACTCCCAACCTCTCTCTTCCTTTTACCTCTTCTCATTCTGGAAACTCTCTCAAATGAGAGGAAACCTTTGTGTCCTTGTTCAAACTATTTTCTTACCTCTTTCTGACAAATTCTTCTTTATTCTGCCAGGTTTATCTCAAAGGAGATGTCTTCTGTGAAGAGATATACCCCCTTCCTGGCCCCGGGCAGTTATTAGTCTCTTTTCTCTGCTGTCCCTGAACTTTGCATGTATCTCTGTCACAGCACATTGCACATTATTTTGTATTTATTTCATACCTGTCACTGTCTCACTGAAAACTGTGAAATTCTACAGATCAGGAGCTAAGTCTTATTTATCTTTTATACCCAATGCCTAGAACATGGCAAGCGACAAAATAATATGTGCTCCACAAATATTGTTGAATTTCTATCAACACCCATTCATTCATCTCTGAAATATGAAACAGGTCCAGTTACTGCTATGAGGTCTCATTGACAGGTTCCTTTTGAGCCTTTGAAATTGTGAAGGTGAGAACAGGTACAGAATTATCTAGCTCACACTCCGAAGATCTTGTTCTTTAAAATGAAACAAAGGGATATGTGGCCTCTTAGATGTTGCTTTCTAGTCAGGAGAAAAAGTGACCTGTAGCCAAAATAAGTTGGTAGAAAATAACAAAAGTACTTTTTAGCACCTGTGAGCATGGAGTCTCAAATCAGTTCTTGTTATATTCCTATCCCCACCCTCCTTCCATGGCTCAGCATTCAATAAACATTTACTATACGCCAACTTTCTCACAAGACAGTGTGAGAACAGAGAAAAGGGATTAAGAAGTTCTCAACTTGTTTTCTATGCCATGGATTTGCTGCCATAAACCAAGGATTTAAAATAAATTATTTCGTTTGTAAGACATGATTTTCCTGTTTTTGCAGAAGATAGTATTAGTCTTAGAGGGACAAGTTAGTTTGCCAAATATTGTATAGCTCTTGATTACTGGCATTGGGGATTTGAATTAATACTTGTCTGAATTCAAAGTCTGTGCTTATTTCACTGCAATTTAACATTAAAGAGAATGACACAGCCCTTGATCTGAAGGAGTTCGAGATAAGAGTGGGCACCTGCCACACAGGATGGCGAGCCATCAGGTATTAGCTTGCCTTCTACCATTTGCCCTCAGTTACAGAACTATGTAGACCTCAGTTCGGAGAAGCTAGAAGAGTCTTGGAAGGCTGCCAGCTAACCGTTTCAAGCAGAAAGTCTGGCCAAGCCCTCATTCTTTAATTAGTAGACAGGACATTAATTATCACAACCCTAGGGCAGAATCAGCTCTTTATCTACATCTGAGACTTTCTCCTGGCAGCATGAAAGTAGTGAAAATACAGCTTTATGGGCTCAAACTGGTACCTGTCTGTAAGTCCTTCTGTAAGGCCCTGACCTCTTGGCTTCTGCATATCTGCTGTGTTCCCCATCCTCAGCTAGTTCATTGTCCTGCCATTGCTATACATATTGAAGTAACTTCTCTCAGAGAGACGGATTGGCTTGACAAAGTATGAATATAAAGAAGTACAGAGATGGTAGAGAGGAATGGTGTTGTTAACCTGTATGTCTATTGTTACGGACAGAATGTGTGTCCCCCACCCCCCACCCCAGCCCTGCCAAATTCACATGTTGAAGCTGTATTCCCCCAACATGATGGTATTTGGAGATGGGCCTTTAGGAAGTAATTAGGGTTAAATGAGGTCATGAGGTTGGTCCCCTTAATATAGGATTAATGCCCTTATGAGAAAAGATACCATAACACTGACTCTCTCTCTCTCTCTCACACACACACACACACACACACACACACACACACACACAAAGAAGAGATCATGTGAGCACACAGCAAGATGGCAGCTACCTACAAAGCAAGAGATGTCCCCTAATAACACCTACATTTCAGTTGCCTTGATCTTAGAATTTTTGGCCTCCAGAACTGTGAGAAAATAAATTTTGGTTGTTTAAGCCACCCAGTTAAAGGTATTTTCCTATGGCAGCCTGAACTAACTCAGACTTCTGGATGGGCAGATTGGGGCAGGACTGTGTGTGGGTTGATGTTAAGTCAAGAAGCCTGGAAGGTACCAAAAAAAAAAAAAAGATATTTAATGAGAAGAGCTACAAGATAAGATCTGGGATTTATGATGACCCAGATAGAATGGCCATATCTGATAGCTTAAAACTCTAAGATCCTCCCTGTTTCTTTGTATTTTGTTTTTCCCAGCCTTTATAGAGCATCTCCTCTGGGCAGAGCAGTGTTAGCAGTTAGAAGACTGAGAGTTGGATAAAACACTGACATTGACCATCAAGGAGGCAATCATAGAAGAGCAGGTGAAAATGGGATGGGTGAACCTGGAAGGTGGCTGAGTGTGTAAGTGGCTTCCTGGGGTTTTATGTTAGAGTGCTACTTTTCAAAGTCCTACTCTAACTCCTTTTCTGCCATACCATCTACATGCAAGGATCCTGGGATCGGGGGTGGTGGGGTGGGGGGGAATAAGTTACCATTGTCACCTAACTGTGGGCACGCTGCAAGGACCAGGCAGTGACCAGTCCTTGGCACTCTTCCTAACAGGTGTTGATTTATGTAGAAGCAAACAGCTTGCAAATGATAAAAGGTGAAACTAGGACTTGGTGGCTACCATATTGAACACTAAAGCTCAAGGACTTGATGGCCTCTCTGGGTTTGCCCCTTGGCATTGCTGATTAGATCCCAGGCAGTGTCTGGGGCTTGGTGCCCAATAGCTGCTGTTTCTTTAGGAAACACATTCATTGCCAATCCTAGATGATGTTAGAACTTAAATGGGAAGGAAACATCGAATGGAGATTTCATTTTCAACAAGAAATAAGGAAATAAAATTATAAAATATTAGGAATGAACTGTAAGAGAAAGGTCTGGAAACTCTAGGTGGGGAACTATAGTCCCATATTACACCATTCACAAGATCATTTGAACAAATGGAGGGAGAATCCTGCTACTGAAAGGGGAAATTGAATATAATAACTATTTTCTTTAATACAAAGTATTTTACCAGTATGCAGATTTTATATTATATCACAGGATTTTAAATATTCAATAAAAATTATAAAAATGTACTCAGGAAAGTAAATGTAAAAAAATTAAAAGTTTAGATAAAAGGACAATAAATCAGGATATGGTGAGGGTAAAAATAGAAATACAGGTAGATGTAACAGAAGAGAGAATCTATGAATAGAACCAATTCTCTATACTAACTTTATGCAAGCTAAATATACTCTCTAAAAAAGATAGGAAAAGGTAATTCAGTAATTCAGTAAGTGCTATTTAAACAACAAACTGAAATAAAATTTTGAGTGTAAATTTAGTTTGCGAGACCAAATAAATTTTGGCTAAATTTGGACTTAAATACATACATATATATATATATATATATATATATATATGAAATTATATTACTAGAATAGAATATTTATTAAATTGGTGGGTAAGTCACAATTTCTAATCTCTGAAGCAATAGATGAAATCTGAAATAAAAGCAATAGTAAAGACTATGAAAATAAGTGTTTAGAAATCGAGTTCTTTAATCTTGGTAAGATTAAAAGGGGGGTTGTTTATGCTGGTTCTATGGTATCATAGACTTTAGGTTATGATAAAGAGTTCTCTTAGGCTAAGCAAGAAGCAATGAAATGGCCTAGGAGGGCTTGGGACCTGGCCAGCAGACAGCTGAGGGAGGCCACCCACATGCCTGTGGGATTCAGGGCCAAGTAAGAAGATGGTCAGGCAAGATGGTGGGGAGGTGGTGTTTGGACCATGTGAGGAAGCAACCACTGAGGCAGATGCCCAGTAGTTTCAGGAGATTGATTACCGTGGGAGAGGGAGCCAATAACTAGCTATATTGGGGATAGTGAATGAAGGATGGAAAAAATCAAAATTAGAATGAAACCCATAGTGTTGGATTGGAATCCGAAGTATTGGTGTGAACTCATGGTTCGCATGGGCGCAGAGCTTCATGTTAACTGGTGAATTCTCTCTTTTATCTGTGAGATCTGATTTCTTAAGGACTATCTGTTGCTTAATTTGACAGACTGGGCCTGGCTTTGGGGGAGGCACAGAGGATGTGAGGAGGAGAGAGAGAACAGGGAGAGAGAAGAGGACTCACAATTAGCTTGCAAAGCAGACACCATACTCCCTAAGAGGTAAATGCCCTTTGGGCTTGAAAACTGATCCCTCACTTCTGAGCATGAAGACATTCTTAGAGGTATAAGCCAGTACATTCCTCTGCTGACTCCCTGTGCGTCATTCTTTTTTCCCTGGTTTCAGGGGAAGTTGTGTGTGAGGAAAGGTGAGCATTACTCCTGCCTTTTTCCTCTTAAAAGTATTTCAACCGAGAATAACTCTAGTTTGGGTATGCTGGAAATGGGAATCTGACCCTGAGTCTGGGCAGAGCAATATCTGAGAATATCCTCACTCCATTCCTGCCATAGCACAGAGACGCTAGGGCTTGCAATTCCTTGAAATAATGAAGGCAATAACTCCAAAGTCTCCTCTGAGAAGGAGCTCTAATGATAACCATCTCAGACTTATTTATTCCATGTCACTGCTGATGAATTTATAATCTGGAGATCTTGACACAATTCAAGGAGGATGGTAAAGAGAAAATGAATTTTTTAGAACACCACACAACATTGGCAGGGCCTGCTACCCTCTGTGTGGCTGACAAAAGACACCGGAAGATGATCTTTGTCTTTCTCCAGGAAGGCAGATGGATTCTCCAAAATGGTGTGTCTCCAGCTTCCTTTTTAATGGAGACAATGGAAGAGGTAGCCTGGACTGGAAAATCTCATCAGGAGTCTCAGGATGCACCTAGTCTCTAGAAATGGAATATTCTGCCTCCAATCACTCACTGAGGCCTCAATCTCTTCTGAAGGCAAGATCATAGATTTTCTTTTTAATTACTTGGTGAGAGCCTGAGTTTGATAGATAGATTGAGAAAGCAGGAAGATACTGGCTGTCATCATGGGTAGGAAAGAGAAGTAGAGATGAGTTCTGTTTCTTTGATTTTGGATAATAATGCCCAAATAAACCCTTTCTGACATGTCGCTGAAGCCTAAAAGCCTTTAATCAAAGGATAAAGTTTTAGTGAGAAACTAAGCTTAAATTCAAATTCCAGGGAATAGATCTATATGAAAATATCACAGAGAACTGAAAATGACTGACTGGTGGATATTTTCCAAGCACAGGTTATAGAAGTATAATAGGAAATACTAAGGGTGATGAAATTTTAGAAGCAACAGTCATAGCATGTCCTTCCACTAAGAACTATACAGAAAAAGCAAATCAAAAACTGAAGAATAGAAAAGAAATGAGAAAGAGTAAATTAAACCATAAGTTTCAGGGTTTCAATGTTATTCTATTCTGAACCACAAGAAAAATAACTGATTAAAAAAAACTCCCCCAATTCATTTTGTGCTGATAGTATGAATTCATTACCAAAAGCTAATAAAGGTAGCACAAAGAAAAAAAACCTATTTTAGTTTAACTTACTAAAACAGGTGCAATAATTTTAAACAAAATATTTTTAAATTAAATCCAACGGCATATTAAAGAATAACATATCAAAATAAGAGGATTTATTCCAGGAACACAATCATGGTTTACCATCAGGAAAATCTATAAACAGGGGCACCTGGGTGGCTCAGTCAGTTCAGCATTTGACTCTTGGTTTCTGCTCAGGTCATGATCTCACAGTTAGTGAGTTTGAGCCCCACATTGGGCTCTGTGCTGACAGCATGGAGCCTGCTTGTGATTCTCTGTCTCCCTTACTCTCTGCCCCTCCCCTACTCACTCTTTTTGTCCCTTTCTGTCTCACAATAGATAAATAAACTTAAACAAATCTGTAAACATAATACCTTATATTAAAAAAAGAGAGAATAACCATAAAATTATGTCAGTAGATACTGAAAAGTCACTTGAATCTAGCAACCTTCTCTAATAAAAATGCTAAGTAAATTAGCTCAAAGGCCAACAATTTACAAACAGTAGCAATGGACATTGGTATAAATAGTAAAATAATAAACCTACTTCCATTAAAATCAGAAATAAGACAAGGATCCCCTGCATCACCACATATTTTTGATGTTTCTAGCTAAAAGAGAGTTGAAAATTAAACTAATTGATCATTAGAAAATACTATGAGAGACAAAAATATACTTTCACATATTATGATTATATACCTAGAAAAAAAATTAAAAATGCTAGTCAAAATAAAATTAAAATCCTACTTGAACAGTAATAGAATCATATAAAATGATATCTATCTAATATATACACATAAATTCATTCATTTTTCATTCAACAAATATTTTTGAATATTTTTTTATGCCAGGTATCATTTTGAATACTAGAAATACAGAGGCAGATAGCAGCTTCTGTGGAGCTTATGTTCTAATGAGAGGAAAATAGATAATAAAAAGCTTTTAAAAATCAATAGACTATCATAGAGTGAACACTGTGATGGAAATAAAGCAGGTTTGTAAAATGAGCATAAATGGAGAGAGATTGGGTTAGAGGGGGTTCTTTATGTGGGATGATCATGGAAGGCTCAGCAAGGAGGTACGATTTAGATTAGACATGGATGGCAAAATTCCACCATTTTATTCTTTTTTAGTTTTTATAGCATTTTATTTATTTTTGAGAGACAGAGCATGAATGGGGGAGGGGCAGAGAGAGAGGGAGACACAGAATCTGAAGCAGGATCCAGGCTCTGAGCTGTCAGCACAGAGACTGGTATGGGGCTCAAACTCACGAACCGAACTGTGAGATCATGACCCGAACTGAAGTCGGTTGCTTAACCAACTGAGCCACTCAGGTTTCCCCATCATTTTATTCTTAAGAATAACAAATTAGAAGTCCCTTTACATTGGCGACAGATCTCTGAAATGTATCTAGGTCAAATTTTACCAAAATGCTCTGTACTTTGCTATAGTCCACTTGTTTATTTTTGTGGCTTGCATTCTTAATGTATCCATGAAATCATTACCAAGACAAATGTCATGATGCTTATTTCCTATGTTTTCTCTAGGAGTTTTACAGTTTGGGGTCTTAAGTTAAAGTCTTTAAACCATTTTTAGTTGATTTTTCCATATGGCGTAGGGTTTAATTTTTTTCTGTTGCATGTGAATATCCAGTTTTCTCAGCGCTTTTCCCCATTTTTGGCACCCTTGTTGAGTATCAGTTGACCATATATGTGTGGATGTATGTCTGGGCTCTATTCTTTTCTATTGTTCTATATGTCTGCCTTTATGCCGGTACAATAATACTTCAATTATTAGAGTTTTGTAAGATATTTTGAAAATAGAAAGTATTATGCCTCCAGCTTTGTACTTTTTATCAAGACTGATATTAGAGGTCTCTTGTAGTTCCATATAAACCATAGAATTATTTTTCTATTTCTGTAAAAAAATACCATTGGCATTTTAATAGAGATTACTTTGAATCTGCAGATTGCTTTGGATACCATGCACATTTTAACAATAGTAAGTCTTCTAATCCATGAACATAGGAAATATTTTCATTTGTTTGTGTCTTAATTTCTTTTATCAACATTTCTGGAGTTCAGTATACTTCCTTAGGTACATCTTTCTCTCAGTATTTTATTATCTTGGGTGCTATTATAAGTGGGACTGTTTTCCAAATTCCTGTTTCAGAAGGTCTATTATTAGTATTTAGAGACACAATGATTTGTATATGCTGAGTTTGTATTCTGCAGCTTTCCTGAATTCATTTATTCATTCTAATAGGTTTTTTGGGGGGTAGTCTTTATGGTTTTCTATATATAGGATCATATTGTCTGCAAGTAGGGACAATTTTATTTCTTCCTGGTAGATTTGTATTCCTTTTATTTATTTCTCTAGACTAATTCCTCTGGCTAGGACTTTCAGTATCATGTTAAATAGAAGTGGGGATGAGAGTTGGTATCCTTGCCTTGTTCCTGCTGTTAAAGGAAAAGCTTTTAGTTTTTACCTTTGAGTATTGTACTAGCTGTGGCCTTTTCATATATGGCCTTTATTTTGTTGAGGTAATTTCCTTCCATTCCTAGTTTGTTGAGAGGTTGTTATTTTTTTTTCTTGTCATGAAAGATTGCTGAATTTTGTCAAATGCTTTTTCTGCATCTTTTGAGATGAAAAAGAGAGAAGACTCAAATAAATGAGATCAGAAGTAAAAAAAGAGACATTACAATTATCCTGCAGAAATAAAAAGGGTAAGAGACTACTATGAACGACAATATGCCAACACACTGAATAACCTAAAAGAAATGGATAAATTCCTAGGAACACACACACCTACCAAGATTAAATCATAAAGAAGTAAAAGGTCGAACATACTTATAATTAGTATGGAGACTGAATTAGTAATCAAAAACCTGTCTATAAAGAAAATTTTGGGACCAGATGGCTTCACTGGTGATTTCTATTAAACATTTAAAGAATAATTAATGCCAATCCTTCTGAAACTCTGCAAAAAATTGAAGAGGACAGAATGCTTCCAAACATGATTTTGAGGCAAGGATTACCCTGATACCAAAGCCAAAAAATGACACCACAAAAAAAGAAACTGCAGGCCAATGACTTTGATAAACATGGATGCAATATTCCTCAATAAAATACTAGTAAACCAAATCCAACAGTACATTAAAAAAAAATCATACACCATGACCAAGTGTGATTTATCTGTGGAATGCAAGGGTAGTTCAACATTTGAAAATCAATTAATGTGACATGCCACATTAACGGAATAAAGAATAAAATAACAGATGTTTCTTTTTTATGGCATATGTTCTCATCTGCTTTCTGATAACAAATTAGAACTCTAGCAGTCACAAATAGAAGCAAGTATCCAAATTTCTTGAAGAAACCAAGGAAGACATTTCTCATATTAAAAGAAGAATAAATTTATAGAAAAACAGTTACGTACCTGCTAGAATTTTGACAAGATCTAAGAAATACTGAGGAGTCCATTTCTTGGCCAGAAATCCTGTGTATAATTTTTTTCAAGTCTGCCCATAATAATTACAAAGGCTTTACCTGGCAAGTTTCATGGGGGAATCTTCTCTCCTCATACCAGACTTGGTGCACTGCCTAAGGCCTTTTAGTCCAGTCACACTGGACTAAAGATTTACTTAAGATTGCATTCCTTGTCCAGATGCCTTTATTCAGAGTTCTCTTTGATTGGGCCCTTCAGCTGAGGTCTATCCCAGGTGTCTCTGCAAAAGCCTCCTTATGGAGGTAAGGCAACACTGAAGACATTTTTCTCTCCTCTGATTCAGCACTCAGTACCTTCCCACTCTTAACTGTCTCCTATCACTCTCCATGAACCATGGAGTCCATAAAACCACAGGCAGTTTTTGTTGGAGGTCCCTTAGCAGTAAGATGACCTCCACATCTGTGCTGATTGACCCAGTGATACTGGTCCACAGGGTAAAATGGAACAGTGAGGAGTCAGCAGTTTCTCCAATGTAGCCTCTTGCTTAAACTAGCACTGTAAGTGGTTAAAGCTTTGATTTTTACTTTCATTTTTTGTTTGTTTTAATCAACTCTGACACTTGGCAGCTTAGCTGAACCCTGGACAGAAAACAAACCTAAAACTTGCTTAGGAAAATGTGCTTAATTAGGAGGTTGGAAAGTCCTTGAAGCTTGGGAATTCTATGAGGGTTTGGGAGAGCAGGTTTTTTGGGTTGTTTGTTTTTGTGTTTGTTTTTTTGGTCTTGATTTGGAAGTCACTATGAGGCTTTTTACTTTTATTTTTTAAAAAAAATTTTTTTAATGTTTTTTTTTTAATTTATTTTTGAGACAGAGAGAGACAGAGCATGAACAGGGGAGGGGCAGAGAGAGAGGGAGACACAGAATCGGAAGCAGGCTCCAGGCTCTGAGCCATCAGCCCAGAGCCCGACACGGGGCTCGAACTCACGGACCGTGAGATCGTGACCTGAGCCGAAGTCGGACGCTTAACCGACCGAGCCACCCAGGAGCCCCGAGGCTTTTTACTTTTAGAACATGAATGAGTAGTATTGTCAAAGCTGGATGGGATGTGGGAAACATATCCTCCAAATACTCTTATTTAACAAGAGGAAAACTGCTACCCAGAATGGTGATGAGTTAATAGCAGAAAAAGGACAAATCATATATGTAGCAACATGCTTATGATTTGTCTTGGGGAACTAGCCTGGCCTTTACAGAGAAATGGAATGAACAAGCACCTGAACTCTGACTTGACATTTTCTTGACCACCATCATGACCTCTCTCTCTTTTGAGCCCTGCCAGCTGTTAATTTCCTGATGAAAGTCTGCTTGACTTAGGTATGTTCTGACCAGCACCAAATACAAAGGGCCTACATAGACTCTTTACTCAAATACAGGCTCAGCATCAGCCTATTTTAGACTACTGGTTCTCGACCAAGGGTGATTGTGCCCTGACAGGACTTTGGTGATGTTTGGAGACATTTTTTTTTTTTTTTTTAATTTTTGTGGCTTTGGAGGGGTTGCTAATAGGCCTTAGCAAAGGTAGAGGCTAGGAATTCTTCAAACAGCCTACAGGACACAGGAGAGGCTTCCAAGACAAAGAACTATCCAGTCCCAACTATGATAGTTTCGAGGTTGAAAAACTCTTTATTATGCCCTCCCAGATTAAGGATCCCATCCACAAAATGCATACCTTGGAAGGACCCTTCTATCTTTGCTCAGTACATCTATCGGTTAAATGCTTGGGCAGGTTGATTTCTGAAATTGCTTCTCATTCTCTGTACTATAATTACAGCTGTATTGTCAGGAATTAAGAGTGATTTATTGTTCTAGAAAGTATTTTTTTAAACCATACTTCCTACTTTTTTCTTTTATTTATCAAAGTCTGATTCTTTGCTGATTAGCCCAGCCCCTGAGCAGTCCAAAGGAGCTAAACAGTACTTCGCTCATTTGTTTATCCAGCCCCAACTCTAACCCAGAGCCATCCATGTTGTAGAGGCCCCCCTCATCAACAAAGAATCCTACCACCTGTTCCAGTCTAGCAGCCCAGCACCCTCATTTACATGTCCTGATTCAGCAGAGAAAGAACTGTGTTTCATGGGCATGTGTCTAACTGTCAGATGCTAAGAAAACTAGTTGCTGATAGGAAGTGTTGACAGGCCCTCACCCTGGGGGCTGGATTGCTCAGCAGGACTCTGCTAAGTGCTGGGAGTAACAAATGGCATTTTCCAAGCCTCTAAAGCTAAGTATGAAGGACTGTAAAAAGAAGCAGTGAAGATGGGGCCATTACTCTAGACCCAGCTGAGTGCAGACATGAGGGAAGGGAACAAAGGAAAGCAAAAGAAGATAATTAAATCTTATGGGTTTTTTTTCCCTATGCTTCTACCTTATTCTTTTATGTCTCTGTCTGCAGGATAAAGTTAAGTGTGAAAGATCCTATTCAGGTTTCCATCCCAGCCCTTCATGCAGCCCAACCCAGGGGCACTGAATGAGAGAATCATTTAAAAATCTGGTCTAACATATAAAAACTTATAGAGACACGTAACTTTTTCACTACTCACCACTGAGTACCCCTTACAGGTGCTGGCTTCATGCACCATAGCACTGAGATGACTTTGAATATTTGTCAACTATATGCCCTTTATAATCAAAATGAATCTGTCACTGAAGCTGGGTATATTTTAAATGGTGGTGTTTATGTATCATCATCTATATGCCATTTTCAAATATCTGAATGCCACTGTGGAGGATGGAACAAAGATAGGCAGGCAAGCAGGAGGAAGGAAGGAAGGAAGGAAGGAAGGAAGGAAGGAAGGAATCACCTGCTATGTGGTCAAGAATCCCTCAAACAAGACAGTAATGCAGAATGTTTTGGGGAAAAAAACAAAATTATTTTCCATATTGGATTTGATTTCTTAGGGTAGCAAAACATACAGAAGCAACTGTGAGACTTCCTGTGCATAATAGTGCCAGCTGGACATTTAACCTATGTCTGTGGAAGATGGCTCCAATCGGGCAGAACCAGCCTCTGTGGTCAGAGAAGAATCTGAAAAGGGAGCTGAGAATGAGATAATATCAGGACACTGAGAGGCAGGCTGCAGCCTGACCACTGAGAAGGTAAAAGACATAGAAGGCAGAAACAACAGATTTTCACTCAACACTTCAAGTACATTCACATTAGTTTTCCTATTTAGCCAAGTGGTATAGGAAAGGGTGGACATTTCTATGCCCGGAAGCTAGGATAGTGCTTTGTGAGTAGGTAGAGAATAAACATTGAGTTAAAAGCAATTTTTATTAAACACTGAATTTTGACAAATACTTAAAAGCAGAAGTGAGACTGAAACTGGTTTCCAGGGGCGCCTGGGTGGCGCAGTCGGTTAAGCGTCCGACTTCAGCCAGGTCACGATCTCGCGGTCCGTGAGTTCGAGCCCCGCGTCGGGCTCTGGGCTGATGGCTCAGAGCCTGGAGCCTGTTTCTGATTCTGTGTCTCCCTCTCTCTCTGCCCCTCCCCCGTTCATGCTCTGTCTCTCTCTGTCCCAAAAATAAATAAACGTTGAAAAAAAAATTAAAAAAAAAAATAAAATAAAATAAAACTGGTTTCCAGACTGATGACATCCTGGACCAAAACCAGTAGTTATTCTGCCCTCGGTTCCATGGTGCAGGTGGAAATCACCATATGCTCTGCTTCCTAGAGGATGAAGAGCTTCAGAAACCATCACCAAAACAATCTATTCTAATGAAGCACCAAGAAAGTATTCTTCCAAATGAATTTAGCTTTTTATCTTCTTTAAAATTGTGTGTTTATTTTTTTCTAACACCATAAGAAGAAATAAGAAGCTATACTCCAGGAGACAGTCTGATGTTGAAGAAGATGAAAGGAGAAAGGCAGCATCGTTAATGGCCCCATGGCACCAGTCTTGGTTGGCTAAAGAGCAGGAAGGGATTAAAGGCATCACACAGAGACACTCATGGGTCATAAAGAGAAGTCTCACTCACCTGAACAGAGCTCTGCTTCCTCCCCCATATGTATTCCTAAAATTAGCTATCCAAAAAAATATCTTTCAACAAGAAATAGTAATAATAATTACTACTTACATTAGTAAAGTAATACAATTGATGCAATCATAAGATGAGATAAAAGGAGAAAGAGAATAGGAAAAAATATGAGATGAAGAACATTCAACAGAAAATTATTGTGACATAGTAGGTGAAAATTGTAACCAAATATATCCCCATGGCTTAAAGAAACATTATGAAGTAACCATACTATGAGAACACAATCAGAGGTATATGAACCTAGGGAAAGCATGATGTGACAACAGAAAGTGACAAATCATGAGCTGACGAAGCACAGGGCAAATCAACATGTCAGCAAGTGGGATCAACTCAAAGGGAGATGACAAGACTAAACATACTTCAAGGAATGAGACATGACAACAGAAATGATGAGTGTAAATATGAGATTTTTAGAAACAGAAGGAAATGATAGATTTACTAAAAGGAAAGAGACATTCAAACTACGTCTATTAATAGCTTCCCAAAACATTAATATACCCAAAGAAGAGAAATGAACATTTGCACAAAAAACCCAGATACATAAATCAAAATATATTTTTAGAAATAAAAGACTTACATAGAGATTGAAGGCAATGAACAGTGATCAGTGGGAGATGGGACATAAATATTGTGAGCCCTACAGTCGTCTAACACTGCCTTGAAAGAGTGCCAGACCACAGATCATGGAGCAGGAACCCAGGCAAAGCCCCGTGGGCTTCCTGACTTAAGGAGACAGAGCCAATGCTTTCGGGAGACCAAGGTGGCTAGAGTTGCCATCACAGAGTCCCAGAGAGGAGAGAGTGGCAGACAAAGGACTCTGCGGATCTGAGAAATATTCTCCCAATATCCTGCAGAGTATTGACCAATGCAGCCATGAGATAAACTTTCGAAACCTGGGGATGAAGTTATCTGAAAGGATAACAGAGAATAGTGCCTGATGCTCAAATGCTTACAGGGTCAATAGAAGTACTTGTTCCTACGACCTAGACTTGATTCACAGAGAAAAAGAAAAAGAATAAAAGAAGAATCCAGAAGATAGAAACCTTTTTTATGAAATATGGAAACCTGCTCCAGATGAGATAGGCAATCCAAACCAATCAGTTATCACAAGAAATAGAGAAAATTATCAAAGATATATCTGTCAGAAATACCAGATCCAGATGATTTCACGAGGAAAATCTGTCCAAACTTTAAAAGGGAATATCTCCAATACTATCTAAACTCTTTCAGAGTGATAAAAAAGTGGAAGAAAAACTTTCAAATTCATTTTTCAAATTTAGCACAATATTAATAACAAATTCTGTCAAATATGATATAAAAAGAAGGGCGCCTGGGTGGCTCAGTCGGTTTAGCGTCCGACTTCGGCTCAGGTCATCACAGTTCCCAAGTTCCAGCCCCATGTCGGGCTCTGTGCTGACAGCTCAGAGCCTGGAGTCTGCTTTGGATTCTGTGTCTCCCTCTCTCTCTTCCCCTCCCCTGCTCTCTCTCTCTCTCTCTCTAAAAAGTAAATAAACATTAAAAAAAATTTTAAAGATGTTACCAAAACAAAACTAAGTATCATTTATGAATATTGGTGAAAACATTTAACAAATGCAATTAAAATTGCATATTTAGCCACATCAATAGGCAATATCAGAATATACATAAAAAATTCTAATTACAAACGGGCATTTACTATAGAATCAATTTGACATTGCAAATCACTAATGAACAGATGGGTTATTTAAAAAAAGGTTATTTAAATAAGTTTAAACTGGAACAATTAAAAAGCAATCTGGAAAAGAATAAGTAGGACACATTAGGCCAAAATAAATCCCACAAATAATTTGGACAATTATTTAAATTTGAAAAATAAAACTACAAAAGTAGTAGAAAGAAATATGAATCATTACTTTTAATAACTTTGGCCTCTTTAAGCATAATATACATCTAAGAAAAGCTTGTTTATGCATAATACAAGTCTGAGAACCCACAACATAAATGACTGATTAACTGACCCAGTGATGAAGCAGTGGGTGGTCGAATGGGCTGGAGCAAAGACAGGATTGAGTGGCCAAGAATTGTTGGTTGTTGTAGATGGATGATAAGCTCGTGGAAGCTTATTGTGTATTTCTATCCATTTTGGTAGAAGTTTAAATAACAAAACATTTTTTAAAAAGACAGAGTGTTACACCATATAAATAATTAACCTAAAGTACACATTATTCTATATTGTCCAACAGATTTAGTACATGATGCTTTTTTCCCATTAGAAAGAGAATTTATGAGCCCACACTAGAGTAATAAAAGGAAAATTACATGTCTCGATGGAATATTGCTAGATACTAAGTTGCATAATAAGACATCAGTGGATTAAGCTGTATATTTGGAGACATCGAGCTGAAATAATAATCATACATCACGTACGGAAAAATACAAGGATTTCTTTTAAGTTTAGAAGTAAACTACTTTTTACTTATCAACATAATCACATAGAGTTTAATAAATCATCTTTGAAATCAAATGAGCACAAAAAATTCAGAACAGTTTTCAAGGCAAAAGACAAAGTCAAAGGACAAATGGTAAACCGAGAAAGGAAACAAGTGCAAGCCACATCACAGCTTATTGTGCAGAAGGCTCAGGACAAGAACCGTATGCATTTTTGCCAATCTATAGGCAGAAGGTCAGCAAGCTGTATGAGTACTGTTCTCTCGAGAACTGGAGGGATGTATGCTTGGGTCAGGTGCAAATAAATTCTCTTTGGGGCTGTGCTGAAGGAGGGGTTCTTTGCTTCCTTGTTGCTCTCCCCTTCAATAAGGAAAGTATCAGGGCAGTCCTGCAAGTCCAAGGGAGGACGGTCTGAGCTTGGGTGCCCGCTGGCTAGTAGAGCTGCATATTGCTGCTGGTTCTACCTCACAGTCTTGTGGACAGTTAAGACTGAACCAAGCCCATGTGACGAGGGAAAGGAGGTGCTACTGACTCATGATCAGACAACCAAGAGAGAACTGCTAAGGTTACCCACAAACATTCTCTTTTGTCCTTCCACACAAAAAGGTCATTTTGCTAAGACATAAAGAGTTCCTATACAACAATAAAATACTGACAATATAATACAAAATGGGCAATGGTTATGAACAGAAAGTCCATTGAAAGAGAAAAGTATAAATGGCTCTGAAATACAGGTAGAATCACTCAGCTCTAGTAATACTTATACTAATGCTCATCCAGGAGAGGGGCAGGTATGTGGGCACAAAGTTTCCTGTTAAATTATGTTTTACAGGTTTTTCTTATATTTAGACGTTTCATAATAATTTACAAAGAAAAACATTACAATAGGTACACCCTATATATTTCCTATATTTTTAAACAAGGGAAAGGTTGAAAATGTCTATCTTGAGAGTATTGTTTAAATAAATTATAGGGGTGCCTGGGTGGCTCAGTCGGTAAAGCTTTAGACTTTGGCTCAGGTCATTATCTCACGGCTCATGAGTTTGAGCCCCACATCAGGCTCTGTGCTGACAGTTCAGAGCCTGGAGCCTGCTTCAGATTCTGGGTCTCTGTCTGTCTCTCTGCCCTTCCCCCACTCGTGCTCTGTCTCTCTCTTTTGGTCTCAAAAATAAATAAACATTAAAAAATAAATAAATGAATAAATTATATTGCTTTCATTCAAATACTAAGCAGTAGTTTAAAAAGAATGAGGCAGTTGTGTATGTCCTGATGAGAAATAATTGCTGATATGTAAATATAAAAGTACCCTGAAGAACCTCGTATGTAGAATTTCTTCATTGTATAAAAAGAAGAGATTATGTATATAAAAGACATAGACACACACAATCTATGTATTTACAAGAAATGGGTAACAGTGATTGCTTCTTGGAGTGGAACTAAATGGTGGAGAGATAGGGATGTAGGAGTCCAGAGGAGAAACTTACTTTTCAACATATTTTCTTCTAAACATTTTGGATTTCCTGAAATTTGCATGTATTACGTATTCCATTTAAAATGAATAAAAGTGTCATGCATATCTTAAATGGCATTCTTTAAGAACATTCAATATAATATTCTACAAATATGTATTGAATGCTTACTATAAACTTGCTGCAGAAGGTACTAGAGATATAGCAGATCCGACCTTTAAGTAATTTACATTCTAATGGTGGGAACATTTCTAAACAGTCTCCCCCTCTCTTTTCAGTTCCAAGTCTTCTCTTGCTCCCCAGTCCTCAATTCTAGTCTTTTCTGTTGAATTTAGACATTTCACTACTACATTCTCCTTCCTTTCCTGTTCTTTACTCCCTTTGGTACAGACTGTGCACCAGGCAAACGTGATGACTTTCTGTCCCTGATACATGTATATTCACACTTCCCCACGCCTGTGTGTTTGCTCATCTTACTTCCTCTGATTGCGCCCACTTCACTTCAGTTCCTTTGTCCAAATGCTCTTTGTTTTCCTTTTTATGTCCCAGTTCAAAGACCAGGACTTCTGAAAACTCCTTGCTTAACCTCTTTGAAAGGCAGCCTTTCTTTCTCTCGATTACCAGTTTTTATTTTATCTTCCTGCATTCTAGCATATATAACTTTATTTATATTTATGACATTTGTGTTAGTATCCATTCTCATTGAAGGCAGGGACTATTTCTTAGACATCTCTGTATCTCCCATAGCTCCCAATATGTTGTGATTAGTGAACATGCAATCACCAAATAAATTATTAAGTAACCAAAATAATGAACAAATAACTGAATGAATGAATGAAAAATTATTATAAAAGGTAGTGGCATTGATGTATATCCATCCAAGAGAAAATAACACGAAGCTAATATGTGGCATTATCTAATGGGAAGGGAATATCCAACAAGAGTGTATTAAATCTGCTTCACCAAGAGATGTACTCCAGAGAGCATGAGGTTCAAATAGACTGCCTCCACCCGCCTCCTAACTCCAAGCAAAGCAAATTCTCGTCATCTGCAATGTATTAAGCTACAAGGACTCTGTCCGTCACCCTGGCCCATCCGCTGATTTGTCTTTCTAGGACTCTAAAAGTCTTTATTTTTAGATATAATGAAATATAATCCTCGTACCTATTCTAAACTAAATTAGCATGCTTATTACTTTTAGGTAACAGCATTAGACTGCACAGTACCCATTTATTTCAGCTGGAAAACTGAATATAATGTTCACTTTAAACCAAGACCAAAAATAACTCCCGGTTTAGAGTATCTGGCTTCACATGGGGTACCTCAATTTGGGCCATCAGTGATCCTGTTAGATTTTGCCACCCCTGCTTATAATAAACCATCAATGGTGGTACTTCCAGTGTCTCCTTAGTCTGAGACATAGTGCATGGTCTTGGATAAAAAGATTCAAGCTGGGAATTCTAGAATTACCGAACCATTTTATGTTCCATATATTTGATAGTTAGTCCCTGCTGTTTTTTCCTCTCTATTGCTAGGTATATATACTGGATTTATATTTGAAAATACAGTTGGTACACTAGAGAATCTATCATTTTAAACCTCTCTTTTTAAAGGGGGCCTGGCCCTTCCAACACTTTCTGTGAACTCAAAGTGCTAGCGCAACTTGAGAGGAACTTCGGAATTGGAAATCTGACTTGACTTCCTATCTTTTCCTTCAAGGTGCTCTGACTAACCCTTCATTTGAAACCTCTATCTCACTCACTCTCTTTTTTCTGTGTGTTTGTGTTTATTTAGCTTGATCAGTGGACTGACTTATAAAGTACACAGAGACAAGAGAGCATAGATCAGTGAACATTCTCAAACAAAACAGAACTCATGTAACCAGATCAAGACAGCTTGTTCTTGAACAAGAACAGCTTGTTCTTGACAGCTTGAGCAACACGGTTCCCAGCACCCTAGAAGTTTCCCTTGCAGTCCAATTCCAACATCACTTTCTCTCAAAAATAACTACTATTTAGGCTTTGAACAGCAGAGATTACTAGTGGCTATTTTTGTTGAAATAAATGGAAGAACACATATGTGCTCTTTCATGTCTGGCCCATTTGATTCAGAACCCTATGTGTGAGATCCTTCTATGGGATTGGGTGTGGTTGTAAATGAGTTGTCCTCACTGTTGTAGAATACTCCCCTGTGTAAATATGCCATTGTTTCTTTTTCTGCTCTAATCTTCATACACAATGAATAATTTCCAATGTGGGGCTAATGTAATTACAAGCCTTCTACCGTATGTCTTATGGAAGAATATGTAAAATTTCTTGTTCATGGGGTGTGTGTAAGTTTAGCTTTAAGTAGATACAGCTCAATAATCTGTTAGCATAACACTTTCACCAGCGATATAGGAAAGTTCCAGTTACTCCAAATGTTTGCCAACACTTGCCATTTTACAACCTAAATTTGCATTTTCATGCTGACTAATGAAGCTAAGCCCTTTTTCATTTGTTTACTGGCCATTTAAGTATCCTCCTTTGTGGAGTATCCATTTTAGTTATTTGCCTGTTATTAAGTTAAATTGCCATTTTCTTATTGATTTCTAGATTATATATATGTTTTGTCAGGATATGGGTCCTTTGTTGAACCCGTGTACGTTAAACAATGTCTTCCATTCTGTGAGTTGCTTTTACCCTCTCTTAAAAGTTTGTTTTGAAGAAAAAAAGCCCTTAATTTCAATATAGATAAATCTGTCAGTTTTTCTTTTGTTTGTGCCCTATTTAGGAAATATTTGCTTACCTCTATTTTATACAAATGTTTGCCTATGTTTCACCTGAAAGCTTTCTTTATTGTGTAACTTTTACATTGAGACTTACAACTGGCCTAGAATTAATTTTTGTGTGAGTGGTTTGAAGTAAGCGTCAAGGTAATTTTTTCCCCCTTGAAATCAATTGACTCAGCACTATTTATTAAAACGATTACACTTTCCCCACTGCATGGCAGTGTCACTTTTGTCGTATTAGGTGACCATGAATGTATGAGATCTGTTTCTTGACTATTCAGTCTGTCCCGTTGCTAGATTTTCTTTCTTGTCTTAGTATCATACTATATTAATTGTTATGTCTTCACAGTAGGTATTGGTAGCTGGTACTTTAAGTCTCCAGGCTTTATTTTTCTTTATACTGCCTTGGTTGTTTTTTAGCCCATACAAAGTTTCAGCTTGTCATTTTATCTCCCTCTCCACTCCCCCCCCCCCCACACACACACAATATGCCAAGATCTCACCTGGATTGCATTGACTTTACACATTAATCTGGGGGAAAACAGACATCTTCAAAATACTGAGTCTTCCAGTCCACGAACATAGTTTATCACTGCTCTTACTTAGGTCCTCTTCATTTGTTCAACAAAGTTCTGTAGAGTTTATATCTATGATGCAGAACCAGTTTTGTTTTCTACCCATTGCACATCCATATGTGAATGACCACTATGCATAACTAGGTCATAGCTTGCACCACATGTGGCTTACCAACTAAGTCCAGTAATACACAAACTGGTTTACACACTTTTCAATGGCTCAAATCCATGGATCATAGGCTTGGATGTTGCAGAAATGTCAAATAACTACAGGAGTTTCTAAACCCTTACTCTTACTTTCTGCACATATCTCATTGCTAACTAGTAAGAAACAAAATCATGGACTGGCTCTCCTGCATGAACCATACATTGAGTAGCAATGGTATAGAGGTTTTGTACATCTTTCATTACAGTTTTTCTACTTAATTTTTACAAATTTCTTAAATGTTTATTTATTTTGAGGGAGAGAGAGAGACAGAGTGAATCAGGAAAGGGGCAGAGAGAGAGGGAGACACAGAATCTGAAGCAGGCTCTGAGCTGTCAAAACAGAGCCCGATGTGGGGCTCGAACTCACGAGCTGTGAGATCATGACCTGAGCCAAAGTCTAAAGCTTTACTGACTGAGCCACCCAGGCGCCTCTCTACTTAATTTTTTATGTTTTTGTAAATGGTGTCATTTTTAAATTTCCAGATATAATTTTTGAATTAATTATTTCCTTCAGCATTTTGCTTCCCTCAAAGAAATAAACCTTCAGATGCCATTGTTTCCAAGAACATCTGTTTCTAACAGGTTCTCTACTCTTTTGGATCTGCCATGTTTGGAAAAACAAGCTAGGTTGTTTTGGCATCAAGCCTTTTCAGGAAAAAGAAAAGTGTTTCTCTGTTCCCTATTCCCTACTCAATTTTGGTGACAATTGGGCTGATATTAGCTCACATTAAATATATGGATGATATTTTTAAATGAGCTTAATAAATTGGTAACTTTTCTACCTATGTAAATGATAGATTAAAAATTCATGCATCCTGTGGGAACTTAATAATGATCTATTGAAAAAAAAGATAATAGTATTAGACCGTGCATTGTTTCTCTATTCTACCTTGAGGGCTGATTATCATATTTATTTTCAATCAAGGCCAATAATAACTCATACTTTTAGAGGATATTTGCTAGGACAAAACCTACGATGCAGGAAATTTAAATGATTTATCTGAAGTTCTTAAGGTTGCCAAAAGCAGAATAAATCCAGAACTTTCTCCCAACTTACACTCCTGCACTTTCCCTTCTCAATTAGTTCACAGTATATACAGAGCCTTTCTCTTCACCCTCTATATAGATTATCTGTAGGTGTTGTATGAAAGGATAGAACAGTGGAATGAGTATTTCTTTCTGGTTTTAAAGCCCCTACTTCCCTTCATTAACACAAATTCTTATTTCTCTTCCAATCAGCCTTTCTCCCTGGAATCTCATAGATAACTCTTGCCCAAAAAGTCAGGTACATATGTGATCTTCCTCCAACAAAATATTACTTTTTGGCTTTTATCTGTGGTGGATAAAACAACTTTAAGTTTGCAGACAAATTATGATTTTCCATTAAATGTATGATCACTCTCAAAAATCAATATAAAAAAAATCAATATCCAGAAAAGCTTATGAGCAAATTAATCATTAATCATCAGATATGATCTCTAGAAGCACCCTAGCAGGTATTCATCGAGAAAAAAATGACCAGTAAATATATGGTAATAAATATGCAAATTCACTAGAAATCACACAAGTTAAAGCCAGAATTTGTTTTTGTTAATCTCTTTGAATAGAGGTGAATTACATGATCTCTCACAACTTTGGTGTCTTCCTATGCTAAATCAAGAAAAATATGAATACCTAGAGTTTTTGTATTAAATGAGATAATACCTGTAAACTACTACATGATGACCAGCATATAATGTGTACATAATATATATTAGATCTTATTTGCAAGATATTATAATGCATTATAGTTAAAAATAATGTGTT
Organism: Lynx canadensis; assembly: GCF_007474595.2. Lineage (NCBI taxonomy): Eukaryota > Metazoa > Chordata > Mammalia > Carnivora > Felidae > Lynx > Lynx canadensis. Next base: position 127,149,792 of record NC_044305.1, on the reverse strand, counting down.
TGTCTTTACCCCACAATTCTCCCTCCAGTAAGGCTTTTTTTTTTTAATATATGAAGTTTATTGTCAAATTGGTTTCCATACAACACCCAGTGCTCATCCCAAAAGGTGCCCTCCTCAATACCCATCAGCCACCCTCCCCTCCCTCCCATCCCCCATCAACCCTCAGTTTGTTCTCAGTTTTTAAGAGTCTCTTATGCTTTGGCTCTCTCCCACTCTAACCTCCTTTTTTTCCCTTCCCCTCCCCCATGGCTTTCTGTTAAGTTTCTCAGGATCCACATAAGAGTGAAACCATATGGTATCTGTCTTTCTCTGTGTGGCTTATTTCACTTAGCATCACACTCTCCAGTTCCATCCATGTCGCTACAAAGGGCCATATTTCATTCTTTCTCATTGCCACATAGTACTCCATTGTGTATATAAACCACAATTTCTTTATCCATTCATCAGTTGATGGACATTTAGGCTATTTCCATAATTTGGCTATTGTTGAGAGTGCTGCTATAAACACTGGGGTACAAGTGCCCCTATGCACCAGTAGTCCTGTATCCCTTGGGTAAATTCCTAGCAGTGCTATTGCTGGGTCATAGGGTAGGTCTATTTTTAATTTTTTGAGGAACCTCCACACTGTTTTCCAGAGTGGCTGCACCAATTTGTATTCCCACCAGCAGTGCAAGAGGGTTCCCGTTTCTCCATATCCTGTCCAGCATCTATCTATAGTCTCCTGATTGGTTCATTTTGGCCTCCAGTAAGGCTTTTGAACACACTACTGTAATTTAGTCACCCTGTTCCCTTTCACAAAGCCTGTAGTTTTATACTGTCTCTCCATGGGCACAGTAAGCATGGTCTCTGGGAGAGGGATTTATGGCCTCAAGGAGCTATGAGCAGAAACTCTGAAGTCCAAGATGTAATATAGGTACTCAGCTGCTGCATTTGCTCACATAAAACACCAGGAGCACTATCAGTATCCCCAGAAATAAATACATACTAAAAAGATATCTGATGTTCAACTATTTAGTAAGTTTTCACCAAGCTCCTTCTGTGTATTCAGGTCTGGACTCCACATCTTTTGGACAATAAGAGGAGAAAAATAAAAGGCTATACACCTGCCCACAAGGAGTATAGTCCAGAAAAGAATCGGGGAAGGGAATGAAGATGTAAGCAGTTTAATTGTGAGAGATTTGACTTGTTCCTGATCCTCTTTCACTCTTTCCTGTTTTATCTACAGCACAAAGGAAGTACAGAATATTGAGGACAAATCGGCTGTTCTTAGAACTGCTTTCTCAATAAATTCAACTCCAATGGAAACATTGCAGAGCCCTAACTTCACCCTGGAGGATCCACATAAAATATCCTTAGCATATTTGCAAACTCATTGGCATGCTCTGTAGATTGCTTTTCTGTCCAATGGCCTAAGAAGCTGGGAAATTTACTGAAGCACCATGTTGAAATAAATGTGCAAGAGACTCACTAAAGAAGCCGTGAGTGAGGCCAGCCAACCACACGCCATCTGCATCAGTCCAACACTGCTGTTTATTTACTACAACTAGTTTGTAGCAACTCAAATTCAGGACCTAAAACAGTCACTTAATTGCTCAGAGCTCACTGTAATTTTGTAGAGGAAATCATAGATTTTCAGGGTATTTGCAAATTAGAAAATGACACCTGTGACAATCAAACATTAAAAAAAAAGTTAAAAAAAAACTTTGAAACAATCCATAAATGACCATGTGGCATTGATAGCAGTTTGCTCCTCTTCAAGATTTGGCAAAAAACTAAATGGTAGCATCCTTCAGAGAAATGAATCTCTGCCTTGTTAGTATGCACCAGTTCAAACATTGTCACTTCTCCCCGCTATAACCATTCTTTTACAAAATGCTCATGTGAGTCTCAGTGGGCAAAAATCAGCCTCATTCTCTACAGAGCTACTGAGGAAGAAGATGTAATTAATAAGCTTTTCTTTTTCTTTTCCTTTTTAAAAGACATTTGAAGCATGTTATTCTCCAACTCAAAAACATTCAAAAGTTGCCTATTTTCAAACTTGTTACCTTGGCACTCAGGATCTTTAGGACGTGAATGTACAGTTTGAGTTTTCTATTATAGTTCTGCAGAGCACCATCTGTTCCAGAACCACATATCAAGTGTTGATCCTTTGAACTTATTACTTGCACTTCCATTTTTCAAGTTTCACCCACATTATTACCTGCACCCACAATTTATACCATTTCTATCTCTTAAACTCTTGAGCTGCTATGCTATTCAAAGAACAGCTTAAATCTCACCCTCACCATGGAAATTTCTTAGAATACTTCTGTATTCCTTGAGTCTTCCCGGTAAGTATTTTGCATATCGTCTATTTGGTGCTGCTACTATTTGTTGTTGTTATTGGGAGAACATGTGTGTATATCAGTTATTCAACTGACATTTATTAAAGGTCTCTTCTGGCACTGTCCTGGGCCCAGTGGGCACTTCTGTGCCCTTAAAGGTCTTTCAGTTTGACACAGAAAGGTACAAGCAAATAAATCATCAGAGCACCTGCAGAGATTTTTGTGGAGGACAAACAAAAGATAATTAAATAAGAAGAGGATAAAGGAAAGATCATAGGAAACTTGACAAGGAAGTTGCTACTTGAGGTATATCTTGATGTAAAATAAAACAAATAATAACGAATACTTATTCAACACTTAATATTTATGCTAGCTCTAATTGCCTTATATCTATCGCCTCACTCAATCCTCCCACAACCCCATCATGTAGGCATCATCAGCAAATCTCAAACTTTAATGTGCAAATAAATATTCTAGGTATCTTGTCAAAATACAAATTGAGACTCAATAGGTCTGAGATTCTGCATTTCCAGCAAATACTCAAGTCATGCTGGAGCTGCTGGCCTGGGACCATACTATGGGTGGCAAGGAGTACCATTATGTTTTCTGGTTTCACAGGTAAGAAAATTGAGGCAAAGAGAGGGTACACAATTTGTCTAAAATTACACAGCTAAATAGGTGATGGAGCCAGAATTTTAACTCAGTGTGTGTGGCTTCAGAACCCACAATAGATAAGGTTATGTAGGCAAAGATCAGTATGATCAAAATCAAGACAGCCTGGAAATAGTCAACCAGTTTGAAGTACTGTAATAGTTTAGTTAGGCTGGAGGAAAGAGTAAAAGGAGGACAATATGCACACGATGATGAGCACTGGGTAACGGGAGGATGGATAATTCTCAGTCCCTTTCTCTTGAGGGTCTCACCATCCCCTACCTCCTGAACATGTGCTATTTCGGCTTTTCCTGGGAATATAAGCATCTTCCTCTTTCCAGGAGCTTATGTCCTGGGAAGATTTGAAAGGGAGGACTTTGAAGTGGATGCATTTAAATATCCAGTTCCCTTTTCTTCCCTCTAGGAATAGAAAATTCAGAAACAGAAGGCTGTTTTCTGTCATATATCACATTCTGACATAACATCACTAGTGGGCATTCGTCCACTGGTGCACGAATTAGGGCTGCCTCAGAAAGAAAGGAAATAGAGGCCCATTGTGTTAGAATTCTTCAGAATGTCCATCACACATATGGTCAAATACTCAATATCAAACTAGATGGCACACTGAAGATGTTGCTGTAAGAGTGGGCATGGTGTCAGGAGTGACAACCTTCTCTTCCTTGTCAAATCAGACTCATTAAACACCAGCAATGTGCTAGGCTCTTTGCTGCACAACTTATACAGTATCTCTTTTCCTCCAATCAATTCCACATATTAGGGTTATTGTTCCTATTTTGCTTATGATAGAACTGGAACTATGAGCAAGTCAACTCGTAGTCTCAGGTCACAGAGCTAGTAAGGATCAGAACTGAAATACAAATCACATCTGCCTGGCTCCAAAACCCCTATTCTTATCAGCATATCTTGCTATTTTTATTGTGCAACCTATCCATGATAGATGGCTTAGAAGCAGCCCTTCACTTTGATGCCCTCTGCATATGGATACATGGGGAAAGATCTATTTCTTCTCCATTGCCTCCATCCCACTTTGCTGGACAGGGAGTGCAGCCATTTAGGGGAAGAGCTAATCAATATTTCACCAAATGAAGGTATCCGTGCTTGAACTTGCTTCAGAGGAGCCAATTCTAGGCTTTATTATCACATATGAATGGAAACAGATTAGGGGGCTGGAAATGTCTAATGGAAAAAAAATAATAACCTGTTTTGACAAGCATTCCTCAGAATCAGAGGTCTGGAGGGCAAGCCATTCCCAGAGTAGGGTTCCTGCAGAGTATGCAGGTAGGAGGAAAATAACATCCTCTGAGTTGTGAGTAAAGTTACTACAGCTCTGTCTACAAGTCTAGACATTGAGGGTCACTGGAAGCCTCCCAGGACAACCTGGTCAGGAATATTCATTATATTAAAATGTTATTTTCTTTCAGGGGAATTTTGTGTTGTCATTTTCTCTGGTCCATGAAACTTAGTAAGAAAAAAACAGGTGAGAAGGGAAGTATTTAGGGGAGGTTGTGAGAGGTCAGAAACAAACATCTCTGGTTTCTATTTCAACTACAATTTAGCTGCTACTAAAAAATTGCTTCCTAAGTTAACAGATGTTTCAAGAAGTATTTTAGGTATTTCATTTTATTTCACCACCGTAAAAACGTTTTGAAGTATGTACTGGTCTCCTTTATAAAAGAATGGGCTCTAGTGTCTTATCTGAGATCATACCACAAGCACAGATTTCAAATCTAACCAAGGTCAGCCCATCTCATGCATCTGCTCCTAAGCTGTCTCCCATGTAATGTCTAGAAGAGATGAGGTTATAACCTGCTCACTGTGAAGACCGTGCATCGAAAACCATGTCCCTTCTGGTAGGAAATATTCAAAATTAAGGAAACCTAAAATAAATACCTTAAACCTATTAAGCTTCATAGACTGAAGAGCTCGTGAGAATGAGACAGCCTTTTCTATAGAGTTTATTTAAGCATCGCTATGGTAAGAGACTGATTTTTTGAAACTTAATAGCCAGTAAAAATGGGCTAAAAAATACCCTAGATTTCAGTGAAGATACAGGTCTCTGAACTGCATTGGTATAGCTGCCTGCTCCCCTTCAGTAAAACATCAGGGCCGTGGCAGCTGTGGCAGAGCAGAGCCTGCTCAACCCAATATCATAAAAGGGAAGACCCAGTGTGTCAGAAAGAGTGGCAGTCTTAATCAGAGAAAATCTCTTTGTTGCATGATGGCAAGTCATTTGATCAAGTGTTCTCTCCCCATGACACTAACATTTTCAAGTTGAGGTTCAGGCCTGAGTTGTCCCAACACTAATTAGTTGGAAAACAGACTGTGATTAGAAAGCCATAGGAGGATAAGCCCGAAGTGGCTAGTGGCTAAATTGGTTTCCTACAGAAAGGAATCTTTGTTTAGGAGCCAGCTTGATGCCCAGAGAGTTACATATCTGATCCCTTCACACAGTAAACTTGAAAGACTAGCAGATGGGAAGATCCATTGAATAGTCTCCAATAGACATGGCCATGGAGATAACCACTGTGACTCTCAGTGCCAAGGTTGTCTGACCACAATAGAGGACAGTCCTTCCAAGCGTAACTTTTTTTCTCCTATGTAAATCTAAATCTGAGAGCTACCAGATGGGCAGTTTTTCTTACTAATCACTTGAAATTTGAGTCATTCGTCAAATGAACTATTAAAGGTCTTTTAAAAATCAAGACTTTATTTATTTATTTATTTATTTATTTATTACTGTAATTTTAGAGTAGTCATATACAGAACACAGTTGACAGGATGATACGGAGATTTTCCAGAAACCCATGTCCCCATACACAAATAGCTTTCTGCATTTTCGGTATCCCCCATTAGAGTGGTACATTTGTTAAAATTGGTAAACCTGCATTGACATATCATAATCACCCAAAGTCCATAGTTAACATTATAATTCACTATTGCAGTTACATATCCTTTGCATTTGGATACATGCCTAATGTGTATCCATCATTATGGTATTTGATACAAAGTATATTTACTGCCCTGAAAATCTTCTATGCTTTGCCTATTTATTCCTCCACTGCTGAGACCGCCGCAGCCCCTAAACTTTTTGCTGTCTCCAAACAGTTGCCTTCTCCAAAATGTCTTATGGTTGGAGTAACAGAGTGTAGACTTCAGTTTGTAGTGTCAGCCCTCCAACTTTGTTCTTCTACTTCAATATTGTTACTGAATATTCAATATTATTCTGGAACTTTTGCCTCTCTATATAAACTTTAGAATAAGTTTGTCAATATATACAAAATAACTTGCTGGGATTTTGATCGGGATTGTATTACAACTATAGATCAAGTTGGGAAGAATTGACACCTTGACAATATTAAGATTTCTTATCCCTGAACATGGAATATCTCTTCATTTATTTAGTTCTTTCATTTTGTTCATCAGAGTTTTTTAGTTTTCCTCATACATACTTTGTACAGATTTTGTTAGATTTATGCCTAAGTATTTCATACCTTTGTGTGCTGATGTAAGTGGTATTGTGTTTTAAATGGCAATTTTCACTTGTTCTTTGCTGGTATATAGGAAAATAATTGACCTTTGTACCCTAACCTTGTATCCTATAACCCTGGCATAATCACTTATTAGTTCCAGTAGATTTTTTTTTGCCAGTTCTTTTTTTCTACATAGATGAGCATGTCATTGTAAACAAAGACAATTTTGTTTCTTCCTTCCCAATCTGTCTTCCTTTTATGTCCTTTCTTATCTTATTGCATTAGATAAATTTGAAAAGGACTGGAGAAAGGAGACATTCTTGCTCTATTCTTAAGAGAAAGCCTCTGAGTTTCTCACCATTATGTATGATGTTAGCTGTAGGTTTTTTTGTAGATATTGTTTATCAAGTTGAGAAAGTTCTCTATTTCTAGATTACTGGGATTTTTTATCACGAATTTAAGCTGAATTTTGTCAAATGCTTTTTTTTTTCTGTATCTATTGATGTGATTGCGTTTTTTTTTTTTGTTTTTTAGCCTATTGATATGATAGATTGTTAATGATCTTTAAAACACATCTTCCAACTCATCCTCTACATCACTCTTACGGCAATTTGAACATGCAAACATAATAATGCTACTTCCCATGTATTATTTATGAATTACACTTTATTTCCCAAATGATAAAATCTAGAACTATTGGGTGGCAAAGAAGACCCTTCATAACCTGAACTTTGCTTAGGTATCCAGACTTGTATCCTGCATTTTCTAATACCCTTACAGTCCCTATTTCAGGTGAATTTAATTCCACATAGTTCACTGACATCCTGAGTTTAAAACGCCTTCTCTAGCCTTGTCCACTTAAAAAATTTCTGTATAAACTTCAAATCTCAGCTCAAATACTTCTCTTCTATAATACCTTCCATGATGCTCCTCAACAGATTTAGGTTCTTATTTCCCAATGTGTTTATAGAACTCATAACAATAGTCAGATTACACTGTAAATACATGTTTATTTTCTATTTCCCCTAGTATACTGAACATTATTTTATAGAGAGATCCTGTCTTTCATATTTTGGTACAAAAATACTAGGCACCTTATGCCTAGAGTAGAATCTAGAACAGAGTAAGTATCTCATCTATACACATAAATAGATACAAAGGAGAAATAAAATAAATGCATATCTTTGGAACCTATCATCCATATACTTCTCAATTAAACCATGTGGTTCGTTTTACGTATGATCTTTCTCATTAAATTTGGGTTCTATTATATTTGGTTAGCAGTAGCAATGAGGGAATAAGTAAGTTTCTGAAGGGATCTTTCATTACAGTTGAAAATATTTACCTTTACCCTCCTCTCTTTAGCCATCAGCCACCGACCATCAAAGGTATAGAAAAGCTCATCTTTAGAGTGATCTGAATAATTATGGCTATTTGTCCTCCTCATGTTGGAGCAGAATGAGAATTTTCTGGATGTTTTGGCGACTTCACATTTTGATCTTCTTTCAACCTTATCCTTTTCCTGTTTTCCTTATCTCTTCCCTCAAATCCAACCTGCTAGTTGGGACAAAGAAAGACATTCTTTTCCTCCTGCCCAACCCTCTTCTCCCTGACCCACTTTCATCTGAGAGGAAGCTTAGCCTGCACCTTACAGTCAGGTGACAGTTGGCCAGAGACAGAGTTGGAAAGGCCCTTAGACTACAGCCAGAGTGGAAAAAGCCAATGCATTAGATTTAAGTGATCATCATCATTTATATTAATTAAAAATTCTATTAGTCTAGAAATCCATAAATGAAACCCATCTAATCATGAATTAATTTGTCACTCATCAGCTTTGTGGCTACTAAGTTTCAGGCACCAAATATGGACTGAGCATAAAAACTGGCAACACAGCTGGGCCCAGAAATTAGTGGATTCTGGTAGCTGAAAAGCAGCTTGCATGGACCACACCAGGGGCAGGGAGCTGAAACAAAATGAATTCTCAAATCAAAGTATCTCAGAGGAATATCAAGAGAGTAATGAATTTCATAAAATTATATCTCTAAAAACTGTCAGTTAGGTCTTACAGTGATTAGATATATTATTTCAAAAAGCATTTGGTGTTTATTGGTGCATCTATGTTCCTTCTTTATCTCATTCCAGCAGTTCCATTTGGCACAGATTTTTACCTATATAAAAGGCTTTTTGGGGCACCTGGGTGACTCAGTTGGTTAAGCATCTGACTTTGGCTCAGGTCATGATCTCACAGTTCATGAATTTGAGCCCCGCCTCGGGCTTTCTGATGTCAGTGTGGAGCCTGCTTCAGATCCTCTGTCTCCCTCTCTCTTTCTGCCCCTCCCCCTCCCCAAATAAATAAACATTAAAAAATTTATTTTATTCCCACTGATCGCCAGTCTGTCAGTAGGTGAACATAAAATAGAATAGAATAGAATAGAATAGAATAGAATAAAATAAAATAAAATAAAATAAAATAAAATAAAAGAGAGGAGAGTAAAATGTAGGCCACATGGGTTATTCAATTATCTGAAGTTCAAGTACGAGCTTTGTGTTCCCCAAAGAGAGAAGAAATGCAAGGAACCTGGCAGGAGTTGTCAACAAAGTGGCCTAACAGATTTTTTTTCATATACATATGTGTGTGTGTGTGTAGTATTTAATGTATATTTAATTTATATATATACATAAATTTTATATATATATATAAATTATATATATATATAAATTTTGTGATCAAACAGCATTTAGTACTGCAATGCTTTAAGTTTTCAAAGCACTTAAATATTTGTTTTATGCTCAGTTTCATAAAAGCTCTACACGTTTATGTGCCCCAGCCTCTTCCCTCAGGAAGGTCATAATTCCATGGTAGAATTATCCTGCTTTACAAGTTCCTATATAAAGGTGGACTCAGTGATAGTTCTTTTTCTTTTTTTAAAAAAAGTTTTTAATGTTCATTTATTTTTGAGAGAGAGAGAGAGAGGCAGAGAGAGGAGACACAGAATCCGAAGCAGGCCCCAGGCTCTGGGCTGTCAGCACAGAGCCTGATGCAGGGGAGCTTGGACTCACAAACTGTGAGACCATGACCTGAACTGAAGTTGGATGTTTAACTGAATGAACCACCCAGGTGCCCCCTCAGTCATAGTTCTAAAGTTTAAAGTACAAAGTAAAGTGTTTGGAAGTTGACCAGAAGGAGTGATGATTAGCACATTGATACAGATTGAGTTGGTTCTCCTCCAAGTTCACATGTTGAAGTCTTAAACCCCTACCACCTCAAATAACCGACCTTGTTGGAAAGAAGGTTGTTACAGATGTCATTAGTTCAGGTGAGGTCATCCTCGCGGATCCTAATCCAATATTCCTAGTGGCTTTGTGAGAAGGGGAAATTTGGACACAGAAACATGCAGAAGAAGAATGCCAGGTGAAGATGAGGCACAGAGAGAGGTTATGCCTCTATGCCCAGGAATGCCAACACACCACGAGCAGCTAGGAGACAGGCATGGAACAGGTTCTCCCTCAGAGTCTCAGCAGGACTCCACTCTGCAGGCACCTGGATCTCAGATTCTGCCCCCTAGAACTGTGAGACAATACCTTTCAGTTGTTTAAGCCACCTAGTTTAGGGTACTTTGTTACAGTAGTCTTAGTAAACTAATACATATTCTTTCAGTCATCACGCTTTTTCTCCTTAACCTCTTGAAAAGTGTTTCCATTTCTGCTCCTTAACACATTTTCAAAGAGCCCCAATAAGAGTCTAATCTTCACACAGACTGGCATGGCTTCCTTCCTCTTCCTCCTTGGCCCTCTGTGGCATATGCCTGCTGATATGGTGGACAGGTGGGCAGGGGGCCAGTCTCTCTGGGGGACACCTCAGAGCTGGGTAAGGGCTCAGGTCCCAGGATAAATGTCACAATTGTGTCTAAAGTTGACTGTGGAGTTGAAGAAAATTCCCACTGAAGCATCTTTTTTTCTGTGCTTGGGAAAACAAGGGTTAAATAGAATAATAACTCAGGGTTTTTCAACCTCGGCCCTATTAATGTTTTGAACTGGATAACTCTCTACAATTTTTTGCAAAAAAATACACACACACACACACACACACACACACAGTTCCTTGCATTGCAGGGTGCCCTCCACCCTCTAGATGCCAGTAACATTTCTTCCCAGTTGTGACAATCAAATATGTCCACTGATAGGATTGGGGGGGGTTGGGGACAAAAGTACCCCAAAGTGAGAATGGCTTGAATGACAGTACTGAGACAAGCAGCCAAGCAGAAGGCAAAGAGCTGCAGCCTAGCTGAGCCAGGAGAGCAGGGTGAAGAAGGGCAGGCCTGATTCTGGAGAGCTTGCCAATGGGTGAGCAGAGGCTCTGTCAGTGCCTCTGGGCCTCTGCTCCTGTCCTTTCTCTGGCCTGAATACTGTCTTATCAATTGATTCAATCACTATCCTTCGAAATCCAGATTAAGGCCATCAGCCTTGACCACATCATGACTCAGAACCCTTTCCCTTTCCCTCTGAGTTCTACCAGCCTGGACAATCTCTGCCTCTCTTTGGACACCCAGCCAATCAGTCATCTCAAGTTGTTGTTGCCCTAAGTGTGAAGCTTCCTCCCCAATTACAATATAGCTCCAGGGAGGTGGGGAATGGTCCTTTTCTACAGGGCTTTGCACATCAGGGATATTCCAGACACCCTTGAGGAAGGAAGGAATGAGATGATTACAAATGGTTGGACACTTTCTGATATATAGAGAGTCCTTTCCAGAGCCATCTCCTTCTGGATTTGCATTACGCTGCCTTTCAGAGGAGATGGTTAAAACCCCCTGGGGTGGAAAGTCCCCAGCAGTAGTCATCTGACAATCAGCAACAAGATTCCTGGACTCGACAGGGCATGATGTCCCTTTAATCCCAGCTACAATAGAAATGACAACCCCATCATGGCAGGTTTTTGTGCTTTTGGTATAGGTGAAGACTAGAACATTCTTACAAAGTTCAGTTTTTGAAAAACACAGAACTACAGGGATACAGGATTCTCTTACCACTTGGTGGCCATTGCTGCCTTGCTCACACAGCTCCCACATGTGGTCATGGGTCCATTCACAACAATCTTTCCCAAGCAAATACACAAGTCTCCACACATCTAGGAATACTTGAGACTACATAAGAATCTCTATCAGCTATTTGGCATACTGATTTTCTCTACATCCACAATTCTCCCCTGAAATAACCAACCTTCTGACCCACAGCAAGGACTCCTTGGTGCCAGTATAATTAGAGAACTAGGCACCTGCAGAATAAGGGCCACATTCTTATTATATATTATATAAAGGGCCATCACTGGTCCTTGAGCTTCAGTCCCTCCTTTTCTTGCTCCACACCTAAATCCCACTGTGTACTTAACCACTCACTGCCCCTCAAACAGACTTGTCCTCTGTCTTCCATTTCTTCTATTGTTTCCCAGGAAAACATCTACTCACCCTTTGAGAATCAGCCCAAAAGGTATTTACTGACTGAAACTTCTCTTTAGCTTCATAAGTAGAGTAGATTGCCACTGTCTTAGGCCATCACTCTTCCCCACACCTACATCCATTATGTACTCACTTTGTCCTATTTTAATTACTTATTTTCCTGCATGGCTGTCTCACCATTTCTTAACTATTTACCGAGTAACACTGTTTCACTCATCCCTGTACATTCAGAGACATGGGCCAGACTGTCCTAGGGTTGTTTCTACAATATCTGGTGCTTTTTATCTTAAATAATGATCAATTACTTGAGAAACATTCCACATCTTCTAGGTTAAGTTACTGGGGAAAATTGAACGACATTAATTTAAGTATTTTTATTGTTCCTCATTTCTCCATCTTTCATGGCATCATAAAACTACCCATGCGAGTTTTAGATACATAATGTTTATTCGGAAATGATGGATTAACATTCATTTGACTAAGGTATGAACTGTCTCAATTATATTAAAAATTATTCATTAAAACTTGTGTATGGCATATCAATCTTTCCTCAGAAATAGAGTCCCTTATTTGATAATAAGGGGAACATTCTCATTTAGAAGGAATGCATTTAAATTTAAAATCTACTTCTACATGTTCAAGGATTTGGTACTCCTAGCTGAAGTGTTTGTACTCATCAGGAATTTAAAAATGCATTTTTTTCTGATCATTAAACTTTTGTTTGATCATTTGGCAAAATGATAATTGCTAGCTTTTATTGAGCAACCCTCAATATTATCATAAATTGCTTTATTTAATTCTCATAGTAGTACTTTGAGATGGATTGCCCTTCTCCTGGCAGATAAGGAATTTGCAGCTCAGAGACATAGGTGACTGGTCCAAGATCACACAGCTGGGAGGGGTGAACCTGGGATCTGAATCCAACTGTCTTGCTCCAGAAGGCCCGCTCCTACCCCCCACGGTGTGCTGCATTTACCCAGATCAGTTTGCAATCCAAGACTCTTCAGTCTGGCTACTAATAGCACCTTCATGTGCGTGACCCTGTACAATTTGAACTTTTGGCACATGTACTAGATAAGTCTGGTAATTCCTGTGCTTGTTCCTCATGTTACAAATAAGTAATCTGTGGCCCAGCTGTGTAAAATGATTTGACTAAATTCAAAGAGCTAAAATACAGCAAAACTTAGGCATCAAGGCCAGGTATTCAGGTTTTGTTACTTTCGGCTCGATGCCTAATCCATCCCCTGGCATGCCTTGTCCACATATTTGGGCATGTGTAAGAATTAGGAAATTATTCATGAGCGTATACACAAACACATGCCAGTTTTGCCTAATCCTGAGGCCTTTAAAAGTAACATGAAAAAGAGACATTAAATGTTAAGAATTTGCCACTTTTGTTTAAACCCCAGGCTCGATTAAAACATGTGTTAAAAAATAGGCATGAACTGTCACAACTGCTTCATTCTTCCTAGGGATAGCGAGGGTTCATACTTGGCGGATTGATTAATGTTGTTAAAAGGATGTTTAAAAGGTACTATCAATGTATGATTCCCTATGTATGATGAAAATGAATCAATACTTATTAGCTTAAAATTGTAAAAAAGATGCAATTTTCTCTGCAGGTTAGATATGCTCATGGTCAAGGTCATTCAAGACTCAAGTTGCTCACAGTACAACCAGAATGCTTGCTCAGATTTACTCGTAGACTTACAGTCTGTGTTTGCTGGTGAAGAACATGGGCTGCATACAAATAACTTCACCTCTGCAGCACAGAATTTAAATCAGCCAAGCGAGAAGCCAACTAGTCTCTCCAATACATGTTAATCTGCTTCCAGAATAGGCCACAGACTGACTAAATATTTTGGTTGCATCAGAATTTCACCACATCAAACATAACTTCAAATAAGGGGATTGTCAAAAGCAATTGATTTTATAGAACTACTCAACATTTATTACAAAGAGCTCAGGTCTGTTCATCTCTTGTTGCATCTTCACTGACGAATAATAAACACACAACAAAATGTGTATATTTAAAGCGTTCAATTTGATATGTTTAACAAACATACAGGCATCAAACCATCACCACAATCAAGACAATAAACACACCTGTCACCCCCAAAAGTCTCCTCGAGATCCTTTGTAATCACTCACTCTTGTCCTTGCTTTTCCTGTTCCTCATAACCAATGATCTGATTTCTGTCACTATAAATTCTTTCTCATTTCCTGAAGGTTTTCACAGATAGAATCAAGTAGCATGTACTCTTTTTGCCTGATTTCTTCATGGAGCGTAACTCTTGTCACATGTTTACAACATTCATATTGTCACATGCATCATCAGTAAGTCATTTGTTTTCATTTATGAATAGTGTTGCATTATATGGATATACCACAAGTTGTTCAGACATTCATGTGTTGATGGACATTTGAGCTATTTCTGGTTTTTGTTTTTTTAGAAACAAAGCCACAATAAACAATTTTGTTTAAGTCTTCTTATGGATGTATGCTTTCTTTTCTTTTAGGTGAATATGGAGAAGAGTGGCTGAATCACATGTTAGGCATATGCTCAACATTTTTAAAAGAAGCTGCCAAAACCTTTACCAAAGGAGTTGTATCATTCTAGATTCCCACCAGCATCAGATGAAATTTCTTGTCTGCCACATTCTCACCAACACCTGGTATGGTCTGTCTTGACTTTTAGCTGTTCTGTTAGAAGTGTGATGGCATCTTGTACTTTTTAAATTTTTTAAATTTTTATTTTTTTAGCAAAATGTCTGTCCAAATCTTATGCAAAATTTTAATTGGGTTGTTTGTTTTCTTATTGAGTTCCAAAAGATCTTTTTTTCTAGATATAAGTCCTTTAGCAGATGTGTGCTTTTCAAATAGATTTTCTCACAAGCTGTCTATTGGCTTTTCATTCTTTTAGTAATCCCTTATGAGAAGCAGCTGTGTTAATTTTGAAGTCCAGTTTGCCCATTTTCTCTCTCATGGGTTATGATTTGGGGAGAAATCTTTGCTTAACCCAAGGTCAAAAGATTTTCTCCAATTTTTTTTCCAGAAGTTTTATAGTTTTAGGCTTTATATCTAGATGTATGATCCATTTTGAGAGATTATATGTTTCTAGGAATTTATCCATTCTTCTAGGTTGTCCAGTGTGTTGGCATATAATTTTTCATAATATTCTCTTATAATTTTTTGCACTTCTATGGTATTGGTTGTTTTTTCTCCTCTGTCATTTCTAATTTTGAGTCTTTTTTTTTAATGAGTCTGGCAAAAAGGTTTATCAATGTTGTTGATTTTTTCAAGGAACCAATTCCTGGTTTTATTGATCTGTTCTATTGGGGTTTTTTGTTTTGTTTTTTTAGTTTCCATATTATTTATTTCTGCTCTAATCTTTTTTATTTCCTTCCTTCTGCTGGTTTGGGGTTTTGTTTGTTCTTCTTTTTCTAGTTCCATTAGGTGTAGGGTTAGGTTGTTTGAGACATTTCTTACTTGAGCTAGGCCTGTATTGCTATAAACTTCCCTCTTAGAACAGGTTTTACTTTATCCCAATTAGACTGTTATGTTTTCATTTTCATTATTCTCCAAGTTTAAAAAAAAATTCTTCTTTTATTTCTTTGTTGACCCATTTATTGTTTAGTAGCATGTAACTTAACCTCATATATGTGTGTTCTTTTCAGATTTTTTTCTTGCGGTTTAGTTTCATAGTGTTGTGGCTGGAAAGGATACATGGTATGACTTCAATCTTTTTTTAATTTGTTGAGACTTGTTTTGTGGACTACTATGTTATCTCTTCAAGTTCCTTGTGCACTTTAAAATAATGTGTATTTTCCTCAGTGAGGTTGGAATGTTCCAAATATATCTGTTCAATCTATCAGGTCTAATATATTATTCAAAGCCACTGTATCCTTGTTGATTTTCTGTTTGGATGATCTAACCATTAATGTAAGTGGGGTGTTTAGGTCTCCTATTAAGTATTACTATCAATTCTTTTCTTTTTTTTAAGTTTATCAATTTATTTTGAGAGAGAGAGAGAGAGAGAGAGAGAGAGAGAGACAAAGAGAGAGAATCCTAAGCAGACTCCATGCTGTCAATGCAGAGACTGACACAGGGTTCAAACTCATGAACTGTGAGATCATGACCTGAATTGAGATTGAGTCAAATGCTTAAGCGACTGATGCACCCAGGCACCCCTCAATTATTTTCTTTATGTTTGCTATTAGCTGCCTTATGTATTTGAGTGCTTCCATATTGGGTGCATAAATATTTGCATTGTGATATCTTGATGGATTGTTGCTACCCTGGGTTTTTTTTTTTTTTTTCATTTCTATTTGCATGATAAAGGTTTTCCATCCCATCACTTTCAATCCATATGCCTTTAGGCATGAAATGAATCTCTTGTAGGCAGCATATAGATGTATCTTGCTTTTTTATCCATTTCCTCATCCTATGTGTTATGATTGGCACATTTAGTTTGTTTGCATTCAAAGTTATTATTCATAGGTATGTACTTAGTGTCATTTTGTTTCTTGTTTTATGGTTGTTTTTGTAGTTCTTCTCTGTTCCTTTCTTCTCTTGCTCTCTTCTCTCATGGTTTGCTGACCCTCTTTAGTGATATACTTGGATTCTTTTCTCTTTATTTTTTTACGTATCTATTACTGGATTTAATTGGTAGTTGCATTAGGTTTATAACATCTTATGCATATGGAAGTCTATAGTAAGTTGATGGTCTCCTAAGTTTGACCCCATTTTATTTATTTGTGTATCTATCTATCTATCCATCTATCATATATCTATTTATATTTGAGAGAGAGAGAGATAAAGGGGTAGAGGGAGAGAGAGAGAGGGAATCAAGCAGGTTCCATATCCAGTGGCCCAGTGCAGAGCCTGACATGGAGCTTGATCCTATGACCTTGGGATCATGATCTGAGCCAAAAACAAAAGTTAGTCACTTAACCGACTGAACCACCCAAGAGCTCACCCCCATTTTAAAAGCACTAATTTGTTACTCCTCTCCCTGACCACATTTTAGGTAGATAGCATCATATTTTACATCGTTTTATTTTGTGAAATCCTTGACTGGTTATTATAGATACACTTAATTTCACTGCTTTTGTTACTTTCTACTTTTCTTATTCCTGCTTATGGTTTTTTCTTTCCACTCAAAGAGTCCCCTTTAACATTTCTTGTAAGGCTGGTTTAGTGGTGATGATTTTCTTTAACTTTTGTCTGGGAAACTCTATATATCTCCTTCTATTCTGAATGATAGCCTTATAGAATACTCTTGGTTGCAGGGTTTTTTTTCTTTCAGTTCTTTAAAGATATCATGCCACTCCCTTCTGGCTTACAAAGTTTTTGCTGAAAAATCAGCTGATGGCCTTATGGGGTTCCCCATATGTATAACTGTTTTCTTTTCTCTTGCTGCTTTTAAAATGCTCTCTTTATCACTACTTTTTGCCATTTTAATTACTATGTGTCAGGGTGTGGACCTCCTTGGGTTGATTTTGTTGGGGGCTCTCTGTGCCTACTGCATCCAGATTTCTGTTTCATTCCCTATATTCAGGAAGATTTCAGCTATTATGTCTTCAAATAAATTTTCTGTTCCCTTTTTTCTTTCTTCTCCTTCTGGAATCCCTATAATGTGAATGTTATTATGCCTGGTGGTGTTGCTTTGTCCTCTTAATCTATTTTCATTTTTTAATTATTCTCTTTTTTCCTCTCCCACCAAGCTTGATTTTTTTACATTACTCTGTCCTTCAGGTTGTTGATTCATTCTTCTTCCTCTAGTCTACCATTTATTCCCTCTAGTGTATTTTTAAATTTCAGTTATTTAGTTCTTCCTCTCTGATTGGTTCTTTTTTATGTTTTCCATATCCTTGTTGAGGGTCTCACTGACATTTTCCACTCTTTTCTTAAGTCCAGTGAGTATCTTTATGACCATTACTTTAAACTCTCTATTAGACATATTACCTATCTCCATTTTATTTAGCTCTCTTGTTGTGATTTTGTCCTATTCTATATTAGGAACATGATCTTCTGTCTCCTCCTTTTGTCTAATTCTTTGTCCGTGTCTCCTTATCTTGAATGGTAGTGGCCTTATGAAGAAGAGGTCCTGTAGTGCCCTGCAGTGCAATGTCCCCCGTTCATCAGAACCTGGCAATTTGGGGATGTCTTCTGTGTGTGTTTCATGTATCCTACTATTGTTCTGAGTCATGTGTGCCTTCAGTCCAG
Source organism: Lynx canadensis (assembly GCF_007474595.2). NCBI lineage: Eukaryota > Metazoa > Chordata > Mammalia > Carnivora > Felidae > Lynx > Lynx canadensis. The sequence continues at coordinate 127,131,645 of NC_044305.1, read as the reverse complement.
TCATCTACAATGGCTCTCTTTACCTTTTGTGGGCAGGGTTTGGTACTTAGGTTGTTAGTGGGCCACTCTGGGGCTGACTAGGGCTTAAAATGAGTGAGACCAGGTGTTTGCCAGAGGTGCAGTAGCACTGAACTACAGGGCACTTTCCTTGTGTTGTACCCTGAGAAGCTTTCATTGGCGGACAGCACCTGCAGTCAGACCAGATGTCCACTCCCAGCCCACTGCTGGGACTGCAGTCAGACTGCTATGTGTGGTCATGTTCCCCTCTCCCTGGAACAGGAATCACTTTGGATTCATGCCGGCCCCTGTTGAGGCTGCTTGCATACTGCCAGGCTTGTGTCACTGCTTTGGATGGGCTCAGGCCAAGACTATACTGGAGGGGGCAGGTCTGCAGGAGAATATGGGGGCAGAGTGCATGCTGTTAACAAGATCTGCACAAGTCTGCTGTGGGAGGGGACTGAGGCTGGTTTAGAAAATTCCTGTGGTGAGGCAGGGAGGGAACACATCTGCAGAAGAGCATGAGGGGAAGGCAAAGGGTGGAGAAGCAATGTTAGCAAGGTTTGTGGGAATCTGTTGTGGGAGGAGATCTGGAGTGGAGGCCTGTCTTGAGGGGATGTGTCCACAGAAGAATGTGGGGGTAGAGCACACTGTTAGCAAATTAGATGAAGACTGTTGGTGTTGAGCTGGTCCCCACAGGTCCCTGTGTCTAGTTGGAGGGGTGTGAGAAATCCACCCACCAGCTCCTTTGTTCTTGGAGAAGTCTCCTAAAGATCCCAGCCCTCCATCACATGCTTAGTAAATAAATCTCCTTTACATATACCCCTGAAGTTTCTCAAACTGCTATTTGTATGCTGTATCTCCAAGGGGTTGTTTGATGTGCTATCTCTGCAAGGGTTGGGACTCAGTTTCCTATTGCCCTCCAGCTCTCCCAGAGACAAGCCCACTGATTTTTAAAGTTTAGGTGTTAAGCCCTACTTACTGTAAGAACTTGTAAAGTTTGGTCCCTCTGGTTTTTAAAGCGAAATGCTATGGGGATTCATCTTCCCAGTGTGTGTCACCCATGGCTGGGTGCTTGATGTAAGCATCTGTTTCTCTTCTCTGTATGCACCTGTGGTGTCCCTTCCTCCCAGGGACAATCCCATGAGTCTGTGTGACTCTTGACTGGGTCTCCTTCCTTCCTACCCGCTTTGATGTGGCCTCTTTACATTTAGCTGTGGAGAGTCTGTCCTGCCAGTCTTCAGGTTGTTTATACTGGGTTATTTATAATGATGCGGGTTTAGTTGCATCCATTGGTCAAGGTGAGTCTGGGATCTTCCTACTCCACAGTCTTTCCCAAAGTTGGGCTCCAATTTACCTATCTTGATGTCAATATCATTGTCTTGGTGACTGTTGCTTTTACAAGACTTGAAGTCAAGGATTCTCCAACCTGTTTTACATTTTCAAAGGTGTCTTGGTTATCATAATTTCTTTGCATTTCAATATAATATTTACAATCAATTTGTCAGCTTCTGTAAAAGGCTTACTAGGATTTTTATGGTGGTTACTTTGAATCTATAGATTATTTAGAAATAATTGACATCTTAACAGTAAATAATCTTCTGCCCTTTGAAAAAAATGTATTTAAGTCTTCTTTAACTAAGGTCTTAGTTTTCTCTTAATATTTTGTATTTTCAGTGCACATGTCACTCACAACTTTTGTCAGATTTACCTGTAATTATTTCACATAGTTTGACACCATGGTAAATTACATTTTAAAATTTCAACTGACTAATCTTCTAATCTTTTTAGTAGATCCCATCAGGTTTTTCACATAGACAATGATGTAGTTTAGAAATAAAGGCAGTTTACCTTTTTTTTCTTTCAATCTAGATGCCTTTTATTCATTTCATTTATTTTTCTTGCCTGATTGCACTTAGATCCTCCAAGGTAATGTTGAATAGAATTGATAAAAAGTGGACATCCTTGCCTTACTCCTGACCTTTGGGGAAAGTATTTGATCTTTCACCATTAATTATGATGTTAACTATATGGTTTTAATAGATACCCTCTATTAGAGTAAGGAAGTTTCCTGGTATTCTTAACCTGCCAAGAATAGATGTTAGATATTGTCAATTTTTTTTTCTGGATTTGTTAACATGGTAAATCACATTGCTTGATTTTTGAATGTTCAATCAATCTTTCATTTTGATCATGATGTATTGTACTTTGTATACATTTTAAAAATCTTCTTTGGGGGCATCTGGATGGCTCAGTCAGTTAAGAATCTGACTTCAGCTCAGGTCATGATCTCACTGTTCGTGGGTTCGAGCCCTGTATCGGGCTCTGTGCTGACAGCTCAGAGCCTGGAACCTGCTTCAGATTCTGTGTCTCCCTCCCTCTTGACCCCTCCCTCACTCACACTCTGTCCCTCTCTTTCTCAAAAATAAATACACATTAAAAACATAAAAATAAAATCTTCTTTGGAAAATTTTCCTCTATGTTCATGATAGATATTGGTTTTTATTGGAACATTTCCTGAAATATATATGCCTGGTTTGTGTGTCAGTTAATGTTAGCCTCACAGAATGAATTAGGAAGTATTTCTTCTTTTTCATATTCTGGAATGCTATGTGCAGAATTTTAGAACTTACCAGTGAAACCACCTAGACCTGGAGTTTCCTTTATGGTAAGGTTTTTAACCACAAGTTCAATTACCTCAATACATTCAGGTTATCTGTTTCTTTGTGAATGAGCTTTTTTAGTTTGTGTTTTTCAAGGCACTTGTCCATTTCATCAGAGTTTTCAAATGTATAGACATACTGTCTTTAATAACATTCCCTTTTGGGGCGCCTGGGTGGCGCAGTCGGTTAAGCGTCCGACTTCAGCCAGGTCACGATCTCGCGGTCCGTGGGTTCGAGCCCCGCGTCGGGCTCTGGGCTGATGGCTCAGAGCCTGGAGCCTGTTTCCGATTCTGTGTCTCCCTCTCTCTCTGCCCCTCCCCCGTTCATGCTCTGTCTCTCTCTGTCCCAAAAATAAATAAACGTTGAAAAAAAAAATTTAAAAAAAAATAACATTCCCTTTTAATATCTGTATAGTCTATATTGATTTCAGCTCTCTGATTCATAATTCTTATAAATTCTGTCTTCTATCTTCTGTAATCAAATTCTAGAGGCTTATTAACTTTACTGATTTTTCTTGAAGATCCAGTTTGAAATCTTGATACATGGAAAGAAATATTGAAGTATGCAAGGGAGATAAAAGGATAAGTAGAATACTGATAGACTCTTATAGCCTTAATTTACCTAAAATCAAAATATTTTTAATATCAAAAAATAAGATCACCTTTTCAAGGAGACTTAATCTTACTAATAAGAGGTGGCTAAATATAATAATATCCAATGGATTCTGGAACCAGACTGCCTACATCTGTGTCCTAGCCCTGCCTCTTATTGGCAATGTGAGCTTGGATAAGTTACTTAACCTCTCCATGCCTCAGTATTCTTATCTATAAAACACTGATAATAATAGCACCCCTTGCAGAATGTTGTTGTGTGAGTCACTATAGTTAGTATTTGTGAAATGATTTGAAAACTTCTGGCACATGATGAACACCACAGGAGTGATAGTTGTTATGATAAGATAAAAAAAAATTGAGGAATGATTTTCCGTACTTCAGAACATTGTAGTATTTCCTACTGCAGATAAACACTTTATGTTTTTCTCCCAAGGAAAAAAACAAAAACAGTCCAAAGAAATAAACTGGACACAAAGGAGGAATTGATGTTTGAAGAGAATAAATTCAGATCCTACATTATACCCATCTTTCTCTTGGATACATCTCTAGACTGTTCATGGGTATTGTTTAAAGTTAGAAATTCTCTTATCTAGTGGGGCCCGAACATTGTTCTAACTATCCCTCCTAGGCTCACAAAAACAGACATAATTTCAAATACTATGTCACTATGTTCTCTGTACTTATAAACCACCAATATGTCTCTCATATGTCAACATTTCAACATCCACAGTGCATTTCCAAGATTGTCACACCATCCAAAATAGGAAACAAAGTCCATGCTCTATTTCTCAGCTCAAACTGTGTAGTTCTCTGGTTCAAAAATCTCATTATACAAGACGAGAAAAATGAGGCTTCCAGAAGTGACATACTGACTGATAGGTGGACTTTCCCCCTTTCACAAATTAGAACTTACTGAATTCAAGTTTTCCATGGAACAAATATCCTTTTATAAATAATTAATGGAAATATAAAAATGGAGTGTTCAGCAACTTCACAAAATTCAGAGCATCAACTAAGAAAGCAGTGAATATAATCAATGTTTTGGCATTTTCATAGCTAGCTGTATAATAGATGCCAGACAGGATAAATAATAGATTTTCACATCTAGAATCCCAAAAAGCATACCATTCTGATTCTCCAAGGTCCCAGTTAATGTTGGAGAATATTATATACCTTGGACTCTGGCCCTATTCAGCAAGAGCCAAGTTGTACAACACACTAGCCATCATAAAAGCTCTTCTTCATGAGTATTCTTACCACTTGAAGTTTAAGGCTATTCAATAAGAGTGCAAGTCAAATACCCAGGGGTTAGAGGCCTTTCCTGACAGCACTTTCCATGTTTAGTGATCTCTTGGGTTAAATTAAACCACTCAACCTGTCTAGGAATTTGGAAATATAAAGAGAAATATATAAGCTGGATGGAAGCACATTAATTTAATAAATAGAACTATCCCTTCTCTCACTTAACTGCTGACACCTAAATCCACTCATTTATAAGCACAGATGAGGTCCATGGTGCAAATCTCCCCAAGGAAGAAATAAGATAGGCTTGTTCACACTAAAGCATGAATGACTACATGACACAATTCCTTTATAATCTTGGGAAGGGGAAGCAGCCTCCATGAGCTTCTATAAACTTTTCTATCACCTCCCAAACTGTAGTCACCATTTCTTCCCTGTTTCTGAGAAAAAGGCAATATTTTTTTTTAACCGCTAGAAGAATGTATCTCTTACATGTACACGATGGCTGAAGTCTGTCTCCTGAAATTTGAGTCTGCAAGTCGTCTTAAGGTAAATACTTTGAGGATATGGTTCTCTTTCTAGTGGATCAGAGTTTTTACTTTCGGATGTTACTTTTTGAAAGAGAAAAGGGAGAGTAGATATTGATGACTGACAGACTAAGTCTTCAAAATTGGAGAGGTACATTCAGCCCCGGTGATTTGCTCAAACTCCCACCAAACGTACTTCATTCAAACCTGTTCCCACCTCACCTGGAGAAAACCTTCTTTCACTCTCTGTGGCCATGGACTATGACTCAAAATACACCTGTTCTACCCCCCAAAATCAATTACATATTCTTTCCCAGAACTACATAGGTTATTATTTGTTCCTCCCATCTAGATAAATATTTTTATTTTGCAGCTGTCTCATCTTTATAAAAAGATAATAAAAACCCAGAGGTCTGGTGATATATCTCCACCAATTGCAGTGTCCCAAGATAGCCTTTCATTGATTTATTAGTGAATATGCCCATTCATTGCTCTTTAATAGGCACTGGATTAAGCCCAGATAATGAAAAATGTCATAGGGCATCTTCTCTCCTGATCAGGGGCTCACAGTCAAATAACAGAGTTCATAATATACAGAATAAGTACCTATTATGTGTCAGGTTCTGCTCTAGGTTCTAGGGAGTTGACAGTGAACACAAGAGATAAAAATCCTTGTTCTTCAGCTGTTTGTATTATAGTGAAAACCTTTAAAAAATTATACAGTATTTTAGAAAGTATTAATTTCTATGGAGGAAAAAAAGGGAGGACATTGAGGAAGCCAGAGGAATGCAAATTTAAATAAAGCTTGAAAAAAAAGCTTCTTTGATATGGTCACATTGAAGCAAATACTGGGACAGAAAGCTAAAGGGATCTATAGGTGAGGAGAGTTTCCAGAAAAGAAAAACATGAGTGCAAAGGCCCTAAGGCAGGAGCATGATTCATACATTTGATGAAAGAAGGAAGCCAGTGAGGTTGAGTCAAGTGAGCCCAGGAGGAAAGCAGATCATGTGTGGTCGTTAGTCCTTACTAGTGACTTGCAGACTAAGATGGGGTTTCACTGGAATGATTTGAGCAGAGGTATAGCAAGATCTGCCCTTAGCTTTGAAAGACTCATTTTAGTTGCTCTGCTGAGTAGAAACTATAAGGCAAGGGTGAAAGCAGAAATTGTTTAGGACACCACTGCAATAATCCAGGCAAATGGGGATAAAGGCTAGGATTTGAATGAAAGAGAGGTGGTGAGAAATGGTTAAATTCTGCATGTATTTTGCAGATGGAACCAATCTGATTTCAATATAGATGGGATGTGGAGTGTGAGAAAAAAAAGAGTCAAGAATGACTCTGAGTGCTTGGTCTGAACCAGTAGAAAGATGATATTTCCATTTACTGAGATGACAAAACTTGTAAGCAGGGCATCTTGGGTGGTGATGGGGGAAGATCAGGAGTTCAATTTTGGATTTGTTACTCATCCTGGTGGAAATGTCAAGTAGGCAATTGGACAGGCTGAGTTCAGAGGAGAGGTCTGGGCTGAAGAGATACATTTAGAAGTCATTGGCATTTGGGTGGAATTTAAGAATGTGAATCTTGATGATATCATGGGAGTGAGTATACATAAAGAAGAGAAAGACTTGTCCAACTCCAGGAGCTCTGACATGTGTGTATGTGTGTGTGTGTGTGTGTGTTTATATATTTTTTAATTCTTTTTTTAATGTTCATTTATTATTTATTATGAGAGAGAAAGAGAGAGCATGCAAGGGAGGGGCAGATAGAGGGAGACAGAGAACCCCAAGCAGAGCCCTACGTGGGGCTGGAATTCGTGAACTGTGAGATCATGACTTGAACAGAAACCAAGACTTGGGGGCGCCTGGGTGGCGCAGTCGGTTAAGCGTCCGACTTCAGCCAGGTCACGATCTCGCGGTCCGTGAGTTCGAGCCCCGCGTCGGGCTCTGGGCTGATGGCTCGGAGCCTGGAGCCTGTTTCCGATTCTGTGTCTCCCTCTCTCTCTGCCCCTACCCCGTTCATGCTCTGTCTCTCTCTGTCCCCCAAAAAATAAATAAACGTTGAAAAAAAAAACTAAAAAAAAAAAAAAAAAGAAACCAAGAGTTGGATGGTTAACCAACTGAGCCACCCAGGTGCCCCAACATATATATGTGTGTGTGTGTGTGTGTGTGTTTCTAACATATATCTTATGTTTTAATCCATTGCAAACTAATATTTTGATAAAAGCAAACAAAAGTAAATTACTAGAAAGGGGGAATGAAATAAAAATAATGGCATACATAACACAGGCCTTCATTTTTATTATTAGATTTAAAAAAGTAAAAGTACATTTCAATAATATAAGAAAAAAACACAATCAAGAGAAAATAACCAAAACTACATATTGCTCATTGAAATTATGTGTCTGGTGAGTAATAAGAGCATTGAGTTTGTAACTTCTTATCCTTTATAATTATAATTAAATAACATATTATGAATTAAATACTGATTCCCCATTTTCAAAACCTGGACACACACTGCAGATATCAATATCTAACGTTTAAAAGTGATAAATGAGCTTGCTTCTTGCTTGCTGATTTATCTACTCTAGGTTGGACTGATGACAACAGTATTTATTCAGGGTAATATATGCCTAATTGTTCCTATGTTTTGTTTATATATTTATTACTCATGGTAGAAGAGGCAGGTTGATGAGAATGGAAAAAGAAATGTTAAAGCAACTTCTGAGCCTCAGAATATTCTTTTTTAATTTTATACAAATGAAACAAAGGAAGTCATATTTTCAACATTCGTCTTCAATCCTTCATCAGTAGTCACTTTCAACAATTTATCTGATAACATTTCGATGATTTAAATTCTTTCAATAGAAGAAATTTTGTGTAGTTTTCAGTTGACGAATTAAACCTAAAACACCACATGTTGCAACACGATTCTATTGCTCATTCCCAGGACCCAGCTTGTATCAGTTGCGACTCACCACTTGAGTCCACCAATGCTCAAACTGTCCCCATTATACCATGAACAATGGGAAGAGTCTTCTGACTGCAGATGTGGATGTAACACCAAGGTCACACTGTTCTAAATGTTTATAGATGTGTTCTGTCAATATCTGTCTGCATCTTGTCATGAACTGGTAACAAACAGGGGGCAGATCAGCATTGTCCACTCTGTGATCATGCTACAGTACATACTGGTCTGTGTGGACAGCAGGGCACTGCACAACTCCAGGGAGCACCAAGGATATAGATATCTCTGTGAATGCACCCCCTGGTGTTAATCAGTGTAGCACCCAACAAAACTAAGAACAAAACACTGGTAGAGGGTATTGTTTAGAGCTCAAGTTGATGAGAACTCCATGAAGCAGAACAACATGCGTAGGATGAGTCAGGCCAGGAGACTATTGTGTCCTAGAAGGTAAGTAATCTACTAGGTCAAATGGTATTGATAGGACAACCTCAAGAAATGACCTCTAGAATTTGCATTATGGTCACTGATGATCTAATGAAACACGTACAGCATGATTAGGAAGCTTAGAGAAGGGTACCACCAACCAGATGAATTCCACACCCAATATATTCTCCAAGAGAACCTATTTATATGGGCTTTATGAACCTTAATTATTTTGACAATGGAGGAATGAAAACCTCCCAAAAGGAGGTAGCATCACATATAAGGCTATAAGGATACAGAATATAAACAGCCTACTCAATTCTTAGATTATACGAATTACCAGGCTCAGATCTCATTCTGACTGCCCTAAGGAGGGACGGTTTTCACTGCTGAGATGCCACAGACTCGCAGGTACCTTGCTTTGCTGATATTCTTAGTCTGAGCCTACAAGAGTGCTGTTTTCCCCTTGCGCCCAGCATGGAGCTTGGCACCTGGCATCTATAGAATGTGTATCAACTTTCATGATATGTGTTTTTTCTGGGGGGAGGGGTTGCTTTTGTTTTTAATGATCAGGATCAGGACAACTATTTGAAAAGAAATTAATTGGGAGAATATGTCTGTGCAAGAGAGATGGCTCTGGGGAATCAGACTCTCTCAATGCAAGTGCTCCTTCCACCTACTAATCCTGCTGGAACATTCTGCCAGCCTGTGTCTAAGTATCCGTTGTCTCGTCCTGCTGCTCCACCCTCTCAAAATGTCTAGCTGCTGCTGCTGCCTCTGCCACATGGAAGAACAAATTCGGAAAACATCTCACTGAGTGAGTCAGGTCCCCTTTTTCATTGGACAAACACAGTGAAGGTCTCCATAGAAGAGCGCCTGCCTGGGGCTGCTGCTCTCCAGGACCTACTTCCAAGATGGGTTTTAAAGAGCTGTGTGTGATTTTGCTACCTCCCATTAGCAAGAAGTGAATTAGAGTGTCTGCTCTGGCAGGACCCAAAGAGCATCACAGTGTTTCCTCAAGAGTCAACATCCATTTCCCTTTCCTTTTATCTTAGCAGAAGGACGGTGTAAGATAATTCTGAAAATAAAACAATTGACATTGGGGGTTTTATGCAGGTAAGATGTCTGGTCCTAGACGTGACCTCATGAGAGGTCACTGGGAGCTGCAGTGTGGAGCCATATGACCCAACACTGCCCCCTCTCTGCTCTTCACCTGTGAAAGGTGTGGGCTGGACTCCATGGCCCTGAAGGTCCTTTGTAGCCTGGGCAGTGGTGATGCCTCATTTCTGTCCTTTACATCATTATTTATGGGGGCGTGGGCTCGATTATTTTGACATTTAAATGCTGAGTCATTTTCTCAAAATACCATCTCTAAGGGATGCGGGCAGTTTGTGTTGTGTTCTAGACAGCAGTATCAATGAGATGGCAACAGTGTGTGGGTGCCTGGACCCGGTGGGGCTTGGGAGGCTTTTGAGGTCTCAGAAGGCAAAAGTCAAGAGCTGCTTTGATCAATTCAAATGTCTCGTGAGCCCCAAAGTGATGGAGGAACTTGAGCTGCTTCATTGGTTGAACCTGAAAAGAGAATAAGCAGGACGGTCCTGAGAGGGAGCAGAGCTGGCAGGAGAACCCCACTGGAAAGCCAGTGCCTAGAATGAAGAAGGAGGGGAAACAAACCTATCTCTGTGCTGGGTCCTGAAGTTAAACACAAACCCACCTGTTTGACCGGGGAAGGGGGTCTAGTCTTCAGGGAAAGTAGGAAACAGCTGTCCCATGAACAAGACTCTTCAGCAGCCCTAACCCTGCACCTGGCCCAAACCTGCTGAAACTAGGGTGAGAAGAGCCACCCCAAGGGTGACTGCTAGAAATGAAATACTGAAAGGGCAGAGTTGGAGGGATGTGGTCTGGGGGCAGCTGTGCTTAGTCAGCCATCGCATCATCGTGCCAGGGCCTGGAAGTGAAGGGGACTCTGGCGACATGGCGAGGATGGTGGTGTAGTGCCTCAGACCACCCGGTATCGAATCAGAGGGAAGGACTTCAACAGAGTGAGTTCCAGTAAATCAACTGGGAGCATGGAGGGAAAAGAGATGTACTGAAAAATGTCCCACGTTTTTGTGGCCTGAAGAAATACTTATTACCCAGGCTTAGGATTTTCACCTTGAAGAGTCCAAGGAACCCTAGTGGGAGTTGCTTCAAGAAAGAACAAATCTGTTCAGATCAGGGCTCATTGTCAGATTTGTTTTTGTATTACAGGGACCGGCCAACACTGGCGAACCAAAGTGGCATCTGGTGGAATCTTGCAGAGGTTCCTCTCATTTATCCACATACATCTGCATAAGAATCCTCACTGGGAAACAGTTACCAGCACGCTCTGGTGATTTCAAAGGCTCTGATTTATTGTGATGCCTCGTGTACTATTTGAAATGCCTTTGTAAATATAGTTAAAATGTCAATAATATGCAAAGCAATCTACACATTCAATGCAGTCCCAATCAAAATTGCACCAGCATTCTTCTCAAAGCTAGAACAAGCAATCCTAAAATTTGTATGGAACCACAAAAGACCCCAAATAGCCAAAATAATATTGAAGAAGAAAACCAAAGTGGGAGGCATCACAATCCCAGACTTTATTTTAATTTTTTTTTTCAACGTTGTTTTATTTTATTTTTGGGACAGAGAGAGACAGAGCATGAACGAGGGAGGGGCAGAGAGAGAGGGAGACACAATCCCAGACTTTAGCCTCCACTACAAAGCTGTAATCATCAAGACAGCATGGTATTGGCACAAAAACAGGCACATAGACAAATGGAATAGAATAGAGACCCCAGAATTGGGCCCACAAATGTATGGCCAACTAATCTTTGACAAAGCAGGAAAGAGTATCCAATGGAAAAAAGACAGTGTCTTTAACAAATGGTGCTGGGAGAACTGGACAGCAACATGCAGAAGAATGCAACTGGACCACTTTCTTACACCATTCACAAAAATAAACTCAAAATGGATGAAGGACCTGAATGTGAGACAGGAAACCATCAAAACCCTAGAGGAGAAAGCAGGGAAAAACCTCTCTGACCTCAGCTGCAGCAATTTCTTACTCGCCACATCTCCAAAGGCAAGGGAATTAAAAGCAAAAATTAACTATTGGGACTTCATCATGATAAAAAGCTTCTGCACTGCAAAGGAAACAATCAACAAAACTAAAAGGCAGCCGACGGAATGGGAGAAGATATTTGCAAATGACATATAAGAAAAAGGGTTAGTATCCAAAATCTATAAAGAACTTATCAAACTCAACACTCCCCAAAAAACAAATAATCCAGTGAAGAAATGGGCAGAAGACATGAATAGACACTTTTCCAAAGAAGACATCCAGATGGCCAACAGACATGTGAAAAAGTGCTCAACATCACTCCTCATCAGGGAAATACAAATCAAAACCACACTGAGATACCACCTCATGCCAGTCAGAGTGGCTAAAATGAACAAATCAGAAGACTATAGATGCTGGAGAGGATGTCGAGAAACGGGAACCCTTTTGCACTATTGGTGGCAATACAAACTGGTGCAGCCGCTCTGGAAAACAGTGTGGAGGTTCCTCAAAAAATTAAAAATAGACCTACCCTATGACCCAGCAATAGCACTGCTAGGAATTTACCCAAGGGATACAGGAGTACTGATGCATAGGGGCACTTGTACCCCAATGTTTATAGCAGCACTTTCAACAATAGCCAAATTATGGAAAGAGCCTAAATGTCCATCAACTGACAAACGGATAAAGAAGATGTGGTTTGTATATACAATGGAATACTACTTGGCAATGAGAAAGAATGAAATCTGGCCATTTGTAGCAATGTGGATGGAACTGGGGACTGTTATGCTAAGTGAAATAAGTCAGGCAGAGAAAGGCAGATACCATGTGTTTTCACTCATATGTGGATCCTGAGAAACTTAACAGAGAACCATGGGGGAGGGGAAGGGGGGGAAGTTAGAGAGAGGGAGGGAGGCAAATCATAAGAGACTAATACTGAGAATAAACTGAGGGCTGATGGGGGGGGGGAGAGGGGAAAGTGGGTGAGGAGCATTGAGGAGGGCACCTGTTGGGATGAGCACTGAGTGTTGTATGGAAACCAATTTGACAATAAATTATGTTTAACATAAAAAAATGAAATGCCTTTATAAATAGGGTTAAACAATAGGATAAATTAATTCCATTATTTTCTTCCAAGTACGTAAACACTTTATCTCACAGACATTTACTAAGCAGCTACTGCATACCAGGCACTGGGTCAGACACTGATGACATTAATGAATGAGACTTGGCGGGGATGCCTGTGGAGACTTCAGTCAAGTGCAGGAGAGAGAGAAACGGATGGGAGGTTGGTATTCAGTGTGTATCATGTTAACTGTAATTCTGCGTATCATGTTAACTGTGTGAGCTTCAAGGATGTCATGGACTGTCCTTGAGAAGGACAAGCATGAGGGAAGGGTGTAAAGAGGAAAAAGTGTGTGAGCTAGATCTGGAGGCAAGAGGAAGATTTCATACTGGGAAAACAGGGCATGGAGTTGGGAGGAAATTCTTTGTGTAAGGATTGGCATATGCAAAGTACCGGCCTGAAATCTTAATATTTACCTATTCTAATTAATGAAGAGTAACCACCATGAGCTCAGACTGACAACTGCCAACTGGTCAGGAACCAGTCTTCTAGTTCCTCAGAAATGATAAAACAAAAGAAAGAATGAATGGGAACAGCTAGGCTCTAAGCCTAGAATCCACCTGTTTCTTCACTGTCAATGCTCCAGTCCATGAATCCTCCTTCCGGGCAGTAGGGGCAAAAATAGAGAAGTATAAATAACCAAGGACATCGAAAGCAGAAACATTTTCATGCTGAAGCAAATTATAGACTGATTACATTGCAGGGGATCAGAGCTGCTACTTTGCTTTTGGCAAATCTATAAGAGGAAATGAAACTCTTATGGATTGGAAAGATGAGGATAAGAAAAAAAATAAAAGATTTGGCTTTTCTCAAGCCACAGAGCACACGGCTGAGAGTGAGGGGCTTGGCAGGAAATGAAGTTGGAGGCACAAGCTAAAGCCAGATTAAGGCTGAATGTACTGTGCTAAGGAACACAGACTTTACTCTGCATGACTGAGAGCTTTTGAAGAATTTTAAGCAAGGAATTGGCATCACCACATTTGTGTTTCAGAAAGATTACCTTGGCTTCAGTGCAGTTGGATGGATATGAGGGCAAAGACTGAAATCAATAAAATGAGACTGCTCAGTGTTGTTTCTATAATCCAGGAAAGGCACAACTGATAGCTAAAAAAAGGAACAGGGACTGTGAAAGGCAAAATGTGGTGCCTGACCTGATGCCTGGGGTGAGCATGAGGAAATCATGAGTGACTCAGAGGTTTCTGGACTGAGCAACTGGGCACGGGCTGGTGTCATCCTCTGAGCTAGGCAACACAGGAAGGGGGGCAGGTCTGGTAAGGTGAAGTGCAGTGGACAAGAGTGGGCCAGCCATATTGATGTAAGAGACCAATGGGGTATCCACATTGGAAGTCCAGATGTCTGGAGTTGGACGCATGTGGCTGGTGCTCAGAAGAGACATGTGGACTGAACACAGAGATTTGGGAGACTTCAGAAGATGGGGTAGTGAGAGCACCAGATGAGGAGGAAATGGTGTAAGGCACCAGTGCAAGGAAGACAGCAGAGAAGAACCCAAAGCGGTGCCCAGAAGGCAAGGAGGAGTTAGGTTTGGGATTGTGGGAGTGGTTGAAATTGTCAAGGGCAGGAGCAAGGACAGGAAGGTTAGAGGTGAGAAGTGCTTTGGGTGAAGCTATGGTTATTGCTGACCTCGGTGTAGGAAGTCTGAGCCAGGCTGTGAGGACAGGAGAGGTGGACGAAAGTGAACTGAGGAGTGACCAAGAGGGGAGGGGGCGACTATGAGGGAGGAAAGAGGTGGAGCTGAGCTAGCACAGGTTGCTGAGCTGCAGGAGAGACTGATGCCTGCCGCTTCTCTTTTTCAAGTGGGAGACAGATGTGCATATGGTCACGTTTGTATATTTTGTTAGGTGGAGCTGTGGACAGAGTCAAGTCCTGCAGGAGCACATTCCAGGGTGCAGGTAGGGAGAATTCGCTTCATGTGGGAGAGAAGGAAGAGAAGGATGGCCATGTGCACTTGTGGAGGAGTTTAGCAAGGTGGGAGCCAGAAGGCTGAGGGATGTCCAGCCTGATTTGCTCGAGTTTTTAAAGAAGTCACAAATTTACCAACAAATGAAAGTGTTTTATTTCCCACAAATGATTATCCTGATCTTACAAAGTAAGTATCATTAAATGTCACAAAACCCTTGGCAATCTACTTTTTATCTAATTGGATCTGAGGTGGCCTTGTCAAGAATAGCAGGTTGGTAAGAGTACATAAAAGAAATATTTCAGTTATTTGGAGAAAGCAAAATTCCATACCCTAATAAAAACACAAAGCAAGCACAGGCAGACACACACACACACACACACACACACACACACACATACACACACACACTTCTAAATCACTGGCAGAAACTACAGGAGACATAATGAAGTGGTAAGAACTGACCACTAGCAAAACTTGATCCAAAATCAAACCGATGTAGCTCCCAAGCATGCTATGCCTTAGCCTATGGCTCCCTCAGAAACTCTTTCCCTAGCAGGGAATCAGTAACAACAAAAATGATAAAACTTGGTACAAGTGCAATGAGAAAAGTGTCCGGGAGAACCTTTGCTAAGCCGGAAGTGTGTCTTGTCCATTCCCTCGTTCCAGAGGCAACCCCATATGAATGTGTTTTTTGATGTTCATTCACTAAAGAATGAATAATTTTTAACACTAGTTTCCCAGTAGTTCTGCCAAGTAATGATAAGGTCCATTTAGGTGAGGCAGTGGCCACAAATTTCAGAAATATTGGAGAGAAGATAGAGCAAATGGGGAAGGGGTAGGCCAGGGATGAGTTAACAGTGCCACTGGGACAGGTTGAGTGAGATTATTTCCCTCATTTACTTTCCAATGACTCAGAGGCAGCTTTGTTCAATAATAATTTGGCAGGATTTGCATATTTGGATCCTTGTTCTTTGGGAACTCTGGGGTCCTGAGTATGTCCCAGGCATCAGAGGTGATCTTTTAGGGGAGCGATTCAGCCATCTTGGTCTATAAGTTTCCTCAAGGGATCCTTCCTGCCCCAGTCTTATCTGTGGCAAAGTACAACTCAGGCTTATTTTGTACTCAATCATGAGAATTCTTGAAGGCATGCAAAGGAAAGTATTTGATAAAGACAAAGCTAATTATTAATTTGAGGAGGAATTTAATTGTATTTTATGTCCAGGCAAAACAAAGTTAGTTTCCATTATCTTTTGCTTTGATTACCTGTGTTTCTATATAACATTCATTTACAATGAATATCTTTTTTCTTACAAATGTAATCCCTTCTCTCAATTATTCTTAAACAAAACTTAAAATGGGTAAAAGAGCAGATACCTTTAAAGGAGTTCTCCTAGACTGAGTCAAAGACACCCTATTTTCCAGAGAACTATCTACCCCATTCATTCCAACGGACAGCTGACAGTCAAGTCACATGAAAGATCAGGTCCACAACCTGAACAGACTCCCAGACCGTTTCATAGGAATCTGTAATTGTGGCTAAAGATTTCAATCCCAGCACGGTCCGGTGTCTGGAACAGAGAAGCTGTAAACCTCAAAGCTGGGGGGTGGGGGCTGGCATTTCCTGCCATCTCCACTGAGTCATAGGAAAAGCCAGCAAGGAGGAGAAGAGAGAAATACAGAGAGAAGCAGCATGAGAGAGGGGGAGAATATGCCTCCACCTTCATTTACTGCATTCCTAGTTCCATAGGATCACATCTCCTTCTTATTTAGCAAGCTTTTAACTGCAAGTGCAGCACCCCAAAAATACAGATAAAGTTCCTCGAACTGTAATCAGCTTCTCACATAGGATTTTCCAATCCCTGGCACACATTTTCCTTAGAATCAGCAAGAAGCCCTTTAAACTCATTCCCTCACAAAAGATACAATATTAACTGAAATGAACCTCATCACCCAGCTTCATTCTGAGGAGCCTTAAAGGTTTTGGCAAAGTATATTTTGACAATGAAATTACTTCAAACTTTTTGGCCGAGGTCAATTTGGACCTGAATGTCTTTTGCAGAGTTTCAGTTACATGTTTCTGTGTGTGCACATACATGCACACTTGTGAGTGCACATGCAAAGGCACTTGCAGGTTCCTATTGTATGTAATAGGACCCTAGCCTACCTAAAGTGCACAATTGCAATGTGAGCCAGGAAAATCAATGGGCTCAGCTGTCAAAATCAAGTCTGTCAACCTACCATCACAGTTCAGCATATCAACCAAATGCGTCTATTTCCTTAGTTGGGAGAATCGACATTCTGGAGACATTTTCCAGCTTGGGATCCTCGAAATGTTCCAAATGTATGCTATATGGTCACAAAATGCAAGGATGTAGTAACATTCCAAAAGGCCAGCACGAACCCTTCCAGTAACGGCAAGCTCATTACCTCACAAAGCAGCTCATTTCCTTTAGTGAGACAACACACTACCTTCCAATAACATCTTCTGATTCATAAATCTAGAAATATTAAGCAATAGGGACCATAGGTTTTTAAGAATTAAAGTTAAGTGCTCCATCAAAAATTATTTCTGGAGTACAATCCAAAAACAGTAACTCCAACAGCACTGATTTAAAGATTACTTGTGTAATTATTTACCCAAAACGTTTCCTTCAGAAGACTTAGAAGCTCTAAATTGGTAGATCTCATGCCTATCTCTTTTTTTTAACAGTCAAACAAAAATTAAATGTTAGTCCCAACCAAAAATTCTTTTTTTAAAAATTTTTTAAGGTTTATTTATTTTTGAGACAGAGAGAGACAGAGCATGAATAGGGAGGGTCAGAGAGGGGGAGACAAAGAATCTGAAATAGGCTCCAGGCTCTGAGCTGTCAGCACAGAGCCCGACGCGGGCCTCGAACTCATGGACCGCGAGATCATGACCTGAGCCGAAGTTGGACTCTTAACCGACTGAGCCACCCAGGTGCCACCCAACCAAAAATTCTAAGAGCAACATTACAAAAATGTTTTCTAACATATTTTATAGCAAAAGTATCATATTAAATATGGGATATGAATTCATTTTAATATGTTTGATATGGTGAGGGAGTGGAGCCTCCAAAAATAAAAATGTCCAGCACTTAAGAGAGTCCTTAAAATGCCTGTAGAAGAGAGGCTCTATTCTTTGTTCATGAACAATGTCCATACAAATTGGTGTGATCTTCTGAAGCCAGTGCTGAATGAGAAGAACAGAGCTATTAGAAGATTTTCACCTGAGTTTTTTGTCCTGACTTAGGGAAAAGTTCACGATCTCCAGAAACAGGAAGTAAGGGGACCCCGGCTTTGTGGAGGCTGGTGAGGGCCCTACTGGGAAGGGGAAGCCCAGCAAGGTGCGTGGCAACTTGCCCCAAACCCTTATGGCTACAGCATGAATTAAGTCTGACTATTGTTGGGGACAAGGTTGGCATTTTCCTCAATCATTTATTTTTTTATTGACATTTAAGAAAAATGCATCCATGCAACTACTTTTTATTTATTGTACCCATTATGTGCCAGCTAACATGCTAGGTACTGCATATGATATGTCCCCTCATAGAGTTTATAGTCTGAGAGGATATAGAGTATAAGCAAGTAAATGAATATTCCTATCATTACAGAGGGTGGTGAGGGTTCTGAAGGCAATAAACCCAGTAAAGTAATAGAAAATAGGCAGTGTCAGGTAAACCATCTCCAAGGAAGACACGCCTAAGTCTGAAAAATGAGAAGCAAATAGCCATAAGGCATGACATGGGGAGTGGCCTGGGCAAGAGGGGCCATCTGGCATGAGAACTTCTGCTCTTGAACCCAAAGGAGGCCTGAATTGGCAAGGAAGGCAGGGGTCAGATCATTGAGACCCTGACAAGAAATAAGAATTTTATACTAAGTACAATAGGAGCCCATGTCTCTCTTCCACAGTGCTTCCATAGTTGTCACTCAATAAATATTTGTTGCATTCATAACATAAGTTTCTTGACCTTTACTAACCGCCCCCCCCCCAATAAAATGGGACTCGGTCCATGTCTCAGAAACCCACAAGGAATGGAGAAGACAAAACAAAACACCTGAATGTGGAAGGATCATGTTGGGCAGCAATGCAAGCACTAGGAGTAAAGAATCAACACTCCAGGAGCAAGAAGACAGATTATAAGGTCCTCATGAAGGGAGGCCTACTCATAATTACTGAAATCCACTCTTCGTGGCTCTTCTAAACACCACTACCATGATCTCATCCCATTCTCACAGCAACTATGGTAGGTAGGTATTATTGTAGTCTCATGTTATAGATATGGCACGAAGGCTTAATGAAGTTATGTAATGCCACTGTCGGGATTTGAAGCCAGGATCGTCCACTTCTAACCACTTGATCTTTTTTCCATTGCACTATAGAAAAGTAATAGATATAGAACAAAGTGATAAAGGACAAAGGATAGCTTAGAGCAGGTTTGACAAGACCAGGCATTAATAATGGCCAGCACTGACTGAGTGCTTATTACGGACTAGGCTGTCTTCTAAGGACTTCATATGTATTCACTCATATAATTTTTTGTAACAGCCTGACAGAACCTTGGGAAATAACTGCTGTTATCACTACCTTTTTACAGGCGAGGAAACTGAGACACAGGCAGGATAAGTAGCTTTAAGGTTACAGAGCTGGAAAATGGTGGCTCAGGATTCAAGCACAGTTTATGCCGGAGCATGTGCTCCCCACCATGATGCAAGAGTTCTTTCAGTAACTACCTGCCAACAGCTAGTTTGTAGACACATCTGTTATATGGGGAGAGCTTGCTAATTTGTATTTCAGTCAACTCCAACCATTCATACCCAACTGTGAACCTAAGAGAATACTCCCTGAATCAAAATATACGACAAAAGAATTTAATAAAAGGACGTCATGTCTCTGCCTGATCCTTCTGCCGAGAAACTCCAGCCAAGAAATATATTTTGGCCATGGCATTAATCTGCTCTAAGAAAAACTTTTGTTCCAAATGCTATGCCATTTGTTAGTCAGAGATTCACAAGAAAATGGCCTATTCCTCAGCGATGGGAACATTAACATTCTCTGGTTTCTCTTTAGGTTTGAGATTTTCACTAAAATGAATCACAATTGCTCCATGAAAATTAACAACTATCCTTATTAATGAATATTGGTACCTCAGCTTTTCTGAGAAACATAAAAACTTAACCCAGTTAATAAAAATAGGCTGGCAACAGGGGCTCCTAAGGCTGGCTCAGTCAGTTGAGTGTCTTGACTTCAGCTCAGGTCATGATCTCACGATTCATGGGTTTGAGCCCCATGTTGGGCTCTGTGCTGACAGCTCAGAGCCTGGAACCTGCTTTGGGTTCTGTGTCTCCCTCTCTCTCTGCTCCTCCCCTACCTGCACTTTGTCTTGCTCTCTCTCAAAAATAAATAAGCACACACACACACACACACACACACACACATATGTATCTATATACATATGTGTGTGTGTGTGTGTATATATATATATATATATATATACACACACACATACACACACACATACATACAAGCTGGTGATGGAAACATGGGAAATGGTTATACAGTACAGTAATGCATAATATCTACTTTAGCATATCAATATATATTTATATTTATATTTATATTCATATTTATAGGAGCAAAGATGCAGAGAGCCCACATCAACCATCTAAGCAAGGGAGATGCTGCGTGAATATTGCCCAGGGAGAGGAACAAGTCTCCCTTTCTCCTATATATCATCACCTTCACAGTATCTGGAACTGCAGATTATATAGGACATTAAACATAATCAATAGGACTCCAGGACAAATTTTTATTCTCCATAAAATATAGGAGCAAAACACATTTTTTCACCATACCAATCTACCTTCAATTCCCATCCCCTGCTCCCATAACTAGTTTCATAAAATTACTGCCTGGGAACAGACTGAATTTTGCCCATTTCCTAGAATTCCAGAACAGCTGAGATTTGCTATAACCATTCTTAGTACAAAAAATATATTTAGAAGATTCATTAATAACGGATAGGGAAGTATAAAGATTATAAGCTGCATATGAATCATAACATTCCTGGGCAGCCATAAATTCCAAAACTCATTCCCCTGACTCATTCTTATTAAAATTTACTTATTTTTCCTAGAAGTGGAGATTCTAGAGAGCAGCTTCCTAGATTTTCTACTCCACTGAGATGCTAAGTCTTAGAAGTGAGAACAATTTTCTCTGTACTGTTGCAGACCAAATGTCACCTTTTCTTCGGCAACTTCATTACTTTTCATAATATCTTTTAAAAATCTTTTTAATGTTTATTTATTTGTTTTAGAGAGAAAGACAGAGCACGAGCAGGGGAGGGACAGAGAGAGAGGGAGAGACAGAACCTAAAGCAGGCTCCAGGTTCTGAGCTGTCAGCACAGAACCCGATGCGGGGCTCAAACCCACAAACCGTGACCTGAGCCTAAGTCAGATGCTTAACCCACTGAGCCACTCAGGCACCCCACATTTCATAGTATTTTATCCTGAACACTTTAAGCATATAAAAAAGTAGACAGTATGCATTACTGTACTGTATAACCACTTCCCATGTTTCCATCACCAACCTGATCATTATTGTCTAAGTTCATTGAAACTGCTACAACAAATTCCCATAGACTGGGTGGCTTAAACAATAAACACTTATTTCTCTAAATTCTCTCATGTCTCTTCTTATAAGGCATTAATCTCACTCATGAGGGCCCCAGACTCATGACTTAATTACTTTCCAAAGGCCCCACCTCCTAATACCCTCACTCTAGGGGTTCAGATTTCAGCATATCAGTTTGGGGGCACACAAACATTCAGGCCATAGCAATTATCGTTTGATTCTTTTATCTCATCACCCCCTTCTGCCCCTTCTGTATTAGTGTGAAGCAAATTATTTCAGTCCTAAGTATTTCATATTGTATCCCTAAAACAAAAGAATTACTATGGAACATAACCATAATACCAGTAGCATACTCTAAAACATTAATGGTTCCTTAATATCATCAAATATTCTCAGTGTTCAAATTCCCAATTGCCTCATAAATGTCATAAATTTGTTGTAAAGTTTGTAAAATAAACAGATCCAAATTTGGATCCACATATTATGATTGGGTGATACAAACTTTAAATCTCTTTTACTCTGTAAGTTTCTCTTCTATCTCTTTCTTTCTCTTCCTTTGTCCTTATAGTCATTTCTGGAATAAACTAAGTCATTTATCTTAGAGTCACCCATTCAGATTTTGTTGATTAAACTAACTATGGTTAGTTCCTCCCTTCTCTGATTCTCTTGTAAGTTAGCATTAGGATCTGAAGATCTATTCATAATCAGTACCATTGCTATTCCACAAATAGAAGTGTGTTCTTCCACCAGGAGGAATATACTTGTTGGCTCTCTTCCAGTGATATTAGCAGGCATTGATATGCAATATCTAGTTCCATGAATTATGGCAGTAGTCTTCCGGCATTAGTTGGAGAAAGTATAAAGAGAAATTTCCCTTCATCTACTGTTTGGTTGCCCAGTAGGCTAGTGGATATAGGAAAGATAAGATAAAGGTTTTACTCTTTTCCTTCTTTATTCAAGGTGCTGATGCTACCAAAAATCCTTTTTAAGGAGAACTTAATGACTTCTCCTTGTAGTTGCCATCTTGTTTCTTTCTTTTGCCATTTTGCTTTTCCTGCCTAGGCTAGAAAGTCATTTTCTATCCTCATGAGGTCATGCAGTGCACTTTTGCTAAATCATTCCCCAGTCCCCCCCCCTTTCTTCTTGAATCCCTGTGTTGTTATTAAATGCCTGTATCACAGTCTTGTTTAACCACATTGGTGTTAGAAATAAGAGATCACAGTGCATTTCCTTATTCTTGCAATTCTAAGACATTATAACGTCATAAATATCACTAAAAGTGAGAGACTATGAAAGAATGTCATCCCTAAAATACTTGAAATAAACAGGACTAAAGACAAAAAAGAAATAAACAGGACTATACAGGCCCTTTATCCACCTCATATTACAGAAGGATTCATTCTAGTCTCTCTGTTTTGTTCATCTAAAACAAAGAAACTGCAATAGTCTTTGTCTTTAAAAGAAATATAATTTATTGTATTTACTAGAATAGAATAAAACAATGGGACTACTATTTGCATTATCTGTGATAAGCAGCGGCCCTATGTTTTGCTTGGTGTTGCTGACCTCCCCGGTACTTCCCCTGTCTGTAGGCACCTACCCACAGTTGGTTGTCCCATCATCCAAGATGGGGCCAGAATTGGTGTCAGAGTGAACTCAAGGGAAATGTTTTACACAAGCCCAATTTATAACTTCAGCGTTATCCTGTGGTTTGAAATTGTCACTACTATTTAAAACCCCAGCATTCTCATCTGTAAAGTGAAAAATAACACAAGCTTTCAAGGATATTATCCAGATTAAATGAGATAATATAGGCACAATGCTATTATGTATTTACCAAGAGCTGCCATTAAATAGCAGTGGTAAATATATTGTATTCCTAGCCTGTAAAAAAAAAAGTAAAAGTTTCAGAAAGCAGATAAAAAGTTCACTTCCTTTAGGTCTTTAAAATCCATTCAGTGTAATAATCACCTCCTTTACTAAAACAGATTCTAAAATCTTCTCCTAAAGAGAACACTCACTAGGCTGCAGCCTCCTCCCTTAGATGGTGAACTTCCCGTAGAGAGACACTCCTTTTATCTTTGAGTCCTAAACTTATGACACCTGAAACATGTACAAGTTCAATGAATAGCTTTGAACTGAGGTGACCCAACCTTAACGACATTACAATGCCTCACTAAGTTCCACTATTAGATAGGTATAAAATTGCTTTCCTTGGAAGGGTAAGAGAATTCTAGAAGATGTTCTATGGGGCCATGCTCTATGTCACACAGATAACACTGGTGGGTACTCAAACAATGCAAGAGATCATTCAGAGAGTTTCCTGAATTATATCTCCTCCTCTTATTCTGTCTCCATCATACAGGAATTTGGCACTCATCTGCCTGTCCTCAACAGGGCAGAATGCTTCATATGTCTCACCTCTAACTGCAGGGCCGTTGAATCTAGCCAATTAGGTGACTTATCTGCCCAACCTTATCACCAAATCTGGAGCCAATTCATCTTGGTTTGCCTGGAACACTGTCGGTTCTGCCTGTTATCCAGTGTATTTATTAATGATGCCTCTTTCATTCTCAAAATGCCTAATTTGGTCATCCTAATGGCAAGTTACTGGCAAGGCATGCCCTAGGTCTCATTGGTATCCCCAAGTGCACAATTTACTCTCAACAGATGTTTGTTGGTTGAAAAAAGGACAAGAGCTTTGCTAACCCATCTAATAAGAGTCAGGAGTTCCTGTCTCTGTGTGCATTTTTTCTCTTAGCTCTTCCCTGAATGGAATATCTTCTCCAAAAGACTTATTTCTAATGTATTAATAATTCTTCCATTGCCCTTAAATAATTGATGGGTTTAAAAATATCAGTCAATAGATGTGGAATGGAGGAAAACTGAATATTTTGGCCGAAAAAGTAAAAGCTGCATTAACGAGCATATAAATTTCACTAATGGAGCTTACCAGCCTTTTTGATAAGAGTTTTCATATCTTTTGTTACCACAACCAAAAAATCCCTGTCATGTGACCAGTCCAACTGCATATTCAAGACTGATGTTAAGATTCTTGTGGAAATCGGTGCCTTTGTCAACTTGGGCTGGCAGAAATGAGGTGGTGTGTGCAGACTGCCTCAGAAGAGAATACAGAGCTTGGCAAGACACAGCCAGCAATGGGCAGGGAAGCTCTCTAAATAAACTGGCCTCCATGACAACCACATGGAGGGAGGTTTACTGGCCTGTTTTTATCACTTCCAAGGGAGGTAGCTACTCCTTAATGAAGGGTCAAGGACTCCATCCAGTCAAGAACTAATTGCAGGTAACTTCATTTTACCACAAACATCACCCATGTTGACTAAAACTCTAATATTCAGAGTATGAGAACATTGTTATAATTGACGTAACAAAATGTCCTCTCATATAGTCCACTATTAGTGGATCTCTTCTGGGAGTGATTTTTTTCCCCCAAAGGACATTTGACAACAACATTTGGAGACATTTTTCAGTGCCATGACTGAGACTGCCATGAAGTAGTCAGAGGCCAGATGCATATGCTTCTAAACATTCTAGAATACAAAAAGACAGCTTCCACAAAAAGAATTATTCCACTCAGAGTGTCAATAGCATCAATATTGGGGTGCCTGGGTGGCTCAGTCGGTTAAGTGTCTGACTTCGACTCAAGTCATGATCCCATGGTTTGTGGGTTCCAACCCCGCATCAGGCTCTGTGCTGACAGCTCAGAGCCTGGAGCCTCTCTGCCCCTCCCCTACTCACACTTTGTCTCTGTCTCTCTCTCAAAAATAAATAAACATTAAAAAAATAGCATCACTATTGAGAAACTCCAGTCTCTACTGATTAAAATATATAGTATTAGAGAGTGAACAATTCTATTCAATGACCATTTACTAAGAAACTAAGCAGCACAAAGTTTGCCTTAGATTCTGACAGAGATAGATTTGATACGGGCCTGAGAGATCGTCTTTTGACAATTTGGT
Source organism: Lynx canadensis (assembly GCF_007474595.2). NCBI lineage: Eukaryota > Metazoa > Chordata > Mammalia > Carnivora > Felidae > Lynx > Lynx canadensis. The sequence goes on along the minus strand of NC_044305.1, from coordinate 127,106,450 downwards.
GGTTCAGAGATCTGGAAAGCCTCCTGTAGTACAATTATGAAAATTCTTGATGCACTATTAAGAATACTCTTGTAAAAGATGGAATGAGGATATAAGGAAACAAAGAATTCTGTCCACATCAAGAAGTCAGAATACTGAGACCAAGAAGGTAGGCACACACTGAACCACCTCTCATCCTGGGAGTTGATGGAATTCTGTGAGATGGTGATTCTGCTTCCTTGGGAAAGGGGTGGGGAGCGGATAGTTTTGCCTTTTCAACCATATCAATGTTTTATATATTCAGAAAAAATTTGCTTAAAAAGTAGAAAAAGCAAACCCTAAATATGAAAATGAATAGAAACAAAAGTGTATCAAATATGTAATAGTATATCAAACTAGTAACAAAACTTACAAATAAAGTAAACACTTCAGGTGAATTTGAAAATGAAACTACATTTTTAGGGGTATATATATATATATATATATATATATAAAACTTAAAAATCTTAAACAATGATCAGTAATTTTATTTCTGTTCATAGAAATGTCAGCCTTCTTCATATTAAAACTCTTTTATGTGTTGCAGATACAGGTTGCCCAGGAAACAAAAAAGTATGTCATGAGATACAGAAAATTAGACTATGTTGATGCTATTAAGAATCAAATTTGCAGTGTAAGAGAACAGAAAATGTAAAATCAAAAACTAGTTGATAAAGTTTGTATAAGGTGAACTTGAATTGAGAATATAATATGAACACACGATCTTTAAAATATCTTTCTTATTACTTTCCACCAAAAGAGCCTAGAAGCCCTAACACCCTAACAGTGTTAAGTGCAAAGGCGTTATTTTATCAGAGCCCAGCAGGGGAGCCAGAACAGGAGGGAGAACTAAACTGAACTGGATGGTGCGATCTGGGACTACAGAGGGATGGGATGTCCAGAGAGAGCTGGAGTCACAGCCACTGTCAGAAGAAGCGGAGCCAGAGGGAGGCAGGCCCTGGTTTCATGCTGTCTCTGCCCTCCAGTCTTCCAATACCTCTCCTACCAGCTGACCTTTCCTAGAGGCCACTTGACAAGGAAGCCTGGGAAATTGAGTCCACTGTCCCTCGATCAGATGTGAGCAAAGGAAGGATTGGAGAAAGCACATGATGAGCAGAATAATACTTGTAAAGAAAAACGAGTGAGAGTGATGGGAAGAATTTTAAAAATTTTAAAAGAATCTGCCACCATTAGAGGTAACTGACACCAACTCTTTACTCTGAAAATCAGTAGATATAAAGAAAGACTCACCCTGTCTTTATAAGAGATTCTGTAGTTTATCCCCAGTTGTAAAGCTCTTCTTTACAAAAGAATGCCAACTAAATAATGAAGGAACCAATAAGATCAATCAATCGCCATTTTTGCCACATTCAGTGAAAGATTCTGAAAAGATTCATGAGTAAATATTAAAATCATTCGTTACAATGTTGGGAAACAGAATTTGTATACAGTGCCAAAACATCATACCACAGAACACTTGCTATTTGCAAAAGAGAAAATATTTTTTGACAATGGAGTGATGCTAATATTATGGTAATAACCATATGATAATCACCACCTTAATCAAGTGATCACACTGAACACTACTGGTAATAACAGCACAGCCTGCCTCTGTGCTCCTTGAAATAATGTAAGGTGAAATACAAAACACTGGCTTTGAAATATTATTGCCTAAAATATTTAACCTATATCCTAAAACCTTTAGGCATAACGTCCAATTTATAAGAAATATAGGGAGAGAAGAACAAGTTAATCACCATAAGGAAATAATCAGGTAGATCCAGAAAATGAGACATTCAATTAGACAATTACATTCGACAAGAAAAATTAGAACCATGACAAATTGAAAAGGATAGAAGAGACATATTTCAATAAAAAGCACAAACAGTGGATCCTGGCTTTCAAAAAGTTATTGAATAATGTCATGTATTATTGTTAATTCTCATATGTAAGATAATAGTAGTGTAGCTATATAAAATAATATCTTTAGTGGCTCCTGGGTGGCTCAGTCAGTTAAGCAGCCGACTTCGGCTTAGGTCATGATCTCACTGTTCCCGAGTTAGAGCCCTGCGTTGAGCTCTGTGCTGACAGCTCAGAGCCTGGAGCCTGTTTCAGATTCTGTGTCTCCCTCTCTCTCTGCCCTTCCCCCCTTCATGCTCTGTCTCTCTCTGTCTCAAAAATAAATAAACGTTAAAATAAATAAATAAATACACATAAAAAAATTTATAAAATAAAATCTTTATTCTTGGGAGATTATGTTGAAATATATAGGGTGAATCATCATGAAGTCTGCACTTGATTTCAGATACATGAATATATATGTAAATATGTATGTGCATACAAATATACATACATACACACATGGAAACATATGTGTATATGTGTTTGAGGCAAATAGTAAATAATTATTGAATATAAGCAGTGGGTATATGACTGTCCATTGTAATTTTTTTTAGCTTTTCTTTGTCTGAAGCTATCATGGTAAAAATGTGCAAAACCTACAACATGTTAACATTTATAAAGGACAGTGTAATCACTAGCACAAACTTAGATTTTTATAATCATCATAATATTTAAAAAATTTACTAATGAGTAAGCTAAACCTCAGAATGTGAACTTACTTGCCTAAGTCACAGGGTAAACTGCTCTCCTGGCAGAGACATCATCAATGGAAAACCTGCTCTTTCTGTTATCTACACATTAACACATTAAAATACTGCCCTGCAATTAGAAGCTTCCCCTCTTAGGTGGACCTGGGTGGTTCAGTAGGTTAAGGGTCTGACTTTTGGTTTTGGCTCATCAGCTCAGGTCATGACCTCACTGGCAAGTGGGTTCGAGCCCCGCAACCAGCACCTTGCTGACAGTACGGAGCCTGCTTGGGATTCTCTCTCTCTGCCCCTCCTCCACTCACATTAAACATGTGTGCACTCTCTCTCTCTCTCTCAAAATAAATAAATAAATTAGAAAAAACAATCTTTGAAAAAAAAAAGCTGCCCCTCGTAGAGACGTCTTGTCAGCTCACATCAGTAAGATTCTTCTGCAGAAAAGAATAACTGCTTCTACATCTCTTTGTTGTACAATCTTAAACTGTTAGTTAGGAGTTTAAATATTAATTTTTTTTCTAGGAACTAGTTTGAGGACTATTTCTAGCAATCACACACAAACAATTCATTCTAGTATTCACATGATAACAAATAATCATTCCAGAATTCTTCCCTACCCAAGTGCATAGTCTAGGCTATATTTTTGTATCTTCAGCTTTCTTGTGGATTCCCACTCCTACTAGTTCTCTGTAAATATTGAATGAGTGCCTGAACCAGTATGAGTTGAGGAATGAGTTTGCTAATCTTATTTATTTATTTGCCACCTTATCAGATAGGCAATTATTTGTAATTATCTTTTATTTTGTAATAATTTACTATTTTAATATGCAAGTGAAACCAGTGTTTTCTTTGCTGCTTTGTCTCTTTAAAACCGAAATAATTATATTTGGTAGCTCTTCTCTTTTTAATCATGCCATCTCAAATAATAATTTGATTTTATTAAGCAAATATGTTACTTGATAGATACATACATGAGATATGAGAAAGCAATTATACATGTATTAAAATGCTTAAATCAGGGTGCCTGGGTGGCTCAATCAGTTAAGCATCCAACTCTCAATTTTGGCTCCGGTCACGATCTCATGGTTCATGAGTTCAAGCCCCGTGTCAGGCTCTGTACTGACAGCAAGAAGCCTGCTTGGGATTCTCTCTGCCCCTCTCTCTGCCCCTCCCCTGCTCATGCTCTCTCTCTCTCTCTCTCTCTCTCTCTCTCTCTCTCTAGCTTTTGCTCTCACTCTCTCTCTCAAAATAAATAAATAAAACTTAAAAAAAATAAAATGCTTAAGTAGTAACTATCAAACTAGAATTTTTATGCCTTATCATCTTTTTTTACTGAAGTATACTGGAAATACAATATTCTATTTGTTTAATGTGCATAACATAGTGATTCAACATTTGCATGCATTGCAAACTTATCACCACAATAAATATAGTTACCATGTGTTACCATACAAAGGTAATATAATATATTGAGTGTATTCCCTGTGCTATACATTACTAAACTAGAATTTTTATAATAAGCAAAACTATCTTTCAAAAATTAGAATAAAACAAAAAAATGTCCAATTAAAGAAAAAACTAAGTATTACCTCCTAATAGTGTCAATTAAAGGAACTTTTAAAGGATGAGTGAAAATAGTCTCAAAAGGAATGAATATCTGACATTCAACAAAAAATCATGGTTAAAAAGTTATAAATATGTGTGTAGTCTAAACAAACACTGACCATATAAAAACATTAAAATAATTCCACTTGAGGTATTAAAAATTCAAAATAAAGCTAAAATACTAAAAAATAATGGGATATCAATTGGGGAGATATGATTGGAGGGAACATTTTAAATTTATGTTGTTTAAAAGGATTGCAAGGGGCGCCTGGGTGGCGCAGTCGGTTAAGCGTCCGACTTCAGCCAGGTCACGATCTCGCGGTCCGTGAGTTCGAGCCCCGCGTCGGACTCTGGGCTGATGGCTCAGAGCCTGGAGCCTGTTTCCGATTCTGTGTCTCCCTCTCTCTTTGCCCCTCCCCCATTCGTGCTCTGTCTCTCTCTGTCCCCTAAATAAACGTTGAAAAAATAAAAAAAAATAAAAAAATAAAATAAAAAAAAATACTTTAAAAGGATTGCAAATTACTGACAAGATGTAGACTTGACTAAGTTAATAATGCATCTTAAACATGAATAGTCATCAAAAAATAGAAATAACAGAAAAAATGAAATGAGAAAATATTTCATTCAAATAAGAAGCATTCACTAAACACTAAATAAAAGTTTAAAAAATGATTAGATGAAGTAGAAAATAAATCATTAGAAATATACGTGTTATATACACCCATAAGAATAGTAAAACAAATTTAAATGTACTAAATCTAGTTAAAAGACATAAATTATTAGACCATAAAACATACAGAAATGGAAATGTTGAAAGTAGCCAGACTTCAAAGAATGAAATGTAAAAGTTGATGTAGTATATTAATATTATACAAATATACCATTTGACAAAAAATATTAATAGAATTCAACAGGCTTACTTCAGAATAAAATTTCAGTTCACTAGGAGGATATAAAAATTCTAGATTTTTATGCATAAGATATAGTCTTCAAATATAAAAATCAAAAATCAACAGGACTATAAGAGGAAATTATTAGAGAAGGATATGATAAAATCCTAAATTTGGAATAATTAGCAGAGAAAAACTAAGAATACGGTAGATTTCAATATATTTAACAACATTGACCTAATGGACAAATGTTGAATATTTAACAATGCTATCCACCAACATTCAAATAACCACAAAGCCTGTAGGAAAATATATATTTAAAAAGAGATAACATTACAAGTAATCAGTCTGTTCTCTGATGAATACATCATTAAACAAAAATAGATAATACAAAGATGACTAGAAAATGTCCCATTTAATTTTTTTACATTATAACTAGTTCATGGATTAAAGAAAATTAAATTATCGAGGTAATTAGAAAGTTTTTTTTAGGTTTACTTATTTCTTTTTGAGTCAGAGAGTGAGTGCAAATGAGCAGGGGAGAGGCAGAGAGACAGGGAGAGAATTCCAAGCAGGCTCCGCGCTGTCAGCACAGAGCCCTATGTGGGACTCGATCTCACAAACCATGAGATCATGACCTGAGCTGAAATCAGGAGTTGGTCCCTTAACCAACTGAGCCACCTAGGTGTCCCAGAAAAAATTTTAAACTGAATTACTGTGACTATACATCATGTGAAACCTTGTGGAATGAAACCAAAGCAGTAATTTGAGGAAAAGTGATAGCTTTAAATTCCTCATGTGAGAAGAGAGTGACTGAATTAATGAGTTAAGAATTCATCTAAAAAATGTAGAAAAGGAACAGCAAAACAAATACAAAAAAATAAAATGGAAACAATTTGACAAGACCAAAATTACTTATTTGCAAGGACTAATGCATTAACAAACTCCTAATAACACAGATGAAGAAACAAAGAAAGGTACAAAAACAGTATTATGAGAGAAGAGACATAAATAAGATACAGGAAATATTTTTAAAAGATAAGGAGGGTACTGTGAAGAATTTAGAGACATTCAATGCCAATTAGGAAACATTGGTAGTATAAAATCTCTTCCTTCTGCCCATGAAACTTCTTCATTCCTCCCATGTATTTAACACTACCCCCAGCTTTGAGCTACTCATTATCCAACACTATGTTTTGTCTTTAGATCCCTGATTTCTCATTTGGCTTGAGAACACAATGTGAAGTATGGTGGAGAATTTTGTCAGATGTTAACACTGGCATGCTAAGTTCCTGGTTCCGCTTGCAAACACTTCTTAAGGGACAAATTAGCCTCTAAGAATCCTTAGAGGAAAGCGTGAGATGATTGATTGTATGTTTCAGAAAGAGCTAAGAAACATATTTCTGGGTGGCTTCTGGGTGGCTCAGGTCATGATCTCATGGTTCGTGAGTTCGAGCTCCACGTGGGGCTCTGTGCAGACAGCTCCGAGCCTGGAGCCTGCTTCGGATTCTGTGTCTCCCTCTCTCTCTCTGTCCCTCCCCAGCTTGCACTCTGTCTCCCCCCTCTCAAAAATAAACAAACATTGGGGCGCCTGGGTGGCTGGGTCGGTTAAGCTCTGACTTCTGCTCAGGTCATGATCTCACGGTCCGTGAGTTCGAGCCCCGCGTCGGGCTCTGTGCTGACCGCTCAGAGCCTGGAGCCTATTTCAGATTCTGTGTCTCCCTCTCTCTCTGCCCCTCCCCTGTTCATGCTCTGTCTCTCTCTGTCTCAAAAATAAATAAACGTTTAAAAAAAATAAATAAACATTTAGAAAAATTAAAAAAAAAGAGTTCGTTAAGCGTCCAACTCTTGGATTCCACTCAGGTCATGCAAGCCCCGCATTGGGCTCAGTGCTGACAGAGCAGAGCCTGCTTGGGATTGTCTCTCTCCCTCTCTCTCTGCCCCTCCCCCTCCTCTTTCAATATAAATAAATAAACTTAAAAAAAGATAAGTAGGATGAGACTATACATACTCTTTAGAAACTTTTTTCACATAAATTATCATTTAGAGAAATGTTCATGTTACTAAATTAGGTTTAACTCATTGTATTTGAGCATAAAGTTAACAATTGTATCACAGTTGGGATTGTTTACATGGTCTGTGTACACAGTGTGTTTGTGCATTATGTATATGTATGATTCCTCTGTTATGCTCTTTTATGGCATTCTACACTTCTTCAAGGATCCAACAATCATAGTTTGTATTTGTGCATGGTATCTGGCTGTCGGGTTTCTTTTCTTTTTTTTTTTTTTAAATTTTTTTTTCAACGTTTTTTATTTATTTTTGGGACAGAGAGAGACAGAGCATGAATGGGGGGAGGGGCAGAGAGAGAGGGAGACACAGAATCGGAAACAGGCTCCAGGCTCTGAACCATCAGCCCAGAGCCTGACACGGGGCTCGAACTCACGGACCGCGAGATCGTGACCTGGCTGAAGTCGGACGCTTAACCGACTGCGCCACCCAGGCGCCCCTCGGGTTTCTTTTCTTAATGTCAGTATGGCCAAGGAAAGTAGAGTGTTGACAAGATACAGAATTACGTTTGCTTTGGCCACTATTTTATACCTAACTCTTAGAACAGTGCCTGATTCAAGGTGCATATTTGAGTATTTCAAAGTAAATTTCTAAAAGTGTAATGGTAGGTTAAAATATATTATGAACATTTAAGTTGTTAGATATTGTAAAATTGCCTTCTAAAGGGTTTATGCCAAGTTAAAATTTAATAATAGAGAATGAGTGAGTCATATTTTATTTCTTATTATTTCTTTTCTTTCTTTCTTTCTTATTTATTTCTTTTATTTCTGTTCATATACTTTTTTTTACCCAATCTAATTCTTGCATGAGGATTAGAATTTGTCCTTTCAAACTACATTTTTGAATTAATTAGCAAAAGTGGTTCATAATATTCTCTTTTCATCTTTTTAATGCCTGTAGGATTTGCACAACTGTTTCTTCATATTGGTAATTTCTGCCTTCTTTTTTTCTCTTATTTTTTTCCCTAATTAATCTCGCTTATAGTATATCCATTTTATTGATCTTTTCAAAAGAACATTTTTACTCTTGTTTTGTTTTGTTTTTTTCTCTATTTTATATTCAGTTGATTGGATTCCCTTTTCCTGTGATACAGTCTGGAAACTCTTGTTAGGTGATAAGTTGGACAATTGTAAGTCTCATCTTGTTTGTTTTCCTTTTCTCAGGAATAATATTCTTGTACTGTCTGGTGTCCAATATGTAAGAATAATTTTTTTTTTATATTTTGTCCAGGAATTTACTTATCAAAGGTAGAAGGATAATCCAGTCCCTGTTAATCCATTATGGGAAGAAGTGGGAATCTTTTGTTTGTTTTGCTTTTATTGATTTTTTTCATGTTTATTTATTTATTTGGTGGGGGAGGAGCAGAGAGACAGAATGATAGAGAATTCCAATCTGTGCTATCAGCTCAGAGCCTGATATGGGGCTAGATCTCACAAAATGTGAGATCATGACCTGAGCTGCAATCAAGAGTAGGATGCTTAACTGACTGAACCACTCAGGCACCCCTGTTTTGCTTTTAATTAAGAAAATCATACTTTTTCTCCTTCTGAGTGCAAATTATATTAATAGGTTTACTAAAGTTGAAATATCTTAGCATTTCTGATATCTTAGTTTTTCAATTTATATGACTTTAAGGACCTGTTAAATAATATTGAAATGAGCTGCCAAATACTATCTTATTTATATATTTGCATCTATATTCAAATTTTATTGTTCTAAACTTTCTTCTTTCGTTAAACCATTTTGTGTAGCAAAGGTCATCCAAGCTCTACTTAATGAAATGAGAAGTTGCTTATCTATTTTTCTGCCTGGAGCAAATTTAAGCATATGTTCATGATATTCCATAGCACTCAACCTTAAAAATATCTGGGCTTCATTCATTTTTGAGGGATATGTTTTTTTGACAAACACTGCAATTTTTTAAAAATCAGGGTATTACTGGTTTTGTATCACTTCTTGGGTTAATTTAGTTTATATTTTCCTAAAATAACATTGATTTTATCCACATTTCCAGCATAGTGGGGTATCATACAAAAATTCTAATACTTTTTACTCCCTAACTCTAAGTTCACTGTCTTTCTCATTCTTTTTTTTTTTTTTTTTGTGGTGTGTGTGTTTATTATATTTTTGAGAGAGAGAGAGAGGGGGGACAGAGTGTCAATGTGAGAGGGGCAGAAAGAAAGGGAGACACAGAATTCAAAGCAGGTTCCAGGCTCTGAACTGTCAGAACAAAGCCCTACCTACAAAGGGCTCAAACTCAGGAACCATGAGATCATGACCTGAGCTGAAGTCTGAAGCTTAACCAACTAAGCCACCCAGGTTCCCCCACTTTTCTCATTCTTGATTCTGTTATTTGTATTTTCTTTTTTTCTTTCTAGACTAGCCAATTTTTAGTTACTTTAGTGGCCTTATCAAATAATTAGCTTTGATTTTAAGAAAATCTATTTTTCTTATACCTTATTTGTTATTTTACTTTTACGCATTCCTTTCTACATTTTTAGTTTTTGTTGCTATTTTCCTTTTCATTCTGCACAGTATCTGAATGCTTTGAATTTTTTTGTTAACTGGATAAAAGCACTTAAGTATGTAAATTTCTTCTGAGTACTGCCTTGGCCACAGCATGAATTCTTTAAATGACTTCTGTTTGTTAGGAAACCCTAATAAAAATATTTAACACAACAGTATAATTCAAATGACAACATAAACAAATCTGTTCTTTTCTGATGGCTCAGTTCAGCAGTTCCTTCCTATCATCTGCATTTCTGCTGTGTACCAGGTACAGATATTGACTCAAAAAAAAAAAAAAAAAAGAAAAAGAAAAAAAGAAAAGTTACCATAATAGATCATTACCCACAGGGCTTTCTTATACTACTAGTTACCCTAGATCCTATATCTGATCCCTACTTCATTCCTGCAGTCTTTCATTTCTGATTTGACACTAGACTAACTTTCACATGCTACCTACTCAGATGTGGAGCCTCCATTTGAGCTATATTATGGCAGTAGATCTTTGGCCTGCTTCTAATATCTTCTATGCTGGGGTGTCTGGGTGGTTCAGTTGGTTAAGCATATGACACTTGGTTTTGGCTCAGGTCATGATCTCACAGTTTCGTGGGTTAGAGCCCCACATTGAACTCTGCACTGATAGCACTGAGCCTGCTTGGGATTCTCTCCCTCCCAGTCTTCCCCCCCCCCCCCCCCCCCGCTCACACTGTCTCAGTATCTCTCAAAATAAATAAATAAACTTTAAATAAAATAAAATAAAATATGCTAAATGAAATAAGTCATAGAGAGAAAGACAGATACCATATGTTTTCACTCTTATGTGGATCCTGAGAAACTTAACAGAAGACCATGGGAAAGGGGAAGGAAAAAAAAAAAAAAGAGGTTAGAGTGAGAGGCAGCCAAAACATAAGAGACTCTTAAAACCTGACAACAAACTGAGGGTTGATGGGAGGTGGGAGGGAGGGGAGGATGGGTGATGGGTACTGAGGAGGGCACCTGTTGGAATGAGCACTGGGTGTTGTATGGAAACCAATTTGACAATAAATTTCATATTTAAATAAATAAATAAATAAACATTGAAAAATAAAATAAAATAAAATAAAATTTTGTGTGCTGCTCCTATCTTCACTGCAGAGTATACAGTCTTGCACTTGGTTATAAAAGCTTATACGTTCACGCGTGCACACACACACTGACTACACATTTAACTGAAGTTTGCTAAGAGCTAGACCTCAAAGCCTACCAGAGGCTGTTTCTATAAACATCTTCTTCTGCTAAAGTTATAGCGCTTGCACAGCTGAACCTAGCTCATTAAAGCCCTCCTCCACTCCATATCTCCTTCTTGTGTAACACAGGAACACATTCCAAAAGTTCTGCTGCATTTTGATTGAGTCTCTCTAACCTCTTCCAGGTTTGCACTGTAAAAATGCCATTCCTGCCCTAGAATCTCATTTACTGCTCTTCTTTCTACTTATCTTCTTTCTTTTAAATGTTCACAAATTATTAAAATATTACCTTACTAGTAAATGTTATTTGAAAACATATTTTTAACGGATGCATATTTGTAATGGATGACTGTACTCTCAATAAATAATTCTTTGTGTTGTTTACATATTCCTTTTCATTTCCATGTAGCTTAATTTTTTGTATGTATCTCTGAATGTACTGTGAAATATATTACTAGAGGTAAAGATTATAGTTTAAACAATATGGATATTTTAAGGCTTGATTCATACTACTACATATTTTCATTTAAATGTTATACTACTTACAGCAACAACAATTATATATGTTATATTCCTCTTATTTCACTTTAAAAATTATTGATCTCTTTTGTGCTTCTATTAAATAAGTGAAAGTAGTATCATTCCATTTAAACTTGCATCTGTAACAATTAATAATTTTGTAAGTATTTTCTAACGTTTTATTTATTTTTGAGAGAGACGGAGACAGAGCGCAAGTGGGGGAGGGCCAGAGAGAAAGGGAGACACAGAATCCAAAGCAGGCTCCAGGGCTCTGAGCTGTCAGCACAGAGCTTGACAGGGGGCTCAAACTCACTAACCATGAGAACATGGCCTGAGCTAAAGTCAGATGCTTAACCAACTGAGCCACCCAGGCGCCCCAATAATTTTGAAAGTTTTTAATTGTGCTTGTTATCAACTTGTATTTCTCCTTCAGTAAATTTTTTGGCATACTATTTTTTTTAATTTTAGTTCCTATTAGTTTGTGAGAATGCTCCATGAAGAAAACATATCAACTTATATTTTATGTGATACAAATATTGTAATAGTTTTAAATTTTAATGTAGTCAAACACATCAGCCTCAGCCTTCAAAAATTTTCTTATTCTTTATATGCTTATAAAGTCCATGTTCCTTGCAAGATAAATTAATAATCATGTATATATTTTACAGTTTATAATTTCACTTTTTAAAACACTGTACACATCTGAAATTAATTTTGGTGCTTTATAAAGTTTAATAATTTATGGAGAATTTCCCTCCTAAGTCAAACTCTCTTAATACAACATGTTGAAAACTTTTCATAATACAGTCACCTAGAAAAAAATATTTATGTAGATTTGGTCATATTTCCAAATATATACCTGAAGAATGGATAGCTGGATACTTTTATGGATTCCCACTGATAGCTTTACTCTTATTTTCCAAAGCTCAATATTCCATAAAATGAGGAATACTTGATTCTCAATGTCTTTTTTCTATATTAAGAATTCAAAAAATAAGAGAAATTTATAGGACATCTCTTCTATTCTCAAATTCCAACCCCCCAAAAAACTGTCTAGAAATGAGAATTTGAATAAGTAGTGGTTGAATTCTCAGTCTCCATTTCCCACTTAAAAGTCTTGTATTTAATAGATTTTGAATGCATAATGCCCCAAATAGAATTATAATAGCCATGATGGGTTTATGAACTTAGCTTCTCTATGACTTGAATCATAGAGAAACTTTTGTCTCTTAGAAATAGAGACTAATAGCAATGAACCTATCATATTCCTCATGTCACTCCACCCAAACCTTCCCCCATGCCATCTTCAGAGCAGCAGCACACTATCTTATAAGGTCAAGACACTGTTCAAATGGCAAGATTTCGTTCTTTGTTCATTGAGTAATATTCCATCGTGTGTGTGTGTGTGTGTGTGTGTGTGTATACCCCACATCTTTATCAATTCATTAGTCTATGGACATTTGAGTTCTTTCCATAATTTGGCTATTGTTGATAGTGCTGCTATAAACATTGGGGTGCATGTGCACCTTCGAATCAGCCTTTCTGTATCCTTTGGATAAATACCTAGTAGTAAAATTGCTGGGTCGTAAGGTAGTTTTATTTTCAACTTTTTGGGAACTTCCATACCGTTTTCCAGAATGGCTGCACCAGTTTGCATTCCCACCAACAGTGCAAAAGTGTTCCCCTTTCTCCTCATCCTCACCAACATCTGTTGTTTCCTGAGTTGTTAATTTTAGCCATTCAGACAGGTGGATGGAACTAAAATGTATTATGCTAAGTGAAAGAAGTCAATCAGACAAATATATGATATCACTCATATGTGGAATTTAAGAAAAAAAACCAATGCATATAGGGAAAGGGGAGGAAAAATAAAATAAGATGAAAAACAGAGAGGGGCAAACCATAAGAGGCTCTTAACTATGAAGAACAAACTGAGAGTTTATGGACAGGAGGTGGGTAAGGGGATTGGCTAAATGGGTGATGGGCATTAGAGAGGGCATTTGTTGCAATGAGCACTGGGTGTTATATGTAAGTGATGAATCACTCAATTCTACTCCTGAAACTAATACTATCAATACTATACTATATGTTAACTGATTTGAATCTAAATAAAAATATAAGATCACGAAACTGTTTTGATACAACCAGAAGTAAGCGAGTAAGCCTCCCTCTCAGCCTCACTAGCAGTGAGCTCTCACCAGTAGACTGAAGAAAAAGAGGTATCATTTATTGATTGGAATAACTGTAGTTGCTTTGAGGTACATATTTTGAGTTTTTCAGATGCAAAATACAAGGCACAGGCAACGAAATTGCAAAAGATCACATGGACACTAAAGGGAAGAGCTAAGCTTCAACCTACTCTTTTTAGATTAAATTCCCTGTTTTTCCTCTAATCCAAATTGCCATTCTTAGACTGATTGTGGGGATCGACTGGATGAAGACAGTTTATATAAAAATTCATTGGCCTTCTAAAGGATTATTTTATATTCCACAGAAAGGATAGCCCTAAATACAATTGCATTTTACCACTGGTTTTGCAAGTCTATCTTGCACTCTCATGATATGCTAAGGCAAATGCACATGTATGTTCCTGAGTTTCTAAATAATTATGTAAAGGATAGTTCAAACTGAGTTCACATTATTTGACAATAAATGAAAATCCAGACTCCTTAGGATGTCAGTTACATAGTCTGATATTGGCATCCTAGAGATTTATGAAGGCTGGATGGAAATTTGACCATTTTTTGTCAAATGCCTTCATAGTTCATTCCGGTTCTGCCATCATTGTCAAAGCCTTATGGTATCTGAATGCACAAAGCCTGGTTATTTCGTAGACTGCTGAGTTGTTTAGTCAGTTGCCAAGTTTCATGGAACAAATTACACTCGTCATACTCCCTAAAGTGATGAAGCATCAGAATTCACATTGATATCATCTCTGCTCTGCTATCCAGAAATGCTAGTCTTATGAGGCAGCATTTCCAACCAACATTATGTAGCTGACACCACAATGAAGAGCAGCAAAAGTACTCTAGGCCATTGTAATTGCAGGCATGCCCAAGGGAAAAAAATGGTAGCCATTGACTACTCCTGTTGCCAGCACATATTAAAATCAGGAGAAGGAAGACTGGTTAGAGTCAAGACTCCCAAATATGAAATGAAGTTATATATCTGGACCTTCATCCCTATATTCTATCTCCTCACTGCTTTTATCCTAAACCATAAACCCAGACTCTGATATGATAACTTAACCTCAATTCTAGATTATGTTCTTTGCTGCTAGTAAGATTCAACCTTATCTGGTCCTGACTATGGACTCTACGGTAGACTAATCTCCTTACCCTACAAACCAATTATATTATATCTACCATAAAAGTATGTACCATAAAAGTTAATCAGAATGTTATTTTGCTTCCAACAGAATCACTTATAAACAATAAAATAGCACAAAGATTGATTTGATCAATATTTTGAGTTAGAATGAGCCGTCAGAGAGCTCCACACAGCTTTCCATCTTGTCATTTTCATTAATCTTAAGGTAGATAAATCATATTAACTAAATATGTTGTTCTAAATTGGATGGTATTATAAACTAGGGAGAAAGGACCCAAAGAATTGTAATTGTAATTGTAAATTGCTGGGTAGCAGTGGTAAACAAAACACACAAGATTCATCTCAGGAAAGGAAAAGCTCCTAGAAGAAAGTTTATATGTTTATTTTGGCTGCACTTTATTTCTTTTTTCTTTTCTTTTCTTTATTTAAATTCAAGTTAGTCTTGGTTTCAGGAGTAGAACCCAGTGATTCATCACTTACGTATAACACCCAGTCTCACCCCAGTAAGTGCCCTCTTAATGCCCATCATCCATTTAGCCTACTCCCCTCCCACCTCCCCTCCAGCAACCCTCAGTTTGTTCTCTGATTTTAAGAGTCTCTTACAGCTTGTCTCCCTCTCTGTTTTTATCTTATTTTCCCTTCCCTTCCCCTGTGTTCATCTGTTGTGTTTCTTAAATTCCACGTGTGAGTGGATAGGATATTTGCTGCACTTTAAAGAGAAATAACACAAATATAGAAGACCTAGAAACTGACACTTGCAAATATACAATTTGTACAGATCACAAAAAGGAAGCTACAACTTGGAAGGGAAAAGCTCATCTAAGTCCATTAAATCCATCAAATGATGCTGGTGTGAACATTCAAGTAGCTGTGTTAGATACACTTTTCTTGCTCAAGTTCACTACTCTGGGCACTAAGAAACAGTGTCTCACCTTATCAGTTATTATCTGCATGAGTTTGGGCAAGGTACACAAATTCCCTAAGTGGCAAATGCCTTATCTGCACAATGAGGATAATAATAATTTCTACTTGGTGGAATTGTTTAAGAATTAGATTTAAAAGTGCACATAAAAAGCCTGAGAAAGTACTTGTTATTTAGTAGGTGTTTGATACATGTTCACAATTTTTAAAATTTGTTGTTGTTGTTGTTTTCATTTTTCACTGGTCCTCACAGATTGTACATGGTGCTGCTTTAAGGTGAAAAAATATTTAAAATGATAAGAGAAATATATAAGCAAAATAAGGTCTAAATCTGTCAATCCAGGTCTAAAACTATAAATTTAATTAGCAGGAAGGAGTGAAGAGACCATGTCATAGGCAAAGAGGACTAGAAAGATAAGTTTGAATACCTGACCTCTAAAAGTTTACAGTCTAGAGAAAAATACAACTAAGTGTAAAGGGGTGCACTGATTTCAACCACACAGACACATGTTAAGTGTTAAGACACATGTTAACTCCAAATGAAAATATCACTAAATCTGTATTGAGGAATTAGAAAAGCCTTCAGAGAGGAAATGACATTTGAATTGTTGCTTTAAAGATGAGTGGGAGTTGTGCAAATGTAGAACAGTACTGCAGCATCGTAAAGGTGGGGAAGAATGTTTTTGGAGGCCACACAGTTAAAAAAAAAAAGCATGGAGTGAGTAGTTTGATAGATCTGAAGCAGAGAGAACGAGAGCCAGGAATAGAAGAAAGAAGAGAGGGAAAAGATTCAGCTGAGAGAAAGAGAAGTCCAGTTTGCTAATACATGGAGTGGCATGCTAGAAGTTTAGACATTGTCTTGAGGACGATGGTAAGTTGGAGGACACTACTTGAGGGAAAGATAAGTCTTCAGAATGCAACCATGGAATAGGACTGCAAGGAATCTGTGAGAGCACAGATGACGTGAGTGTATATCCTGGTCAAGAGAATCTCCGAAGGAAGAAAATCTCCACAGACGATATATAAAGGTTCAATCGAGGGGGCATACACAGTTCCTTGAGCTACGCTCTGAGGAAAGAGTAAGGGCATACAAATGATAGATCCTAGAGTTTATTGTGCTGAATTGACACTTGAGAGTCTGTCCAGATAAGAAGCCTCCTGTTGTTGTAAAATGCTGACTCCCTGATCTGTTGGTCAGGAAAAGTTTGTATGGAGTTTTCCAAAGACCCACAAAGCCAGGTCTACTATGGGCTAGGAGGAAAGATAGAAAGTATAGCTGAATCACCCTTCAGAGGTAAAAGAAGCTGTTGATAAGGGACTATGGAAAGGAAATCCAGAGCCAGTAAGAAGTACTGTTTTTGTTACCCACAGTATGAGGTTTTTTTGTTTTTTGTTTTTCCTTGAAAAATGTCTGGTGGGGCACCTGTGTGTCTCAGTCAGTTTAGGGTCTGACTCTTGATCTCAGCCTGGGTCTTGACCTCAAAGTCAATAGTTCAAGCCCAGCATTCAGAAATGTCAGGGAAGGGTCCGTGGGGAAAGGAGAAACACATCTATCAAGGACCAAGTTTTGAAGGACTAACTTTGGAAAAGGCAGGAAAACAAATATGGGTTTTGCAGATGTAATACTTGAGATTGAACTCCAACTCCATTATTTGGCGACTGTAGGATCTTGAATATATTATTTAAATTGTCTTAAGTTCCAGTTCCTCATCAGCAATGTGGGGATTACGGCACTCATATCACAAGGCTGTTGTGAGGGTGATGAATGATAGAATATGTCAAGCATATAGCTCATAATAGATGCATCGCACCAGTGCAAACATACTAATTTCTCTGCGTCACCTCCACCGCTGACTAATCCTAGCAGCCTGGAGGTATCAAACACACGTCTCTTTTTTTGATTTTTTTAACATTTATTTATTTTTGAGACAGAGAGAGACAGAGCATGAACAGGGGAGGGGCAGAGAGAGAGGGAGACACAGAATCTGAAACAGGCTCCAGGCTCTGAGCTGTCAGCACAGAGCCCGGCGCGGGGCTCAAACTCACGGACCATGAGATCGTGATCTGAGCCGAAGTCAGACGCTTAACTGACCGAGCCACCTAGGCGCCCCCAAACACACATGTCTTGATAACTTTATCCCAGCTCTTTACAGCACTCAAAAGCATGGAAGAAGGGATAGAAGCATCCAGGCTTCAGACATGAAGAAGACCACAAAAACTTGCCCTGGCTCTCTCATTTGTCCTTTTGGGGGCTTTTGTTTTTTATCATTATTTCCAGTATCATTAGGAGAAAAGTTGGTGGTTGCTTTTAGTGCAAGTACTTTCCTGATAAGCTGTTAATTCCATGGGGATCATCTTCATATGGCTTTAAAGGACAAACAGTATAGTATAGATTCAAAATACTCTCTGTTTCATTAAAACAGTATTCATAATCGATAGCTTCAGTTATGCCTGACAGCCTTTGACCATCAATTCCTCAAAGGGAAGTTAAAGTAATGATATGAATTAATTTGTTTTAGTCAACAGGTATTGGGAATTTGCAACATCTTTTTTTTTTAATGTTTATTTATTATTGAGAGACAGAGACACAGAGCATGAGCGGGGGCAGGGGAGGTAGAGAGAGAGGGAGACACAGAATCTGAAGCAGGCTCCAGGCTCTGAGCTGTCAGCACAGAGCCCAACGCAGGGCTAAAACTCATAAACTGCAAGATCATGACCTGAGCCAAAGTCGGTCGCCTAACCAACTGAGCCACCCAGGCGCCTCTGCAGCATCTTTTAAAAATCACTAGAAAAAAAAATTCACTTCTATTATTTCCTGAGTTGCAGACTATGTTATCAATAAGAGATGACTAATTCTCTACTTCTACTGTACCTCCACTATACCCTGATTCCCCATTATCTTATTAACATAGCATTCTTAAAAATATCCATATCACCTAAATTTTCAGAATTTATCTAATATCTTCTAGAACACAGGCCTGCAACATTATGAAGAATCATAAATTATTAAAATTAAACTATGGTAATGTCTTGATTTACTCACTGAATACATAATAAGAGTGCTCTCTCTCATCATTATTAAGGGACCGAAAATGTTATAATGCAAAGAGTTGATAAGAGTCAAGTGAGGTTAGTTTTTCCAGGGCCTTGAACAAGTCACTTCACCCTCCAGTGCCTCAGCTTACCCATCTATAAAACTAGGGTGATGGTTGCCCTGGCAACACCTCAAATTCTTGAGAACATATTTTTAAAATGTTATTGAAAATTATAACACACAATGTAAAAGTCTGATGGAATTATTGGTATTGGAAATGGTGCAATTTATGTTGAGTTGTAAACTGTCAGTTTATCAAAGACTTGTTTTCAGCATTGAGTTCACTAATGCCTGACTCTCTCTAAAAATAACCAGCAATTTCAGTAAATTGTGAAAGGGGAACATTTGCACGGCTTCCTGTCAGTAAAGACCATTTATGTGCTTGAAAGAAATGCCATTTAGATACGACAAATATAAACCCTGAAATTCTCTATAACTAACATTGCTCAGCAGAGAGAAAATTCGCTTAGAAACCTACCATGTCAACAGGATATCCTGGCATAAGAAAGCCTTTATTCTGATAGGTGAAGTTGAAGACAGTTCATAAGACTCACTCTTTTTAAACTTTTTTTTTTCAAAGTCCAATGATTACCACCTTCTAATTTACAAACATATGGTGGTGACTCCCCAAACTATCTCTAACACATGTGATTCTGTTGAGATTAAGCTCCATTCATTCAATAGCCAATCAGACATTCTATGCTCAACATATCCATGACTAAACTTTTCAGCCTCCACATTAAGTGTGGTCTCTCCCATTCTTCACACGGTCATGACTGGTTTCCTCTTGCACAAGTCAAAACCTATTCAGTCAACTGAGCCACGGCTCTGCACTATCCTGGGTCTGATTGCCTTGTATATACAAAACATCCTTCTTTCATGCCTCTTGTGTGTTTGGCTCTATGTCTAATTCCAGATGTACTTAAAGCAACCTTATTCCACCCATACTCCAATAAGTAGTAGGTAGAGAAAGAGTATGGAGTAGGAAAATGGAAATGAGGCCAGCAACATTTTTTGCTTGATTCTAGGACTAAGAATTAATGTTTGACATGTCCAGAGATGTTGAATTTGATTACCTTTTTTGGTGTTGAGAGAAGAGACTTAAATTTTCAAATGCTGACTCATCACTTACTAGCTTATGACCTGGAGAAGGTCATTTGGCATATCTGACTTCATGTCTGCTATAAGCAACCAACCAAAGGAACAATCCATCTATGTCTGTATCCCCACTCAGTTCCAGAACTCAAATCAAATTCACTATAATGAATAGTGCCAACTACCTTAAAAACGTTCTAAGTTGTCTCCTCTCTACTATTTTTCCCCACTTCAGCCATTATCCCCAGAACAAAGTGATCATTCTAAAGATCTATTGCATGCCATTCCTTTTCCAGGTACTCATTGGTAGCTTCCCATTATTGAGACTAAAATCCGTATCTGAGGAAGGGCCACCAGACTTTCTCACTTCCTGGATATCAACACTATTATTCATTGTGCCGTAGGAGTCCTGACTTTCTCTCCATCCTCTAGGCAGAAACATTTTCTTCCCACGGGTGCTTTGATCACATACCCTTTCTACCTGGAACACCATGGGTATTTGAATGGATGGCTTCTTCTCAACAATCAAGGTTTCACAGTAAATATATTCTTCTAGAGAGAACTTCTCTGTCCACCCAATGTAAAATAGGTGCCAGTCAATATGTTTGTTTCTAAGAGGGTATAGACTTCATCTATTTTGTAGGCTGTGGTATCCACAAAGACTAGAATGGTGTATAATACATAAAAGTCACTTTTCAATAAACACTAGTTGAATTATTTAATCAGTCAATCAATCAGTGTAATAGCACCATGCTTATTTTCTTCACTGTCTCCATCATATAGTATATTAATATCAACCCTTAATTTGTTTAAGTTGTTGATCATCTCTGAAAGAAGGTAGAGAGCTTGTCAGTTTTGGTTACTGTGTTTCCAGTACCCAGAACAGTGCTTGGGGCTCCAGATGCCAGATTCATATGATTACTATATGTCTCACTGAGCTCAGTATAATACTATGCACAGTGCAGCCTCCCAAATATTGGTAAGTCTGTTTTGATGTGAATTCCTTTATTTTCCACTACAAACAATAAAATACTCACCTGAGGGGTTAACTCTACCCTAAGGCCACAGAGAAGCAGATCTGATCCTCTGTCTCAGCACCTACCAAGAAGTATTTATATATAAATATACATATACATATATAATATATAAATATATATAATATGTATAAATATATACATATAATATATATATGTATAATATAATATAATATAATATGATATAATATAATATAATTATTAAAAAATATATATTTGATTACCTTCTAACCCCCAAATTGGGACTCTGAATTTACTTAGGTACAAACACCCATCTGACACATACGTGCAGCCTCAATTTTGAATGTGGCTATCAGCACCATGATAAGTATATGTTTTTGTTTATGATAAATAGTTATGTTTTGTTTATGATAAATAGATAGATAGATAGATAGATAGATAGATAGATAATAGATGATAAATGATAGATGAACTAAAATGGCAGATATTTGTATAGTGCTGTCTTTGGCTTTTATATTTTATATTTTATATTTTCTGCTCATTTGTTCTGCGGGAATTTTATATTTGCAAAGGTTTCATGTGATCATCCACAAAATCTTCAGTATCTGCTGTACTTTCTCATGGTTTTAAAAGCCTATTCTTTTTATTTATAGGTATTGGTGGAGTTGTGTCCTCCATTTTATTTTTTTCTCCATTGAGGTAAATTTTACATAAAGTTGTTTTTTTTTTCTCTTAAGTTTATTAATTTTGAGATGGGGGTGTGCAGAGAGAGGGAGAGACAGAATCCCGAGCAGGTTCTGCATGGTCAATGCAGAGCCCAACATGGGGCTTGAATTCATGAACCATGAGATCATGACCTGAGCTGAGAGCAAGAGTTGGATGCTCAACCAACTGAGCCACCCAGGTGTCCCTAAATTTTACATAAAGTTCTCAGTTAAAGATATACTCATTTTATTAAGGTGTAATGTTAATACGTTGAAATCTGTACTTTCTAGTGTATGGTTCTGCAAATTTTGACAAATTCATACACTTGTGTAACCACCATGACCAGAACATGGCACAGTCCCAGCCCCCACCCCACACCCCACACCAAGGAACTCCTCTGCCCAGTGTAGTAAAGTCATCACATAGTCCTTAGTTCTGAGCAAACACGGCTCTGTTGTCAGTGTCTGGAGTTTCACCTTTTCCGGAATGTCAAATAAATGGAATCATACAATATGAAGCCCCTTAATCATGCTTCCTTTACTTAGCAAAATCTGTTAAAATGTATTCATGTTTATTGTGTGTATTAATTCATTTCTTCTTATTTTCTGAGTAGTATTCCACGGTATGGATTTATTCCACTGTGTTTATTCACTCACCAGTTGTGGCAGGCAGGTTAATGGCTCCCTAAAAATAACCATGCACCTAATCCTTAAAACATGATTATGTTACCTTACATGGCAAAAAGAGACTTTGCCAATGTAATTAAATTTGCAGGCCTTGAGATGGGAAGGTAATCCTGGCACAAATATAATCACATGAATCAGAGAGATGGAAGCGTCCGAAGGATCTGCTCACCTATTCCTGGTTCTGGAATGCAGTGTCCATGTGCAAGAGCCAGAGAGGAGCCTCCAGGAGCTAAAGTGGAACCCACCTGACCACCAGCAAGAAAACTAGACCTCAGTCTCATACCACATGGAACGGGGTTCTGCCAACACCTGAATAAGGAAATACATCCTTCCCTAGAAACTCCAGAAAGGAACAAAGCTTTGCCAATGCTTTGATCTTAGCCTGGAGAGACAGCTAAGTAGACTTCTGTCCTCCAGAAACATAAGATAATCAATCTGTGTTGTTTTCAGCCACTAAGACTGTGGCAATTTGTTGTAGCACCCATAGAAAATGGAGAGATCAGCTGAAGGACATTTGGGTTGTTTCCAGTTCAGGATAATATTGAAAAAAGCCACTATTAACCATGAGATACAGGTTTTTATGT
Organism: Lynx canadensis; assembly: GCF_007474595.2. Taxonomy (NCBI): domain Eukaryota; kingdom Metazoa; phylum Chordata; class Mammalia; order Carnivora; family Felidae; genus Lynx; species Lynx canadensis. The sequence goes on along the minus strand of NC_044305.1, from coordinate 127,083,604 downwards.
AAATGTAAGCTTTCATTTCCTTTGAGTGGAATTTCTGGGTTGTATGATAAGTGCATAAGTATTAGAAATTGTAAAACTGCTTGCTATATGTCATTTTTCATTTTTCATTTTCACTTTCTCAATGTATGAGGGTTCCCACTGGTCTGAATCTTCAGCACCCCTTGCTATGTACAGAACATTTTTCACTTGTTTGTTTGATAAGTATTTGGTGTCGTCTCATTGTGGTTTTAATTTTCATCCTTAATGGTTAATGATTTTGACTTAATAAAGTATTTATTCAAATCTTTTGCCAAACTTTCATTGGGTTATTTTCTTATTATTGGGTTTTGAGTATTTTTCATATAGTTTTGTGTATTGGTTTCCTAGCGCTGTGAATATTACCACGAACTTGGTGACAACACCCATGTATTATCACATCGTTTGTGTGTGTCAAAAATCTGGCCATGGCCAACTGGCTTCTCTACTCAGAGTCTTACAAGCTAATTCAAGGTGTCAGCTGCTGCATTCTCAGCTGGCCTCATCTGGTCTCATCTGGAGCTCAGGATCCTCATCAAAACTCAGTCAGGTTGTTGGCAGAATTCAGTTTCTTGCTGCTGTAGGTGGGACCAACATCCTGGTTCTTTGCTGACTCTTGGCTAGGGATGCTCTCAGCTAATAAAGGCCACTCTGAAGTCCCAGCCAAGTAGCATTCTCACACCCTGGCTGCTTACCCAGAATCCCTCTCCATTCTCTATGATGGTTTCCTAGCACTAAAGTAATTATCTTATCATATTCCCTTTATTATGTCATCTAATCAAGGGACTATCCCATCATATTAAAAGGCTCAGCCCACATTCAAGGAGAGAGGATTGCATAATGCTTATGTATCAAGGGACAAAAAAAGCTGGGGACCATCTTAGAATTCTGCCTACTGCATCTGGATAGATATAAGTCCATTGGAAGATATGTGGTTTACAAATGTTTTCTCTCAGACTTTCACTTTTCATTCCCTTTTTAAAAATATTTTGAAGAAGTGTTTAATAATGAAGAAACCAAAGTTTTCATTTTTTTTTCTTTTTATCTATCCTATTTTTAGTGTCGTATCTAAGAAAGCTTTGCCAGACACAAGGCACAATGATTTTCTCCTGCTTTCTTCTCAAAGCTTCATAGTTTTACATTTTCCATTTGAATATATGCTCTATCTTGAATTAATTTTTGCATGTGCTACATGGTATGGGTCAAAGTTTTGTGGGTTTTTTCTTTTTTTTGCATGTTAATATATAATAACTTAGTACCAAGTTTCAAAATCAGACAGAGTGAACCCTCTATTTGTTCCTCTTGAAAATATTGTGACTCTTTACATTTGTATTATATATTTATATTTATATATAAGACAAAATAGATTTGCCCTGCCAGATCAATTTTAGAATCAGGTTGTCAATTTCAACCGAAAGGAAAAAAATCTTGCTGGGGCTTTGATTGGAACTGTGTTGAATCTATAGATAAGTTTGAGGAAAACTGACCTATTAACAGTAATGAGCTTTCCTCTAAATGAACATGATACAGCTCACCATCTTTTTAGGTATTCTTTTCTATCTTTTTCCAGGGTTTTATAGTTATCAGCATACAACTCTTATACATATTTTATTAGATATAAACCCAAGTATTTCATGTTTACTGGTGCTACTGTAAAGGATATTTTTAAAATTCAATATCTGATTGCTCATTACTAGTACATAGAATGATCTTTAGGCTGACTTTCTGTCCTGAAACTTCCCATTTATTAGCTCTAGGATGTCTTTGGGAATTCTTTGGGATTTTTCTATATAGACAATCACGTCTATAGAATTTTTTATTAATTTATTTAATCTCCACTATTGGTTTAATTTCATACATTCTTTACTGTTTCAGTTTTTGCCCCTGAGTTTATAACATATCATCAATTAATTATAATAATTCCACATAATATCATATCACTACATAATTATAAGAACGTTACAATCTAATGATTTCCTCTTGTCTTTTGTGCTATTTTTATCATATATTTTTTTTTTCTGGATATGCTAGAGACCCAAAATACGTCCCTATTATTTTTATTTTGCAGACAATTACTGCTTAAACAAGTACAAATAAGAAAAAAATATATTTACTCTTATTTTAATTATTTCTAGAGTTTTGTAACTTTTTTTGTAGATCCAGATTCCTGTGTGTTATCATATTTTTGTGCCTGAAGAATTTCTTTTAATATTTCTTCTAGTGTAGGTCTGTCAAACAAGAATTATATCTTTTTTTAAAGACTTTTTTTTTTGAGACAGAGAGAGCATGAGCAGGGGAGGGGCAGAGAGAGAGGGAGACATAGAATCATAAGCAGGCTCCAGGCTCTGAACTAGCACAGAGCCTGATGTGGGGTTTGAACTCATGTACTGCGAGACCATGACCTAAGCTGAAGTCAGACGCTTAACCAACTGAGCCACCCAGGTGCCTGTCTTTTTTCTAAATCTTCTCTGTGAAAGATATTTTCACTGAATGTAGAATTCTGTGTTGGCCTTTTTCTTCTCAGTACTTTGAAGATACCACTCCTTGTCTTCTAGCTTGTATAGTTTCTGATGAAAACTCTGTCATAGTTCTACCTTTGCTCTTCTGTGTATTTTATTTATGTGTTTCTTCTATTATTATTATTATTATTATTATTATTATTATTTTGGTCAGGCTTCCTTAAAGATTGCCTATTTTCCTTGGTTTTCAGCAGTTTGAAGATGATGATGATGATGATGATGATGATGTGTGTGTGTGTGTGTATGTGTGTTGATTTTATCCCATTTGTGTTCTCTGACTTTTCTAGATCTCTAGTTTATGTTTTATGTTATTTTTTTGAAAATTATCAATCATTTTCTCTTTAAATAATTCATATGTCTCATTATCTGTCTTTGCATTCTAGGATTCAAATTACACGTATGATACTCAAACTTTCTGATGTTATCCTAGATGTTAGATGCTTAGATGAATTTTGTCCTGTTTTTAGTTTTCTACTATATTTTCTCATGTTTCAGTTAATTTCAATTTACCTATTCATTGATTTATTTTTTTATTTTTTTTTATATTCCTTAGGGTTATTGAGTCTACTGATGAAGCAGTCAATAGAATGCTTCATTTCTGTTACTGTATTTTAACTCTAGCCTCCAATCTAATCTCCTTTTATAGTTTTCATCTCTCTAATGAAATTCCCCATGTGTTCATGCATGTTTTCCACAGGATTCTTTCATATATTCATTATAGTAATTTGTAATTCCCTGTCTCATAGTTCCAATATGTGGTGCTTATCTGAGTCTGGTTCTGTTGACTATTTTGCCTCGTAACAGTGGGTTTGTGGGGGTTTTTTTCCCTGCCTTTTTTGTGTGTGATGGATACTTCTTGTTGGAAAGCCAGACACAATGTGTAGGACAGGAGATCTTGAGGTAAAAGCATTTTATGCCTGACATATGAACACATCTTATTCTACTTGGCTGTTAGTTAAAAGTGTTTGTGTCCTCCAGGCCTAAATGGCAAGGTATGCTTTTTATTATCCCATACCCCAAGATTAATATTTTTCATGATATCTTGGTAAAAATCAATGAGGAAGAACATATGAATGGTTGAAAACTCCCTTTGTGTACAGAACCCAGGAACCTTACATTATCCTACACTGAGGCTTTAACAATTCATTAAACATATTAGCTGAATTTTTCTTTCCAACTTAAATGGAGGACAAGTCTTCCTCTTCTGCTCTGCAAATGTTAGTCATTTCGTGTTCCATCTCACTTTGAATACACCTGCCTTTCCTTAGGTTTAAGGCCAGATGCTTAATTTGCTACCTCACCTCTTTGAATTTGACAAAATTATGATTTTTAAAAATTATGACCTGGGTTTGCCTTGTTGGGATGGGAGCAATAATCTTTCCAACATTCTGCATCCTAAGTGAAAGGTAAAAGTTCACTATTTTCTTAAGACAAGAAAAATAACGCACATTTATGTACATACTAATCCAACCAATCTAGACATCAATGAGAACCTTAGTTATAATAAATGAATTCATCTTAAGTGTTTCTAGAAACTGTAATGTGTCTAAGCAATCAAAGAATTACAAAGAAGAGTCAAAATCCACTCCTGCTTTCAGAGTTTACAATCTACTGGGAGAGAATAGAATGATAAGGAGAAAAGTACAAAAATGCAGTGTCAGATTCTTTCTGCTATTCCTTTCTCTCACCTTTAATCAATGATAAAATGAGTTTTCTCCTATCAAAGATTGAAGTTTAGGGCTTAATCTTGTGGGAATTCAGATAGTCATCTCTGAGAGGCATTAAGGAGCCTGAAGAGACCCTAGAGCCACCTCACTATAGGTTTCTTGTCTCAAAAAATCACTGTAACAACTGATGACACAAAACTTTAGAGAGTAGATTAAGAGAATTTAGAATTAAATTTGGCTCAAAAACAATGCTGAAAGTGATAGCTTGACTCTTACTGGTTTTCTTTGATGGTATTTGAATATATTTTCAGCAATTAATTACTACTTTTCTTTGATCATGCCAAGGTGGAGAAAAAGATTAAAAGGGAGGTACTAGTAGATAGGAACAAGCAATGTCTGAGATCATAAGAACCCAAGGGATAGTTCATATTCAAATACATACAGAAATAAAGAGTTTTAAAATCCTCTGCAAAACCAATCTTAATCTTGGGTTATATAATATAGTATGAGGACAAACTTGGCTTTTGAAGCAGATAAAAGAAGAGAATAGAATCAACCAGATGTTCAGACAAATTGCTGAGGCCCCACAGCAGTTTTACTTAATGCCACCCTATCATCCGCTTTAGACAATTTAAGATCGAGAGCACAGTCGGACTGACAAATACATTTGCTCAAGACCTTCTCCATTATAATTCCATTAATATCTCTGGGCCCAGAGCCAGAGAGAAACATCTGGTAGGGATTATATTTTTACAGAGATAAACTTGCAGATGTTCCAAATTATTTTTAAGAAAATTTATCTATAAAATATTGTGATACCAAGATGGAAAAAATGACAAAAATGAGATCAAGAATTATGCATTATAGAAGTATTTTGGAATTTTTTTATATGTTAATATAATGAAATCAATACATTCACATGTTAAAAAATAATTCCATAAAGAGGATAAGAGGACATTTAAAACATTTCACCCCAGTTCCTTATACTCCCACCCCTCCATTCAATTTCCCTTACAACTGTCCTTGTTTTAATAAATTTGATAGCTCTCACAATTCCAAAGAGTATATTCACAGCTCTATTTCTTAAGCTTGAAGCTTAAATATTTATGTTTAAATATCGGCTCCATATGTAAAACAAGAAAATATTAGTTTATTCAATATCATTCTTCTTCCCTCCACTCATCTTATTTATGTTACTAATTTAAACCTTCCAGTTATTATTTCACAGTTAAAAATAAAAGTCTCAAATCTGCAATTCTTCATCTAATATATCATTAGCTATTAGACTGCATCTAACACCTCACCACATCATAGGACAAGGAAAAGTAAGTCTTACTCACTGGCTGTTGTCAGCCCTACTATTATTTACACCTTCTTGCGTTTATAGCATTTGAATTCTGCTTCCTAACTATTTGAAGACATCCAAGCATTAGCTATAGGAAAATAATAAAATTGAAAACAGAGGAAGATAATTTAAAATATAATTTTTCAACATTATGTACTGCACGTTCAGTAGTGACTGATTCCTAGAGAAGGACATGTCAGCCTATCTTTAAACTCTTGGCACTCAAAGATTTCAGGCTTCAAAGTCAAAAGATGATCTATTTTTCTTTACTACAGCAATTGATAAAATACATGACACAATTGTGTTTTCTTCACAACTGGGTGACTTTCTTATACCGTGTGCTGGGTTACTATTTAAATAAATTGTCCTTTATGGGGCACCTGGCTGGCTCAGTTGGTATAGCATGCAACTCTTGATCTCAGGGTCATGAGTTCAAGCCCCATGTTGGGTATGGAGATTACTTAAATAAATTGTGCTTTATATTTTTAATTATGATTATTCAAATCTGCCATTGACGTCTTTATTGATCCTGAGATCTCCATTGCCCAAGAAGAAAGAAAAGTTTCAGCTCAGAATATGAGTTAGTGTTTTATTTATTTATTTATTTATTTATTTATTTATTTTACTTTAAAGACAGATAAGCCTAGTTCAGGGAAAAAAAAAAAACAGTTGGCTGTGATAATTTCATACCCCAAATGCTTATTTTATGAGAGTAGGGGGAAAAATAATGAATATGAAGAAATGGAAGCTCCAAAATAGGGCTCTTTGCCTAAACATGGACTCAAGAAGGTGCAGAAGTTCTTACATCACACCGTGGAAGACCCAGACAGGTCAAAAGAACGAACAGACTGAAAGATGCATGGCAATGAGACTGGGAGGGAAAGAGAGTGTTGACCACATAACAAGAAACCACAGCAGAGAACAGGCATCAGCAGCCTATTCTAGCACATACCTCAAGCTAGTTTTCACAAATTGCATCCATCAGCAATGACAGGGGCCAAAACCCAAAGACCAAATATGGTGAGGTATCTCAGTGAAAGGTCACTGAGAACACATTGGATATCAACTGGATCTGAGTTAATTAATAAAATGTAGTAACAGTAAAAAATTAAGTAAATATAGAAGATTTGAAAAGTATAATGTGACTTGACCCAATGATATTTATAGCACAAAATGACTGTAAAATATACTTCTTTTTTGAAGTGCATATACCAAGATAATCCATATGCTAAACCATAAAGTATGAATATATTTCAAAAATTAAAACCTTAACAAGTGTGTTATGTGAATATAACAGCATTAAATAAGAAGTCAGTACTTATTTAATAGTAAATACATATTTAGAAATTGAACACACTTATAAGGAACCATGATGAAAATAGTAATTTAAACTGAATAACAGAATAATAAGAACATCAAATTTGTGGCATACAGCTAGCAGGGTTCAGTGGGGAATTTGTAAACTAAATGCTTATATTAAAAAAGGTAAAAGATTTGTAAAATTTATTTGTTTTGTACGTATTTATTTAACTTATCATTTTAAGAAGCTAGAAAAAGAACAAATTAAGGCTAAAAGAAGAAGGAAGGGATTAAGAGAAGTGGTAATTAGTGAAATAGAAAACAAATAAATAACAAGCTATAAAGTATATTGATAAACCTCAGAAAGACAGATAAGGATAAATAGAAGTGAAAAAATACAAGTTATCAATGACAAGAAGAAAGGGTGATCTAAATATAACTGTAGCCATGATTATAAAAAGACTTTAAAAAGATAGTGACACTATTATCAATAATTTTATGCCAATAAATTTTATATCTTAGATAAAATAGACAATCTAATTAGTAAACAACATACATGAAGCAATGGAAAGTATAAATAACACTAGATTTATTAAAAAGCTTGAATTAATAATAACTTTCTCTTAAAGAAAAATCAAGGCCCTGATATCCTGGTTAAAATCTATCAAATACTTATGTTAGAAATAATACTAAATACTTAAAGACAAAGGTGTCCCAAGAAATGTACAAAAATCTTTCACCCTAATAAGTAGATTTAGCAAGGTCAACAGATAAAAGTAAATAAATTAAAAATTAACTGTATTTCCATATTCAAGCATCACGTGGAAAATTAATTTTAAAACAATTTAAACATCAGAAAGACATGTAAAACCTCCAGTGAAAACTATACAGTGTTACTACAAGACACTGAAGAAGACTGAACTAAGTTGAGGGATATAATATTTTCATATGTTAGAAAAACAATATTGTTAAGGTGTCTATAGATTCAACAAAATCTCAGTTGGCTTTCTGATACAAACTGACTATTCTAAAATGTCTATGGGAATGCAAAGCATTTACACTAGACAAAATAGTATATAAAAAGAAGAGCTAATTTAGAGGACTTACTATCTAATTTTAAAACTTATTACAAAGTTACAGCATCAAGACAATGGGATATAGGTGAGAGGTAGACCAAAAGATCAATGGAATAGAACGGAGTCCACAAAAAGACACGTGCATATATGACTAAATGATTTTTAAGAGATAAAGGTACCAGAGAAATTAAATTGGAAAATGCAAGTTCATTTCAAAACCTTCTATTGAAATAACTTGATAAATTTATGGAAAAAGGTCCCAGCTTCTCCCTAACACTATGCACAACAATTAATTTGAGATGAAGAGAGATCTAAATGCAAAAGCTAACGCTGTAATACTCCTAGAAGAAAAAGTAGACCCCATCTTCCCAACTTGGAGTAGGTAAAGATTTCTGAGATAACTACACAAAAAAAAAGACCAAATGGAAAGTTAAATAACACTGAACTGAACATCATTAAAATTTAAAACTTCTTCATACAAAACAAAATTGCTGTGATAATCAAATGTTATAATGGATATGGAAACAGTTTAAAGGATATAAATGCCAAAAAAAAAATTTGCCTGTAATGAACAGTCTTTATACACCCTTGCATTTAGAGTTATTCAATCAACAAACCTTTATTAACACCTACTATGTCCAAGCACTAGGCTAGGCTCTATCTAGTAACTTACATTGACAACTGGATGTAAGAGGAGCTGTTCCAGGCTAAGTAGAAGATACAATTGTTATTAGTTGAAGGTTATATAAATCTGTTTTAGGACTCCGGGACTAGACCTAGAGGGTGAGGAGAAATTAACCAGTTGAAGAAATAAACAGTGGTGTTTGGGAGGTGGGGGATCGCAGGGAGGTTGAAGTGGAGAAGAGATGTTCCAGGAGAAAGAACAAAACCTGTATGAAGGTTTTGGGGAGAGAGAAAGATGGAGCATATTGTGGAAACCAAGCAACCTTTAGGATGATTGAGTATAGAGCACAAAAATGGAGCGGGGTGGGAGAAGAGAGGTGAGGAATAAAGCTCCATACAAAAGCAGGGGTTTCATTTTTTGTAAATTATACTTAGAAGATTAGATTTTTATTCTGAGGGTAATGGGAAGAGAGCTAAGTGTTTTATTCTCTTGCTTTTATCAGGGAATGATTGGACACACTAGGAATCCTTTAGCTTTCATGTATACAGCAGACTGTGTGTGTCAGCAGGGTTGTGGAAGACAACTTAAGTTGAAAGTTAAACTTAAGTTGAAGAAACCCACAAGGAAACTGAACAACAGACAACAGACAAGCATAACCTGAATGAAGCAGCAGCAGCAGGTAATCTGGAAAGAAATGGATAGAATAGGTTTGAGAGAGATTTGATAGAACTCGGCTCTAGACGTGGAGACTGGGGAAGCACGCAGAGTCAGGGATGTTCTTCATGATTCTGTGTTTCAGGTTGGAGAAGCTGTCCCGCCTTACCCTATGCTGCAAAAGGGTAAAAAAAGATGAGTAGTCAAAAGCGTCCGTGAGTTTGAGCAAGAAGGACGTCTCTGGTGGAGTAGTGAAAAGATTGCCAGTGTTACCATGTCCAGTGGGGAAGAGGTGAGTTCCATTAGTTTACAGAGTGAATAGAATAGGTCACTAATTTTGAAGACATTTTTTTTTTTATGTATAAACTATGAAGAGAGAGGGAAAAGGCTGCTGCTGAGGGAAACAACACAGAGATTTTTTCAAATTGAGATTTGAGCATGTTTAAATATATTGTAATGTATAGGGGTGCCTGGGTGGCTCAGTTGGTTAAGCATCAGACTTCAGCTCAGGTCATGATCTCACGGTTTGTGGGTTCAAGCCCTACGTTGGGCTCTATGATGACAGCTCGGAGACTGGAGCCTGCTTCAGATTCTGTGTCTCCCTCTCTCTCTGCCCCTCCCCTGATCATGCTCTCTCTCTCATAATTAAATAATAAACATTTATATATATATATATATATATATATATGTATCAATGTATAGAATTGTCAAATCACCATTGCACACCTGAAACTAATATAACACTGTATGTTAACTACACTGGAATTAAAATAAGGAAGGAAGAAAGGAAGGAAGGAAGGAAGGAAGGAAGGAAGGAAGGAAGGAAAGAAAGAGACTACAGTTACAAAGAGGGAAGGAATAATCCACTGGTGATTTTCTAAGGACTGTGTGCAGGAGGTAAGGAGACATTAGACAACAGGTAGATGAAACCCACACGAAGATGAAGGAGTCAGCTCAACCTTGAAGAAAGGATATCTTTCCACTTTATTCAAAGGATATTTACATGTATGGAGGATAACAGCTGAAGGAGTTTCTTCCACATCCCGTGTGTGTGCGCGCACACACATGTGTGTATGCAATAAGAAATGAAGACACTGTCTAGGAAGAGAATTAATGAATTAATAGGAGGAAATTTTGAAATAATTTTTTTTAAGAAATGTGAAGGGCAACCAGAAGCATATAAGTTTGCTAAGAGTCCTTGAGGTCCTAGTTCATGTTGGTGACCTTGCATAAGTGTGGCATTAAACCACATGGCTGTGTATTTGGGTTCAGTTGTTTTCAGGGACATAAGCTAACATATAAAGTAGTTGGACCATTGCTTCATTTTAGTGATTTTTCAAGTGAATGTGACAGAGGATGGGGAGGAAAGCTGAGGCTATTGGCCAGGGTGATTGATGTGAAAGACCCCGGTGCGTAAGCTGGACACACAAAAAAACAAAACCTGGAGGAAGCTGAAAGATAAAGAACAGGTCTGGAAGTCTGTACACCATAGATCTTGATAAGGTCATAGAATTCAGTTACTCAATAAGAATCATTGACAAGGCACTAGGAAAGATAGGAAATTCTAGTTAGAAAGTAGCAAGTTTAAACATAAAATCTTAGAAGTTGGATAGCTGCTAGGATTGTCGAGTTCTAGAAGCACATAATTGAAGTGGAGTGACACACAGTGCAATTGGAATGAATAAGGTCAAGGTTTGGAATGGCCATCAGAGTGGAAACGGAAATGACTCATCATAGCTTGAGTGGGAATGAAGAGTGAAATATGGTAGGATAAATAATGGCTAAGAACGCAAAGGAATAGTGCACTGAGATTATTACAAGCAGAGAGAAACCTGTGCAAGGTCACAGACACCCAGAAGAATGCAGCAAATTTCAGAGTTACAAATTGTGCTGCCTTGAGCCCAGGGCAGAGGAGGAAGGGAGTGGAGAGAATGAGCTGCAGAGGTCTTGTATTCACATTTTACTACAAGGAACTCATGAAGGTGTATTTATTTCCCAAAAGATAAGGATATACATAAAGAGATGTTTACAAACATACTTGTCTAACCTTTGTGGATATAAGTAGCAGGTTGTATGACAGGAGGCAAATGAAATGTTACTGTCTGTCTATCTGAATTGAATAAGTCATAGAAAACTGTAAATAGTAATTATTACCATTGCCAAAATTTGCTCTCAGTCTCTAGAAACTTTCTGGAAGCTAAAAACTTGATGAGGAGGTGACTTTAAAAAGAAAAAAAAAGATGTTTGTAGCAAGAAAAAAAAAACAAAAGAGCTGCTGGTGGAGAGAGACAGAGATGGTCCATAATTAATATGAACATCAATCTTTTTGAAATGTCAGGATGAAAGCCTATTCTTGCTGAAATAATTTGATTCAAAGTCTCTTAAAATAGCACAAAAAGCAAGAGAAAGGGGCACTGGCAAGGGAGAGGTTGGTAAAAACAGTAGTACCTGGTTTCTTCCCCTATTTCCTTGGTGTACAAGGTCCTGGGGTTGGTGTCACATGCTGGGCCACACTGCTTTGGTCCCCAGACACTAGGAGCCTCAGTTTCTGCTTTGAGCAGTAGAGATGTCTGCAGACAATGGAAAGTGCCTTGATTTCTATTACAATTCGTAAGTGAGGTCATGTTCTAGAGGTATTTTAGCCTAAAGTGTAATCTTTCCTCATCATACATCCTAGAAACACCCCTCCAAAATGGTGATACTGTATTATACAACACAATATGGCAGTAAAGCATTATCATTCCCTTTTATTAAGTGGCTCTATGGGACAAACATGCACTTTAAATATATCACTTCTGTCAGTTCTTACATCAGCCCCATGTGGTAGATATAATCCTCGTCTTGGAGAGAGGAAAAGAGAGACTCAGGAAGGTTAAGAGTTAAATAACACATTCAATTTTTTTTAATGTTTACTCATTTTTGAGGGACAGAGACAGAGCATGAGCAGGGAAGGGGCAGAGAGAGGGAGACACAGAATCTGAAGCAGGCTCCAGGCTCTGAGCTGTCAGCACAGAGCCTGATACGGGGCTCAAACTCGTGAACTGTGAGATCATGACTTGAGCCGAAGTCTGACGCCTAACTGACTGAGCCACCCAGGTGCCCCTAAATAACACATTTCAGATACAAGTTGGTATCCCTGTGATTGGCCCCCAGTGACCTTTCCACCATGTCACCCTGCCTTCTGACCAAGTCTCCCTGGTCACTGGCACTTCCTCAGAAAATGTCTGGAAAAGACATGATAAATTATACCCTGTTGCTGCGCACAGCAGTGCTCATTCCAGCTCAGTGGCTCCATGGCCATCAGGGATCCAACCCAAGACCCCAGGAGAGTACGATGAATCCATGCCATCCTTTATGTCCACACCTGAAAGCTCATCTCCGTGAGAAAGCACCCAAAGCAAAGCATAGATTTTCGTCCTTCCTCAAATGCTGGAAGGGGCTCCGTCCCTCTGAGAGAGGACCAACATATCCCAGTGATGATCTAAATTTATGCATTTTTTCGCAAAACATGCATTTACTGAGCATCACCTAGGGAGTATATTCTATGATGAACATTCAGCATACATAAATCAATAAAACAGTGCTCCCGTGCTCAGTGAGCTCACAGATCAGTGAGGGCAAAGCCATGAGGGTAAATGATTACAAGGCAGCATGGCAAGGGCAAAGATAGCATTACGCAAACTCCAAGGAAGTAGGCAAACAGAGAGATGCAAGAATAAGCAAGGATATCATATTCTTTTTTTTTTTTTTTAATTTTTTCAACGTTTATTTATTTTTGGGACAGAGAGAGACAGAGCATGAACGGGGGAGGGGCAGAGAGAGAGAAGGAGACACAGAATCGGAAACAGGCTCCAGGCTCCGAGCCATCAGCCCAGAGCCTGACGCGGGGCTCGAACTCACGGACCGCGAGATCGTGACCTGGCTGAAGTCGGACGCTTAACCGACTGCGCCACCCAGGCGCCCCAAGGATATCATATTCTTGATGGACACTGTGGAGCACATTCAGTCTTTCACTCACTGCCTCCAGGGACATTTTGTTTTGTCAGAAGTTCTACCACCTTAGCCATATTGAAAAGTGACATAATCCGGGCCTGAAAGTTAATTCAGTTTTTCAGCCATAAGTAAGCCAGGACCAAAGAAAAACTAAATAAACATCAAAGGCAAATTTCCAAAAAGGCAAATTGATGTATTTTTAATAATCAAAATGTGTTTCTACTAAAAAAATGTGATTATAAGACCAAAATATACTGGTGTGTTCATTGCTGGTTTCCGGACATCAGTCTTTTCTTCCCAGATTTCTAAAGATATTTTTATCTAGATATATATTTTATCAATTAGTTGTGCTCACTGTGGGCAACAGAAATCCTGGCAAGTATGGGTGCCTGGGTGGCTCATTCCATTATGCATCAACTCTTCATTGGCTCAGTTCATGATCTCGCGGGTTCATGAGATCTAGCCCCACATTGGGCTCTGCATTGACAGCATGGAACTTGAATGGGATCCTCTTTCTCCCTCTCTCTCTTCACCCCCCCATTCTCTCTTTCTCTCTCAAAATAAATAAACAAACAAGAAAGAAAGAAAGAAAGAAAGAAAGAAAGAAAGAAGAAGAAAGAAAGAAAGGAAAGAAAAGAAAAGAGAAAATAGAAGAAAAGAAAAGAAAAGAAAAGAAAAGAAAAGAAAAGAAAAGAAAAGAAAAGAAAAGAAAAAAGAAAAGGGGCACCTGGGTGGCTCAGTTGGTTAGGCGTCTGACTTTGGCTCAGGTCAGATCTCACGGTTTGTGGGTTCAAGCCCCACATCAGGCTCTGTGCTGGAAGAGCCTGGAGCCTGCTTTGGATTCTGTCTCTGTCTCTGTCTCTGTCTCTCTCTCTCTGCCTCTACCCTGATCATTCTCTGTCTGTGTCCGTCAAAAGTAAATAAACATTAAAAATGTTAAAGAAGAAAGAAAGAAAGAAAGAAAGAAAGAAAGAAAGAAAGAGAAAGAAGTCAAGTAGTTTTCTTTCCTTTTTTTCTTCATGAAAATACAAAGTCTGGTAGCAAGCTGTGGTTAGTATTGATTCAGAGGCTCATCAAAATCTCTATCACTCTCTGCTTTTTCCTTCCAGTCTGTATTAACAGAGAGTTACTGCCTTTGCATAGTTGCTGCTGTATTAATGGAGAGCTGAGCTGATGTGTGTCCTAAGCAGGAAGAAGGGGAGGGCTAGTCAAAGAAAAGTGGTGTGAAGTCTGCCTTTCTTTCCTGGAAGCCATGCCCCCAAAACCTCTATTTACATCTCAAAGAACACTGCTGCACTAGAGTGGATGTCACATGTGTTACATCTCAAAGACAAACACCACTACTGTGCCATCATCCCAGCTGCAAGGCAGGGTAGGAAGTTTTTATATATGTACAATATATATAATATTTATTTGTACTGGTCCCATTGTTGCTTCTCTCCTTGTAGGGCTCTGTTAATAAGATGGATGAATGACTCTTGAGGATGCAAATTTTAATCTCAGTCAGAACCTTCAACATTTATTTTTAGAAAGCAGTATTGCTTTGGCATTTAAAGAAAACTTTTATAAATCACTCTATATTAATAAATTCTAATGCAGCAGGAAGAGGTACAAGTTAGTGTGCTCAGCTATACTACCAGTACCACGGAAATATTTATAGTTCTAAAAACAAAGACCTGCAGACAGGAAGTGAAGGTATTGCTGATTCATTTGTATCAACTGATTGAGTCTATACACCTGGATTCATTTTTGTTGTAGCCATTGCTTAACAACTTCATATTCATATGTTTAAGCACTGGTTCATAAACTATGTGTCTCTCCTGGAAAGGAAATGGGAAGTGTCAAAAGGAAGAGTCTTATATTTTTCTGCTTTAATATCTTGAGGCTTGGGGAAAGAGAAAATAGAGCATGAAGCAAAAAATGCAATCTGATTTGAAGTTGGTATTCTTAGTGTAGCAATTCCAGCTAGCAAAGCGGTTAGCTGATTGAAAATAGTACCCTTCTTAAAACACAAAACTGGTATCTGTGTATGTGTGTATGTGTATATATGTGTGTGTATACATACATAGTTAACATGTGCATGTTTGTACATATGTGTATTTAACATCTCAAACATATTTTCTTTTGAAATGAGGCTCACATATTTTAGGTTGTTTTGTTTGCTTTACTGTTGCCAAGGAATAAAATGACTCCCTGGAGCAAATCCTGTCTTCCATCAGGAGATTTGTTGATGTTTCATGCAGAAAAAAAAAAAAAAAAAAGCTCCAAAGAGTTCTCCTCAATGAAAGGAATGTATTAGTTGATCAACTTATTTCACTTGAAAAGTGATTGACCAAAGTATTCAGCTCTCTGCCATCTTTGTAAATGCTCAGCAATTCTAGCAGTTGTATTTACTAATTTCTGGGTCACTACTATATCCTGGACAAATATTGCTGGACATACTAAAATACATTAGTAAATCAAGTGGTCTTGTCGGCTGAATAATTTATGGCATGATAAAACATTTATTTACATCTACAATGAATCAGGACCTCTGCAGAACGCTGGTGATACTGATAGGACCTCATAAATCCATATCTCTAATACTCTACGGTAATTATAGTACCACACAGTGAGTTCCATGATAGAAGCATGTGATCTCTAAAATGTTTTTCTGTAATATGAATTGAATAGAGAAAGCTGAGAGGAAATATTTGTAACCAAACCCAATATCTTTATTTTACATTGGTAAATAAATATACAAATATACTTACCTTTTTTGCAAGAATGCAATACTCCAGCATTTACTCAAGTGAATGACAAATATTCGTTTTCCTAAACTAAGCACCTTTTAGCATGCCTTACTAGATACTTATGTGAATTACACTCATACTCTTTTTTAAGATTATTTTGAGAGAAAGAGAGAGAGACTGTGTTAGGGAAAGGGTGGGTGGGTGGAGAGAGAGACAGAGACAGAGAGAGAGAAAGAGGTACCAAACAGGCTCCGTGCTCAGCATGGACTTTGGGATCATGACCTGAGCTGATATCAAGAGTTGGATGCTCAACTGACTGAGCTACTCAGGCGCCCACTCATACTCTTTTCTAAAGGCTTTGATTTCTTATTAATTTTGGAAAATCTTTTTTAAATGGTGTTTTGCAGAGATAGCCTTAATAAGTCAACATAGTCTGCTGATTCCAAAAAGCTGAGAGCTACAAATTATTTTGATTTTAATAAAATAATACATGTGAAATATTTTATTTTTCTGACTTTGGAAATGTAACTATACCCTTTATAAAGTTGATATTCAGTCTATGTGTGTGTATGTGTGTGTGGGGGGGGGATATCTGTGTGAAGGCTGTGGGAAGGTAAATGTTTTCATTTTCCGTTAATTTGTTATTATAAATTATTTTGAAATTTTGGTATAAATGAGACACAAAAGCTATTGACTGTCTTTGTGCCTCTTATCTAGAAAGAACTGGGAGCTTCTTCCTTGTGCAGGGACCAAATTCTAGAGACAGTTTTAAAGTGCTTGCAGATGCTCTAGACTTTTCGATGCAGGCTATTTAGTTTTGTATTTAAAAGGAGGCAGTATCCCCAGTGGATATAAACATAGGCTTTGGAGATGGACAGGAGCAGGACTGAGCTGGATGATCTGAGCAGAGTGCTCATCTATAAAATGAAGACTTAACATTTATTTCATTAGGGTAGTGTGAGAATTTAAATATTTAATGTATATGAGGTGCCCATTCCAGTATGTAGGAAATGTCCCACGACTAGGAGCTATTATTATTATTATCATCAAACTATTTAAAACACCTTTGCGCTTACCCACCTTACACTAATTAAGACTGTCTAATTAATATTAGCTAAGACATAGTAAAAGTTATTCCTTTCCAGTATGAGAGGGCAGAGACAAGTGAAATAGGTCCCATTTCAACAATGTTATTTACTAATATATGTTCAAATGTCAAGTGATTTATATTCTTATCCAAGACACTCATAACTCAGAAAATGATCAGTTCGTAGGTAGAACTGCCAAGATATTAAATGGATGATTTAGGACCAAATCAATTGGCCAAATATTATGAAAATATTCAATATGTTCCTTCAGAAGAGAATTCAAACACTTATGAAACTATGTTTCCTGTCAAGCTGTTCAAAGCATATTTTTGCTTTCTACTACCTCTTTGCAATAAAAAAAGAGAGAATATTCATGAGTAAACCTCATAAGAATAAAGCATGACCTCAAAAAGGAAAAGTACAAATTACAACTGGAAGTTTTAAAAAGAACCCTTGAACAAACGAATAAATGTATCCCACTCCTAAAAGAAAGTTAAATACCAGAAAGGTATCAATTCCATATTTAAAATACACTAAGTCCAACAAAAATACCAGTAGTACTTTTTACTAGCTAAAAAACTGCATAATTCTCCTAAAATATATATATTGAAAAAAGTGAGAAAGAAATCATCTTGAAATATATCAAAATACAGTATTATGTTGAAATAGTTACATTATCAAATTAATCTGTATATCTTTTTTAAAATGTTTTATTTATTTTTGAGACAGAGACAGAGCATGAGTGGGGGAGGGGCAAAGAGAGAGGGACACACAGAATCCGAAGCAGGCTCCAGGCTCCGGGCTGTCAGCACAGAGCCCGCCACAGGACTTGAACTCACAAATGGTGAGATCATGACCTGAGCTGAAGTCAGATGCTTAATCTACTGAGCCACCCAGGCGCACCTACCAGCATAATTTATTAATGAATTAAAAAGTACTAATGTTAAAAAGGATATATCAGAACACATAACAAAATAAAACACAACAAGATCTCTAAAAGGAAAGAGAAAAAAGTAATTTATAAACCTGACTTAAAATTAGAACTCTATGTGGACTACTGCTTCCCATCCTCTGCTGGATTGTGACCTCTTATTCAGAATATTTTTCTTATACATGAAGATGGATTTTTTGGTCTTCTTATTTATATTCCTGTATACATCCCTTAATGGATATTAGATGTTCTCAGGGTAAATTCAGAAAAGGGAAAATAAGGACATGACAACCTTTATGGGTGAGATGCATGTCATTTGTAACTACCTCCTAGAACCTAGCACAATCCTTATACACAATTGGCATTCATTCAGACTTGCTGAATAAATGAATACTTGGATGAGAACAAGAATACCGGTGGTAAGTCACAGTAGCTTTCACAGAATCAAGAAACATAACAGTATGGCTGGAACCATACTCTCTATCTACCAAAACATCAAAAATAAAACTGAAGTTGAGATTATAGACTTAATCATTCAAGAAAGACACTTTTTCCTCACATTTTTAAATTTTAGAAATTCCATAAACTTAAGCAGAGAGGAAAACTGAGGTAAATGCATTATTTTTGTTGTTTTAGAAGCACACTGTGCTAGTTAATTTTATTTGTTCAAGGGCTCATTTGCAAGCATTAAACCAAGCGTGGGCTTGAAGTCTGTGAGTCCAGATTCACATATTTAAGAAGATAAAAGCAAACTGTGATCCATGAATGTGGATGAAAACTTAAGGCTCACAGTTAATCACATTGTAGTTTTTAAATTTCTACAGCCTAGAAGCCATAAGTCACAGGTCGTTTAGGTCTTTCTGGATGTCCCACAAGGTCTCTGAGCTGAGCAAACTCATCATCATTCAGCTTCTGGTTGATAACACTGGTTAATCCCCAAGCATTCAGGATAGATGGAAGGCTCATGGAGACTTTGCTCTCCATGTCATACATTCCCTTCATCATCGTTGACTCTGGAGAAGTCATGGATAGACTTTTCAACACGGATTCAGTGAGATCAACCACACTTAATCCAATAGTCCAGCTGGTATATCCTTTTAGCTTGATGACTTCATAGGCACTTTCAACCACCGTCTTATGTACATCTTTACAACTGTCACTGTCATTGTCTGTTTCCATTTCTGGATTCAGTTCCTGGAGACAAAATACCTCCCACATTCACTTTATTCTGCACAGCCACACTTGAGTTGCCATGTTCTCCCAAAATCCATCCATGGCAGCTGCTGGGATGAATGTCAAGTTTTACAGCCAGAAGATAGCAAAATCTAGCTGCGTCTGGATTATACCCACTTCCAATCACACTGTGCTAGGCTAGTCCACTTAATTTCCAGGTAACATATCCACTGGGATATGAGAATATCCACTGGGTTGGAAACCACAATTATGATGCAGTCAGGACTGTACTTGACTTATGTAGGAATAATGAATTTGAAGACATTCACATTCCTCTGTACCAGACTGAGAGGTTCTCTCCCTCCTGCTGGTGGACTCCTGGAGTTACCACCATAATCTTAGAATTGGAGGTCACAGAGTCATCATTACCTGCCAAAATTTAGGTATCTAAAGAAATAAGTTCCCATGTTTCAGGTCCATTATTTCTCCTTTGAGTTTATCTTCCAAAATATCCACGAGCACAAGTTCATCCTCCAGAGATTTTCCCAGAATGCTGATGGCATATGCCATACCAACTTGTGCAACATCCACTATAGTAATCTTATTGTTTTGGACAATTGCTCTTCTTCTGCAACTGGTGCAATCAGTTTTTCCTTGTGAGTTGCCATTGTGCCCAGGAGAGATGTGAGAATCATGTGAGGAAGATAATAGGTAAATACTTTCTACTTATAGACCAGAAAGAATTTGGAAAGTTTTCTGAACTCTCTAACATTGTTATCTTTCAGTATAAGGCCTAGAGATGAAACAACTTTACCAAATATTAGGTCAGTTGTTAGCAGAGTATGGCATGAGTTCAGTTCTCCTGGATCCACGGTTGCTGCTCTTTCCACCATACTCTTATACTAACCAAACATTTCTTTCTTTTTTTAAAAAATTTTTTTTAACGTTTATTCATTTTTGAGACAGAGAGACACAGAGCATGAATGGGGGAAGGTCAGAGAGAGAGGGAGACACAGAATCTGAAACAGGCTCCAGGCTCTGAGCTGTCAGCACAGAGCCCGATGCAGGGCTTGAACTCACAGACCGCAAGATCATGACCTGAGCCAAAGTCGGACACCCAACAGACCAAGCCACCCAGGCGCCCCAAACATTTCTTAGTAAAACACAAAAGTGGTGGGTAGAGAAAACAGGAGCCAATAGCATTAAATTTTAGAATAGGTAAGGAAAAAAAAAAAAAAACCTTGTATTTAAATAAACTTATTACAATTAATACTTCAAAAGATATGTAAAACAGGATATATTTAATCAATCAGTATCTATTTGTTTACCATACATTTATTAATCATCTACCATATGAAGACACAACACAAGATGTAGGAGATGTAATGATGAATAGATCAGAAGTTGTTCCTGCCCTCATGGAGTTTTGAGTTTAAGGACTAAGGGTCAACAATGAGATTGAGATAACACAATCTGGAGATTAGGCTACTTTGGAGTAAAAATGTGACTACTTACCTGGACCATTCTGTTTAATTAAAATTAACTGAGGAACTGAGATTTTATAGAAATATAAGTAAAAAAAAATAGTGCCCATGGGTGGCTCAGTCAGTTAAGCATCCAACTTTGGGTCAGGTCATGATCTCATGGCCCATGAGTTTGAGCCCCACATCAGGCTCTGTGCTGACAGCTCAGAGCTTGGAGCCTGCTTCAGATTCTGTGTCTCCCTCTTTCTCTCTGCCCCCCCCCCATTCATTATCTGCTTCTCTCTCTCTCTCTCTCTCTCTCAAAAATAAGCATAAAAAGTAAATTAAAAAAGAAATATAAGTCAAAAATAATCTCTAAGAGAAACTATTTTCAGGTGACTATCCTCTGAAGTTTATTTCTCAATTTTTACATAGAAAATCCTGCACCTTAACAACCACAAATCCAAACCAGTCTTCAATCTCTATATCGAACATCAGTCCTCATTAAAATGTACACAAAGCTGTCTCCAATGACATCTACTGGAGAGAATCAATCTGAAATATATATGAGATCTTCAAGGGAGGTAAAAATAGAAACTTTTAGGAATCTTTGAGGAATAGTAAGTACTTCAAATTTACCAAATAAAGATCCAGGTCTGTACACATATCCACACTTTTCAAAGAGTTTGCAAATCAATCATATCATTAAGGCTCTAGGATTTGAATGGTAACACGTTTTGATATCATGCTGGAGTGACAATGAAGGCATTGGCTTTCCCAAACTGATCTACTGAAAAGAAAATTCTTCTGCACAAGGGTCTTATAGTAAAGTCAGATGACCCTGCAATCCGGGAGCCCTAGTTTCCTGGGCAACATAAACAGAACAGAGACAAGAGCCAAACACAGGTATCACCTCCTGGTGGTACTTTGTTAAGATGAGTCCTGGAGGTGCCTAGAAATTCCTAAACTTTCTTTTCCTTGAACTCTCTGTTTTCCTAAACTGGAGAAGGAAGAAAGCAGAGCTATGGAGAACTGAGTTGCAAAAGGCGTCAGGATGCTGGATCAGCTTGAGATGGCAAGGTATTTCTAAAGAGGCAAAAAGGTCAGAACCAAGGGTGACGAGGATAAAGCTATTACAGAAATCCAGAGCCCAAGGAAAACTTAGGAAGGATGACCATTCTAGGACCCAGAATCCTTCTGTGCTATGACAAGGACTGTTGGTGGTTTGTGAGGTTGACTGTACACCAGGTACTATGTTTACTGCTTTGTGTTACTATCTGTTTAAGTCCTCACAGCTCAATGAGTTTCCATCTCTTCTGCCCCTGACAATTTATCCCAGACTGATATGTCCCAATACCTGTCCTACCCCTGACTCCTAGATGTGTCTCCACAGCATAGACCTCCTTTTCTATCGTCTACCTAAATCTTAATGGAGTTGTTTTCATATTTAAATACAATTACTTCTTCCTTTGTGAGTTCATCTCTCCTATTTACAGGTTTTCCAAAAGTACAACTGAAATCCAAATGCCTCTTTGTTAAATAAGAGGGGAAATATGATATTTACCCAGAGGGCACTTTTTATAAAAGGACTGCTGTACACATCAGTGAATATAAGACTGTAAATAACCTTGGAAGGAGGTCAAGGTCTTGGCTAATATTCCTCTTTTTATGCCCTGCTTGGTAATCATCAAATATCTAGTACATGGTCTCCATAAGGCAGCCAGTAAAGAACATTCAGAGGCAGGAACTCTGATGCCAGATGACAGAGAAATCTATGATTCCTGGCCTGGCTGCTTTTTTACAGTTTCTACAAGCACGTAAGTCGGCCTCACTCATCAGTCAGTCCAAGCATGTGATAGCAATTGCTCATCCAGTCACTAAAATCAAGGAAGAGGTGGGGAAATCAGCTACAAGCAAAGGTTGATATTGACTGTTAACACCAAAAGGTTGTTTAGCATCACAGCAGACATGACAAAGAAAAGGGAGTTTAGAGCAAAGAATCCCTAAATAGCAAAAAAGGTCACAGAGGATAGTGTATTTCCAGCTCTCCTGTCTCAGTTGGTTCTTTGCACTGAGTATTTTAACCATTTTCCTGATTACCAAGGCCATCTCTGATTGAAACAAAGAGGAAAGAAAACATGATCCTGTTGCTTATGACAGTGTCACACCTGCATGTTTGTGTTAGGTACACATCTGTGTGTGCAACTGTCTCTGGGCGTATGTGCATGTAAATGCATGATTGTTCACAAACACACTAAGTGCTTGAAACAAAGTCTGTGGGTTATCATGTAACAGCTATAATAACAAGAATACCTCAGGCACACACTTGTTGGCCTCATATTAAATTTAAGATCCCTTGCTTTATACCCAACTTTTATGACTTCCTCCGCCCCCACCCCCACCTGCTTTGAGGATCCAGAACCTTTACCTCCTAGAATAGAAGCTTTGAATGTCCCTTTTCCTTCCTCCAAATAGTCCTCCCATCCACCTGGAGGAGTTGCCAAGGTCCTTAGAGGAAGGGAAACTTTTTCTAAAATACCTGGAGAAGGTTGAAGTGAGTAGACAAGGATACCTGGGTTTCCTGGCCATAATACAGACTGCCTCTTGGTCTTCCCTACAGGTTTTAAAAGCAAGTTCCCCGCTTCCGTAGAAGTCCAACCTTGCCTTATCCATTTTGAACCATCCATATTAACAAGCCTCTTTCTGGCATCATGCTGCCCTGAAGGTATTACGGTTCCTGGTACTTTTAGTTAAGAATCCCAATCTCTAACAAGGAGATCCAGACTCAGCAACATCTGGAAAGAGAAACTGACAAAGAATGGCAACAAATTGCTGCAAGCTGATGGCAGAGAGTAGAATTACTATTAATGGGAAATCATTGAATTTTGGCTTCAGTTAAGCCTGAAACATTAAGCATTTTCTAATGTTTCTCTCTGTGGTAGTAAATTGAGTGAAAATTGTGATTTTTTTAATGGAAGATGTGATGAACCATTCAGCTACAGCCTCAGTTCTTCAGCTGACATTTTCTCTTCTACTGTTTATTTGCTATTTTAGTACTCAGAGCTTTAGAAACACAACTCCTCTTTTTTTTAATTTTTAATTCCAGTCAGTTAACATACAGTGCTATATTAGTTTCAGGTGTACAATATAGTGATTCAATAATTCCATACATCACCCGGGGCTCGTCATGACAAGTGTGGTTCCCCATCACCTATTTCACCCGTTCCCCCACTCACCTCCCCTCTGATAATCATCAGTTTGTTCTCTCTAGTTAAGAGTCTATTTCAGGGTGCCTGGGTGGCTCAGTTGGTTAAGCATCCAACTCTTGATTTCGGCTCATGAGGTCATGATATTGAGCCCCACAGTGGGCTCCATGCTGAGCATGGAGACTGCTTGGGATTCTCTCTCCCCCTGTCTCTTCCTCTCTCTCCCTCTCTCTCCCCTCTCTCTGTACCTCTCCCACTCACTCTCTCTCAAAATAAATAAATAAACATTACAAAAGAGTCTGTTTCTTAGGGTGCCTGGGTAGCTCAGTCAGTTGAGTGCCCGACTCTTGATTTCAGCTCAGATAATGATCCCAGGGTCTTGGGATAGACCCCCAAGTCAGACTCTCTTTTTCTCATTAAGCCCCTGCTTAAGATTCTCTCTCCTCTGCCCCTCCCCTGATCGCTCACTCGCTCTCTCTCTTTAAAATAAAAAATAAGGGGAGGGGAAGGGAAAAAAAAAGGTTAGAGTGGGAGAGAGAGCCAAAGCATAAGAGACTCTTAAAAACTGAGAACAAACTGAGGGTTGATGGGGAGTGGGAGGGAGGGGAGGGTGGGAGATGGATATTGAGGAGGGCACCTTTTGGGATGAGCACTGGGTGTTGTATGGAAACCAATTTGACAATAAATTTCATATATTGAAAAAAAATAAAATAAAAAAATAAGTCTATTTCTTGGTTTTATTCCCTTTTTTCCCTTGTGCTGTTTCTTAAATTCCATTTATTAGTGAAATCATATGGTATTTGTCTTTCCCTGAATGACCTATTTTGCTTAGCCTAATACTCTCTTGCTCCATCCATGTTGTTTCAAATAGCAAGACTTCATTCTTTTCTATGATTGAGTAATATTCTTGTGTGTGTGTGTGTGTGTGTGTGTGTGTGTGTACCACATCTTCTTTATCCATTCATCAATCGATAGATACATGGGTTGTTTCCATATTTGTCTGTTATAAACATAGGGGTGCATGTATCCCTTTGGATTAGGAAACACAACTCCAGTTAACCAAAGTTTTTCCCTGTACAATTTGCTAAGAATCCAAGGTAAGTGAATCATTATTCAATGCCACTTTTCTCAAAGTTTCAATTTAACTTTATACTAGTTTTGAAAAGTGATATTGATCTTCATTGGTGTGTCTCAGATCATTGGTTGTGACAAGAAATGGTCTAATTTTTTCCAAAAACTGTCTCCCAACTGTGCTGTGTTACTCTCCTTTCTTGATGGGCAATATTTCCCTTAGTGACATCTTGGTCTGACTTCTTGGTTTTCTTGTCACCTTAACTTATTAAAGGAGTCATATTCAGGCACACAAGACTTCATGTGAAGTGATAATCTCAATCTTAATTGAAGCATATTTAGTATGAGGGAAGAAGACTCATGTTGCATGGTGTATGTGTAGGTGAGAGGGGGGGGTTATAATCTCTGCCTTTAAACATTTGGGGATTATTTGGAGGAAGAGATATAAGACTTGGACTCTATAATTTCAAAAGTTAGGTCTCAGTGAGGGATGTTTCCCGGAGACAGATTTAAACTCAATATATGGAAATTCTGCCTACAAATTAGTTGTCCAAAAATAGAAAGGCTGACTTATAAAGTTGCACATATTCCTACATCAGATAAAAGGTTGCTCAGGGAAGAATCCTTCATTATTCCTTTTACTCTTCCCCACTCACTCACACCCACCAGCCCCAGCCAACATCTCATCCATTAGCCAATCCTGCCAGGCCTACCTTGGATCTATGTTCCTGTTATGACTGTCCTCGTACAACCATCATCACTTACCGCCTTGAATATTGGAGTAGTCCCTTACTTGGAACAGCCTCCTGACTTGCTTCTTCCACATTAGCCTTCCTACAATCTTACACCAACAGCCAGACTGGTGTTTATAAAATACTAATTACATTATGTCTGATTCTGCCTGTAAAACCTCTGTGATCTCTCATGGCATTTCAATAAACTCCACATTTCTTCTTAACAGAAGACCATGGGGGAGGGGGAGGGGGGAAAAGTTACAGAGAGGGAAGGAGGAAAACCATGAGAGACTCTTAAATACTGAGAACAAACTGAGGGTTGATGAGGGGTGGGGGAGAGGGGAAAGTGGGTGATGGGCATTGAGGAGGACACCTGTTAGGATGAGCACTGGGTGTTGTATGGAAACCAATTTGACAATAAACTATATATGTAATAAAAAAAATCCACGTTTCTTACCACGACCACCAAGACCTACAGTGGTCTTGTCCCTGCTGACCTCTATCTGAGTGTATCCCATTTTACTCACGTCTGAGGCTGATAGTCACCAGCCTCTCCAATCACAGGACTCCTTGATGAGTCCTGGATGTGCCAAGCCAATCATTTCAGGTCCTTTGAACTCGCCATTTCCTTTGTCTGGAAAACCAGGGTCCCCATGGTCCACTCCTTCTTGTTATGCATTGTAAGGCTCAAATGCCACCTCTTCAGAGTGGCTTTCTATGCTTCCTAATCCAAGATGCCCACACTACTTCCTTGATCTCTCTGAATCACATCACTCTATATTATATTGTTTTAGAATAGCACTTAATAGAATTGACTTATCCCCTCATTCAGAAAATAATTATTAAGTGCTTACTATGTTTCAGATGCTTTTTGAGGCAGTGGAAGTAGGTGAACACAAGAGCAAAATCCATGCCCTCATAGAAGTTAAGTTGTAGTTAACATTCTCCATCGCAGTCCACATTATGTTCACTTTTCGGTCATTGTTTGTTTCCTTCCACTAGACCTCTACAAGGTAGCGATCTTGGAAGCCTTTTTGTTCCTAAAAGAGTACCACTAAATAACTGTGGCCCAATAAATATTTGAAAGAATGAATAAATGAATAGAGACTTTTGAAAACATTTAAATTCCTTAGATTAATGAATTCTATCCATCAAAGCACCTAGTTTCCTTCTCTTCTTAACCCAATGTCAAAGCTAAGAGGTTTTAAAGAAAATCTGGTCCCATGCTATTTAAAGTATGGACAAGAGAGCAGCAGCAGCATCTGAGGCCAAGTTACAAATGCAGAGCTTCAGGCCCCATATTTCAGAACTACTGGATCAAAATTGGCATTGGATGAGATCTCAGGTAATTCCTGTGCACAGAGTTTGAGAAGCACTAAGATAGTCCATTTACCTTATGTTAGAGATAGTAAACCAAGGCCGAGAGAGGACGTGGACTGCCCAGGGAATAAGATCATATTCTTATTTGATCCTTCTTTCCTTTAAACCATGAAGCTTCCCAGGTTTCACATTTGTAGTTCAGTAGGGTCCAGAGGCCAAATTTTGAAACCTGCACAGTGACACCCATGGTGAGTATTTCTAGAAGCCTGGCCCTCAGGACCCCTGATGTATACCTGCAAATGTGCCTGCCACCTTCACATCCTACTCTATCCAGCACCACTGTTGAGTGATTTCTAGAGGGGAGTGCTTTCTCTCAGAGGTCGTTCCTTTGTGTGCACGTAGGTCCTGTTTCCTCAATAACAAAAATTATTTTTGTCATTTTATTCTCAATAGTCAGGAAGTTCTCATCTGAAACCTTTTTTTTTTTTTTTCTTTTCTTTCTTTCTTTTTTAGGGAGGGTTGTTTTCAGCTCATCTTACAAGAGAGATGCAAATGTTCTCTCTGTATTATTTCTGTGCATACGTGCCTTTGCTGGCAGAGCCCTGGCTTACAGTCTCTGGGCTGATGTTTTCCTCGCTCCAGTGACTCGGACTCTGCAATGCAGTAGAAGTTGTCTCTGTGATTGAGCAGCTTCTGACCTGCCCCGTTCTTACCGGACTGTCAGGTTTCCTCTGCAGAGAAGCTGCTGGTGATGCTGTTCCATTTCTAAGGTCTCCAGGAGATGTCTAGCAAATAGCATTCCTTTGGTTTAACAATTAGCAGGGAAAAGAGGACTTTCAAAGGTTGTATTTTGTCTCTTGTAGTCAAATATCTGCATTTGGAGCCTTTAGCCGAGGCTCTGCCTGAAGATGGTTCTGTCCCCTACCTGGCCCAGCACCGATGCACCTTTTCTCACATCAAACCTCGGCACTAAAAGAGCAAGAATAATCTACAGTAATAAATGTGAAAAATCAGTCTAAATTCTCACCTTGAAAAAGGTAAAACCGGTTCTTCTCTCATGCAGATGGATTTGAAATACTGCAGTAAATACTGACCTAGTAGTACAAATAAGGAAAAGACATAATTTGCCTTTCCTTAATTGCAGAGGCCGTAGCAGGGGTTTGGGAGCCAGATGGATTTGGGTTTGGATCACAGTTCTGCTGCGCTACCCACACTGTGACCTTGAGCGTAATACTTAATCTCTCCAAATCAAGGATTCTGTATCACAATAAGGGATTAATCCACCCCCAAGGGACACGTTAAAGCTTCCTGAGGCTCCTGGGATGCAGTGGCATCAACAGACGTAGATGCTTTTGCAGCTGTGATTATTAGCAGTGGCAGCCCTTAATGGTGCAGGTAATGGTGTTGGTGGCATATAAATGTACCATGTGCAGTCATTCAGATAAGTGGCTGTGGACCTGGGATTTAAATTGATTTAAAACGTGTTCAAGTGTATACCCAATGGATGTGGATAATCAGTCAACAGGGAATGGTAATTAGCAAATTCCTGAACCGTGGCTCTATCTGCAAGGCCAATAGACAATTACCTGCTGACTCAGAAGGTCACAACATGAGGTGACAGTATTGGCTGAAGTGGTCCTCGTCTGAGCAGGACAGGGCCCAAGCTGGGGTGGTGGCCTGGGTAGGAGCTCAATGTATCAGAAGACAAGAAATAGGATTGAAATTCTGAATCAGGATCTCTGGGATTAGAACCTTGCTATCTGAGCCTTCCCCTGTGGTCTCTGTGCACACAAACTTTTGATAATCTCTGGTTAAAAAAAAAATGCCTCCCAGTACACTGTCCGTTCAGACAGCACTAATCCATGAAAAGGAGGCCTTGGTCAAAACAAATAATTATATGTATGAGACAACTAAACAGCACGAGGCAAAGGATTTCCCCACAATCTTATCCATCTTTATACATGCAACCCACTCTCCATTTCCTGGCAACATATACAGGATTAAGGACTTTCTGAAATGTGCAGAAATGGCCTATCCCTTTTATGAGTGAACTTTATCTGTTTTCCCATTTTGTGAAATTATAGTATATTTTATATAGCATATAAAACATTAGATGCAATTAATACCAGAGAAGTGGACAGGAATTTACTCTCCCAACTCTACATTTTTAGTTGTCACATAATTGTCTATCAGTCAATTACCAAGTATTTACTAAGCACCAAAACTGGCCAATTGCCTAGGGAAGGATAAGGTCCAACACCTTTTCCCACAGATTTTACAATCTAATATAGAAAAAAGAAATGCAAGGAAGAAGTAAATACTAAAAGAGTTACTATTGAAAATGAATACATTGATAGAAGTAATAGCAACAACAACACCCATTCACTGAATGCCTCCTATAAATCACAAACCATACTAGATATTTATATAAATTATACCTGATTCTTGCAACAGCAATACAAGAGAGGAACCATCTCCTTATGTTACATAAGAAACTGAGGCTCAGAGAGGTTAAGATATTTGTTCAAGGTCATATGGGAAAAAAATGGAAGGGCTGAAGTTCACACTTCTAAAGTCATTACTTTTTTAAAATTAGGAGTATGGAGAAAGAATTCTCAATGATACAAATATATCGCCAGATCATCTCGTCCATGCTGACATGGGGGATGAGGTTGAGAACTTGGTCAAGGGCATGAAGCTAACAAGAACTCAGGTATTTTTACTGCAAACTGAATCCCTGCGTCAAAAGTGTATGGTATCACACTCATCTATTCAATACCAGACAATTATAGCTCAGCAACTTTCTGTCCTCTTCCTCACCTCCTTCCCTTCTTCCCTTCTTCCCTGCCTCCCTGTCCCCTTCCCACATCAGTCAACAAGCCTCAAAATAGAATATATTTAAACTAACAATTCTTGAATACGTTCGGTCTATGGACCATGTCATCTAGAAAATGTGTTATGCTTTTTCATGCTTCTCTGCATCTTCATAGGCAAGTCACTGCCTAGAACGCCAGTCATGCCCATCTTGAGTAGGTAGACCTCATTTCATGGCCTGTCCAAATATGTGTCTCTAGATGAAGCCCTTTGCCAACTCACCTGTGCCAACTTAGTCATTCCCCCATCTGTGCCTTCACAGCCCCCACTACTTTGCTTCATCAAAACACTAAGTTTCAAACTCCTTGAGAGTAGAAACTATTTTTCCTTCATTCTTTATCCTCAGTATCTAACTTAGGACCAAGAATTAACAGGTGCTCAAAAGTCTAAGTGGATGGTTGATGAAAAGATGAGCATAGTTTTGCCTCAATTTTTAGCGGACCCCAGAAGGCCCCAGCAGTACAGAAACAATCTTTTCCTACTGAACAGTCAGCATAGTCAGCCATTTCCAGACCTGGAGAGACAATGAGAGGAGATCATGGCCATGGGAGAACACTGTCAGAGTCCCCAAGGGAGCCCGAGGGACAGTCGACATTACTATAATTAATTGAAAGATATTATGGATTGTGACTGTGGCAGGAAACACTTTTACCATTAGAAAATGGATATCTTACAGGTTTACTGGATAGAATTATTCAGAAAGCTAGTGTGTTTTCAAACATCCCGACCTTTTTCTATTACTTCAGTATAAAAGCTCCTGGCCTCTCTATTTGACATCCTCTCCCCCACAGACTCACGTTATTACATAGACCATCTTCCATTCTCACTGATCACTCTTGTGTTTTCTCCTCTTTAATAAAAGCTGCTCTCAGGATGGAACATTTTATCAACTATTAGTAACTTAGCATGGATTGGAATGACTCCTATGAGTAACTCTCAAGACTGATTTGACATCAGTCAGTAACAACATAGCGTGAACTTAAAGTAACTTGGAATAAATCCCTGAGGAGTTTCCATCCTGGAAAACAGGGCTTTGGGCTCTAAGAAAGGAATCAGGGCTCAGAAAAGGAAGGAAGAATGGTGGGGAAGCTCTCCATGGAGTGTCTCAAAATATCTGAAGTGGGCAGTCACCTAGCCCAATATTATTGTTCTCATTGAAACTATTGATGATTATTATGCCCAAGGCACTGTGCTAGACACTTAAATGAGCATAACTTACGATCCTCACAATAATCTTATAAGTCAGCTCATCCTATTTATCACTTTTGTCTCAACTTCAGGGTTTTTTGACCGCCATTCAACTGTACTAGAACCCTCCCCAAACATCTTATATTATTTCTCAACAGCATTGATCACAATTTTATTTATAGGATTGTATACATAGGTGTACAATATCTTCCTAAGAAGATATTAAACTAAGAAGATATTAGACATTAGATTCGAAGTCCATTAAAATAATGATCATATCTGCTTTATTTTTATCTATGGCTCTATCCCTAGCAACTAGCAAAATGCCTGCCTCATAAGAGGTATCCAATAAAAGTCTTTCAGTTCATGAATGATTGAAAGGAGCAAATATCATATAACTCTTACTAAACCCACTTTACAAAGGAAGTCAAGGTCAAGGTCAAGTTTTAATAGCTTGAATATAGCTGAACCAGTTCTCCCAGGTGTGCTTGACTCCCAAACACATGCACTTTTGACTACTCACTGCCCCTCTTTCAGCTTCAGGCAGGAACATACTTGTTAATGGGGTATCAGCCGTGCACCCACCTTCTTTCTCCTAATCCTTCCATACAAATATATACACGAATGTCTTTTGATGTCTGCATTAGAATCTTACTCATAAGCTTTGGATAGGCCAGCTACTATTATCAGATCAAGAGGTCTTTTAAAGAAAGCCAAATTTATTACTATATTATTTTCTCTGTTGTTTTTCTGGATAAGGAATGGCAACCGGATTTTAAAATAAAAAGAAATCAAGATAAGAATAGTTCTAGAAAACATCCATCCAGGAGGCACTTTACAAGCAGAAAAGCATTTTGTGGCTTGAAGATAAAGCATCACACATATATGCAGTAACTGCAGGAAGAATTCTGGAGAGTTCAGAAGAAAACACTGACACTCCATAGAGGCCCTGTGCCTGGGGAATAAGAGCTTGGGCTGGGGGACCAGATGACACTAGTGAGCCCCAGATCCTCCTATGTCATGTTGATAAAACCTGCTGAACAAAATTGTCCTGAGAACTGAATGATATGCTATATTTGGAAAGTGCTTATAAAAGCCTTCATAAATGTGACAAGTTGAAGGCTGACAAAACAAAGACTGGGAAATGGCCATCATATTTTATTGGACTGCCCAAATTCACAAGAAGCTCATGACATGTTTGAAGAGACAGAATCAGGGCTTATAAAGAATCCTGACATTTTAGTATCTGGGACCAGTAAAGCTGTACAGTATTTTAATCTAAGAATCGTTTTAGGCTTGGTTACCATAGACTTTGCCTGATGTAGAAAATAATGCTCACAGAATCTATCAGCTTCCTGCTTAGCTCCAAGAGCAAGTTAAAAAGCCATTGGTATCATGTGCAGCACAAACTTAGATTAAGCAATTTATAGGCAGAAGAGAATGTCTAATTTGCACATAACTGATGGCAGGAAAATGAAAGATAAGTTCATAACATTTCAGCTGACTCTGCAGTACAGCTTGGCTTTTTATTTTTATTTCCTTCAAAGTTAAAAGGAACAGAAATACAAGCACAATGATTTCACTGCTTGTGGATGTGACTCTTTGTCCTGCACTCAAAGCTCTGCGTGATCTCCCAGGATTCCAGGCTCACCTGTGAGGGGTTCACTGATGGAATCACCTATACATGGTCCCCCCTCACTCCCCCGAGGATACCTTTTGCATTCCCAGCTCATGGTGTCCCTCTTATCCATACAGTCATGAATGAATTTATTCTTTCATTCAAATGAGTCACTTTCTGGTGTTGGGAGATGCTGATGAATATGACAGGCATGGACCCTTACCTCAGGGACTATATAGCCTGACCGGCAACTGCTATAAACACATGCTAGGTGCATCTTCCCCCAGTTTCCATCAGTTGGTATACTGCCCCTCTCTTCCAAATATTACTTATTTCCTCCTGTCTTTCCTAAACTCTCCAATGGGTGCAACTCTTCTATTTGCCTGTACTTCCTCCTGACATTTCATAGCTACTACTGTCTACTAAGTGCTCTATGGCTAGTGCTGGACTAAGCACTGTAGACAGGTTATTGGATTTAATTTTCAGAATAACATTATGAGGTAGATAATGTCATGAAACCCAAGTTTCCCAAAGATGAGACTGAGGCTTAGAGATGCACTCTGCCCAGGGTCACGCCATTCTAAGTGCTGGAGCCTGGCTTCAGACCCAGGCAGCCTGACCTCAGAACATGGGCACTCAATCATTATGGCTTTCTGCCTCCATATTTTATCCCCATCATTTTTATCCCTCCTCACCCTCTGGCCCAAGGCTGAGAGTTTCCTGAAGGCAGGCTTGTCTCATTCACCTCTCATCCTACCCTGCCTGTCCCACCCCACCTCCCTGTCCAGTGGGACTAGATACTGAGTCAATATTTGACTGATTTAATTGAATTCTACGGATACCCAATTTAAATTCTATGATCTATTCTTAAACCATCTAGATGACCTTTTGAGTTCTTATAACACATCAGCTCACTTTGTACATCAACATTCTGTGGTTTCATTTGCATAAACTCCTTGGTGTTTGTGTCTCCGGATATTTTATCATGCTAGAAAGCTAGCTGCATTTGCTTTTATTCATGCATCTGCTATTATAGAAAGTGAGGAAGGAGTCTGACTTGTCCAGGAGGCTGGAAAACATTTCAAAGGATAGACGGGTCTATGAAAAAAGCTTCTGGGTTATTCCAGGAGAGTACAGCTCAGGAAATGCTTTGAGCAGAGGTCTCTGCAGACTCAGCTTTTTCAGTGACAGGTCATTGGATGGCAGCCTCCATCACCAACATCAGAGGTCTGAGGGGCGGAACCCAACCTGCCCAGCCATGGTTTCCCTCTTAGCAATTCTCACCACAAATCCTTTGTAGAAAGTATAGGGTACTTAAGTCTAGTTGCAGGAGAGTGATTTGAACATCGATCTTATATAATAATTCTGATCTGCAATCAAGGCCTTCACTGAGACTGAAAAGATGTAGCTCCCAATAACTATGTAGCCCACACAGACTTCAGTAAACTATTTCCCTTGGGAGAAGATGGGCACAAGTGCTGGTGCAAGTGGGTACAAGCAATACTATTGTCCTGAAGATTTAATCAGAATCATGTAGAAGTCTGCATTTTACCCATAATTTTGGCAGAACTATAAGTTTCCTGGATCTCTGAAATGCAATTCTTAAAGATAGGAAAATTATGTGGTTACTTGCTGTATGAAATTATTTTGTTACTAGCAATATGAATAGGTAGGTAGGTAGGTAGGTAGGTTAACAGTATGAACATGAGCTTAAACTGCATTATCTGTACTACCATGGGCATCAAGGCCAAAGGAATGAGCAATAGCATTGAGGTACTTTCTCCCAGTTTCCCAGTATCAAGCTCCTGTCTTATTCACTTCTGGCAAGAAGTGGACTCTTGGGAATTATGTAAGATCTGTGAGAGAAACAAATGCTAACTTGTTAATATAGGGCAAGGTGATGAGTACTCTAGTAGAGGAGAAAATGCCCAATGCTAAGAAAATGAGTGAATACAATTTTGTACAGTCACACACTAGGACATGACATTACATTGAGATACAAAAATACTCCTACACGACAACATAAAGAAATCTCACAGACAAAATGTTGAGTGAACTCAGTGATAAACAAAAGAATACATGTAACTGAATGATTCCATTTATATGAAGTTCAAGAATAGGGAAAACTGTTTTAGAGAGAGGATGGGAAAGGATGTACTCCAAGGAAGGGATACTGAAGCATTAGATCTGCTGAGGAATAACTACACGATTTCATATTTCAACATTTTTGAACATGCTACTTCCTGCTTACAGTGTGGCCCCCTCTCTTGTCTGCCTGGTGGGAAATCTGCTCATCCTTTAGGACTTAGCCCTGGGAAGACATTCATAAGGCCCTTCCTTACCCTTTACGAAATATCTCTGGTAACTGGTTACCAAAACTACTATCGGTTTTTCTTTGGCAAGATGGAACCAACGTTGGAGCAAAATGAATAATAAAGAGGTTTATTTTTTTTTATTTTTTTTTAAAGTTTTTTTTCAACGTTTATTTATTTTTGGGAGAGACAGAGACAGAGCATGAATGGGGGAGGGGCAGAGAGAGACAGAGCATGAACGGGGGAGGGGCAGAGAGAGAGGGAGACACAGAATCAGAAACAGGCTCCAGGCTCTGAGCCATCAGCCCAGAGCCCGACGCGGGGCTCGAACTCACGGACCGCGAGATCGTGACCTGGCTGAAGTCGGACGCTTAACCGACTGCGCCACCCAGGCGCCCCAAGAGGTTTATTTTTCACTAGATATTTTTTTATTGTATGTATTACCTATTTAAAATAGAATTTAGAATTAAAATAGAAAATGAGTGAAAGTGAAAGTTAAGTTTCCTGAGCTACCAGTTACTATAAATTAGGAATAAGGGGTAGGACACTCTAACCCCCTAGGAGCTTTCTTCCTCTTGCCTACCCCAATCCAGAGACCACTTTTTCCTTCTTAAGAAGACATTGAGCAAAGCTAAATGAAGCTGGAGTATGGCAAGTAAAGAGAGAGTTAAAATCTGTAGGTTGATCATAGTAAGGCTCTCATACAAAGTTACAGTAAAGTTCTTACAGGAGAAAAGAGATTATGAAATTCAAAACTCAAAAAGAATGGAATTCACCGATTACCCAGGTAAACACAATAATGGGTCAAATCTCCCCAGACTGACCCTCCCTTATGTGCATTCCGTGGTCTCTCATGGTCTATGATGAAACAGGGAAATTGCTGTAAAATAATATGCTTTTCACCTTGAAAGCAGAGGATCTGACTTTGGAGAGCTGGGGATATTTTTCTGAAGTAGGATACACAATTGATTATGGGTAGCATAAATTTAATGTTACCATAAACTACAAACCACAGCTAAGATATTGTCTTCTGGAATCCTCATTTCTAATATTAAACTGCTCTCATAACAGAATAGGCAAACTGTTTTCATTCAACCCTGAAACAGATATTTATTTCACATTACTCTGTGTAGTATATAAAAATAATAAATGCTCCTAGTTTCATCATATTTATGTTCTAATAAATTATGAGCAGGAGGAAAGTAAAACAAAGAAACAAGTATGGGATTTCATACGAAAGGGTTGTGGTTCAAGCCAAATCTCTACTATATTTTGTAACATGATACCAAGCAAGTCACTGTGGTCTCTATAAATCTTAATTTCTTCATCATAATATTGGATTGATAAGACTGAAGAACAGGTTTTTCAGGAGCACCCAAAACAATTACAGATTACAGCATGTATTCTACAGCAGACCCTTAATACAGTTTTGACTCTCTTTTATATATTTTCTCCCTATGATATGTTAGCATGGTGTGTATTAATCATAAACTACTACCTTCCACTTAACCAACCAATCAACCTGTAGAACATAAACATATTAAGGAGTCAATATGATGTAACTGTTCAGTTTGGGATGGAAAATATTACAATTAAAATCTCAGTTACTGGGGTGCCTCAGTGGCTCAGTGGGTTAAGCATCCGACTTCGGCTCAGGTCATGATCTCATGGTTCGTGAGTTCAAGTCCCGTGTCAGGCTCTGTGCTGACAGCTCAGAGCCTGCTTCGGATTCTGTGTCTCCCTCTTTTGCTGCCCCTCCCCCATTCATGCTCTGTCTCTCACTCTCTCTTGAAAATAAACATTAAAAAAATTTAAAAATCCTCTCAGTTACTGTTTGTTTTCAGGAAAATTATCTGATCTCTAGGAGTTTTAGTTTTCTAGTTTCTAAAAAGGGGGATAAAACCATCTTCTCTTAAGGGCTGATGTGAGGCTAGCCTAGGCTACACCCTGCTTAAGAAGTCACTGAGTAAGCATTTGTTTTGCAATTTCTTTCCCTTAAAAATTGGTGTGTTTTGCATTTTTAAAAATAATTTTCTGAAATCCATTGAGATAAATGGAGACACCTCAGAATAGAAAGCCATCAAGAAAGTCATCAGAAGTAAGAGGGTAAAAAGGAAGAAAAGCACAAAGCTCGATTCTGTTTTCTGAAGAAGAAGCACCCTCAATAAACTCTTGCTAAAAACACAGCCACTCTTTGGTGACTGGTCAGTTGCCAAATGTCACCTTGTAAATTATCCACCCCTCAACACATCATGGGATTCCTCTTAAGATGTGGGCTTCCTCATCCTTTTTTCCAGTGGGCTTTTTCAGCAAAGACCAGGCACTGCTCCAGCATCCACTTACCTAGCAGCTGCTCGGTGCCAGGAAACGGACACACAGACCTCTTGCCAGTTTGATCCCATCATTGCATTTAAGCTTCAAACCAACTCCCAAGTTCTTTTTGTACACTTCGTGACTGACCCAGCCATTCATGGCCAAGCATCTATTATAGAGAATCTCCTGGGCATCTATTATAGAGAATCTCCTGGGCATGTATGTCAGGAAATATGTTCAAGAAAGTTCATGCCTAGGGCTGAATCGTGTCCCCTCAAAATTCATATGTCGAAGCCCTAACTTCTCAGTATTTCACAATGGGAACTTATTTTGAAACAGAGTTGCTACAGATGTAGTTGGCTATGTGAAGATGAGGTTACACCAAAGTAAGGTGAACCTCTGAAACCTCTGGTTTCTTTTAAGAAGAACACCACATAGACAAACACACACACAGTGAGAGCATCACATGAGGACTGTAGCGATGCTACCACAAGCCAAGGAGCCACCAGAAGCTGGGGGAGGGGCCGGGAACAGATCCCTTTCCTCGTACTTCGGAGGGAGAGCCACTTTGCTGACACCTTAATTTTGAACTTCTGGCCTCTTGAATGGTGACATGATAAATTTCTGTCATTCTAAGCCACCCAGTGGTGCTATTTTGCTATGGCCACCCTAGCACACCATTATAGGCTGATACTCAGTATGCACTGGTACCACTGATGAGTTGTCAAAACATTGAGCTAGTTTTCCTCCAGTTAGTATATGGATAGTTATGTCACTGCTCTGAGTCTGTTAGGCA
The DNA here is from genome assembly GCF_007474595.2 of Lynx canadensis. Classification (NCBI taxonomy): domain Eukaryota; kingdom Metazoa; phylum Chordata; class Mammalia; order Carnivora; family Felidae; genus Lynx; species Lynx canadensis. Next base: position 127,045,592 of record NC_044305.1, on the reverse strand, counting down.
CCCCTGGCCTCCTGGCCCACCCTAACTCCTTTCTTGGGACCCATGGGCTTTCCCCCCATGATACAAAGTAAGTTTAAGGCCTCATGAACTCAGAAAACTTCAACCACCTACTTAGGCTGGTTTACTCTCTCCATGCAAGAGGCTGAAGGATACGCACATTCTCCTCAGCTCACCACTTCCTCATTGCACCTTAAGACAGGGCCATGTTCTCTTCACATTGTAAGGATTTTACCTCTAAGCTCTCTAGAGAATAAGATGTGTACATATTATAATTATATATATAATATATGGGAATGTAATAATATCCCAAATCTATACAATTCTCTATAGTTCCTAGTTCCCATCAAATGGAGATCCTGAAGTTAAGGGTGAGTTTAAAACTCACCTACCCAAAGTTTTAGACGTAAAGATCTAATAATATATTCCTAAGTGTGTCCATTCAATGATTTCCCATCACAAGTTGCATTGTCCATGTCTTGTTTCTGCGACCTCACACAGGAGCCATTCCCACTCAGAATTCCTTTACCAAGTAGCATAGGACATACATGCTTCCCCTGTCTCCAGACATCCAGAGAAAACACAGATGGAGTTGCTACCTCTGTTAAGCTGGGGCAGGAAAACTGTGATGCTGCCTGGCACATACATAAAATATTACAGGCTATACCTTCATTGCAGGTAGGCCTCTCACAAAATGATGTGATCCTGTGATCTCACCACACTAGATCTATCAACAGCTCACTATGCTCTAAGGGGAAACTGCTTTGTAGACATGACGTCATATGAAGTCACTACTGCCTAGCTGAAATAGTCATCCATGCAGGCCTGTGATAACACCTGTGTAGGATGGACACGGATGTAAACTACAGCTTTAATAGGAGCCCTGACTTTCTAGAAAGAATTATATTTCAGAACCCGCATTCATGCATTTCAGTTGCCATGGGCACAGGCAGCTGTGTGGATATGAAAGCTTTTAAGTTAAGCAGCCAAAGGAGACTTTTGATTAAAGCAGATCTCAGCTTGCTTAATGAGTAATGATAGATCCTAAATCCAATACACCAACTCTTTGAGGGCATTGTCAATGTAGTTTATTTGCTTCCAATGGCATTTCTTAAGTCACGTTTGTTGCATGAATTAGTGAATGAATGGATAGTTTAATTAATGGGTATAGATTGAGGGACTGTATATGATAGGCATTTTGCCAACAGGCAGAGATACAAAATGAATAAAATATGGTTCTTCTGCCCTCAAAGATCTCACTCTTTAGTGAAGAAGGAAGTTATGCATAATGGTAATTTTTTAAATAGACAAGTTTTATGTCCAAGAGAAACCGTTCCTGGGAGAAGAAGGCAGTACCAGACAAGGCTATGAAGGGGGCAGTGATACTGAAGCTTAGTCCTAGTGGATGAGTGGGCTTTGCTCCAATACATTTGAAGACCAAGAACACTCCAGAAGAAGGAAGAATGTTTAGAAAACCTAGTCATGAAAGAGCAACATCCTTTGGGAATGCAAGGAATATTTCTCATTCAGACAGATAGTTCTAGCATTGCTCAAGTACCAATCAGTAACGCCTTTAATATCTGGCAATCTTAATCATCCAAAACATGACCTGGAAAGGGCTCCTCAACGTGGGCACAACCTATAACAAAGTCCATGCACTTGATTTCTTTGTGGAATGGTGACACCATCTTCAGAACAAAAACCTAGGTAGGTAAATGCTTCATGTGACATCAAGTTTATTCATTTGACAAACACAGTCTTCAATAGTTTTTTTGGGAACATACACAAAGGAAAACATAAACTGAGAATAAGAAAAAAAAAACAGAAAAATGCAGAAATCTAGTAATCATCTTACTAGTCCTTCTCTTCCCCCAATAAGAATACATCCAGCTCCCAGAGCATATAACAGGAAAATATAACTTTGTAATGATCCTTCTGACTAGGAGACTGGTTAAGATTCCAAGTCTGAAATGTGTTAAAGTAAGGTAACAGGCAATGACTCCATAAAGTTTCTCATCAAAACCACCTAACCATTAAAACGTCTGGCTTCTTCAGGGTGTTAGTTTTTACTCATTTTTAAACGTGTTCGAGGAATTATCCATTTCTGAAAGGTCTGACTGGAAAACTGAGATCAGTGCATTTTCACTTACCTCATGATTAGTGAAGCAGATATTGGCTTCCTTATCCTATGATTCTTTTGTGTGATGAACAAAGTCACTAGGTTAATCAGAAGGCAGTCAGTTGAAATACATATTTTATTTAGACATCCAGAGGCAGAAATATTATTACACCAAGTTTTAAATTGAAAATCAAGTGAAGGCATTAAGCAGGATTTTAAAGAGATGAAACTACACTCTGAAATACTCAAAGAGGCTGCTCTTATAAGGACAGGGGCTGGGAGTTAGGCTAATGGAAGGTTTTGACTCTCCTTGCACGTTCTGCAAAGATGCAGAAAACGCAAACATATGCATATTAATCATACGCAACAAATCCATGACATCTAGTACCTGGCTTACATCCAAACATCCAAAGAAAAACGGAACTGTATCTCAACTCTACTACCTGTTAAAATTTTAACCTTATTCTGAATCACGGTTTAATCTCTCAAAATTGATTTATCTATCTAGCTTTTGGATACCTTTGGAATTCAAATGAAGTAAGTCTGTAAAAGCATGATCCTCATTCATGATTTTTCTTTCCACAGGAGTCTTAGAGAGCAAAGATGACACCTGGGAGAACTACTGCCATGAGTCTTTGCTCTCCCAGTTTTACAGGGCTCTTGTGAGATTAACGATCATATATGGTAGTGCTGGCACATAGGTAAATGGTCAGTAAAAGTAATTGTTGTTATTCTATGCATTTAAAACTCCAGGAAAGAATTCCCATCTTAAATTGTCTTTCTACAGGAGATCATTAGAGAGCATTTCTGATTTAAAAATAGGTACCAAAGCTCTTCTTCAGTTAAAAACCTGACTCATTTCTCAAGTTACAAATATAATACCCTCATAGGTTTTTTGGTTTCTGCAATGACAAGACTTTCTGCTCAGAAGCAGATTTAGTATGAAGTTTAATCCTCCAGGGCTCTTACTTTGCAAAGTCCCCTTGAGGTTCTGGAAGAGGCAAATAGTGTATTCAATCAGTTATGCGATTTTATAAAATTTGCAGAATAAATGTGTTTTAGCAGCAGACAGTTAAGACCATTGACTTTCCACTTTATCTGTCATACTCCCCTTCCTGTCAGGCACAGAGCACCTAACCAAAAGGTATGGAGTACCTAGAAAAAAGGAAAACTGAACTTGAGATATATTCAGTTTGGTTTTAAAGAAATATACTGATGTGGCTCACAACACTTCCATGTATAGTTAAGTCTTTGATAGTCATTTTGTATAGGGATGTTTTCCAGGCACACTACTGCCACCAACTGTGGCAAGTGACCTCATATCTTGACATGAAGGTATAGGGCAGAGGTTGAAGGCTGATAGGAATAAGTCCCATAGTACCTGGTGCTAGAATTAAGTGGGTAATAGAAAAGAGACAAAGTTTGAAAGGAACAGAGCTGAAAATTCTTCCAAATCCTATAACTTAATATGAAAGATGATAGAGATTTTCCTAAATTTAACCATGACCCCAGAAATATAAATACCATTGCTAAAATTATTCTGATCAATATTATTTAATTCAATTAACCTCTATAGACAAAAAGGTGAACTTTTTTATTCTCTCTATAGATAATATTATAAAATATCATCATACAAAAATATAATCAAATACAGCTTAACCAAATAAACAAAGAAAAAATATTATAGAGGTAGAAAAGCAGTTAATAAAAACTATGATAGCTCTCAACTTTAAAAATTTTTCATGTGAAATTTTTCATTTTTCGCATGTATATTTTTCAGTCTAAATTAATATTTACTTTTGTATCTTATTTTTCTTGTTTTCTAAAAGGAAAATCCCCAAAATAGGTGTTTGAAGTCCCATAAATCTGCATCAGTCAATCCCCTCTCAACATTCACTCAGATCCTGAACTGTCTATATACACAGTACTTTTGGTGGTCCAAGTAGCACTTAATTATCCTCTTGACCTCCAGCATTAATCAGTAGATAAAGGCACTAGGAACAAAACGGAGATCAATATCACTTTTATTAATGGATACCCAAATACTATCATAGGGCTCCAAAGCATGCAAGGGAGACCTGAAGCCAATCTGGGTTGCCTATTTTGTCCCACATGGGAGGCAATGAGACCTGACTCACCCACCAGTCACAATCAGAGCAGGTAGAAAATATTTCATGTCTTCCTGAAACTGGAAAGCCTATTCCATAGGTTCATTTCATACAAACTGGAAACCCATCTATTCAATGCACCTGGGCACACTGAGTTCAAAGAGGACAAGAAATAATAGGAAATCCAACATCCACATTGCCTTTACCGTGAAATCACTGTGGTGGCTAAAAAAATGTTCTCCAAAGTAGATAAGGATGTACCCAATTAAATTAGCTTCACCTTTTTTTTTTTTTTTTTGAATGTGTGTGTGGTGGTGGAGTGCTGGAAAGGAACAGAACAAGTGTTTCTTCAAATATCCCCTCTCCATGGATGTTCCTTCCTATGAAAAAAATGAGTAAAGGGTAATAATGATTTATCATTGGAAAGGGTCTAAAGACTGATTTAAATAAAAGACTCAAATTCTTTGAACTGATAGCAAAACATAGGAAACACCAATGTGTATGTATCAACTTACTGTAGAATATACCTATTAACCTAAGTTCTTTGGGTGTTTGCTAAATCTTGGAACAATATGCACATTCTCCTGCCTTATGAAAATTTTCAGAAAGCCAATAGTTAACCTAAGGATATAAAACATCATTCTGTAATAAATACATAACCTAAGTCTCCTACTAAAGTTAGTTTGCTTCAGGGCCTTATACCATTCCAGGAATTTATTTGTGTAGGTACACTTTTGCAGTATGAAAAGAAGCATATTTTGATGTACTTGTAATGTCAAGAGAAATAACCTGTAACTCACAAACAAAAGAACTATAAACATTAACATGCATTTACCATGAGCAAAGAGAGAACCTCACTGTGTCCTGCCTCAGGGAAGCAGAAGAACCAGATATGGAATCAGGGAGTTGGAACCTATTTAGGGATGTAGGTAACATAGTGAAGTGAACAACAGAATAATGCAGGTGTTCTGAGCATAATTATGCTTCTGGATAGCCATATGATCTTTAAAAAGTGAACTATATTTCTCTGGACCTCCACACTCTCATACACACCTGTGTGTACATGTGCACGCACACACACAGAAAAAAATGAACTCATCAGCTGTTAAGATCAGTGACAAAGTACAGGATTGAATTCTTGATGCAGTGCTTCCCAAAGAGCATTCATCTTGATTCTAATACGTGAGAAAAGTTCTGAAGAACAGCTTTCCATGGTCAAATAATTTTAGAAAATGTTGCATATTTTCCCCGTGATATATTCAGTGTGCATTAGTCTGTTAGTCTAAGATGTACAACAGTAATGTAATTAGTGTATCTTTGTTTAGCATAATGCTTGAAAAATGTATTTATGAAAACCTTTTAGGACAATATCTATGATATATAATTTGGGAATGTCCTCTGAGGCAACATTTGAGAGTTGCAAACAAATTCTTTAGAGACCTACAACACAATACTGCATTTAGATAACATAGTCAGAACCCTGCTTTGAGCTGTCCTCCTGTGATAGTGCTGAATTTGTTATTTGGAATGCCAATGGCCAGACATAGGAGAATCCTTTGATATAAAACATGAAGTGGAGGGGGAGGGGTGTGGAGGAGGGAAGAGTATTGTTGATCTTTAATAATATTTTTCTTAATGCAAACAAAAACTTCTTTTCAAACCTTTAGTTAAATTCTAGCTAGTTAACATATAGTGTAATAATAGTTTCAGAAGTAGAATTTAGTGATTCATCACATAACATACAACACTTAGGCTCAACACAGTGCCTTCCTTAATACCCAACACCCATTAGCCCATTCCCTCACTCACCTCCCTCCATCAACCTTCAGTTTGTTCTCTATAGTTAGAGCTTCTTATGGTTTGTCTCTCTCTATCTCTTTTTCCCCCTTTTCCCATGTTCATCTGTTTTGTCTCTTAAAATTCCACATGTGAGTGAAATCATATGGTATTTGTCTTTCTCTGACTGACTTTTATTTCATTTAAAATAATATATTCTAGCTCCATCCACATGGTTGCAAATGGCAAGATTTCTTTTTTTTTTTTTTTTGGATGGCTGAGTAATATTCAGTATATCTGTATGTGTACACACACACACACACACACACACACACATACACACATCTTCTTTATCCATTCATCAGTAAATGGACCTTTGGGCTCTTTCCATAATTTGGCTACTGTTGATAGCCAAACTGCTACTATAAACATTGGGGTGCATGTACCGCTTTGAATAAGTATTTTTGTAGCCTTTGGATAAAAACCTAGTAGTGCAATTGCTAGGTTTCTTTTGAGGAACTTCCATACTATTTCCTGAGTAGCTGTACCAGTTTGCATTCTTACCAACAGTGTAAGAGGATTCCCCTTTCTCCACATCCTTGCCAACATCTGTTGTTCCCTGTGTTGTTAATTTTAGCCATTCTGACAGGTTTGAGGTGGTATTTCATCATGGCTTTGATTTGTATTTCCCTGATCATGAGTGATATTGAACATCTTTTCATGTGTCTGTTGGTCATCTAGATGTCTTCTTTGGAAAAATGTCTACTCATGTCTTCTGCCCATTTCTTAACTGGATTATTTGTTTTTGGGTGTTGAATTTGATAATTCTTCATGGATTTTTGGTAGCAGTAAGTCATGTGGGGTTGAAGATTCATTGACTTAAATATGTTTGTCACCATGATAGGACCTCATGTAGGAAAAGTCGACATATAGTAAAAAAAAGAAAGTCACAAGTTCTAACTGTGAATTATGTTCTATGAGAGATACAAAATACTATAAATTTATGGTATTTATTTTTTATTTTTTATTTTTTTATTTGAGTAGAGAGAGAGAGAGGAGAGAGAGCATGCATGCACAAGTGGGGGAGGGGCAGAGAGAGAGAGGGAGAGACAATCCCAAGCAGACTCTGTGATGTCAGCACAGAGCCTGATGTGGGGCTTTAAATCACAAACTGTAAGATCATGACCTGAGCCAAAATCAAGAGTCAGATGCTTAACCAGCTGAGCCACCCAGGCACCTCTATGGTCTTTATTCTAAAAGAATTTAAGATTCCAGTTGGGGAAATAATGCACATATATGTAACCAAAAAAAAAAAAAAGAAAATAAAAGAAAGAAAGTTGTTAAAAATAGATTAAGAAGATAAAGCAGAGACAGTGGAGCTGTAGGTATTTGCAGAAAGGATAAATCCCTCTGTGTGGTAAGGGAAAACTACATAAAAGAAATGGATGGCTCAGGTATTTCTCTTCTTTAGTTTATTTGTTTATTTTGAGAGAGAGAAAGCACGATCAGGGGAGGGGCAGAGAGAGAGGGAGAGAGAGAGAATCCCAAGCAGGCTCTGGGATGTCAGTGCAGAGGCTGACATGGGGCTGGATTCCATGAACTGTGAGATCATGACCTGAGCTGAAATCAAAATCAGATGCTCAATCAACTGAGCCACCGAGGCACCCCCTAAGAATGATTATGCTGAGCATGGAAGGATGAATGGATGGATGGATGGATGGATGGATGCATTGATGGATGGATAAAAGAGTAAACATCAGAAATGATAATGAGAACAGTTTAAGATAGAAAACTGATCATGTATCAGAATATCTCAGGTAGAAATACCACGAATAATACCTGATAATGAGAAATTTAAAGCAAAAGCTATCAGGCCCAAGATAAGTTAAAATTTGACTGTGATATTCTATAAAGATTATATAAAGGGGGTGACATCTAAGCCAAGTCTCTAAGAATAAATTATATCAAATGAGACAGAGAAAGAAGAGAGCATTTCAGAAAGTCCAGACCAAAAAGCAAAGGAATGGAGATGCAAGCAGAAATTGGATGATTAAAGAATGTTAAATAACAAATGTGCCTATGAGGTGCAGGTGGCAGTGGATGAGACTGACAATAGGTGAAAGGGTCTTCACAGTTAAGGGCTAAAAACTGTGAAGGGTCTTGAGTGCCATATTAGCAAAGGATTCATGCATTATTAACTTGATGGTTAAGTCTCTTTTAAAACAAAACTTTTCCAACCATTCTCTCAGGATATGCAGGGACCACTGAGGAGCCAATCCAGAGAAGACAAGATCAGAAGAAAATAAGAAAGCACTTGCTTCCAAGTTCCACATCTTCAACTCAGTTAGAATAGCTCTGCTCCAAATATCATTTCATGTTCAGCTTCCACTTAGGGTTTGGTTTAAACAAAAAGACCTATAAGTTTTTAAAATGTTTACCACCCTCGGGGAGCCTGGGTGGCTCAGTTGGTTAAGCATCTGACTTCGGCTCAGGTTATGATCTCGCAGTTTGTGACTTCAAGTCCCACGTCAGGCTCTGTGTTGACAGCTCAGAGCCTGGAGCCTGCTTGAGATTCTGTGTCTCCCACTCTCTCTGCCCCTCCCCTGCTCGTGCTCTGTCTGTCTCTGTCTCCCTCTCTCTCTCAAAAATAAATAAACATTAAAAAAAACTTTTAAATAAAAATAAAAAAATAAAATGTTTACTACCCAAAGATTTGAAAAGATAACTGGTTTTCAAGTACAAGATACTATAGAAAGGCAAGGATGCTTTAGGAAGATATTGTAACAATTTAGGTAAGATATGACTAACCTTTTATTAGAGAAATCAAAACTAGTAGAAAATGGAAACATTCAAAAAATATTTCTGAATTATGATAAGCAGGAACTGTCTGTTTACTGAATGTTGACATTGAGATACAAAGTGGACATACAATGATGACTCTAATGTTTATGTTCAAGGGCCTAGGAATATGAGTGTATCATTCACTGAGGCAAGGATCATAAGCTGAAGAGAAGAAAAGCAATGGGACCTCTTCCATTTTATATATGCTGATTTCATATCCAGGCTTGCAAGCAGATAAAGAGATACAGTTAGGTATTTTTAGAGACAAATATGGGTTAGAGATATATAGCTGGGTGTTCAATGGAAAATGAGTGGATATATACCTCAGATGTAAACCCCCAAGGAAAAATTATTAACAATAAGAGGGATATTAAGAGAAAATGTTTTTCTTTAACATTGGTTAGTTATTTACTTAGCAGTAAACTATGTTAAGTTTCACACGCATTATTTATTTAATTGCATGTGAGTTCTATGAGTAAGGAACATCACTATTGAGGAGAAAAATGTACACATTAATATCTGAAGTGGAACTATCTATATTCAATTCTGCCTTGGCTATTTACTATCTGTGTCATTTGGGGCAAATTATTTAACTAATCTGTGTTTTGCTGTTCTTATCTGTGAAATGAGGGTAGTATTCCCTAGAGCTGTGATGAGAACGATATACACTCAATGCAAATAAGATGTTTATCACAGTTTCCATGCCTGGTAAGTGTTCAATAAATGTGAGCAATTATTTTCCATTCCGTTTTACAGATAATTGAAGATAAGTCAGAGAGATTAAATAATAACTGACGACACACTGCTAAATAAATGGCGAGTGTCATCCATTCCCAAGTCCACTTTTAACCTTTACACTAGTCTGACTCATGTGCAGAAGGAAAAATAAGTCAAGATGGTAACCTTGGGAAATGCCTACATTTAACAGCAAGAAGAAACCAGAGCAGTAGGTTAAATAGATTTAGAAGGCATGGTCAGACTACCAGAAAAGGCCAGGGAGGATGGTGTTGCTAAACTATTGGAAGAAAGGGGTAGCCAGTAATTTCAAAAACTTCAGAGGATTTTAAGAGGAAATGCAATGCAAGACTGTGAGATTCAACAGTCAGACATTCCTGGAACAGTTAAGAGAGGATTGAGCAGAATGGATAGAAAAAACCCGAAGCAGAACCATTTAAGAAATGACTGCAAAGGAGGGAAATAAATGCAGTAAGTGTAGAAGTATGAATGGAGAATGTCAGTGTAACATACAACTTAAGGGAAAGCTTAGTGCAGGCTTTTATAGAATGGGGAAGCCTTGGCCATATTTTCATATGGAGACAGGAACCAGTAAGGAGAGAAAGGGTGAATATATTAGGAAGGGGCTAATCAATGCATCACGGTGAAGGAGGACGTAGGAATACATGGGGGAGAGAACACAGTGGCACAGTTTAGCTTTTGAAAAGAAAGACTCTGGTTACAAGAGAGAACAGAAGACACGTATAATACTTACCGTGTGAGGGAAGCATGTAGAATTTAACCCCTAGTGGCTTCAGATTTTTTTGTATGAAGAAAGAAATTCATTTGTAAGCACTGAGAGAGGGATTGTGTAGGGACCTCGAGGAAAAATAAAAATTTCTCCATGGGAATAAGAGAAAGATTGCTGAGCAACCATGAAGGCCCTGCTGAGCTTAGAGCAAAACAGCTGATTAAGCAGCTTGCACAAGGAAGTGAAAGAGATAATGAATTTCCTATCCATAGAATAAGTTAAAGGGAGGCCAAGGGATATAAAGCACTCACACAAATGTAAATGGTGCTTATAAGTCAATACATATTTCATATAAGGAAGAGAGAGAGAATACAAACAAGTATTTGGGTAAAGCATAATACATAAATATATGTAACAGGCTGTGCAATATTTGTCATGGAGCGTCCTACAGAGGAACAGGCATTGCAATATCATTTTTGGACATCTTATTCACAGGACATATATGTGGCAATTTAAAAGACTACGATTCCAGTTCTGACTGTCACTAACAACTCGTTAGTGGCCTAACCTGATTAAAACATGTTTCCACTCTCTGGGTTTCAGTGTCCTCACCTACAAAACGAGGTAGAACTGGAAGCTCTCTAAAGGATACTCCAGTTTAAGGACTGCAGGACTCTATATTATTCATAATAATATTCGCTGCTTTCCCTCTCCACCTGCCATGCCTACAGGGATATGTTCTTTGAACAGGATATAACTCTTAAGCTGACATTAAAGGGATGTATTAGAACTCTCAGGATATAGGCATGTCTCACTGACCCAAGGGCAGATACGCAGCTAAGGCTCAAAAGGGAGCTGCTTCATTCTTATCTCTCTCTGCAGCTTTCTGTGCTACTTAATCTGCATGGAGGAAGATGGACGCACCACAGCTCTGAGGTTTAAGGGATCACATCAAATGATAAACTAGGATCTTCGAGTTCTTATTCCAGCTGGCTTCAATGGATTTGAGATTCATTCTAGTTCAAAATATTCTGGAGAAAGGGGTAATTTCACTATACACACACACACACACACACACACACACACACTTATGGAAGCCCACATACGAATCAACTACAGTAGTTCTAAGCTATGCAAAAATTTACTATAAGGGCTTAGGTCAAATGGTGGCAATGATCAAAGGGAAGAAAGGTCCTCAAATATTTTTGTCTCAAGATCAGCAAATTGTTATACCGAAACCAAAAATATGACATCCCAGAAAGTTATGTGCACTGACTTCATCACTGCTCCCCTTAATGAGATCCATATCTCTAATTATTTTCCCCACCAGGTCCAGGAATACCCTCTTTTAATCACCTGTGGTTTCTATCCCTTCCTTTTGCATTCTCAAGGCAGATAGGAGAAGCATGTGAGCAGACTGTTTAGTACATTGTAGGCGCTTAATAAATACTCCTGAAAAAAATGTGGCAGGCTAAATCTCAACCACTGAATGTCTAAGAAGGTTTTACTCAAGAGAAAGCATAAAGGGGCATCTGGGTGGCTCAGTTGGTTGGGCGACTGACTCTTGTTTTCAGCTCAGATTATTATCTCACAGTTCCTGGGTTCAAGCCCCATATCAGACTCTGTGCTGACAGTACAGAGACTGCTGGGGATTCTCTCTCTCCCTCTCTCTTTGCCCTTCCTGCATGCTGTCCCTCTCTTTCTCTCTCAAAATAAATAAATAAACTTAAAAAAAAGAGAGAGAGAGATAAAGCATAAGAATCTTTCTCTGAGTTAGAATAAATTCTCAATATATGGCGACATGGTACCTGGGTCACATGGGTCAAACTGTGGAGTTAGTGCTTTGACTAGAATTCTGAAAGGGATTCTTGTGCAAGCCCACCAAATGACACCCATGGATACTTCATAAATACACCTGAAGCTGAATTTATGACATGATCTCATGTTTACATCTTCCACCAGCCTTGCCACCATGCCCACAGGAAAATAAGTCAATTCATAGGTCTAATGATTTCAGTTTCATTAGGAAACATTTTTTACAATGGCATTAGCAAGTAATTTTACTTGTTAACTGTGTCTCTTTACCTAAAGCACAGGCCCGGCATAAACAAATGCATTTGTAAGTGTTTGCTCAAAGCTCAATCATTCATATATCCATCGAATAAATGGGCACTTACTTCCATTTGGACCTGCAGCCACAAATTTCATTTACTCAGAGAGATATATTAATTAGTATTAGAAAAAGTTCTTTTATCAACACAAATCAATCAGAAATGTCCACTCATAGAAATGTTAATTTTAAGAACTATGTGATATGTGTAAAAATAAAAATACCAAAACAAAAATGAAAAAGAGATATTGAAAGAGCATATCCATTTTATAGTAAGGGAAGAAGTATTTAGGAAAAGAATTGGTTTTTGCAAAACGAATATTGTTTCAAAATATAATCATAACCCCCTTGCTAATAACCACTGGAGAACTTACATAGAAGACTAATTATGTTTCATAAATGATCACATGGCTCTTCATAATTGATATGAAATTCTGTTTTTACAAGCTATTGTCTACCTGTAGTATGAATGCACGTTATTAAAAGTCTCCATTGCCATCCCAATAATGTAAAAATTCACTAAGACACCTGTATTTAAATCTAGTTTCTATGAGGGTTGAGGGGGGGTGGGAGGGAGGGGAGGGTGGGTGATGGGTATTGAGGAGGCATCTTTTGGGATGAGCACTGGGTGTTGTATGGAAACCAATTTGACAATAATTTCATATATTGAAAAAATAAAATAAAATAAAGTAAAACTAAATGAAAAAAAAAATAAATCTAGTTTCTGACCCAGATATAATTATACTAGAAGGATACTGACATATAAATATATAAGTATATAAACATGCAAATATTAGAAATTATTTAATAGCATTTACGGGCAGTAAAGTTGTTATTTGCAATTTAATTTTTCCTCTACTGTTGCCAAGAAACTACTGTAGTGAAAGTCAAATATATTGAATCGTCAGAATTAATCCATACTTATATATGAATAAAAATAAATCTTCCCAACAATATAACCAAATACACTTTGATGGCTCCTCCTATGCTTAAAAACACTTCAATATCCTTATTGTGGTGTGATTTGGTCCTCAAATACCTTTCCTGGTTATTTCCCTCTCTAAACTCTGAACATCCTTCTGCCTCTATGTCTCTGCTCAGGGCATTCCTTCTGCCTAGAATGCCTTTTCTCACATCTTTACCCAATGAAATACTATCTAGACTTTCAAGTTCATACAAATGCTTTTCCCTCTATGAAATCTACCCAGAACTCTCAGTGAAAAGTGTTTTGGTTCCCTGACTCTCCATGGTATTTTGTGTTTCTATGATTGATCCATTCCTACCCAGTCTGCCACTTTTCAGCCTCACGAATTTCCCTTGCCTCAGGTAGTTATTTGAGTCCTTGGCTGTCTCCTTGCTCAATTAAATCTTGAAGGCAGGCACTGTCTTTCCTTCCTTCTTAGCATATCAATTTTCTTTACAGATTCTGATCCATTTTAGGTATGAAATAAGTATTTGTTGGATGAGCAAACAAAAATAGTACTTGAAAAATAATCCACATAGTGGTGAATTAGATGATAATGCTTTAATATTTTCTGTATTTTCAGGATATTCCACAATGTATGTATAACTTTTAATCAGATTAAGCTAATTTTTAATACCCAGCAATTCTGAAACCAATTCTAGTCACCACAAGAAAATACCCTAATACAACTAAACATGCTGAGCTTCCCTCAGTACATACCCATTTAAACATTTGAACTTAACTGACACTCAAATTGGCCAAGAAAACCCACCATCAAGTCTTTGGAAATGCAGGAGTTTATGTTATACTATGAGAAGAAAGAAAATGTGCAATTGAAGGCCTTAGACAAATATAAGTCATTTTTAATACTCTGAGCACATGGGCAAAAAAATAAGATTAGTTAAAATACTTTCTTATAATGGAAACTACTCACCTGCTGTTATTAAATTTTTTGTATAGAAATCTATAGTTTGAGGGTCTGATCAGGTTAATTGCTTTAACTCTATATATATCTATCTGTATCTAAGTCTAGCTAGCTAGCAATCTAGCTATAATGATACGTGGAGGGAATTTCTTAACCTAGGAAAGTATGTAACAAATAAAATAGTAAAAATAGAATTTTATTCACCCTCTGGAATGAGAATATATACGGTTTACTATGCAATGTAACAAAAAAGAACATTTAATGAGTTTTGTATCAGATTCTTCATCACCAGGAATCTAACAAGCATGCTTAAAGATTTCTTTTATTTTGTCTATTTATTTAAGTTTATTTGTTTATTTTGAGAGAGACAGAGACAGTGCAAGCAGGGGAGTAGCAGAGAGAGAGAGAGAGAGAGAGAGAGAGAGAGAGAGTCCCAAGCAGCTCCACACGGCCAGTGCAGAGCCAGTCATGGAGATCGAACTCACACAACTGCAAGATCATGATGCTAAAACCAAGAGTCAGACATTATAACCAGTTGAGCCACCCAGGCACCCTCATGATTAAGGATTTAAGGGCAGCAACATAGACTTTTTAGGGGCTCATGTAAAAATATCTGGACAACCCCAGGTATATTTTATAAAGATGCATTCAATACTCCAATTTTATACTTTGAAAATTGAATGCTTAACCTTTTGTACACAGTCTATGAAAAATAAAGGTAAACAATATTTCTTAGGCTGGTTGAAGTTCTACTTCAACCACCTGACTTCTTTCACTGCTCCGTAGAGGGATGGATGAGTGATGCCACATCTTCCCTCCTCCTTGTCTGAGTGCTAGGCCTGCTCTTGTCACCTACATTCTCCATGCTGTGATTATCATTTGCAGTCTTCAGATAAGAAAAATAAAAGCTTAATTTTCCTTTTTTGTTCAGAGAGTCAAACTCCGTCAAGGTCCAGAAGGAAAGTAAATCCTGATTTGGGCAGTGACATGACAGTTGCTGGAAATATGACTGCCCAGGGCATTACTGTTTAATCATGCCTGTCTGAAGCCATGTGTGCTATGTACCAACCAGGGAGAAATATCAGCATTTTCACAAACAAAAGAAAGCTGAGATTCAGTTAACTAGCTTTGGATGTTTCCTTTTTAGATGCCCATCTGAGTCACGAGTATCCAAATTCATTAGTAGCAATGAATATAATAGCATTCTCCAGTTTCATTCTACTCAGCTGGTTTGGGGTAACACAGATACTCCAAGATGGGAAGAAAAGCACCCACTTAGGTAGAATCATTTTCATCCAATAAGGGTGATTATTCGGCAAAAGGTTTCGATAGGATAAAGAGTTGAGTTTGCTTTCGTGTCCATATGGTTAAAATCCTCTATGACCTATTTTCTCAGATTCTGATGATTCCAAGATATGGACACTAATCACGGAAGTCTGAACTTAGCTTTAATGGAACTCGTCCATAAATACAGCAGGGAATGTCTTAAGCACTGCAGACTATACAATTTGAGTGTCAGCCATCATCACCACCCATCATGGGCTTGATTTGCCTGACCTCTTTGAACTGATTAGGTTGGATGTGAATTCAAGCTTCATTAGAACATGACGTGAGTGCATTGTCTTGAGCTCTCCATAACACCACGTCTGGCTTCTGAGAAAAGGAAGGTACCACATATGTTTCCTTGAAAAATTATTACGAAAAGTATAATAGGCAATCTTTTGATATAACACCAAGAGGATAAAACCCTCCAAATTATAGATTTCTACTAATTGCATCTTATTGTATATCATATCATCAAAGCTTTTTATTTAAAAAGTACTCAGTGATCATTTGCTAGATAAATGGATGAATGGATTGCAACCATGTCAAGATAGGTCTAAAAATGACCAAAAACTACAAGTGAACTTGAAAAAGTGAAACCATTATTGTGTTACAAAAGTGCCATTATGGGTGATTTTTTATGTTAAAAATATCTTTCTATATCATAGCAAAAATGCTTCAATAATAACCACAACTTGAGTTGAAATACAATTCAGTTCATCAAGGATTGGTCAACTAAGCATATTCTTCATACTATAGAACATACAAGAACACCTGTGCCAAGGCCTCTGTCCTTGAATACCACATTGTATCCTGGAATATAGAACATAATCATGAAACAGAAGTTTCTAAACAGATCACGGCTTAATGGAACTCTCAAATGAGCAATACACAGAAGCCCTGGGAGCAAAAAAAGAGCGCTCACTCATACTTGAGGAAAGTCTATAGAGCCTTAAACACTCAAGAGTGAAGGCTTTGTTTCGCCTGCTACAGCAATTAGAAGGTGGAGCTGAAATCAATGTGGCACCACTGGAGCACTATTCGACTTGGGGCTGCAGTCACTCATAGCCATCAATTTCGCACTGCTTTGGGGTTTGGTTCACCTCGCCCTTTGCCCTCAGGTCCTCTGTAGCTCCAAGGTGTCAAGCACAGTCATTGCTTCCTTGAACATTACCCAAGGATCATTATTGTGCTCTAAATCTGCAAGAGCTACAGGAAGGGAAACGTCATATAAAGGCTTTCTGACAACTACCAACCGCTGCTGAAGTGCCCCTTCTGTCCCCAGCACACACTTCAATCTTATTTCAAGCAACAGACTGGTTCTTACTCCTGATTCTGAAATTCAAAACTCTCCACATTTAGTTCTCCCCAGATGAACTTCTGGCTTCATCACTTGCCACACTGTCCTCTCCCTGGCTTCCCTTCCATAAATTCAGCCCTATCAGTCTAGTTGACATTCTCCAAATATACTCAAAACTCTTCAGCCCGTGGAATTCTGCCAAAGTCTTTCCTTCTTCACATGCATCCTCTAAGGTCTTACTCAAATACCACCCATCCCCTACCATGGATCCAAACTAACTTCCCATTCTCCCTCCTCTAAACTATTACATCTTAATTACAGGATATTAAATATTTTCCTAGGTATATCTTGCTTACTTATTAGTTTTCAGAAATTCACTCACATTTTGTCCAACACCATACACAAGGACAAAAATAAGTCAGGCTAATGTAGCACTGTGCAAAAAAAAAAAAAAAAAGTGTCTATCTGAATACTTTAACTGAGGCACCAGTAGTCAGGTATGGTCTACAAGATCAAGATATTTATTTATAACCATACGTGGAAGGAGGTCATTAATTTGATTTTGAAATGATGATAAAAGGATTAATTTAGAATAGCAGGAGCTACATTCTAAAGCTTCTGGGATGAGACCTGTTAGGAGTGTGTTGTCACATGGGTATTAACAATGGATGATTGGGTACAAAAATATGGTCTGAACTCAATTTCTAATGCTTCACCAACAGCAAAGGTGGCCTGAACTAGCACATCTGCTTTTTTACTTCAGAGTGCTTGTACTATACTGACCACATCAGTAATACGTCAGCTTTGCATGTCAACTCTTCTGTGACAGGCTAAGGAAAGCCACAGGGCTGCAAATGACTCTCTGCATTGGTTTTCTCTTCCATTATCTGAGAATTTTTAACAAAATATCATTAAAGGATAAAGTCTTGTCTCTATAGACCAATGAGGAGTTAATGGAGGAATAAATACCCCCATGGGAGAGCAGGGTTTCCTGAAGAGAAGGAAAGAATCTTTAGCACAGGGAAAGAGCCCTGTGGAACTCTTTAGAAATCACCAGGAGACACTTTTAGGAGTTTAATGTTTGACACATTTATTTTGACCTTGTGATATAATCTGGGTTACAGGACAATGCCAAAAAAGCTCTGAGTTAGGTAAGCATTTTACCAAGTGCAATATTTTTATTCCCTTCAATTAAAAAATTATTTAAAAATACATAATTCTATGGGTCAGTGACTGTATTTGATAAATCCCGGTGATTTTTAGGTCTTGAACACAGTAACTATCTCAAAATTCCCCAATCCTATATATGTTGTGTCAAGATGACTTTTAAAATCCAAATAATAATGAAAGGCATTGAACTTGATCCCTGAGGTCCCTTTCCACTCTGGTGTTCAAAGGCTCTACTGCATTTTTCCTGGGTAAGGTTGAACTGATGCTTGAGAGGACACTAGTGAAGTCCAGGATTAGGAAAAAATGTAGAAGATTTTTTGCTCTGATCAAGAGAGGAAACAGCCTGTTTGCACTTTAATTCAGGTCAAAACTTGAAAGAGTTTCAGATCTGTTTCCATATTGTGTTCCAGATTCAAAATAAGTGATTCCCCTTGTGTTCAAGAAACCTCATTCTAATAAGGGGAGCACAAACAATAATTTCAATACAACATGAAATGTTATTATAGTGTTAAATGCAAAATATCCTCACAAAGAAGAACAGGTATACATGCCACATTCTGGGTAATCAGAACTTTTTTTAGGGAAAACTAGATGTCAGTTTACACTAGAAGTTAGCTAAAAGTTGGTCAGACAAGGAGACAGACAAGGACAATCCAAGCAGCTGTCACTGAATAAGCAAAGGCGTGAAAGAAAAAAACAACACAGTGTGTTCAGGAAAATAATAACACTTCTCTAATTCTAGAGTATAAAAGAAAATGACTAACTGTCAAGGAAGTAGAGGAAGTAGGTATGACTTTCCTCTAACCATATAAAGGAAGGGAGTCAGTTATAAAACTATGTGACAAATGAGACAGAGCCTTATGACTAATTCAAAATTCAGCCATGGTGGTTGTATTCTGCTTAGAAGAGGACCTGTCACTATGTAGATACTCAGTAAATATTTTTATAAATAAATGAATAAATGGCATACAATGATTTTGCTCTTGCAGTGATAGGAGGAGAAAATTTATGAAGGCAGACACTTCGGCTGTTGGTATTTGTTTTCCATTGCACTTAGAAGGCTGAATAGAAAGCAGATGCCAGATTAGCTCTTGGGTAAAGTCCGTTTCCTAGAATGCCATTCTCAGTCCAAACAACCCAGGCCACAACCATTATCACTTAGTCAATCCATCACTATGTTGATCAAAGGATCTGGAGAGAAACACTGGGCTTTCCTGAATAACGCTTTCTGACTACCACATAAGAGAGACCTCAAATTACTAACCTCATTGTCAGGCAACTGAGTAAAAATAAAGTAACGAACCAATAAGCCAATAAATACGTGAATAAATAAAAGGGTGACATCACCAGAACATTACTAATTCCTTTTGGGCAGAGAAAGATCCAGCAATAGGTAAACATATCAAAAAGGCATAGAAGAAGATACGTAGTAACAGTAAGTATGATAGTGTCTTGTGTTGATGACAAAATTCTGAGAGAGACATGCCACATATTTATCTTCAGGGAGGTCTGGATATTTCCATGCCAGGGACCATACTGAGCAAGATGAATATCCTAAAGCTGAGCCATTTAAGATTTACTTTGTGATGTGACAGTTTGATATATTTGATATCATTACACCAAATTCACTATTTCCTAATTTAATTTTATGACTACTGCTATTTTGATTTGAAAATGTTTTCCCCTTTTTAACAAGCAGTTCTGTTCTTCACTGACTAGGACACTGTAGTGAAATTAATGTCCTACTGTTCTGTAGCCTCTGCAGAATTTTTTCAGATTTCATGGAACCCAAAAGTTGCACAGTTTAAAGTATGTTTTGAAGGGAGGACATATGGCAGGCAAGCAGCCACATGTTGTTTTGGACTAAAAAACAAAATAATAATGGAAAAGGGTTTAGAAAAGTGGGAAAAGATCAAGTCAGTCATGCAGTTGAATGTCAAATCAAGGAATTTGGCCCTTTTGAAGAATCTCATGAGGCAATCCTTACATAATAATGGACTTATGGTTACATTTATAAATGAATTCTAATATATTTTAGCTTAAATGTGATCCCTATTTTAGATGATGAAGCAATAAACTATTGGCTCACACTATGAAAATTTATTGTCAGCATAGTTTCTCTTAATGATACAGAATCCTTTCTGGACCTCAGGATTTGGAAGCCATTTTATTTCCTGCAATTTTATGCTTTTTTATTTATAAAACAAATCTGGATTTACAATGAAAAGTGATTACCAAACATTAATATTTCAATGTGAACCTACTGTCCTTTTCTCAAATGTAAAACAAAGAAACTTTACCTCCGAAAATAACCATGCTATGTCGTTAAAATAATCAAACAGACTGAAGGATTATATGACCAAGCACTCAGTGATTATGCATGTACATGCATATCCACACATAAGCTTGCATACAAACACAGAATTATGGTCTAGTCAGGAGGCAGAAACCATATCTCTTAATTTAACAGAGAAAAATGTAATAAAAATAATTTACCAGTATAAAAAATTGACTAGATAACTGTTTCTACTAGAGTATTCCAGCACTCTGACTTACTTTTTATGTCCATAAATTACTTTATTCTGCACATCTTACCCCACAATTAACAATGTCAAAATTCTGGATCCTACTTCTGAGAGTTGCACTGATATTCATGTACGGTCTTATAATCACCTTTGTACATTTAAAGTCTGACAGAATGACTTTTTTCTTAAATTCATCATATTACACTTTAATTGGATATATTACTTTGGGGTTCTTCATGACTCAATTCCATTTAATTGAGTGTCTATCATGAGCAAGGCCACATATTCAGTATAGTAGTAAAAGTCCTAGCCAGAACCAATAGGCAAGAAAAAAAAATAAAAGCCATCCAAACTAGAAAGAAGTAAAATGGTCTCTGTTTGCACATGACATGATCTTATATGTAGACAATCCTAAAGAATCCACCAAAACTGTTAGCACTAATAAATTCAGTGAAGTTGCAGGATACAATATCAACATACAAAAATCAGTTGTATTTTTGTACACTCACAAGAAACTATATGAAAAAGAAATTAAGAAAATCCCATTTACAATAGCATCAACAATAATAAAATGCTTAGGAAGAAACTTAATCAAGGAGGTGAACGATCAGTAAACATTGACGCAAGACTGAAAACTGTAAGACACTGATGAAACACATTGAAGAAGACATGAATAAATAGAAAGGTATCCTGCGGTTGGTTGATTGGTTTTCACACAAGAAGCACCTTTAAGAAAGTTACCATTTGACAATCCTCTTTATCTGAAAAAAGTTTGTTAACTGTCCTCTTAGGGGAAACGGACAATTTATGAAGCCTCCCGCTGAATTCCTTAGGTCCGTGCTCCTGCAGCAAGGTGTTTCCTGGGACTTCATTTGAGGGCCTTTTATGGCTGCTGTTCCCCTTAAGATTCTGCATTCTCCCATATCTAATTACTCTGTAAGTAAGACCTGTTCATTCTTCTGTATCTCCACATTGGCTCTGGGGCTACCCATATCTCTCTGCTGCCTCCTTTTTGGTCCTGTGGGGTTACAAATGCCAGGTTGCCCCACTATCCTATTTTTTCTTTTGGCTCTCTGGGGGCTCCTCACTGTATGTGACTATGTTAGTCTGGAGGCCTCAATCCAGATGCTCATTCAACCAACTAGGACCTAAGCAGAAACACTTGGTCTAATTTTGAGTTCAAACGCAAAGACTGGTTCTTTGTCAAGTACCACTTCATGTATACCTTTCTCCCTAGAAAAACACATCAAAAAAGATGGCTCTTAAGAAGAGACAAAAACAAGATCTGCTGCCTTTTCCTACCACTCATACTCCTCTGTATGAAAAAAGTATATATATATATATATATATATATATATATATATTCCATTTCTTACATCATCTGTATCTCAAACTTTCTCCAAAAATAAAAATCTTTATTTATTAAAATATTTCACATCTCCTTCTATGATTTTTCAGTAATTAGATAGCATAATGAAAGGCATAATTTTTGCCTATGGTAATATGGCACATACAATTACTCTTAAAACTGAAAACTTCCCCTGATTGTCATTAAGAGTGTTCTTAGTTGCAAAGCAATTTGGGGTTGTAAATACTGTCAGAATGTTTTTGTCTGTATTCTGGCTCAACTAAGTATGCAGAGCATATAATAGTTGAGAGCTCATACTCTGAAAATAAGCCACCTCAGTTTTGTGTTTCAGCTCTGAGTTACTAGACATGACTTTGTGTAAGCTGTTTAATTCTCTAAGCCTCATATTTTCCATCTGTAAAATCCACTCATTCATTACACATACTTATTGAATTCCTACCATTTTCATTATCATTATAATTACCATCATTCTGTTCAGACTCACGTGAGGTACATATTTATGTCACTGGGTTTGACTAAAATGATTACAGAGCATTCAGTTGGTTGGGGTAAAACATACATAGCAAAGCCACAGCTCAGGTGGGAAGAGTAAGGTCAACCTAACAGTAGCGTGCCTCTTTTCAATATTACCATAGCACTCTCTGCTTATTAGCATGGTAGCATTTTTCAAAATGTTTAGTGTTTGTGAATTTATGCCCCTCCTCCTTGACTTAAAGTCAGGGGCTATATTATTCATTTCTTTATTTCCAGGTCTTGGTAAATACCATGCACAATATGGTAGAGTTTAATGAATGGTTTTTAAGTGAGTAAATGAATGAATGAATAATGAAGTGTAGGTAGTGAGAGTTAGGAAAAACAATAAGACAAAATAAGAAAACAGAGAAAAAAATCAACCTGGAGGATATGCTCCACCCTCTAGCCAACCACAGAATATCTGTAAAACAGAACTCATTTGGGAGGGGGTTGACAGAGAGACACCTGTGTTTGAATTTTGCGCTGTAAAGTTTGGTGCAGTAGTAATCAAAGGACAGAAATTATAAGCTCAGGAGTAACAGGGATGCCATAACTCTAAAGGAAGTAATTCAGAAAACTGTATTGTTATCAACAACATAAAAAACAACCGGTGTTGGGGTGCCTGGGTGGCTCAGTGAATTAAGTGTCTAACTCTTGGTTTCAGCTTGGGTCATGATCTCGCAGTTTGTCTAAACTGTCAGCATGGAGGAGGGCCTGGGTGGCTCTCAGATGGTTAAGCATCCGACTTCAGCTCAGGTCATGATCTCACAGTTCGTGAATTCAAGCCCCACGTCGGGCTCTGTGCTGACAGCTCAGGGCTTGGAGCCTGCTTCGGATTCTGTGTCTCCCTCTCTTTCTCTATCCCTCCCCACTCATCCTCTATCTCTGCCTCTCAAAAATACATAAACATTAAAAAATTTTTTAAACTGTCAGCATGGAGCCCACTTGGGATTTTCTTTCTTCCTCTCTCTTTCCCATCTTCCGCTTGCACATGCTCTCTCTCTCTCTCTCTCTCTCTCTCTCTCTCTCTCTCTCAAAATAAATAAATAAACTTTGGGGGAAAAAAAGAAACAACAGGTGTTAGCAAGGATGCAGAGAATGGGGAATACCTCCTGCACTGTTTGGTGGGAATGCAAAGTAGTGCAACCCCTCTGGAAAACACTATGAAGCTTCCTCAAAAGTTTAAAAATAGAACTACCCTACGATCCTATAATTGCACTACTAGGTATTTACCCAAAGAATACAAAAATACTAACTAAAAGGGATACATGCACCCCAATGTGCATAGTAGCATTATCTACAATAGCCAAACTGTGAAAATAGCTCAAGTGTTCATTGACTGATGAATGGATAAAGAAAATAGTGTGCATACATACAATGGAATATTGCCATCCATAAAAAGGAATGAAATATTGCCATTTACAATGAAGTGGATGGAGCTAGAGTATTATGCTAAGCAAAGTAAGTCAGAGAAAGAGAAATACCATATGATTTCACTAATATGTGGAATTTAAGAAAAAAAAAACAAATGAACATAGGGAAAGAAAAAGAGAGGGAAATAAACCAAGAAACAGACTCTTAAATGTAGAGAACAAACTGATGGTTACCAGAGGGGAGGTGGGGAAGGGAGGATATGGGTGAAATAGATGACAGGGATTAAGGAGTGCAACTGTTGTGATGAACACCAGGTATTGTATGGAAGTGTTGAATCACTAAATTATACATCTGAAACTTGAATAAGTGAAAGAAGGCAAGCAAGCAAGCAAAAAGAAAGAAGAAAGAAAGAAAGAAAGAGAAAGAAAGAAAGAAAGAAAGAAAGAAAGAAAGAAAGAAAGAAAACTTGTGGTTTTTTTATTGAACTTCAAGCAATTATAGACGGAGATGAAGCACTTCCTTCCCTTTGAATATATTAGCACTGACACTAGGAAATGGCCATTCTTGCTGAGCCAGAGTGAAAGACAAAAGCAGGAAAATATGACTATGACATAGA
Source organism: Lynx canadensis (assembly GCF_007474595.2). Classification (NCBI taxonomy): domain Eukaryota; kingdom Metazoa; phylum Chordata; class Mammalia; order Carnivora; family Felidae; genus Lynx; species Lynx canadensis. The sequence goes on along the minus strand of NC_044305.1, from coordinate 127,021,097 downwards.
ACCAAGTCAATCAATGTACAAACGGATTTCCCCAAGAAGACAGAACTCAAGCCAATCAAAGCTAAGCTTCATCAGTACTTTGTAAATAGAACTGAGCATTTGGCTTATGGCCACATCACTCCAATCTCTGCCCCTGTCTTCATATTGTTTCCTTTTCTACATATCCTCCTCTTCTTTGGTGGAAATAGGAATTGATTGAAAACTAACACAAGAGAAGTTTTTGGGTGCGATAATGAACATGTTCTACAACTGGATTGTGAATATGGTTGCAGAACCCTACATTTACTAAATACCATTGAATTATACACTTAAATAGGTGAATTTTATAAGTTATACTTCTGTGGAGTTTACAAATTAAATTTAAAATTAATAATTTTATTTTGTTAAGAGATGTTAAAAAATCAAATTACAAACAACAGAATCAGAGATGATATAGCCATCAAAGTATTTATAATCAGAATATATTTTTATATATTTTTAAAACTCCTAAAGTCTGAAAAAAAACCTGGCAGGTAATTTTTTAAGGTATAATTAACCTCCAGTGTTATCTTAGTTTCAGGTAGCAGGTGATTTTTGTAATGGATAAAAGGAGAATACTTTGCAAAAGGGAATGTCTGAATAGCCAATAAATATATGAAAAGTTGTTCAACTTCCTCAGCTATCAGGAGATTACAGGTAAAAGCACACTGCAATACCATTACACTCCCATAATAGTGGCTAAAATGAAAATGATAGTCGATACCAACCATCGGCGAAGATTTGAATCATAGGAACTCTCATATATGTGAATAAATTGGTACATTTTGGAAAATCATGTTGGGCTACCTAATAAGCTAAACAACAATACCCATGACACAGCAACTCTATTTCTACTTGATATATACCTTATAGAAATGTATATGTATGTTCACCTAACAACATGTCTGAGAATATTCACAGAAATAGTATTAATAGTATCAAACTAATGACTGTACAAATATATGGATAATGCACTTTGTTATATGCATACAATGGAATGTTCTACCGCAATGACAATTAATGAGTTATTTCTTCATGCAAGGAGTGTTATGTAGTGATCTATTGGAGGCATGAGAAGAGCCTTTGGAATGCTAATGATGTTCATTTCACAGTATGAGTTGTGGTTATATGGGTGTTTACTTTGTGATAATTCACCAAGATGTAGAGTTATGACTTACATATATAACTGTGCATATGTCATACTTTACTAATGACGCTCAATTGGAAAAGAATGCGTGGTGGCATGCCCAGGCCAAACAACTATGTAGTGTAAATCACAGACTCTCTTATCTCTGACACCTGATCTACTACCTTACCATGCCACTGTATTATCCAATACTATTATTTTTTTAAAAAGTTTGTATTCTGCCCATTTCTTCACTGGATTACTTGTTTTTCGGGTGTGGAGTTTGGTGAGCTCTTTATAGATTTTGGATACTAGCCCTTTGTCTGGTATGTCATTTGCAAATATCTTTTCCTATTCCGTGAATAGACACTTCTCTAAAGAAGACATCCAGATGGCCAACAGGCACATGAAAAGATGCTCAACATCACTCCTCATCAGGGAAATACAAATCAAAACCACACTGAGACATCACCTCATGCCAGTCAGAGTGGCTAAAATGAACAAATCAGGAGACTATAGATGATGGCGAGGATGAGGAGAAACAGGAACCCTCTTGCACTGTTGGTGGGAATGCAAACTGGTGCAGCTGCTCTGGAAAACAGTGTGGAGGTTCCTCAAAAAATTAAAAATAGATCTACCGTATGACCCAGCAATAGCACTGCTAGGAATTTGCCCAAGGGATACAGGAGTGCTGATGTATAGGGGCACTTGTACCCCAATGCTTATAGCAGCACTTTCAACAATAGCCAAATTATGGAAAGAGCCTAAATGTCCATGAACTGATGAATGGATAAAGAAATTGTGGTTTATATACCCAATGGAATACTCCATGGCAACGAGAAAGAATGAAATCTGGCCTTTTGTAGCAACATGGATGGAACTGGAGAGTGTTAATGCTAAGTGAAATAAGTCATACAGAGAAAGACTGATACCATATGTTTTCACTCTTATGTGGATCCTGAGAAACTGAACAGAAGACCATGCAGGAGGGAAGGGAAAAAAAAAGGTTAGAGAGAGAGGGAGCCAAAACATAAGAGACTCTTAAAAACTGAGAACAAACTGAGGGTTGATGGGGGTTGGGAGGGCGGGGAGGGTGGGTGATGGGTACTGAGAAGAGCACCTGTTGGGATGAGCACTGGGTGTTGTATGGAAACCAATTTGACAATAAATTTCATATTTAAAAATAAATAAATAAAATAAAAATAAATTTAAAAATTAAAAGTTTGTATTCATTTTGAGACACAGAGAAAGAGAGAGAAGGGGGAAGGGGCTGAGACAGAGAAAGGGAGAGAGAATCCCAAGTAGGCTCCATACTGTCAGCGCAGAGCCTGATGCAAGACTCAAACCCACAAACCATGATGTTGTGACTTGAGCCAAAATCAACAATCAGATGCTTAACCCACCGAGCCACCTAGGTGTCCCCCCAATACTATTTTTAATATAGTCAAGTCAGCTTCTAAAATTTAAGTTCATGATAAAAAGTAATAATGTTCTTTGTAATATTTGCTAATACATTATTGTGGTTGGGTTCATTTATTTTTTCTTGATTCTATCTTAGAATTGTTTTCTATTCATAACCTATAGGGAAATACCTTACTCTAACAGTTAATTCTATATCATAACATAAAGCTGTGTGTATAAGTAAATTCTATTAAATATTAATCCTTGAGACTTTATCATCCAATCTTTTCCTTAAATTTTATAGGTAATATCTTGATTTTGAAATTTTTTTATCTGCTGATAATAGTATGTCTTGATACTCTCTTTCATTGACTATATACACCTTATGGTCTGAATAATATAGATCTTACAAGAAAATGACAAATTTAAACTTTCAAATGTCTGTTTTGGTGGCTTATTCTATATTTCACTCAGGCTCACTAAAATTCTAAATTTAAAGCTTTATAAAAATTTCCTACATTATAGAAGATATCAATACTATTTTTTTAACTGGAAAAAATAAAACTGAATTCGTACTGTTTAACATGGATATTCATACAACTACATAATCTAAACTTGGTTATTCATATAATTAAATAATCTAAGCAACTATATATCCTGTCTGATATTGAGTCAATTATTTCAGTCCCTTTAGTTAAAGTGACAATATGATATATCGCTGTTATGATTCTTTCACATAGTTAAGCAAAGATATTACCTATTTTGACACTGAGAAATACTCTTTAGCTTTGTTCTACATTGATTTTACATCAGAGATTGCATAGTCCACCTCTTTCATCCAAACTAATAGAATTATGACTCAAAATATTAGGTCATACTATTTTACCAGGATTTCTTATCATAAGTGAATAGTATATGAAAAGAGAAAGTAATGGAATAGCAAATCTATTTAGTCATTCTTGGCACATAAACTTTTAGCAATACGTGAAAAATACTCTCCACTCTAACTCACAACTCTTGCATTGAATTTAAGTTAACATGGTGGGAGCAGTTTCTCATAACATCTGCAACCCTCTGTTGCACTATCCCTTTTCATGTCAGTAAATGTGAGCATGTTGAGGGCACCATGTGTAATTGATCTTTATACGCTTAGCACCCAACAAGGTGTATGGCACATAAAAAGTATTTAATAAATGATTGTTGTACAAATGTCCATTAGTTCTTCCAGAGCACATCTTCTTCCCCTCTGGAAATTTGTGAGCTCTTTCTGTACCTCATAACTTAGCAAATTTACCAAAACCAAAAGGGAAGACTAGTAAAACGGCAGACATGTAGCCAAACAACAATGCAATCACTGAGGGAGATAATCTCAAACCTCAGGACACATGTTACAATAGCTTCAGAGTCACCTAGATCTAGGCTTTGAATCTGAAATGCAGATAGTGAAGAAAGACTAAAGACTAATAAATAAAACAGTAAAATCACAAATCTATATACTGTCCCTTTCTTCCCTACAGTGCAAAGCTTTGAATTCATTTAATTCAACTTTCTCCAATTCTTTAGTCTTTAAAAGAAAAGAGGCCAATGATAATGCACATGTGCACGCGTGCGTGCGCACGCACACACGCACACACACGTGCACACACACACAAACTTATTAAGAATACGTTCGACCAAATATCTTACTGTAGATGCCCTGAGCACAGCAAGCATTTATCCTATGTTTAAGACTTGGTCCCTACTATAGATAAATGTTTGTGTCCCTTAAAATTTGTATGTGGAAACCTCATTCCCAATGTGATGATATTTGGAGGTGGGAACCATAGATCATGAGGGTGGAGCCCTCATGAATGGGATTAGTATCCTTGGAAAAGAAACTCCAGAGAGGTCCTTCATCCCTTCTGTTATGTGAGCACAAGTGAGAAGACAGCTGTCTATAATCCAGTTTTCAGGTCCTCACCAAACAATGAATCTTCTGGTGACTTGATTTTGGACTTATCAAAGACTTCATAATAGTGAAAAATAAACTCCTGTTATTATAAGCTACCGGGTCTCTGGTGCTATACATGAGAGGTATGTTACCTTATTTATATGTTTACCACATACTGTGATATTTGAAATGTTATATGCTGAAAAGGCCACTCTTTAGCTTTGTTCTACATTGATTTTACAGTAGAGATTGCACATTGCACCTCTATAGGCCTTTGATCCAAACTAATAGAATTATGACTCAAAATGATAGGTCATACAAGAAATTGGATTTGATGAATCATTCTTTCCTTGAGTTAACATCAATAAGAACTAATAAATAACAACAAGAAAACATACAATGATCTGTTCTCTTACTACCCTGGAAGGGATGGGAATTTCTGTCAGCTATAATAATTATAATAAAAGTGAATAATCTCATTTACTACAGTCTGGAGCTAAGTAATCTACACATGGATTGGAGAAATTATATCTGATGCTTCTGTTTTCAAAAGAAAACTGTATCTATGGGGAAAAGCCTCAAGGGAAACAGTGAGACGTCCTTAGTGTTAACAATCAGGCATAGTCTACATGATTGCTCTCAAAGATACTGTAAAGAGGATCCTTAGTCAAAGTGAGAGCAGACACAGAAAGACAAATTCTGTATAATGTCACTTATATGTGTAATCTAAAAACAACGAACTCATAAATACGGAGAAGACTGGTAGTTACCAGGGGCTGGCAAAATGGATGACGGTGGTCAAAAGTACAAACTTCCAATTACAAGATAAATAGGTTTGGGGGATGTAATGGTCGTCTCCCTTTCTGGGCATTATTTGTTCCATTGGGCACTTCTCTCAGAAGGATCTGAGATGGTCCAGACCAGCTCCCTCTGCCTCCTGGGGAAAACACAGAGTTAATTCTCTGTACAGTCCTCTAAATTTAGTCCTCTGACACAGGTTGCTTCTTCCAGACTCTCCTCTAGAGACAAATTTGGGAGCATAGCTTTGCCTTGGTACATGCCCCTTAAAAATTCTAAGGGACATGGGTCAATTAGAAAATTCTCAGTGTTTTTCTAAAGTTCCTTACATGCTCTCCCCTCCTGTATTGGTAAGGAAGAAGGTGGCAGAAACACACCATATATCAACAACTCTCTTACTCAAAAAAAAAAAAAATGCCTTCTCATCCAAAAAAGTTTCCCTTCTCAATTTAAGGTATTTTAATAACTTAATGTACCTTTAAGTAGATATTAAGATCTCAAAATTGAGATCTCAAATTTGAGGACTTCATTGGCGAGCTGATCTATTATCTTTGCTTTGTATTACTCTCAGTCTTTGGGACCTTTAGCCCAAAATAAATACAAAGAGTCTCATTTTGTTATCTTATTTTATATTGATGCAACACTAGTTCTCCCTCTTACTGCCAGCAAGAGAGGACCACCAACTTCACCCTGAGTCAGACTATTACTGATAAGTATTTGGGATGAAATGTGCCTTTCAGAATTGCTGCCACATTCCAATCAACTCTTATGTAAGCTTAATCTATCTCTCAATGACACTGGACCCAATTTAGCCTCCATAATAGGTGTCTTAGATACCTCTGGGGATGATAAAAACATAAGGAGAAGCCATCCTGGAGTAGATATAAACCCAACCAAGAGTGGATGTAAATGGAATCAGCTTGTGACTATCCAACTTCTATATTTAGCACCTAGCATAATGGCTGGCATAGAGTAGACACTCAATGCATTGTAGGTCTCTTCTCTACTGAATCTCATTTTTCAAATTAAGAAAATAATATACAATTTTTCCCATTTTCCCCAATTCCTCTGGAGAGAAAAATCATGAGATATCGCATATGCAAGAGCACTGTATACACTCTGTCTGTACATATATTCTACCCAGAAATATTTCATGAAACTAATTATCTGATAGAATGGGTTCAGAGCTCATTTTGAAAACAGGGTGAAATCCATATTTACTTCAACTGTGTGAAGAATGCACAGATGATAATATTTTCATTTAATGCCAGAAAAATAAGACTAAAGTGGCAACAGCCCTTACCCAAAGCCAAGCAAATTCAGGGGCAGACGGGTTAGTCAGTTCTTTACAGGTATTGTGAGTCCAACACTAGATAAAACGATGAGAAGAGCATGGTAAGACATCCTATGTTCCAACTTTAGGAAAAAGGCTAGCATTTACAGTTGATGCCCTGGTGATCCACTCTCCTTCTGATAAACATCTCTATCCATCAAGGTACTCATGAGCATAACTCTTGACCGAGGGATAACCATGCAATCTGTTTTCATCAAAGAAAGAAAAGATTGCCGGGGATTGGTACATAACTTAGTATAGCAAGACATTTACTGGGCCTTTGCAGCAATGCCATTTTACTTATAAACAGTTTAGAGGAGGAATATTTATGGCCCTTCGACCTCTCCCACTGGCCCTGAAAGAAATTGGATTTTCAACCAAACCCATTTACAGGGATAGAGCTATTCATTCTAATAAAACCACATGGTAAGTGCATTAAGTAAGGGAAAAAAATGTCTTTTGATGAACAGAGACATTATGCCCACAGGAATGGCAGCAGCCTCAGTGAAAGTTAAGCTTGGCTGCTTCTGGTCTCACTTGAAATTTTTCCAGTTCTTAAAGCATGGTAATACTACAATAGGCTGCTTTAGAGATGCACAAGTGTCATTAAGCAATAGGCCCAATTTCAGCCTTGATACTTGGGGCATGAGGTGATGTATGATGAAAAATGCCACAACCCCTTAAGAGGAACTTGAACTTCTAATATATATACCTCTAGTACCAAATTCACAGGAAAATGATACCAAAATGTATGTAATATGATACTTATCTTTGAGAAATACTTTATCTATCTGGAGAGAAGAGACCAGCATATGCAGTATACAGCATTACAAAATTAAGCACAACTGGAAGTTAAAAAAACAGACTGTCAACTATTAGAATTCAGATGAATTTCCCTAACCTATGGCAGTGAGATCTGTGAAAAGAATATAAATTCAAAAACGTTTGGAGGAAATATGGACTGAGCTTAGCAATTGACACATGATGGGGCACCTGGGTGGCTGTCGGTTAAGCGTCTGACTTCAGCTCAGGTCATGATCTCATGGCTTGTGGGTTTGAGCCCCATGTCAGTCTCTGTGCTGACAGCTCAGAGCCTGGAGCCTGCTTCAGATTCTGTGTTTCCCTCTCTCTCTCTGCCCCTCCCTTGCTCGTGTGCTCGCTCTCTCTCTCTCTCTCTCTCTCTCTCTCTCAAAAATAAATAAACATAAAACATTTAAAAAAAAGAAATTGATATGTGAGAAAGAAGAAGATATTAATGATCACACCCTTGTTCCTGACTGAACAGAATTAATGAATGGTGGTGACATTCACTGAGACATGGAAAACTGAACGAAAATTGGGAGGAAAAATAATGAGTTAATTTAGATGTGCTGAGTTGCAATGTTCTATGGGTCATTCAAAAACATCCAACAGTGGTCTGGTGACATAAATAAAGTCCAGTGGGCATATATATATGCTGAAGATGAAGAGCTCATGGTTGCCAGGGAAATAAGGTTAGCTCTGAATATTTAAACCTTTGCTTTTTACTTTTGAGATTATAGGAGTTAATCTCTTGTGACTTTACCAAGCTTTAACCTTGTTTTTAAAGAAAGATGTGTTATATTTAACAATATGTAGAAGAAATATAGTAATAATTCATATGTTGCTTAAGGAAAGGCATTCTGAATTATACCTAATTGTCCAATCATCTGTAACTGTCTCCTTAAATTCTTTTTTAGTGCTCTCTGGCAACACTTCGGGAATAAAGTCCCTAAAAGGAATAAAAGCTGCCAGGTAGCATATAAATCTAGGCTTTCCAACTTGGGGAAGGCAAAGAAATATTTGGCAAGAATTCAGTTTATTGTGCCTGCTGGTGTAGGAGCTATCATGCTCTGGAATTGGGGTCGCTCATCCAAGTACTAATCAGTGGAGTATAGGTAGTGACATTTCTGCTGGGTGAGCCACAAGCAGCAGGAGAAGCAAAGAATATAAATAAAACAAAAAGACAAGCAGCAATACACACACACACACACACACACACACACACACACACACATTTCAGCCTGCAGAGACTAGGTTTTAAATGGTCATGGAAAGGTCTAAGCTTGGAGAAGATGGGGCAAAGAAATCATACATTAGGCAGAAAAATGGGACTATGAGAATACATGACAAGAAGCAGTTGCTTCTTTATCTTTATACAAAAGTCCTCCAATTTCCCTAGGTGCTGGAAACCAAAACCAATTTCCTTGCTAATCAGCAAAATGAAAGAGCAAGTCTATATGCATTATGAAGAGAAAATTCCAGTTTTTCTCTACATATATAAGCAGTTGATGAACTAAACCAAGCAGAATGAGTAGGGGGAGGGGTGGTGGTATGAAGTATCTTGAGAAATACTAACATAGGAGACATGGACAGAGAATAAGATGCCTGCAAACATATTCCAAGAGGAAATAACGGGACTTAACTGAAATTAAAACAATAAACTGCTGGCTAATAAGAAGCCTTAGGGGACCAGATCTAATTATGAATAAGAGTGTTATTAAAATATTATTTGTATATAATTAACGAAACAAGACCATAATTCAGTGTGTAATGTACAAAAAGGTGAGATTTGAGGACTGTGAATGCAGAAAAGTACTCAAAAGGACAAGATGAATCTCTATCATTTCAAAAGGAAAGAAGAAAAACAGATTACTCCACCTCTGGGGCTATCAGGCTTTTTTTTTTTTTTTTTTTTTTTTTGAGAGAGAGAGCGAGAGTGTGTGAGTTGGGGAAAGGAACAGAGGGAGACAGAGAGAGAATCCCAAGGAGGCTCCACGCTCAGGGTGAGCCCAACTCAGAGTTTGATCCCACGACCCTGGGATCATGACCTGAGCCAAAATCAGGAGTCAGATAATCAACTGAGTGAGGTACCCAGGTGCCCCCAGAGAAAGATTTTTTAACTTGGCTGCTTAGACATAACAAAGTTTAAACAAGCAGTGTTTATGATAAATGCGGAATGCATGGATTCTTGCCAAATGAAAAGTCAGATGCTAGCTCAGTGAATATGAAGTGTTGGTACCAAAGGAAATGCGAGATGTTTGTGCTACAACTGGGAAGTGAGAAAGAATATTTGACCACAACCACGACTCATGAAGATTGATATGAGTTATGCTGGGAGTAAGAATGAAACGTTATTTCTCTCCCAATGGAAAAATAAGGAAGCCATTGGTCAATGCAGAATGTTCAGATATGGGTCAATATGTTTTCCTATGAGGTCCTCTATAAGCCAATAAAGCAACATAACCCTGTGTTCTGGGGAAGAGAATGGAATCATTGAATTTGGATACCCATTTCTGTCCCCACTCAGTGATACCATGTAGACTAGAAAAATAAAGGGATAAAGTGACCTGGTTTGCAAAAATGGCATTCAAAATATTTCTTAGCTTATAGGTCATAGACCCCAACCAATCAGAAGAGGCCAAGAAGAATGTACATAAGCCATGAATACCTGCTACATCCATACCAGTGAGGACCAGTGGAATTTCTACCCTGTGAGTTTTATTTGCTCCTCAAGGTCACAATGGGTGGATGAGACTGTTACTATGCTTCTAAAGGAACTTTTGCTTCTAAGGAAGCTAAGCAAACCTTGCTGCCATATTATTTCTCTATTAATATCTTTGTAAATCTCATGTTAATGGGATTGTTAACAGTAGAATTCTTCCAGCTCAATGACAACAAACCTGCTGCCAGTTCCTGCCAAACACATCTCTGAAACTTTTGATCATTCCTTATATTTTCATTTGCATTTACTTCTCCATTGTCATTACTTTCTTGGACTTTTCTATCCATACCCAGCTGATTTTTCTATCTATATTTCTTACCTCTTCCATTCATCCTTCATACTGCCACAAGAAAGGAATGCTAAAAATATTAATGATATGCATAAAAATACTCACTTTATAAAAATGAAAGGCACATTTCTCTTCATGGGACTCAAAACTTATTTAAAAATTGGTTTGAACCTTCCTTTTCACCTGCAACCTTTACTGCTACTTAATTCTCCATCACCCCAATGCTCCATCATCTTTTCGAGTTTGAGGGCTGAATAACTCCTAGCTCTCCAAAGAGCACTTTGCTTATGCACTCATGTAATTTTTATGTGGGCTTTGTTTCCCAGCCCTTAGATATTTTGAAAACTTCATGACTGTTCTAAATTATTCACTTCCTCTTTCTGTAACAAGATCATACCTTCCTGCCACACTGACATCAGGCTTGGCTATGTGATTTGTTTGGCCAATGAATGTGAGCAGAAGTAATATTTCTTTGCAGAAGGTTTAAGAGTCATGACATAATCCTGACACCACTCTTTTCCTTTTGCAGTGAGACTAGCATGTCCCAATTAGAGGCTGCTCCCTCAGCTTGGATGACAGAATGAAACTGGGTGGAACAGAGCTGCAGTGGATTCACACAACATGAAGAATAGGCTTGATTAATTTTGTAAGTTATTCAGCAAAAAAAGACTGTTGCAGAGATCTCATTAAATAAGGTCCAAATATCATTTCCAGGTCTGTGGCAATTCAAACTGCTGCCTAGGTTCTCATGCCTCCCTTCCTCTTACATAGTCCTCTCTACAATTCACTTCAATGAGTGTTACCTAGATTCTGTCCCATGTAAAACCCAGTCCTGAAGTCGAGCCCCTTCACAGTTCTCTGGAACAAATCTAATCATATTCAGAAGTCCATGAGTGTGGAAAGTTTGGATGGCTGAGTGACTGGATTACAGCTCACAGTACACAGTCTTCTGTTGACACCCTTTCAGCTCCTCATACTCCACAGCCTTCTAAAACCTTGCTACAAATCAGGACCCTCTCCACCATCCACAGTGCTCCCCTAGAAAGGTAAGTAAGCACCATGCTCCTATGGCATCTCTGTCTTGGCATAGCCCCTCAGAGCAGCCTGTTTTCTCCCAGATTTATTCCCATCAACTATTTAAACCAAAATTTCATTTGATCTGAAATTATATTTTAATGCTATCACCACTAAAGTCCTACCCGAGGAGATAATATCTAACATCGTACCAGACTTTTCCATTGTAAAAGCACTTTCAAGTCCATTATCTTATCATTTCATCTCTATTTGGCCTCAGTCACTGTGGAGGTAAGTGCCATGACTTAAATATTACATGGAATCTGTAGCTCTCAGCACAGTACCCACCACATGGTGGGTACTCAGTCAATATCTGTGGGTGAATGATGAATAAATGAAAGCATGAACACAACTATTAAGTGACAAGTCAATAATCATATCTTCTAAGGGACAGAACAGGGATTTCAGGTCACGTCTCAGATTCCAGTGGCCATGGCCTTATTACACTGTGCTTCTCACATGAACTTCCAGCCCTTTCACTGTGGAAGGGTGCAAACAGAGGTAGAGTGAACACAGTCTAATGATTTAAAGAGAGGGCCAAATATCGGATAAGTATTGGACTAAAAGCTTTTAACATGTTTTCCAATCTGCACTTTCAATGAGAAGTCTAAGAATACTCTGAGATTTTCTATAGGTATCTGTAAAATGGAATTTTTCCTCTACAGTGTGTTTTGTTTACCTATATGAAACTGTGTGAATGCAGATCATATAAATTCAGCATATCTGGGTGTTCCAAAGGGACAACCTAAATTGAGATGTCAAAGTCATAAATTCTACCAGCAAACACTTTCTTCCTCACTCTGCAATGATAGATGACAAGTTGTTTCTGTCTGTTAAATAATTCATCCTCTTCAGTGTTTACAAGTTACAAACATAAGAGGATTTACACTTTGATAATCACACTAAACTCGACATTTTGAAAGCCTAGACTCAGTTTTTATAAATGAATAGGCTTATTATTTCCTAGCTGCTGTTGTCACAGAAGGAATGTAATCATCATTCTCTCCTAGAAACGCATAATTTGGAGTCATACAATCTGTGTGAAGGTTTTATCTCAACTACGTATTGATTGTTAGACCTGGAGCATGGCATAAAGTTTCAGGTTTGTGATCTCTGAAGTAGTATGAATAATGAACATAACTGAGCAGTGAGGATAAAATGAGATAAGATGGTGGCTTTCAAACTCTCATTTTATCAAGATTCAAGGGTGAGGAGAGGCCAAGCCGGAGAAGCCACAGACTCCACCCATCCTCCACTGCTCAGACCAGAGAAAGCCAGATTTTAACTTTGCTGATCTCAGCTGTGAGCCCTCAAATTCCCAGTTCAATTATTTGCTGACCACATCAGTAGTTGTTTCCATTAGGAACACTCCCTCACAATTGTCCAACACTGTAGAGATATGAATCTCATTTCTAAACCTTACATGATACCAGAAAATTATCTTTCCCACTTGGATGCTGAAAGACTGAGTCCCTAAAAGATTAAGTGACTTGCCATGGTTTCCAAGATGAGGCAGCGTTCGCTCCCAACCAGGGAGGTGTGCTCTTCCTGTAGCTCCGGGCAGCCTTCACCGTCCTGTTTTCTCTAATACTCAAGATACCATCTTTAATTTGAAAACTGTTTGCCTTTTCAGATGACCTATGTTCTCACAATAAACAAGCCAGATTCTCATTTTTCTTCAAAGAATGAAATTTCAGGCTTATCTTAAGGAGAAGGTGAAAGCATCAATTCAAAATCTGATATGACTTATAGCATAGCCTATGTTTCTGTTTCTAAGGCCACAAAGAACACATTGTCTCCAGAATATGGAGATAGTCATCCCAGCCCCAGCAGAGCACACGAGGAGGGACATCTGTCCCTCGATGGGAACAATAAATGTACTAGCAACAAGTATCACCTGATTTTCCTATTGACACTAACATTTTTCTCATTTAAGAGGAGAAACTATATGGATTTTTTTTAAGTTAATATATTCTGTCCTTCTCATCCATATCCCAAATGCCTTTCCATGGGTATACTGAGACATTTTCTCTACTTACCGAATTCCTTAATTCATCCAATTTATTAAACAAGTACCTATCCTATGCTGGACAAGGGGCTAGGCACTGTGAATACCAAATTTATAAAAGTCAGTTCCTGCCATCAAGGCATTTGCAATATGGCTAGAAAGAAGTAACTTGTATAAATAAAAAACAGAATGAGAGAAGTATGTGAGAGAGAGGTACAAAGAATTATAGGAATCAGCAAGTAAAGACTACTTTGACCGAGGTAATCAGCAGCAGTTTCTGGGGTGAGACAGTCTGGTGCTGCAAGTTCATGAGTACATGGACCCTCACTTGGTAAAAATGAGGGTGGGGGAGGGGGTTATTCATGTTGGAAAGAACGATAAGGCCAAGGAGACAGTCTTAAAAGGAGCGAAATATCCTTTTAGAAGTTAGGGAGTCTAGATTTCATTTTAGCTCCAACATTTTCATCAGCTATATCACCCAAGCTGTATGATCTTGGACAAGTTATTTGATTTTCCTTTACCTTAATTCAATTAATCATTTTTAAAATAGAAAGTAGAATAGATGTCATCATAAAAATATGGATCTTCAAACATCATTTTGCTTGAGTTTTGGGGTCTATTTTTAAAGGTCCCTGATAATACTTATTGTTAACTTAGACACATTCATTGGCATAACTTATAGAGTTCAAAAAATTGGGCCAATATGAGTGAAGTGAGAGATAAATAAAAGAAGAAAAACATTTATTTATTTAATTAATTAAAATTTAGTTGGCTAACATACAGTGCAATATTGGTTCCAGGAGTAGAATTCAATGATTCATCACTTACATACAACATCCAGTGCTCATCACAAGGGTCCTCCTCAATGCCCATCACCCATCTAGCCCATCTCCCATCTACTTCCCTCCATTAACCCTCAGTTTGTTCTCTATTGTTAAGAGCCTCTTTATCCCCCACTTCCCATGTATTCATCTATTTTGTTTCCTAAATTCCACATATGAGTGAAATCACATGGTATTTGTCTTTCTGATTGACTTATTTCACTTAGCATAATACATTATAGCTCCACCCATGCCATTGCAAAGGGCAAGATTTCATTCTTTTTAATGGTTGAGTAATATTCCATTGTGTATATATACCATGTCTTCTTTATCCATTCATCAGTTCATGGACATTTGGGCTCTCTCCATATTCGACTATTGTTAATAATGCTTCTATAAACATTGGGGTGCACATACCACTGCAAATCTGTATTTTTGTATCCTTTGGGTAAATACCTAATAGAGCAATTGCTGGATCATAGGGTAGTTCTATTTTTAGTTTTAGAGAAACCTCCATACTTTTCTCCAGGGTGGCTGCACTAGTTTTCATTCCCGCCAGCAGTGCAAAAGTGTTCTCCTTTCTCTGCAGCCTCAGCGACACCCGTTGTTCCTTGTATTGTTAATTTTAGCCACTCTGAAAGGTGTGAGGTAATATCTCAGTGTGGTTTTGATTTCTATTTCCCTGATGATGAGGGATGTTGAGCATCTTTTCAGTGTCTATTAGCCATCTGGATGTCTTTGCAAAAGTGTCTACTCATCTCTTCTGCCCATTTCTTACTTGGGTTGTTTTTTGGGTGTTGAGTTTGATACATTCTTTATAGATTTTGGATACTAATTCTTTATCAGACATGTTGTTTGCGAATATCTTCTCCCATTCCCTAGGCTGCTTTTGTGGATTGTTTCCTTTGCTGCACAGAACCTTTTTATCTTGATGAAGTCCCAATAGTTTATGTTTGCTTTTGTTTCCCTTGCCTTCCGCAACATGTTTAGTAAGTATAGTAAGTATAGTAAGTAAGAAGTTGCTCCAGCCAAGGTCAAAGAGGTTGCTGCCTGTGTTGTCTTCTAGGATCTTGATGATTTCCTGCTTCACATTTAGGTATTTCATTCATTTTGAATTTATTTTTGTATATGGTCCAGTTTCATTCTTACGCATGTTGCCATCTAATTTTCCCAACACTATATATTGAAGATACTGTCTTTAGAGACAGGAAGGGAGATGGCGGCATAAGAGGACTCTGGACTCACCTCGTCCTGCTGATTGCTTAGATTCCACCCACACTGGCCTAAATAACACAGGAAAATTCCAGAAGACTAGCAGAATGAACTCTCCAGAGCCAAGGGTAGACAAGAGGCCCACGGAAGAGGGTAGGAAGGGAGGAGAGGTGGTGCATGCTATATAGACTGGTGGGAGGGAGCTGGAGCAGTGGAGGGGCAGTCCTCTGGGTAAGGCAGGGCCCCCAAAGCCTGGCTTGTGAAAGCAGAGGGGCCAGATTGCATGAGTTCTGACAGCCAGCAGGACTTAACATCTGGAATGTTAAAAGTCAACAGCTCTATTCTCGGAGAGTGGGGAGGGCAAGAGGACGCCAGGAAGGAGAGCTGTTGACTCCAGGAAGAAAAGAGCTCAGCGGGGAACAAAGGCACTGGAAAGCACCATCTCCCTCTCCCATTCCCCAGCCGAAACCCCAAAGGGAACCATTTCACTGAACTTGCTCGCACTGCGCAAACACACAACGCTGTGCTTCTGTGGATCCATCCCTCCAACGGGTCTGCCTCCTTCCCGGTGCTGCAGGGCCCCTCCTCAGTCGACCACTGAGGGCAAAGTGAGCTAAGCCTGCCCCTCCCACCCCTGTGTACCTTGCAGATCCACCCTGTCTAATACACACTTGGCCAGATCCTATCGAAGCAGCACCACACACCTGGCAGTGTGCAAGCAGCCCAGACAGGGGCCACACCACTCCACAGTGGGTTTTGCCCCTGGGAGAGGGGAAGATAAGGTACGCACCAGTCTTACTGTGGCCCCAGCAATGGGCTAGGGGCAGACATCAGGTCTGACTGCGGCCCCACCCACCAACACAAGTTTCTCCAGACAGCATAGGGGAAGTGCCCTGCAGTTTGGAGCTACTACAGGGACTACCCAAAATGACAAAACGGAAGAATTCTCCTCAAAAAAAACTCCAGGAAGTAGTGACAGCTAACAAATTGATCAAAACCGATTTAAGCAATATAACGGAAGAAGAATTTAGAATAATAGTCATAAAATTAATCACTGGGCTTGAAAAAAAGCATACAGGACAGCAGAGAATCTATTGCTACAGAGACCAAAGGACTAAGAAATAGTCATGAGGAACTAAAAAAAAATGCTATAAATGAGATGCAAAATAAAATGGAGGCAGCCATAGCACGAATTGAAGAGGCAGATGAGAGAATAGGTGAATTCGAAGATAAAATTATGGAAAAAGAGGAATCTGAGAAAAAGAGAGAGAAAAAAAATCCAGGAGCATGAGGGGAAAATTAGAGAACTAAGTGATGCAATCAGACGGAACAATATCCATATCATAGGAATTCCAGAAGAAGAGAGAGAAAGGGGCTGAAGGTGTACTTGAACAAATCATAGCTGAGAACTTCCCTGATCTGGGGAAGGAAACAGGCATTGAAATTCAAGAGGCACAGAGAATTCCCTTCAGACGTAACTTGAATTGATCTTCTGCATGACATATCATTGTGAAACTGACAAAATACAAGGATAAAGAAAAAATTCTGAAAGCAGCTAGGGATAAACAGGCTCTAAAGTATAAAGGGAGACCCATAAGACTAGTGGAAGACCTATCTACTGAAACTTGGCAGGCCAGAAAGGAATGGCAGAAAAACTTCAATGTGATGAACAGTAAAAATATGCAGCCAAGAATCCTTTATCCAGAAAGTCTGTCATTCAGAATAGGAGAGATAAACGTTTTCCAAGCAAACAAAAAATGAAGGAATTCATCACCACTAAACCAGCCCTACAAGAGATCATAAGGGGGACTCTGTGAGTGAAATGTTGCAAGGACCACAAAGAACCAGAGACATCACTACAAGCGTGAAACCTACAGATATCACAATGACTCTAAACCCATATCTTTCCATAATAACACTGAGTGTAAATGGACTAAACGCTCCAACCAAAAGACATAGTGTAACATAATGGATATAAAAAAAAACAAGACCCATCTATTTGCTATCTACAGGAGACTCATTTTAGACCTGAGGACACCTTCAGATTGAAAGTGAGGGAATGGAGAACTGTCTATCATGCTTCTGGAAGTCAAAAGAAAGCTGGAGTAGCCATACTTATATCAGACAAACTACACTTTAAATTAAAGGCTGTAACAAGAGATGAAGAAGGGCATTATATAATGATTATAGGGTCTATCCATCAGGAAGAGCTAACAATTATAAATGTCTATGCACTGAATACGGAAGCCCACAAATATATAAAACAATTAAACGCAAACATAAGCAACCTTACTGATAAGAATGTTGTAATTGCAGGGGACTTTAATACTCCACTTACAACAATGGATAGATAATCTAGACACAGGATCAATAAAGAAAAAAGACCCCTGAATGATACATTGGATCAGATGGACTTGACAGATATATTTAGAACTCTGCATCCCAAAGCAACAGAATATACTTTCTTCTCGAGTGCACATGGAACATTCTCCAAGATAGATCACATACTGGGTCACAAAACAGCCCTTCATAAGTATAAAAGAACTGAGATCATATCATGCACACTTTCAGACCACAATTCTATGAAACTTGAAATCATCCACAGGAAAAAGTCTGGAAAACCTCCAAAAGCATGGAGGTTAAAGAAAACCCTACTAAAGAATGAATGGGTCAGCCAGGCAATTAGAGAAGAAATTAAAAAATATATGGAAACAAATAAAAATGAAAATACAACAATCCAAATGCTTTGGGATGCAGTGAAGACAGTCCTGAGAGGAAAATACACTGCAATCCAGGACTATCTCAAGAACAAGAAAAATCCCATGGGAATGCAAGCTGGTGCAGCCACTCTGGAAAACAGTATGGAGGTTCCTCAAAAAACTAAAAATGGAACTACCCTATGACCGAGCAATTGCACTACTAGGCATTTATCCATGGGATACAGGTGTGCTGTTTCAAAGGGACATATGCACCCCCATGTTTATAGCAGAACTATCAACAATAGCCAAAGTATGGAAAGAGCCCAAATGTCCCTGTATGGATGAATGGATAAAGAAGATGTGGTATATATATATACAATGGAGTATTACTTGGCTATCAAAAAGAATGAAATCTTGCCATTTGCAACTACATGGATGGAACTGGAGGGTATTACGCTAAGTGAAATTAGTCAGTCAGAGAAAGACAAAAATCATATGGCTTCACTCATATGAGGACTTTAAGAGACAAAACAGATGAACATAAGGGAAGGGAAACAAAAATAATATGAAAACGGGGGGAGGGGGACAAAACAGAAGAGACTCATAAATATGGAGAACAAGCTGAGGGTTACTGGAGGGGTTGGGGGAGGGGATATGGGCTAAATGGGTAAGTGGCACTAAAGAATCTACTCCTGAAATCATTGTTGCACTATATGCTAATTTGGATGTAAATTTTAAAAATAAAAAATAAAATTAAAAAAAGAAACAAAAAATCCCAAATACAAAATCTAACAGCACACCTAAAGGAAATGGAAGCAGAACAGCAAAGGCACCCCAAACCCAGCAGAAGAAGAGAAATAATAAAGATCATAGCAGAAAGAAACAATATAGAATCTAAAAAACTGTAGAGGAGATCAATGAAACCAAGAGTTGATTTTTTGGAAAAATAAACAAAATTGATAAACCTCTAGCCAAGCTTCTCAAAAAGTAAAGGGAGAGGACACACATAGATAAAATCATGAATGAAAATGGAATTATTAAAACCAATCCCTCAGAAATAAAGCAATTATCAGGGAATACTATGAAAAATTATATGCCAACAAACTGGACAACTTGGAAGAAATGGACAAATTCCTAAGCACCCACACACTTCCAAAACTCGAACAGGAAGAAATAGAAAACTTGAATAGACCCATAACCAGCAAAGAAATTGAATCAGTTATCAAAAATCTCCCAACAAATAAGAGTCCAGGACCAGATGGCTTCCCTGGGGAATTCTACCAGACATTTAAAGCAGAGATAATACCTATCCTTCTCAAGCTGTTCCAAAAAGTAGAAAGGGAAGGAAAACTTCCAGACTCATTCTATTAAGCCAGCATTACTTTGATTCCCAAACCAGACAGAGACCCAGCAAAAAAAGAGAACTACAGGCCAATATCCCTGATGAATATGGATGCAAAAATTCTCAAGATACTAGCAAATAGAATTCAATAGCATATAAAAAGAATTATTCACCATGATCAAGTGGGATTCATTCCTGGCCTGCAGGGCTGCTTCAACATTCGCAAATCAATCAATGTCATACATCACATTGATAAAAGATAAGAACCATATGATCCTGTCAATCTGCAGAAAAAGCATTTGACAAAATTCAGCATCCTTTTTAATAAAAACCCTCAAGAAAGTTGGCATAGAAGGAACATACTTAAACATCATAAAAGCCAATTATGAAAAGCCCACAGCTAATATCATCCTCAATGGGGAAAAACTGAGAGCTTTTCCCCTGAGATCAGGAACATGACAAGGATGTCCACTCTCACCAGTTTTTTAACGTAGTGTTGGAAGTGTTAGCTTCAGCAATCAGACAACAAAAGGAAATCAAAGGCATCAAAATTGGCAAAGATGAAGTCAAGCTTTCACTTTTTGCAGATGACATATTATATATGGAAAACCTGATAGACTCCACCAAAAGTCTGCTAGTACTGATACACAAATTCAGCAAAGTCGCAGGATAAAAAATTAATGTACAGAAATCAGTTGCATTCTTATATATTAATAATAAATCAACAGAAAGACAAATACAGAAACTGATCCCGTTCACAATTGCACCAAAAATCATAAAATACCTAGGAATAAACAAAACCAAAAATGTAAAAGATCTGTATGCTAAAAACTATAGACAGCTTATGAAGGAAATTGAAGAAGATACGAAGAAATGGAAAAACATTCCTTGCTCATGTATTGGGAGAATAAATATTGTTAAAATGTCAATACTACCCAAAGTGATCTACATATTCAATGCAATCCCAATCAAAATTGCACCAGCATTCTTCTCAAAGCTAGAACAAGCAATCCTAAAATTTGTATTGAACCACAAAAGACCCCAAATAGCCAAAATAATATTGAAGAAGAAAACCAAAGTGGGAGGCATCACAATCCCAGACTTTAGCCTCCACTACAAAGCTGTCATCATCAAGACAGCATGGTATTGGCACAAAAACAGGCACATAGACAAATGGAATAGAATAGAGACCCCAGAATTGGGCCCACAAATGTATGGCCAACTAATCTTTGACAAAGCAGGAAAGAGTATCCAATGGAAAAAAGACAGTCTCTTTAACAAATGGTGCTGGGAGAACTGGACAGCAACATGCAGAAGAATACAACTGGACCACCTTCTTACACCATTCACAAAAAATATACTCAAAATGGATGAAGGACCTGAATGTGAGACAGGAAACCATCAAAACCCCAGAGGAGAAAGCAGGAAAAAAACTCTCTGACCTCAGCTGCAGCAATTGCTTACTCACCACATCTCCAAAGGCAAGGGAATTAAAAGCAAAAATGAACTACTGGGACCTCATCAAGATAAAAAGCTTCTGCACTGCAAAGGAAACAATCAACAAAACTAAAAGGCAACCAACGAAATGGGAAAAGATATTTGCAAATGACATATCGGACAAAGGGCCAGTATCCAAAATCTATAAAGAAATCACCAAACTCCCCACTTGAAAAACAAATAATCCAGTGAAGAAATAGGCAGAAGACATGAATAGACGTTTCTCTAAAGAAAACATCCAGATGGTCAACAGGCACATGAAAAGATGCTCAACATCGGTCCTTATCAGGGAAAAACAAATCAAAACCACATTGCTATACCACCTCATGCCAGTCAGAGTGGTAAAATGAACAAATCAGGAGACTATAGATGCTGGAGAGGATGTGGAGAAAGGGGAACCCTCTTGCACTGGTGGTAGGAATGCAAACTGGTGCAGCTGCTCTGGAAAACAGTGTGGAGGTTCCTCAAAAAATTAAAAATAGATCTACCCTATGACCCAGCAATAGCACTGCTAGGAATTTACCAAGGAATACAGGAGTGCTGATGCATAGGGGCACTTGTACCCCAATGTTTATAGCAGCACTCTCAACAATAGCCAAATTATGGAAAGAACCTAAACACCCATCAACTGATGAATTGATAAAGAAGTTGTGGTTTATAGATACAATGGAATACTATGTGGCAATGAGAAAGAATGAAATCTGGCCATTTGTAGCAACGTGGATGGAACTGAAGAGTGTTATGCTAAGTGAAATAAGTCATACAGAGAAAGAGAGATACCATATGTTTTCACTCTTATGTGGATCCCGAGAAACTTAACAGAAGGCCATGGGCGAGGGGAAGGGGAAATACAAAGTTACAGAGAGGGAGGGAGCCAAACCAAAAGAGACTCTTAAAAAACTGAGAATAAACTGAGGGTTGATGGGGGGTAGGAGGGAGGGGAAAGCGGGTGATGGGCATTGAGGAGGTCATCTGTTGGGATGAGCACTGGGTGTTGTATGGAAACCCAATCTGACAATAAATTTCATATGTTAAAAAATGGAGATACTGTCTTTTTTCCATTGGATATTCTTTCCTTCTTTGTCAAAGATGAATTGACTATATATTTCTGAGTCCCTTTCTGGGTTTTTATTCTGTTCCATTGATCTATGTATCTGTTTTTGTGCCAGTACCATACGGTCTTGATAACTTCAGCTTTGTAATATATCTTGAAATGCAGCATCATGACATCTCCAGCTTCGTGTGTGTGTGTGTGTGTGTGTGTGTGTGTGTGTGTGTGTGTTTTCACAATTGCTTTGGCTATTCAGGGTCATCTGTGGTTCCAAACAAATTTTAGGATTGTTCGTTCTAGCTCTGTGAAGAATGCTGGTGGTATTTTGATAGGGATTACATCAAATGTACATAGACGTTTTAACAATGTTTGTTTTTCCAATCCATGAGCATGGAATACTTTTCCAATTCTTTGTGTCCTCTTCAAAGTCTGTAATTTAAAGACTATTTAAAAATTGGTGTTCCACACTGAAGCCAACTGTTATAAATGGCTACGGAAAAGATTACACTAGTTCCCATGAAAATAATGAATTAAATGAGAGTTCAAAACCTCAAAGGGAAGAGAATGAAGTTTTCCTATCTCTTTTAATATATGTGATACATGTTCCTATATTAGGAGGAAGTAATACTTGCAGTTCCACAGTGCAAATTAAATGATAAAAATTAGTATTAAAATAAAAGTTCTTTTGTGGAAATTGACAGGCTGGTTTTAAGGCATATATGAATATTCAAACAGTCAAGAATAGCCAAGATGGTTTGAAGAACAATGTCTGAGAATTTACTCTAAAGGATATCGAGATTTGTTATAAATCTACAAAAATTAATACATTTGTTGAGGTAAAGATGAACAAATACACCACTGGTATATTTCAGAATGAGCTCTGAAATCTCTTTTCCTGTCTCCACACTCTCTCACCAACCACCAGAGATATGGTTGTATAGTACAATAATTAGAACACAGCTCTGAAATAAGATTCCCAGGATTAGACTACCAGAGAGAACCAGAATGTTCTCACAGCCTTATCTAAGGCTTGTCTGTGACCCAGCAATGTTCTTAGAATGTGACACTAACTCTACGTCACACTCTCAAAGACACTCTTCAAATTAGAATAGAATTTTTCTTATATAATGTAAAACAATACAATATAAAACCTCTTACTTTGATGTAGACGATATGACCCATACAGTAAGGGGATGTGTTGCAAGAGAGGAATCAAAATATCATCATATAGCTAATCAAAGACTCAGTCAGTTTTAGCACCCAGGTTTTAATTATTAAATAGGTAGGATTTTCTTCCTTCCTTCCTCCCTTCCTTCCTTCCTTCCTTTTTTCCTTCCTTCCTTCCTTCCTTCCTTCCTTCCTTCCTTCCTTCCTTCCTTCCTTCCTTCCTTCCCACTCTTTCTGCTCTCTCTCTATAATACAGTAAAACTGTCAGAATGCTCACTTTTTATCTTGGTAAGATAATCTCTTGGTGTTCACAAGGTCATCTCAAGTCTTCCCTATGGGCACCATCAGCTCTCCTCCCTGCATAGACTTATATAGCAGAAACACTCCATTTTAAGACAAACGACTAGTTCTAATATCTTCATCCAGAACAGGTTTAATGAAGCAAAAATGGACTTCTGGAATATCTTGGGAACCAATTGTGGCTGAAAATTTTAAAAGAAAACATAAATGATCTACTAAAAATTTTAAAGAAAAGGAATAAAAACTTGCTATTCCTTCAAGTGACAAGAAGGGAAATTTGTTCCACCACAATGATTTAATTCAACTATAGCATCTGGTTTCTTCTGAAATGCATAAATAAACTTCAGAGTAAGAATAGAAGGAGGATGTGGAATTTGGAGAAGTTGTCTATCAGAGTGGTGCCAACACCTTTGAAAACCTGCTATTGCAACAGCACTGTGTCCACATTACAAGTCAAATATAAGCAACGAGCAATGGTGATAGAAGGGACTGGTGTCAAGCACAAATGGATCTGTATTATGTCCTCATTATTCCACGGCATGTGCTCTACATCCTGGACACCAACAAATACTCACTGTTCTCCACATGTGCCTCAGACCATTTGCTCCATATGCTTCTTCTGTCTGAAATCCTCAATATTTTTCTTTTACATTCATATAAACCCAGGCCCAGGCCCAGGTAACTACTCCATTTATTTAATTAAAAAACATTTTTTTTTAACATTTATTCACCTTTGAGAGACAGACAGTGAACAGGGGAGGGACAGGGAGAGAGGGAGACATAGAATCAGAAGCAGGCTCCAGGCTCTAAGCTATCAGCACAGAGCCCAATACGGGGCTTGAACCCACGAACCACAAGACCACGACCTGAGCTGAAGTCAGAAACTTAACCAACTGAGCCACCCACGTGCCCCATTTAATTTTAAAATAATTAACCTATTCACGTAGATCAAAGCTTAACAGTCTTCCTCCATTTTTGTTCCCCGGGCACCACTTATCTCCACAGAAGCAACCAAGAGAATTATTCCCCTGTGTGTTCTTCAATCAAGAGGGATATTTTGTAAATACATGTGTATGTTCCCATATTTTACACACACATGTCATATTAATTGTTTGTTACCATGATCAGGTTATTAAAGCTTCCACAGCAGTGTTCTCATTTATAAAATGGGAGAAAATTTATACTACTGGAATCCTAGAGTTACTTTGAGGATTAAATAAGTAAAGTGTGTGTGTGTGTGTGTGTGTGTGTGTGTGTGTGTGTGTTATTTAGAATAGTATCCAGCACAAAGCAAGCTCTATACAAGGATTAAATATTACCATATTCATCTTCATCATCTTAATCATAATTTTTTATCTCTATGAAAAAAATAGGATTTAACTATTGCATCTGCTGGCTCTATAATAATCAATATATTTTTGTACATCATTTATTTGAAGATTTCTTCTCCCAGGGGATTTAAGGTCTTTACTACTTTATTGCAATGGATAACCTCAAATTTTTGTGCACTTGTCAAAGTACCTCCTTAGCAGGAAATCTTAGCAGCAGGGTCAATGGCAATGTTTTAATGGCCTTTAAATAGAAATTTATGGGCAAAAACACAACATGAGTAGATGCAAAAACTTCCTTTCCAACTTCAAACCACCAGAAATAGATTTTTTTAATTGCTCACATTTTTAAAAAAGGGAATTTTCTAGGTCAAAGGAATGAAAAAGACACACTTAGATGTAATGGTCACTACTCCTTGAACCTATGGAGCTCACCGAAGGACTGGAATCTGAAGCACACCTTAGGGATTAGAGTTTTAATTGCCACATGGAACCTAGAATTAGGTCAGAGAGCCCACATGTTATAGGAATCCAGCAGTGGACATCATCTGAACTGAAAAATACCTGCCCATTTCCCTAGATCACAGAAAAGAAAAAAGTTGCTTATTCCAGGCTGTGATTGGAAAGAGAATCAACTACCAGAAATCAGAAACCTACTTTTACTCTCAAGTTTATATTAACTGAATATTTCAAAAACTCTGGAATTAAGAACCTAGCCTGAAAGCTGGTTAACAATGAAGAATCCCATCAAACTTGTACAGAGTCACCTGTGAGATCTTTTAATAGAGAGGCCTTTAATGACCAAAGATATGTGGAAATTCTAGGAAGTATCCACAATGCTAGTTATGAAAAAGCATAATGCCAAGAAAGACAGTCTGTGGAATTAACAAATGGAAGGATTTCTCATTGTAGAAATGGAGATAACAAAATTTTACAATAAGTATATGTGAAATGTTTAGGTAATAAAGAACACATAAATAAAAACCAAGTAAAAGATCATAAAACAAAAGAAGTCAAGTAAAAACGTGTAATTTAAAAATAAACTCATTATGGGGCACCTGGGTGGCTGTCGGTTACGCGTCCGACTTCGGCTTAGGTCACGATCTCACGGTTGGTGACTTCGAGCCCCGCGTCGGGCTCTGGGCTGATGGCTCAGAGCCTGGAGCCTGCTTCCGATTCTGTGTCTCCCTCTCTCTCTGCCCCTCCCCCGTTCATGCTCTGTCTCTCTCTGTCTCAAAAATAAATAAACATTAAAAAAAAATTTTTAAATAAATAAATAAACTCATTAGAGGAATTAAATAGTACAAGGCAGGAATCATGAATTTGGAAGGCATATCTGAAAAAAATAACAAAACCATAGCATTCAAAGTTAAAGAGGGAGAAAATGTGAGAAACAAATTAAGAACATGAATAATGGATATAATTTATAACATAACTTCAAAATGAATTCCAGGGGTACCTGGGTGGCTCAGTTGGTTAAGCATCTAGACCCTTGATTTCAGCTCAGGTCATGACCTCTTGACCTGTGGGATCAATCTCTGCATAGAGCTCTGTGCTCAGTATGGAGTCTGCTGACGTTTCTCTCTCCCTCTCCCTCTGCACACCCCACCCCCACCCTGCTTGCACACAGGGGCTCTCTCTCCCTAAAAAAATTAGTTTATTAATAAAATAAAATAGTTCCAGAAGTAAAGAAGATGGGAGAGAGGTAATATGCAGAAATTTGAAGGAAAAAATAGTTGTAACTGAAGGAAGAGCTAAGTCTTCAGATTTAAAAGGCAGAGTACAAAACAGTATATACCTCTATGTATATTTAGTGAAATATAATCACTATATACCTGTATGTATATCTAGTGGAATATATACCTCTATGTATACCTCTATGAATACCTCTATGTATATTTAGTAAATATATATACCTCTATGTATATTTAGTGAAATGTCAAGTATCCTGGATAAATAGAAAAATTTTACAGCTATCATAGAGTAAGAAATGTTTATCTGTAAAATAGCAACAATCAGGAAGACAATAAGATTTATCATCAGCCACCATTAATGTAAAGAAATTTTAAAAGCTACTTTAATATATTGAGAGAAAACAACTACCAGTCATTTTTATACACATACACACACACACACACACATACATACACAGACAAAATTAAGGACAAATTTTTAAAAATTGTGTCACCAAGACTAATAGAATTTTTATTCAGATTCTACTGAAGTAATCAATAAAGGCTATATTTCAAAAATAAAGGAGAAAAGGAATATAAGAAGCAATGATGTACAAAGACATAAATAAAATTATATTTTAAAATTTTAAATTTCACTAAATAAAAACTCAGTGAAATTAATTATTACTGTATGTTTAAAAATGTATTGTGGGGGTACCTGAGTGGGTCAGTGGGCTGAGCGTTGGACTCTTGATTCTCATGGTTTGTGAGATCCAGCCCTGTGTCTAGCTCTGCACTGGTAGCATGGAACTTGCTTGGGATTCTTTCTCTCCTCTCTCTCTGCCCCTCCCCTGCCCATTTGTATGCTCTCTCAATCAAAATAAATAAACTCAAAATTATATATATATATATATATATATATATATATATATATATAACTTTATATATGTGTGCGTGTGTGTATATATATATATATATATATATATGTATATATATATATGTAAAATATAAATGGTCCTAGAATTAAATCTCACAATATTGTGGGTCCTCCATATGGCTGGGTCCTCCTGGAGGTTTTCAATTCTCAGAGCTGTCTACACTGGGCCTCCAGCAATTTATCAATTATACATATATATATATATAGAGAGAGAGAGAGAGAGAAGAAATTAAAGGGAAAGAGAAGACTTCCAGTTTCCAATTCTAATCATGTAAGAAGCTTAGAAGCTACCACTCCATCCTAACAAGTAAAAAGCTGAACTGCTTGAAAAGTCAACAACTCTTCTTGGACACATAAGAAAAGGCAGGACATGGAGCGAACCACTGCTCCAAGATTGTAGAAGGCAAATACAGGGAGCCATGGCTTACCAAGTAGAGACACAAGAGTGAAAGCCAACGTGAGAACCCATTCCAAGGTAGGAAAACCTGAACTGTAATTGATAAATTGCTGGAGGCTCAGTGTAGACAACTCTGAGAGTTAAAATCCTCCAGGAGGACCCATCCATATGGAGGACCCACAATATTATGAGATTTAATTCCAAGACCGTTTTTATTTTTATTTTTAATTTTATTTATTTTTGAGAGAAAGAGCATGAGCAGGGGAAAGGCAGAGAAAGAGGGGGACAGAGAATCCAAAGCAGGCTCTGTGATGACAGCAGTGAGCCCAATGCAGCCTTTGAACTCTCAAACTCTGAAATCATGACCTGGGTCAAAGTCAGATGCTCAACTGACTGAGCCATCCAAGTGCCCCTAGGACCATTTTAAAATACATCACAGTCCTCTGTTCTTAACAGTTCTTTCCCTCAAGAGAAACTAACTAACCAGAGCCTAACCTGCTGGGGTTCTATCAGAGCCTAACTGATCTGGGGGAAGGGAAATGGCCAACTCTAGTCCCCTGTAACTTTCCATATGGAAAAAGGAAAATATCCAAGTCCAGCTCATTCTAGCCATCCTGTCATCTTAAGGAGAGAAAAAAAAATTGAGAAACATGCTAAGTTTACAATCCAGAGGAATAGGCTCATTAAAAAAGACTGAGATCCACTCTTAGGATTATAAGCCACTTCCTCTACTCCCACACCTCAGCACCACATTATGAAAGACCAACTTACAGAAGTTACTTTTAACCAGTACATCACAAAAGACTACCAAGAAAAAAATTACAAGGCATACCAAAAGGCAAAAAACACAGTTTGAAGAGACAGAACAAGCATCAGAACAGGCATGGCATTATTATGGTTGAAATTATCTGGCCAAGAACGTAAAACAACCATGATTAATATGTTAAAGGCTCAAAGGGCAAAGTAGACAGCATGCAAGAACAGATGAGCAATGTAAATAGAAAGCTGAAAATCTTAAGAAAGAACCAGAAAGAAATGTAACAGATAGAAAACACTATAACAGAAATGAAGAATACCTTTGATTGGCTTAATGGTAGACTGGTTACAGCTGAAAAAAGAATTTCTGAGCTTGAGGATACATCAATAGAAATTTCAAAAACTAAAAAGCAAAGAGAATAATGACAAAAAATGAAAAAAACAAATATCCAATGACTGAGAAACAATTACAAAAGGTGTAATATGTGTAATGGAAATGTCAGAAGGCGAATGAATATTTGAGACAATAATGACTGAGAATTTTCCCCAATTAATGTCAGGCACCAAGGTCTAAATCTAGGAAGCTCAGAAAACATCAAGCAGAACAAATCCCAAACAAAACACTACACGCACGTATACCATTTTCAAACTACACAAAGATAAAAGAAAATCTTGGAAGAAGCCAAAGATGCAGGAAAATTCACAGAATAACAAAGATAAAAATTGTATCTAACTTCTCCTCAGAAACCATACAAGCAAGAGGAGTGGAGTAGAGTGAGATATTTAAAGGGTTGAGAGAGAGAGAGAGAGAAACACAAAACAACCAACCTAAATTCTGAACCTCCAAAATTATCCCACAAAAGTGAAGGAGCAATAAAAACTTTCTCAGAAAAGAACTGAGAGAATTTGTTGCTAGCAGACCAACCTTACAAGAAATGTTAAAAGTTTTTAGAGAGCAGGAAAACTATGTAGGTCAGGTTTAGATGAATTCAGTGATGAATTCTAACAAACATTTAATGAAGAAATTATACCAATTTTCTAAAACCTCTTTCAGAGGATAGAAGTGGAAAAAACAAAACCTTTCTAACTCATTCTATCAGGCCATCATTACTTTAATATCAAAACCAAAGACATTACAAGAAAAGAAAATGACTGACCAATATCTCATGAACATAGGTGTAAAAGCCCTCAACAAAATATTAACAAATCAAATCTAACAATGTATGAAAAGAATTATTATACCACGACCAAGTAGAAATTATCCCAGGTATATAGGCTGGTTCAAAATTTTAAAATCAAGTGATGAAATCTATCACATCAACAAGCTAAAAAAGAAAAAAATCACACAACTGCATCAATAGATACATAAAAAGCAAAACAAAACAAAATTCAAAGCCTATTCATAATAAAAACTCTCAGTAAACTAGGAATAGAGAAGAACTCCCTCACTTGATAAAGAATATCTACAAAAAAATCTACAGCAAACATCATACTTCATGGTGAGAAATTCAAAGATTTCCCAGTAACATCAAGAATAAGACAAAAATGTTCCCTCTCACCATGCTTTTTCAGCCTCTTACTGGAAGTCTAACTAATATAATAAGGCAAGAAAGGGAAATAAAAGGTAAACAGATTTGAGAATGAAAAAAGTAAATCTTTGTTTACAGATACATGATCATCTGTGTTGAAAATCTGAAAGAATCAACAAAAGAATTCCTGGAACTTAAAAGTGATTACAGCAAGTTTGCAGGATACAAAGTGAATATACAAAAATCAAACTCTCTCCTATATATCAGCAATACACAAGTGGAATTTCAAATTAAAAACATAATATCATTTACATTAGCATCCAAAAAGTGAAATACTTAGGTATAAATCTAATGAAATCTAAAGATCTTTATGAGGAAACTATAAAGCTCTGATGAACAAAATCAAAGAAGAACTAAATAAACAACTATGCAGTGTTCATGGATAAGAAGACTCAATATTGTTATGATGTCAGTTCTTCCCAGCTTAATATGTAGATTCAATACACTACCTAACTTCAGGATCTACTCTGAAGCTAGGTAATCAAAACACTGTAGTACCAGCAAAAGAATAAACAAATAGATCTGTGAAACTAAACAAAGAATCCAGAAATTGACTGACCTAATCACAGTCAATTGACAAACAAAGGCAATACAATGGAGCAAAGATAGTCTTTTGAACAACTGGGCATCCTCATGTAAAAAAAAAAAAATCTAGACACACAAAATGTACTCATAATGGATTACTCACAAAAATCACTCAAAATGGATCATAAACCTAAATGTAAAATGAGAAAGTATAAAACTCTTAGAAGATAAGATCGGAGATAACTTAAGACCTTGGAAATGGTGATAACTTTTTAGATATAACACCAAAGTCATGATATATGAAGAAATAATGAATGAACTGGACTTCATTAAAATTAATGACTTCTGCTCTGCAAAAGACAATGTCAAGAGAGCGAGAAGATAAGCCATAGCCTGAGAGAAAACATGTTACAATGCATATCTGATAAATGTAAATATAGAAATATAAAAAGAATTCTAAAAACTCAACAATAAGAAAACGTACAACTTGATTTAAAAATAAGTCAAAGACCATAGCAGGCATCCCAGCAAAGAGGATATATGGATGGCAAATAGGAATATTTAAAAAAGGAATATAAAAAGACACATAATATGTCATCAGGGAAATGCAAATTGAAACAATGAGATACCACTGCACACACATATTAGAATAGCAAAAACCTGTAACGCTAACCACCACCAAATGCTGGCGAGGATGTGAAACAATGAAAACACATACATCACTGGTGGGAATGCAAAATGGTACGGCCACTTTGGAAGATAGCTCAGTGGTTTCCTACAAAACTAAACATACTATATGATCCAGCAATTGTCCTTTTTGGAATTTATCCAAAAGGATTTGAAAATTTATGTCCACACAAAAATCTGCCCATGGATGTTTACAGAAGATTTATTCATAATTGTCGAAACTTGGAAGCAACTAACATATCTTTCAGTAAGTGAATGGATAAATAAACACTGTGATACAGTCAGACAATGGAATATTATTTAGTGCTAAAAAGAAATGAACTATCAAACTATATAAAAAATGGAGAAAATTTAAATGTGTATTACTGAGTGAAAGAAGCTAATTTGAAAATACTACATCCTGTATGATTCCAACTATGACACTCTGAAAAAGGCAAAACTGTAGAGACAATAAAAAGATCAGTGGTGTCCAGGGCATGGAGGTCAGGGGTCAATAAGCAGAGTATTTTTTTAAACTTTTTTTAATGTTTTATTTTATTTTTGAGAGAGAGAGAGACAGAATACGAGCGGGAGAAGGGCAGAGAGAGAGAAGGAGACACAGAATCCGAAGCAGGCTCCAGGCTTTGAGCTGTCAGCACAGAGCCTGACTCAGGGTTTGAACCCATGAACAATGAGATCATGACCTGAGTCAAAGTTGGACACCTAACTAACTGTGCCCCCAGGGGATTTTTAAAGCCGTGAAATTACCCTGTGATACAATAACAATGGATATGCATCATTATATATTTGTCAAAACCCATAGAATGTACAATACCAGGAGTGAACCCTAAAGTAAATTATGGAATTTGGAATTTGTCATATATGATTATGACATGTCAATATAGGTTCATCAGTTGTAACAAGTGTATCACTCTGGGGAATATTGATAATGGGGGAAGTCATGAATGTAGAGTGGGGGGCAGTGGGTATATGGTAAGTCTCTGTACCTTCCTCTCAATTTTCACTTGTCAGCCTGCTCTGAAAAACTGCTTCTAAAAAAATAAAGTCTTAAAAAATGTATAATAAATTAAAACATAAAATGAAGGATTGTTTTTGGGCATTATATGTGTGGGGATAGGGGAAATTGTGGAAATGGAATCTTCTGAGAAATATGAAAGTTTACTGAGTTTCCTAGATGGTTCAGGAGAAGAGTATACACACACAAGAATGTATTTCATTGCATATATATCATTTGGATTTTGATTAAAATATGAAATTATGTCTATTTGGCAGAGTAATCGCTAGCTGAATAGAAACAGAACCTCTATTTATAACTTCCAAACTTGTAAAGGAAAAAGGAATCGTAATAAAAAGTCTATTATTCCAAAATAAAACAAGACTGGAAAAAAAAAACAAGGTATGAGACACACAGAAATTACAAATGTGCAAATATGCCAGTAATTCATAATAAATATAAATAGGTTAAATGTATTAGAGAAGAACTGTCAACTGTAAGTAGAAAGAACTAGTCAATAGTAGACCACTGCTCTCTCCTAGACCAATTTTAAAACAAGGTTAAAAAAAATAGATATCCTCTGCCTGAAGACAGCTGGGGCAACAGTACCTAAAGAAGCTATGACTTCCAAGAAATAACCTCTGAAAAGGCAAATGACATTTATGCAGTGCTCATGAAACACACACAAAAAGGAAACTACAGGATATACCTGGAAAGGAACTTACAGACTGTTATAGATAAAAATGAGCCAAAGATGGCCTCTGGTTACTGACCCCTAGGCTGTTTATTTCTTCACTATAGGCTGAGACCCACCAGCTAAAAAGACTAATTGCTCCAAACTCAATTTTTTACACATCCAATAATTTTAAAGATAGCTGAAACAATCAAAGTTTTAGTCATTTAGAGCTGGCCTGATTTGAATACCCCATCACACCTCCCACTGATAGCCCGTGTCTTTGGAGTTATACCTGCCAAGCTATCCTTTGGAGTTTTCTGACCCAGAGACTCCCCACCTACTGCTCAGCCTCCTCTCCCATTCTTCTGTCCCCTAGTAGTTCCCTTGCCCTCCTCCTTTTTGGGATGATGACCCAAAAAGGACATGTCACCCTGTCCAAGGCCACCAATAAAGTCTGTTATGTGTTACTACCTCTTATGGCCACACCTTTTAAATTGGTTAGCCCCAAATCAAAGCCCTTAAACTCCCTACACAGATGACTCACTCCAGGCTCTCAGCTAAAAACTCAGAAAAACTACAGTGAATCAGTGGTAGACTCAGCCTTACTAGGGATCACACTGAGACAGTCCATGATTAAATTAAATAATCTGACACTACTAGTTAAAAGAAGGGTGAGCCCATTTAGAAGGAAAATAACCTTTAAATAGCTTCAATATACAATTTATATCATTCAATGACAAATTAATAGACATACCCAGCAATCAGACAACCAAAAGAAATAAAGGCCATAAAAATTGGCAAGGAAGAATTCAAATTTTCATTATTTGCAGATGACATGATAAGCTATATAGAAATACCAAAAGACTCCACCAAAAAATTGCTCAAACTAATGCATGAATTCAGCAATATTGCAGGATATAAAATCAACATGCAGAAATCTGTTGCATTGCTATACGCCAATAATGCAGAAGCAGAAAAAGAAATCAAGGAATCAATCCCATTTACAACTGCACCAAAAACAGTAAGATACCTAGGAATAAACCTAACTGAAGAGGAAAAAGATGTATACTCTGAAAACTATAGAAGACATATGAAAGATATTGAAGAAAACACAAAGAAATGGAAAAGCATTCCATGCTTATGGACTAGAAGAACAAGCATTGTTAAAATGTCTACTACCCAAAGCAATCTACACATTTAATGTAATCCTTATCAAAATACCACCAGCATTCTTCACAGGGCTAGAACAAACAATCTTAAAATTTGTATAGAGCCATAAAAGATCCTGAATAGTAAAAGCAATTGTGAAAAAGCAATAACAAAAACAAAATCCAAGAAACTGGAGACATCACATATCCGGATTTCAGGCTATATTACAAAGCTGAAGTCATCAAGATAGTATGGTACTGGCACAAAAACAGACCCATAGATAAATGGAACACAATAGAAAACCCAGAAATAAACCCATAACTATATGGCCAACTCATCTTTGACAAAGCAGGAAAGAATATCCAATGGAGGGGTGCCTGCATGGCTCAGTTGGGTAAGTGTCTGACTTCAACTCAGGTCATAATCTCATGGTTCATGAGTTTGAGCCCTGTGTTGGGCTCTGTGCTGACAGCCCGGAGCCTGCTTTGGAATCCGTGTCTCCCTCTGTGTCTGCCCCTCCCCTACTCATTCTCTGTCTCTCAAAAATAAATAAATGTTAAAAACTTTTGAAAAAAAAGAAAAGAATATCTAATGGGGAAAAGACAGTCTCTTCAACAAATGGTGTTGGGAAAACTGGACTGTGATATGCAGAAGAATGAAACTGGACCACTTTATTACAGCATACACAAAAACAAATTCAAAAGAGATTCACCTAAATGTGAAGCAGGAAACCGTCAAAATCCTAGAGAACAACACAGGTAGCAACCTCTTTGACCTCGGCTGGAGCAACTTCTTACCAGACACATCACTGAAGGCAAGGGAAACAAAAGCACACATAAACTATTGGGATTTCATCAAGATGAAAAACTTCTGCTCAGCAAAGGAAACAATCAACAAAACTAAAAGGAAGCTGACAGAAGGGAGAAGATATATGCAAATGACATATTGGATGAAGGGTTAGTATCCAAAATCTACAAAGAACATATCAAACTCAACACCCAAAAAACAAATAATCCAGAAGAAATGGACAGAAGAGATGAAAAGATACTTTACCAAAGAAGATATCCACATGGCTAACAGACACATGAAAAGATGTTCAACATCACTCATCATCAGGAAAATACAAATCAAAGATCTGAGATACCACCTCACACCTGTTGGAATGGCTAAAATTAACAACACAAGGAACGACAGGTGTTGGCAAGGATGCAGAGAAAGGGGTTCCCTCTTATACTGTTGGTGGGACTAAAATGATGCAGCCACTCTGGAGAAGAGTATGGAGGTTCCTCAAAAAACTAAAAATAGAACTACCCTATGACCCAGCAATTGCATTACTAGATATTTACCCAAATGATACAAAAATATAGATTTGAAGGGGTACATCCACCCCAATGTTTACAGCAGCATTATCAACCATAGCCAAACTATGGAGAGAGCCCAAATATCCATGAACTGAATGAATAAAGAAGATATAGTATATACACACAATGGAGTAGTACTCAGCCATCAAAAAGAATGAAATCTTGCATTTTGCCATGGCATAGATGGAGCTAGAATATATTATGCTAAGTGAAATAAGTCAATCAGAGAAAGATAAATACCATGTGATTTCACTCATATGTGGAATTTAAGAAACAAAACAGATGAACACATGGGAAGGGAGGATGAAGAAAAGAGAAGGAAGCAAACCATAGGAGGCTCTTAGTGATAGAGAACAAACTGAGGGTTTATGAAGGAATGTGGGTGGGGAGATGGGCTAGATGGGCAATGGGTACTAAGTAAGGCACTTGTGATGAACACTGGATGTTGTATGTAAGCGATGAATCACTGAATTCTACTCCTGAGACCAGTATTGCACTATATATTAGCTAACTAAAATTTAAATTAAAAAAAAGATATTAATAGACATACCAAAAGTCTATATAACTGTAATCCATGAAAAAACACATAGGAACATATATACAATTGATAATGATATTATAATTTCCTCATAAAGATTTTAAAATAAAACAGATAAAATTGTGGAGAATTTACCAGAGAATTTTAATCTTTAGGAAAGAACTGAATGGAAGTCCCCCCACTGACAATTCCCACATCAGAAATTAGCTTAGATGCAATATATATGTAAATTAGAAGCCCAGAAGGATAGGACAGAAAGAATGGGGAAGAAGCAACATTTAAGAGATAGTGGCTAAGAATCTTCTCCAACATTGATGAAAGATACCATCTCCCAAATTCAAGGATCTGTGAAAAATCCTAAAAAATAATACATGCAAAGGAAATGGCATTAATGATAGTTACACTGCTGAAAAGTAAAGGAAAACAGAAATATTTAAAACTAGAGAAATAAAAATGCATTACCTACAAACAAGAATAATAAAACTGATGGCTGACTTCTTCATGGAGATGATAGAAACCAAAAAAAAATGACAAAAATACATATTTAAAATTCTGAAAGAAAAAGAAATGCCACATGAAATTCTATACTCAGTGAAAATGTCATTCAAAAATAAAGATGAGATAATGATGCTTTTAGATAAAGAGAGAATCTTCCACCAACAGCCGGCACTAAAATAAATCTACTAAAGAGAAATGTTCAAACAGAAGGAAAATGATCCCAGAATCTAACATGTAATTGCAGCCTGGAATAAAGAGAAATAAAACAGGTATATGATTATGTAGATATAAATGAATAATGACTAAATATTGACTACGCAAATTAATAATAATAATTGCGTTGTTCAAAATGTATATAGCATTAAAATACATGTCAAAAGCATATGCCCACATATATACACTTATAAAAATAAACAAATACACTTACAGAAATGGCCAGAAAAATATAAAATAATAGCAACGGTTTAACTGTTCTGGTTTTTTCATGATTTTCAAGTAATGGGTTTTGAATAAGTGATTTTAGTTTGCTTTTTATATATTTCTATAGTCTGCTAAGCACACGAAACAGACAAAAATCGCTACCTCACAGAGCTGGTTGGAAAAATAAACATTAAAATTACTTAAAGACATCTAAATGAAATAATTCAGACAGAAAAAGATAAATACCACCTGATTTCAACTTATACATGGAATCTAAAAAACAAAGAAACAAACAGACTCTTAAATACAGAGAACAGACTTGTGGTTGCCAGAGGGGATGTGGGTGCGGAGATGAGTGAAGTGAGATACAAAGGGGATGAAGAGGCACAAATTTCTGGTGCACCTGGGTGGCTTAGTCAGTTAAGCATCTGACTTTGGCTCAGGTCATGATCTCACAGTTCATGAGTTCAAATCCCCGCATTGGGCTCTGTGCTGACAGCTCAGAGCCTGGATCCTGCTTTGGATTCTGTGTTTCCTTGTCTCTGCCCCTCCCCTGCTCACGCTCTGTCTCTCTCTCTCTCTCTCAAAAATGAATAAGCTTAAAAAAAATTTTTTACGTAGAGGTACAAATTTGCAGTTATAAATAAGTCATACAGATGACAAGTACAGTACAGGGAATACAGTCAATAATATAATAATGTTGTATGGTGACAGATGATGACTACCCATGTTGAGTACTGAGTACTGTATGGAATTGTTGAATCAGTATGCTGTACACCTGAAATTAATATAACATTGTATGTTAATTATACTTCAATAAAAAAAAACTTAGAGCAGTAAAATACATAATAAAGCAGATGGCAATAAAACTATAAGATGTATTGCTATTACAGCCAAAGGACATACGCACACACAGACACACACAAATATTCAAAGATGCCGATTACCAACTAGGCCAGCAGCTCCCGCAGCTTACCTAACAATTTTATTCAAAGAGCCAGGTTTCCCGACACACATGCCCATCCCACCCCACCCAAACCCCCAGCAGATCTGGGTATTTTCTATATTAATATTTACCTCCCCACCCCAGTGGATGGATGATGGGTTTTGCCAGGGGACTTTTCTGGTGTTAGTACTCGAAAGCCCTGTATCCCAGGAATCCCTCAGTCTCAGGCAAACCAGGACAATTTGTCATCCTACAACTTTACAAAAATAAAACCATATGTTCCCTCATTCCAGTTACTTTACAACAAGGCTGTCACCCTTGAAACCATTGTTGCCCTTAAAAGCTACGTTTATTGATCAGAGCATCTGCCTCTGGTTTTGGTTTTCAGAGTTAGAATAAATAACTCTTTCATATTCTTATTCTCCAAGTCATGGAGAATAAGAATAGACATGTCTCCAAGGCACAATATAAACAGTATAATGACATACATTGGATTGTTACCACTCAGTGTTATTAAAATAATCTCACATATCTCTCACATTATCCTCTGTTTTTTTCTCCTTCATGTTGGCTAAAAATATGCCCCACTTCTTATCAGAATTATCTCTCTTGAGAATAGTTCAGTATCATCCACTCCAATGCATCTGTGGTAGGGATTGCCACAGTTATCATTTTCTGAGTGCATATCACCAGGGGGCTAGATATGTCACACATATAGTCTTATTTAATTCTCAAAACAATCCCACAAGCTATATATTGTAACTATTTTAAACGTGTGTTAACCACTTCAGAGTGGTTCAGTAATTTGTACAGAGCCAAACAGCCTGCTAGGGCCCAGGCAGGGAGAGAAACCATGGTCTGCCTACTTGTAAAGTTCAATTTTTTAATAATTTATCTTAAAATTTACTTTGAGAAGATTTATGAGTCATCAAACATGAGATTGAGGTTTTAAAAGTGATTAATTCTTCTAACCTC
Source organism: Lynx canadensis (assembly GCF_007474595.2). Lineage (NCBI taxonomy): Eukaryota > Metazoa > Chordata > Mammalia > Carnivora > Felidae > Lynx > Lynx canadensis. Next base: position 126,982,059 of record NC_044305.1, on the reverse strand, counting down.
TAGTTTTTGTTAAACACCCCTTTCCATTCTGAGCTGAATAGATTTAAATAATATGATCTAAAGTGACTTAAATTATGCATCCATTTTATCTAGGCATACAAATGTCTCTCTGCTATACATTGCTCTCTAAATAGAAATTGCCTTAGATAAGAAATTTTTTTAATAGCTGAAATAATTATATAGTTTCTAGGTGAGTCATTCTGCAACTTTTAGACTTTGGGAAGATTCCATATTTCTTATTATCTGCTACGGAATGGTAAAATCACAGCCCATTATTAAGCATTTTTTTACTAATATCATTGATATATTTGTGCATCAGACCTACAGTTAAAATTCACCCTAATACCAAAGATGTATTTTAAAGTTTATATTGGGGCCTTTCAATAACCTCATCAGGTATTTAACCACACCTAACTAGATAGTATCCTGGAAAAAGACTGATAGAAAAAAGATCTGTTAATTAAATTTAACTGAAGTCCACAAATACATACTGCTTTCCTCCTCCCTATGCAGCAGGCACTCAACCTGCTACCAAAAAGACAGAGGTCAGGGGTACCTGGGTGGCTCTGTTGGTTAAGCGTCTGACTTCTGCTCAGGTTATGCACGATCTCGCAGTTCTTAAGTTGAAGCCCCGCGTCAGGCTCTGTGCTGACAGCTTAGAGCCTGGAGCCTGCTTCAGATTCTGTGTCTCCCTCTCTCTTTCTGCCCCTTCCCCCTCCCTCAAAAATAAATAAACATTAAAATAAGTTTTTAAAAAAGGAAAAGAAATACAGAGATGGCATCCTGCTTCTGTCTCAATGAACTCTGGATCAACCTGGACAATCAATTTGACTATCGGCAAATAAATTATTACATGGTGTGGCAAATATATCAGTAGGCATATGTATGTAAGTGACATAGAGGAGGAAGCGATTCTAAAGGTGAGGAAAGAATATCAGGAAGGGCTTCTCAGAAGAGTGGCCGGATAGGGGATGGGGGTCAGGGTTGGGTGAAATAGATAAAGGGGATTGATTAAAAGTACACTTCTACAGAAGAGCACTGAAAAATGTATAGAATTATTGAATCACTATGGTGTACACATGAAACTAATATAACCCTGTATGTTAAACTGGAAAAGGAAAAAAAAAAGAAGGGGTTGTGTCTAAGCTGGATTTTGAAGGGTGACTAGAAAATGTTGCCATTTGGAAAGCCCTCATACCTATTCTAACCGATTTGATCCCTCTCCTCTTTACTTTCAAGTTTGGTCAGTGACAGTAAGCCAGATATCCTACATAGACTCCATCCTTCCTCACCCCTGGACTGCTCTCATTCAGTTCAGAATCAATTGCTATCATCCTGCTTTGTTTACACTGTATGCATCCTATTAGACCACCGTCAGATGCTACCACTGTTTGAAAATTTCCTCTGTCACCACTGGGCATGAGCTTTCCCTCCCTTTGGAAATAACACCTAGTTCCTGTGTCATATAATCATCAAAATTCTGCTTTGTGTTTGGGTTATTGAAGTATTCATTCGATCTTTCTAAATAGATGGTATGCTTTCTGAAAATGCAGAACAAATCTTATTAATACCAGCACCTCCTTCTCACATTTCTCCACCCATCACTGACCAAAACACTGAGCCTGGTGTCTGTAACACAGTAGGGGTTTCCATAACTAGTACCTCTCTGATAAAGGAAATTTTGTCTGAGACATGATCCATAGGAGTCCTTGACAGTAAAACATCGGGAAAGTTTTTTACTCCCTGTAGTGAGCATATTCCTCCTATGGAATATAAATGGAATTTTAAATAAAATCCAATATTGACATGTACTAAGATGTCATCCATTTAAGTGGATCATTTCATAAGAAACTAATACTTCATTAATATTTAGTTTCTGATTTTCAGTCAGAGATGGAAAAACTGAAAATTTCCTTTTGTGATTTGTCTTTAGTGCTCACTCAGCGCACTTAACTAATTTTAAGCTCTAGAATGTAGACGAGCTCCCAACTCTGTCTGGGATCTAGATAAGGGAGCAAGAGCAGAAAAATGTCAGAAAACCCAAGGGAAAAAAAAAGAACAAAAAAGTTTTGAATGCTTCTGAGTGGTCAAGAAAAGAAAGGGCTGAAAAAAAAATCAGGTTTTAGGAGGAGAAATCATTTAGCAAAAACAACCAAACATAACAACAAATTGATTTCAGCAGGGAAATAGGGAAAGTAAACATTTTTGGAAAGATAAATAGCTCAGAAAATTTCAAAAAACTAAAAGCTTATAATATTTAAAGTTAGAAAAGAGTAGTCAGCCCAGGAAATAGCTTCACCAGTATCTCCAAGGATCCCATAAATGATTCATGTCTCATCCCTAACGGATCACAGTGCCCATTTATTGTCACAACTTCCACAGTGAAAAAACCAAGGTGCTCTCATTTCCCTAAATTATTTTTTAAATAACTGAAATGCGAAATAAAAGAATACTGTACATTCCTAAATTTTCCTTGCAGAATCCGTATTTCTTATTTCAATTCTTGGTAGTCTTCCAGGGAGTAAAACAAAACAAAAGGAATGCTAAAAGAATTTCTTCATGAATTTAAATTATGCATTCTGCTTCAGTGCATGGAGCAGCTCCTTTTAAAATTAAATATCTCACTAAAGCTAGCAGGGAAGGTTGATGAAAGATATAAACTTCGTATTCAAGGTCATTTCTTACTTTATCCTTTTGATTATGTTCTATTCTTTTCCATGTCCTCACAAGATTTTTTTTTAAATGAGAAAGATGGAAAATTACTTAGAAAAGAGTTATATTTGTATCCATCATTAAGCCACTTTAAATTTATGTTTAAGAACTTTGATCAGAAGATCTTATAAGATGAAGATAAATCCAGAGTACTGCTTGAGTAATTTCAGTGGGAACAGCCAGTAAAAGTCATGGATAACCGACTATAGCTAGGAAATTATCTCAGTAAAACTCAGATTGAATTACTATTTTTTTCTTTATTTCCTGACATAAAATAAAGTACAATATTGTGTTCGGTGTTGGGGGGTATCAAAAAGGGAAACTTTCCAATCCTAGTGTATTAGTTATGGTAGATCTACCACTGTAACTAATAAACCCTAAAATAAATAATGGCTTAAGCACAACAGACCTCTGTACCAGTTCCAGGCTAGTGTAAAGGCCAGTGGAATGTCCCATCTCCATGCAGTCATCCAAGGACCCAGGCTGTCAGAAGCTCTGCTATCTTGAGCACATGGCTTCCAAGATTACCATCTCCACTGTGGGCAACCGGAAGAGAAAAAGAGCATGGAGGAGTGCAAGTGTGTATGGGTCAGGTCTGGAAGTAATACAGATGACTTTCACCTATATTTGTCAGTCACCTGGCTGCACATGGAGGTGGGACTGGGTTTGCAGAGTTTCAATCCCAGACTTAGGAGATGCTTCTCAGGAGTAATTCCACAACATGGAGGAGGAAGAACACATAGCTGGTGGGCAACTTGTCATCTCAACTACAATCCTGCAAGTCACAGGAAGGAGCACTAAGTGCGACCGCTTGTCAGTAGATCTGATACTGTGAGTAGGCAATCTAGAATCAGTTAACTTCAGAATCTGCCTTCAAGTTCCTTATCTCTTGTTTGTAGATACAAAGTTGATGCTTCTTGAAAAATAAAAATTGAAGACTCCATCCATATACTTGAAGCTGTGAGCAGGACTCAGGAAAACTTCCAATACAGAATTAACACAGACCCAATTACAAAAGCACAAATGATCAATGTTGGGCTAAAGATGGTGGGCCAAGCACAAGCCTCAGCCTCTCTCTCCCTCACTTAAAAATCTTAGAAATGAAAGAAAAGATATGAAATTTAAGCTAGGATAGGCAGAGGTCAAAGGTGTGAAAACACCAGAATTATGGATGATAGTAAGACACACCAGAAGGCATGAGAACAGATCAGCAACCCAAACCCTACTGGGCATGAATGAGATGCTTCTGATCACTCTCTGGAACACATGGCTTTGCCTTGACTTCTCAGATTGTGACTAACCTGCATAACACCCTTCAATAATTGCTAAATACAATATTCTCAGCCCATTTATCTATTTTTACCAAAACATGGCATATGATGTTATAGCATCATTTTCCATTTACACATTTTATGTCATTAGAGTATTATTTAAATGCTTCATGGGATAGGGGCGCCTGGGTGGCGCAGTCGGTTAAGCGTCCGACTTCAGCCAGGTCATGATCTCGCGGTCCGTGGGTTCGAGCCCCGCGTCGGGCTCTGGGCTGATGGCTCGGAGCCTGGAGCCTGTTTCCGATTCTGTGTCTCCCTCTCTCTCTGCCCCTCCCCCGTTCATGCTCTGTCTCTCTCTGTCCCAAAAATAAATAAACGTTGAAAAAAAAAAATTAAAAAAAAAAATAAATGCTTCATGGGATATCATCATGTAGACTTACTATAATTCATTTTTTTGCAGTTAAAACAATATATGCCTGTATTCTATGATCTAATCTCCATCCTCATTTTTTAAAAAAAATTTTAACGTTTATTTATTATTGAGAGACAGAGAGAGAGCACAAGCAGGGGAGGGGCAGAGAAAGGAGGAGACACGGAATCCAAAGCAGGTTCCAGGCTCCAAGCTGTCAGCATAGAGCCTGATGCCGGGCTCTAACCCACAAACCGTCAGATCATGACCTGAGTCGAAGTCGGGCACTCAACCGACTGAGCCACCCAGGTGCCCCATGTTTTTAAATTTTTAAAAATATTTATTCATTTTTGAGAGACAGAGAGAGGCAGAGTGCAAGCTGCGGAGGGGCAGAGAGAGAGGGAGACACAGAATCTGAAGCAGGCTCCAGACTCTGAGCTGTTAGCACAGAGCCAGACACGGGGCTCGAACCCATGAACTGCGAGATCATGACCTGAGCCGAAGTCGGCAGCTTAACCAACTGAGCCACCCAGGTGCCCCTCCATCCTCATTTTTATATCATATGTCATTTAGTCCTCCCAACCATGCTCTGTAGTGGGTATTTTTATTATTATCCTCAACTTAAAAATGTAAAAACTGAGATTCCATGACATAATGTACCTTTTACAAGATCATGTGTTGATTCCATTTTTATTTACCTGCTTCTACAATCTATGTCAAGCTCAACTCTATTTCCTAAATAATGACTGTATTTCAAGCATTCTTTTGTACTCTATATTGTAATTCTGCCACAAAATTGGGAAGACAAAAGCAATTCAGTTCAGCCTGGGAAAAAAAAATCACATTTATCAGCCTGCACCAGAAGATGCAGTTTATTGGTGCCCCCAAGCTAGCTTTCAGAAAATACTTCCACATGATCTACGGCTAATCCAGAAATGGCCTAAAAAACTGGATGGCTGCCTTGCGATGAATCCAAGAAGAGAGCTATTTTAAAGTTCTCTTCTTGAACAACAACAAATAAAATAATACAGCCTTCAAATGGTTGATTTTTTTTTAATAAGACAAAACTGGAAGAAGAGTTCATTCTGCTCCATAAAGAAAGCACTGAGCTTACTTAACAGACTTTAGGAGTCTGTTTATTATTATTACATTAATAATGCACATTTGATTGTGTTAACTCTTCACAGACATTTTGGCGTGCAGGTAGAGAAGGTATCCTCTTGCCAGAAGTTATGCTCACAGTCACCTAATAGTAATATTAAAACCCTACCCTTCAAGTTTAAAGTCCTCATTTAAAAATTTTTTTTTAATGTTTTATTTTTATTTTTGAGAGAGAGACACAGAGTGTGAGCAGGGGAGGGGCAGAGAGAGAGGGAGACACAGAATCTGAAGCAGGCTCCAGGCTCGGAGCTGTCAGCACTGAGCACAACATGGGGCTCAAACCCACAAACCATGAGATTGTGACCTGAGCCGAAATTGGACACTCAACCAACTGAGCCACCCAGGCTCCAGGGAACCTTATTAGTTTTATAGATGTACCTGTCTTTCTGTTGGGTTAAGACAGTAAATGAATAACTTGAATTTTATACATAAATTCTTGCCTCATGCAAAAATACTGCCAAACATCTTAAACCTTAAAACTTTCCCAGAAACAGAAGCCATCAAAAAGTGTTCAGAAAACAAAATTGAGAGCATCTTACCAAACACTTAATGGGAGCCTATTTGTGATAAACACCACAGGAAAAAGTAGAGAGGAACAAGATGTCAAGAGCTCAGTATCTAGAAGAGGGGATGAGATAATTACAAATTACTCTAACACAAGGGAAATTAAAAGGTGTCATAACAGTGAAACATAAAATGTGACATGTATACTTGAAAGAGGGAAATATGTTTATTTGAAGGGATGATAAAAATCTTTGGGAGAAAGTTACATTTGAAATGGGCCTAGTCAGACTGATCTAATTTCTGGGACTGGAAATGAAATGGAACAAGTGGGGCCCATTTCAATGGGGAGAAAGTTTAATACAGCTGAAAGAGAGCTCCTGCATAGAAGACCATAAAACACAAATTTTATGTGCCCTAGAGTTTGTATTTAAATTCACTGAGAACTTTTATATGAAGAATAATATATTCAATATATTTGGGAATCAGAGAAGATAAATTTTGTTCTATATTGTTTAAGTTGGCTTGAAAGCAGCTTCTGTTGAGGATAAGGAGAAAATAATAAAGTTGTTTCTGCTTTCTAACATAACAAAGGTCTCAGTGGGGAGGGGAAAGCCCAGTCAGGATAATGTATATATTTTGGAAGTAGAATTCACAAGGCATAGAAAATTCACTGAGGCACCTGAGTGGCTCAGTTGGTTAAAGGTCCGACTTCGGCTCAGGTCATGATCTCGCAGTTGGTGACTTTGAGTCCCAAGTTGGGCTCTGTGCTGACAGCTCAGAGCCTGGAGCCTGCTTCAGATTCTGTGTCTCCCTCTCTCTCTCTGCCCCTCCCCGGCTTGTGCATTCTCTTTCTCTTTCTCTGTCTGTCACTTTCTCTCTCTCTCAGAAATAATAAATGAATAAACTTAAAAAAAAAAAAAAGAAAATTCACAAATTGAGCCCAGAAATTGAGTAGGCTTTAGAGAAGTTAACACATCAGATTCAAACAGGGCAAACTACTGGAAAATTTGGTAATGGTAACATACTTTACATATCTCTAGTATCTTCTATTAGAGAATTTTAATGTTTCTTCCTTTTATCCATTTCATTATTTTCTCTTTATCCTCATATTGTGCCCATTTTACCAAGAAGGAATTCGAGGTGCAGTGAAGCCACACCCCTGCGCAATGTCATGTGCTCCAGACTCAGCTGGAGTTGCCTGGACTCCTGGTTCTCTAAACTACAAACAACTAAATTCATATTTTCTCAGAAAACTAGATGGGATGTTTTAAGTGTACTTGTGGAATTCTTACCTGAATAGCTCCCATTCGGGAATGGATTAATTAAGAGATAACAAGTAAAAATCCTTCGTATCACAACAACCTCTGTAGATGGCAAGATGGATCATTATTTTAGCTTTCCACCTTCCGAACTCAACCAAATCAGATTTTTAACACCATTTGTTAGACAATATAATTATCATGCACTCACTTTGGAACACAGGTTGGCCTTGATTAAGGAGAGGCAGAATAGCACTGCACAGTGTTAACAGTGGGGTCTCTGATACCAGTCTTCTCAGGGTTCAGTTCTATTTCTACCATTCTACTACCCATCTGACCTTGGGCAAGTTACTTGACCCTTCTGTACGTCAGATTCTTAGTCTATAAAACTGAGATGGTAAAATTTGTACCTACGTTATAAGATCCTTCTGAAGTTAGAGGCACTCTTACATGTACCAATTAGACGAGTACCTGTCACATAGTGTGTACTCAGTAAATGTTGAGTATAACTTAAGCATCTTGTTGTCCTAACCAGACAGTAGCTCCTTGAGAATAGAGAATGACTTAAGTAGTCCATTTTGTACCTTCTAATGTTATCAACCCCCCAAGACCAGGTTCTTGAGCCTCAGTGTCATAAAAATGAACAGTGAACTTGAGAGACAAAAAAGGAGGCAGAGCTTACTAGAGACAACTTGTGTAAAAGGAACCCACAAGAAAGACGAATATTGCTCTCTGAAGGGGTAGCATTCAAGGTTTATAAACACACTTTTCCAAAGGGTGAGGGGTGGGAGTGGGGAAGCGTCCTTCAGTCCCACGGCCATTATCTTGTGCTCATTGCTTTCTGGTGGACACAAGACAATCACAGGATGCCTTTATTCATGGTCAATACTTTCTAGGCCTCCTGGAAAACAGAAATACTTATGCAAACAGGGTTTAAACTGTTACTTCTAATTTTGCTCAGATAACCATTACTCCCTAATACCTGTTATCTCTCATTTGTTCTCTTTCCCAAAAAGAGGTATTTATCTCTAAGTATATGGAAATTTTTAACACTTGCTTTGGAATAGTGGCTTTACAGAAGTTAAGTCCCTCTTGTTTTCCCTAAACTGTCTCTCTAGGATGCCCTGCATGACACATTTAGGTTGAATGAAACAAAACTATTCTAGAGAATATGTTTTGGTCTTTAGTGTCTGATAGCATACTCTGTTGAGGGCAAGGTCTAAAGGGGCAGTAAATTTTTCTCACTGAATAGAGAAAAATCCAGAATTCAGGATCTCAAGAAAATTAAGATTGTTCAAAGGGAGTCGATTTTTGGTTATTATTACTTCTCTTCAGATACTTTAAGTAAACTGCTAAATGTTGACACAATAGACCAGTTGAATTTAGCTTAGTCTAACAAGCTGGGCCTGAAAATAAATACCTGGTTAAAAGCCAGCCTTAAATTTCAAGGACAAATCTGCAAAGGGCTAGAGAAGAAAGGGAAGTTGGTGCTTGAATGTGCATGGAGCTCAGTCAGCCAGACTTGCATTCAAATCCAAGTTCAATCACTTACTAGCCATGTGTCAAACACCATACGCATCCTCACATACTCATTCTAACTCTTACCCTCTCTCCCTCTCTCTCTCTCTCTCTCTCTCTCCCAACATGAAATAGGTTTCCTAAGGCATGATTTTAATGAGATCTCTCCAGCCAATAATACAAGTAGATAGTGATCATTTGTAATTATCATATCCATTTCTGAGTGTTTACTTAAAATTTATGAGATAAAAATTAGAATTCCTATAAAATATAACATTAAATATCTATCATTTATTTTGACCTCAATATGACCGCTCTTGCACTTTTTATGGCTGATATGTTGCTAAGCATTTTCTTATTTAATTACATAATTGTATGCATTAATTAGCTTTTATTTTTAAAAAATACATTTTAAAGCTTTAAAAAGTGTCAAAAATAGCTGAATCATGAATGAGATCTCAAAGAAACCTAGAATAAATGCTAATGATCCCTGAGAAAAGAGATCAAACAGACGAGAGAGGGTGGAGTTGTAGCTCTTGGATGACAAAGGACAGACAGCACTGATGAAAGAAAAGGGTGATGGGGAATGAGAAGAGCCCTCCCTCCACACTTAGTGGAGGGAGTGATCGCCCAAAGCTGCAGTGTGGACGAGCACTGCATCAGGAATTCACGTCCTAGTGGCACAGCTGCGGAGCAGATCACTGGGGGCAAGCGTCCACTAAATCAGGTAGATCGAATTCTACTGTACCGGTCACTACTGAGACCTGGTGCAGAACAGCATGATACATCAGGCACAAATGATTGGCAATAAAATCTCTCTGACCTTCAGTCTCCTTGTGTCTAAAATGAGAATACTAACAGCCTCACTTCTCCCTAGGAACCTGGCGGTTCTCTGCTGAGTGGGTTGGTCAGTTCTCACCACCAGGAGGGGAGTGTCAGCCCCTCCACCTACTTGCCGGCGCCCCTCTGGGAAAAGCAGAAACTTGAAAAAGGTTCCTCCTCACCCTGCAGAAGAAGTCAGGTGTAAGTACAAATGATTAAATGTGGGTAATATTTGTTAAATGTTTGCAATGTTCCAAGAGCGATTGTAAGCACTTTATACATACTGTTCAATCTTCATGACAGCCTTATCATTGTGGATATTATTACTGTTCCTCGCCCACCGAGTAGAAAACTGAGCCCAGGGATTCAACACAAAACACTTGGCTTAAGTGGCAGGACCCCAGACCTAACCTCTGTGAGTGCATCAATCTTTGACCTTAACCACTGCACCACACTGTCTCTGGAAGAGCTGGTTCTCCAGAGAGCTGAATTCTGACTCTCTCTGAAGAGGAGACAGTTCGGCTTGAACCAGAACAAGAAGCCTCACTGAGTGTGAATCACAGGAGGTCTTAGAACACCAGGTTCTTAACAGCCTCAATTACCAGCTCAGCTTCAGATTCAGGAAAATTAATTCACATTGCCCTGGGAAAGGAAATCCTGGTTAAGACTGACAGCCTGGTAATCCAGTGGAAGAAAATGGTTTAAACAGAAAACAGGAGAGCTTAACTTGTGATTAATAGTTATTTCTTCTTTGTTCCTTTTTTCAATGTTATTTTTTTGTGTTGTATTTTAAATTAATATACTGCTCATTATTCCTACTGTCAAAAGAAGCATTTTTGAGAAAATAACAAGTATTTTTCACTCTATACTTGCCTATTAATAGATGTCTATTTCAACTGGTCACTAAAAAATAAATCTAGCAATAACCAAGGCACTTCCTGAGAAGGCAGCATCAAAAATGAGCTGTTCTGTGCAGAACCTCCAATGTGTATAAGCAGGCAGACAATACAGAAGTTACTTATGGAGGCCACTATCACAGGAGAAAAGGCTTTCTGTTACGGGTCAGCAGACCTGGGTTCAAGTGCCTCCCAAATGATATATAAACTCCACAGCTTGGCATGAGAGTTCTTCCTGGTCTGCCCTCCAAGTATCCTTTGACCGAGATCTGCCCTGGGGGTCTTTGAGCCATTGAGGTCTTTTACTCCTCCACAAACAGCCAGCTCCAAAGACACCTCCTCATCAAGTGTGCCCTAATTATTCATCCTGTGTCTCTCAGAGGTTAGAATGACACCTACTACATGGTGGGTGTTCAATGCACTTGGCTAAAGCCAAAACCTGAAACCGTGAACAGAGCTCAGAGTATCCATGGAACCACTTGGCAAGGAATTGTTATGGTTAGGCCAGTTATGTGTGGATGTTTGAAGTGAAATAAAGAATGCAGATATAATCTATTAAAATAGAATGACTTCACAAATGGTTATATGGTTTTTATCATTTAGGGGCATCTTCTATGTGCCAAGCACTGAGCTCATGTGAGTAAATGGAAAGGCAGACTGAATATCAAATGTGTGAAAGTCAGCGAAGACAAGAAAGCAAAAACCAGACAGAATGCACAGAACACCATGAACACAGAGTAGAGACCGCACCCAAGGAAGGACACTCATGCAGTTGGGAGAGACTGGTGGGGAAGCCTTTATAACACACATATGCTTTATTTCCCAATTTACACAGCAGGAACTCAGGATTAATCAAAGCAAGGTTGCCACCAGTCTACACAGAGCAGGCATGGCACACCCACTTGTATGCAACTTTTCCTTGGCCCATGTTTACAGCAGGGCTCACTGCCTGTAGCAACACATGAGGTGGGCCTGGAACTGAGAAAAAAGCTGAATTCTTGCTACACCCGCTTCCTGCATACACAGGCTAACATCGCCATTTCTGAGCAGCTTACACTGCCAATCAGTGCCCTTCCACATTTCTATTTCTATTTTCATTGCTTTATTTTTATCTTCGCCAGGATCTCTTGGTCCTTGAACCAATTAGCACCAGTCAGGCCATAACCTCAGCTAGCAGAGAGAAAGCAGAGTCAGTGCCCAGATGTCTTTTTTAAATTTCTTTATTTTTATTATTAAAGTATAGTTGACATACAATGTTCTATGAGTTTCAGGTGTACAACATAATGAGTCAATAATTCTATACATTTCTTAGCACTCATGATAGGCACCATCTATCACCATATGTTATTACAATATTATTGACTACATTCCCTATGTTGTACTTTTCATCTCCATGACTTACTTATTTCATAACTGGAAGTTTGTACCTCTTATTCCCCTTTCACCTATTTCTTGAAATGAACCTTAATGCTGCATTGTTAGGTAGGCATCTGTGAGAGAAAGAACTATAGGCACAGATTCTTAAGGATGAGAGAGATCCACCCTCCCATGATTTTTCTAAGTAGATTTCATTTACCTTTAGAAATGGACATTTAAATGGAAACTTCATCAAGAATAAAGAATCCAATTAAGGGGGGGGGGGAGGTATTTGAATATTTGGACTTTGGACTCCCTGGGAGGCAATGTGGAATGTGCAGATACATCCCAGGCTGCCCCCTCATTCTTGCACCTAAATCTCCAATGAGAGTCCCAAACCTCTTCTGGTCCTGGGCACTGCCCCATCTCAGGGTGGTCTTGAACAACTTGTTTCACCATTAGACATACTGTCTCACAAATATAATGATCTTTAAGTTCACTTTAAGCTCTACCTTGTAAGATTTTAAATTTAATTAACTCAAGAGTAAATGAAGAGTTACAGCCTCATGAGAAAAGAGCTTGCAAATGAAGACTCCTGGTGAAGAAAAGGGAGGGAGTTGAGTATTTGCCCTAAGAGGCAAACCATGTGTTTGCTACCAGTTGGGTGGCTTTCTGTGCCACTGAATGGATCTAATCCTATGCCTTGTTTGTTAGTAATTCAGAACAAGAGCTGACAGAAAATGCACCCAATATTGTGGATGTCTAACCAAAGTCAAGGGGAGCTTTAGATTCTGAGAAGCCATTGAAGATATAGTCTTAGTTGACAGTGAGATTTCTGACTTGATAGTCACAAGGTGGGCAAGTGCACAATAAGGGCTCCTCGACACACACAGTCACACCTGAGAGTGATCTGAGAGCAAAAAGTGACTAGGAGTCCCCCAACCGGACCTACAGAAGAGAAAACAGCCCTAAGAGTCTGAAGATGAGATCAAATAATAATATTTTTATTATTTTTTAATGTCTATTTATTTTTATTTTTATTTTTATTTATTTTTTTTTATATATATGAAATTTATTGACAAATTGGTTTCCATACAACACCCAGTGCTCATCCCAAAAGGTGCCCTCCTCAATACCCATCACCCACCCTCCCCTCCCTCCCACCCCCCATCAACCCTCAGTTTGTTCTCAGTTTTTAACAGTCTCTTATGCTTTGGCTCTCTCCCACTCTAACCTCTTTTTTTTTTTTTTTTTCCTTCCCCTCCCCCATGGGTTCCTGTTTAGTTTCTCAGGATCCACATAAGAGTGAAACCATGTGGTATCTGTCTTTCTCTGTATGGCTTATTTCACTTAGCATTACACTCTCCAGTTCCATCCACGTTGCTACAAAAGGCCATATTTCATTTTTTCTCATTGCCACATAGTACTCCATTGTGTATATATACCACAATTTCTTTATCCATTCATCAGTTGATGGACATTTAGGCTCTTTCCATAATTTGGCTATTGTTGAGAGTGCTGCTATGAACATTGGGGTACAAGTGCCCCTATGCATCAGTACTCCTGTATCCCTTGGATAAATTCCTAGCAGTGCTATTGCTGGGTCATAGGGTAGGTCTATTTTTAATTTTCTGAGGAACCTCCACACTGCTTTCCAGAGCGGCTGCACCAATTTGCATTCCCACCAACAGTGCAAGAGGGTTCCCGTTTCTCCACATCCTCTCCAGCATCTATAGTCTCCTGATTGGTTCATTTTGGCCACTCTGACTGGCGTGAGGTGATACCTGAGTGTGGTTTTGATTTGTATTTCCCTGATAAGGAGCGACGCTGAACATCTTTTCATGTGCCTGTTGGCCATCTGGATGTCTTCTTTAGAGAAGTGTCTATTCATGTTTTCTGCCCATTTCTTCACTGGGTTATTTGTTTTTCGGGTGTGGAGTTTGGTGAGCTCTTTATAGATTTTAGATACTAGCCCTTTGTCTGATATGTCATTTGCAAATATCTTTTCCCATTCCGTTGGTTGCCTTTTAGTTTTGTTGGTTGTTTCCTTTGCTGTGCAGAAGCTTTTTATCTTCATAAGGTCCCAGTAATTCACTTTTGCTTTTAATTCCCTTGCCTTTGGGGATGTGTCGAGTAAGAGATTGCTACGGCTGAGGTCAGAGAGGTCTTTTCCTGCTTTCTCCTCTAAGGTTTTGATGGTTTCCTGTCTCACATTTAGGTCCTTTATCCATTTTGAGTTTATTTTTGTAAATGGTGTGAGAAAGTGGTCTAGTTTCACCCTTCTGCATGTTGCTGTCCAGTTCTCCCAGCACCATTTGTTAAAGAGGCTGTCTTTTTTCCATTGGATGTTCTTTCCTGCTTTGTCAAAGATGAGTTGGCCGTACGTTTGTGGGTCTAGTTCTGGGGTTTCTATTCTATTCCATTGGTCTGTGTGTCTGTTTTTGTGCCAATACCATGCTGTCTTGATGATTACAGCTTTGTAGTAGAGGCTAAAGTCTGGGATTGTGATGCCTCCTGCTTTGGTCTTCTTCTTCAAAATTCCTTTGGCTATTCGGGGCCTTTTGTGGTTCCATATGAATTTTAGGATTGCTTGTTCTAATTTCGAGAAGAATGCTGGTGCAATTTTGATTGGGATTGCATTGAATGTGTAGATAGCTTTGGGTAGTATTGACATTTTGACAATATTTATTTTTCCAATCCATGAGCAGGGAATGTCTTTCCATTTCTTTAAATCTTCTTCAATTACCTTCATAAGCTTTCTATAGTTTTCAGCATACAGATCCTTTACATCTTTGGTTAGATTTATTCCTAGGTATTTTATGCTTCTTGGTGCAATTGTGAATGGGATCATTTTCTTTATTTGTCTTTCTGTTGCTTCATTGTTAGTGGATAAGAATGCAACTGATTTCTGTACATTGATTTTGTATCCTGCAACTTTGCTGAATTCATGTATCAGTTCTAGCAGACTTTTGGTGGAGTCTATCGGATTTTCCATGTATAATATCATGTCATCTGCAAAAAGCGAAAGCTTGACTTCATCTTTGCCAATTTTGATGCCTTTGATTTCCTTTTGTTGTCTGATTGCTGATGCTAGAACTTCCAGCACTATGTTAAACAACAGTGGTGAGAGTGGGCATCCCTGTCGTGTTCCTGATCTCAGGGAAAAAGCTCTCAGTTTTTCCCCTTGAGGATGATGTTAGCTGTGGGCTTTTCATAAATGGCTTTTATGATCTTTAAATATGTTCCTTCTATCCCGACTTTCTCAAGGGTTTTTATTAAGAAAGGGTGCTGGATTTTGTCAAAGGCCTTTTCTGCATCGATTGACAGGATCATATGGTTCTTCTCTTTTTTTTTGTTAATGTGATGTATCACGGTGATTGATTTGCGAATGTTGAACCAGCCCTGCATCCCAGGAATGAATCCCACTTGATCATGGTGAATAATTCTTTTTATATGCTGTTGAATTCGATTTGCTAGTATCTTATTGAGAATTTTTGCATCCATATTCATCAGGGATATTGGCCTGTAGTTCTCTTTTTTTACTGGGTCTCTGTCTGGTTTAGGAATCAAAGTAATACTGGCTTCATAGAAGGAGTCTGGAAGTTTTCCTTCCCTTTCTATTTCTTGGAATAGCTTGAGAAGGATAGGTATTATCTCTGCTTTAAATGTCTGGTAGAACTCCCCTGGGAAGCCATCTGGTCCTGGACTCTTATTTGTTGGGAGATTTTTGATAACCGATTCAATTTCTTCGCTGGTTATGGGTCTGTTCAAGCTTTCTATTTCCTCCTGATTGAGTTTTGGAAGAGTGTGGGTGTTCAGGAATTTGTCCATTTCTTCCAGGTTGTCCAATTTGTTGGCATATAATTTTTCATAGTATTCCCTGATAATTGTTTGTATCTCTGAGGGATTGGTTGTAATAATTCCATTTTCATTCATGATTTTATCTATTTGGGTCATCTCCCTTTTCTTTTTGAGAAGCCTGGCTAGAGGTTTGTCAATTTTGTTTATTTTTTCAAAAAACCAACTCTTGGTTTCGTTGATCTGCTCTACAGTTTTTTTAGATTCTATATTGTTTATTTCTGCTCTGATCTTTATTATTTCTCTTCTTCTGCTGCGTTTAGGCTGCCTTTGCTGTTCTGCTTCTATTTCCTTTAGGTGTGCTGTTAGATTTTGTATTTGGGATTTTTCTTGTTTCTTGAGATAGGCCTGGATTGCAATGTATTTTCCTCTCAGGACTGCCTTCGCTGCGTCCCAAAGCGTTTGGATTGTTGTATTTTCATTTTCGTTTGTTTCCATATATTTTTTGATTTCTTCTCTAATTGCCTGGTTGACCCACTCATTCGTTAGTAGGGTGTTCTTTAACCTCCATGCTTTTGGAGGTTTTCCAGACTTTTTCCTGTGGTTGATTTCAAGCTTCATAGCATTGTGGTCTGAAAGTATGCATGGTATAATTTCAATTCTTGTATACTTATGAAGGGCTGTTTTGTGACCCAGTATATGATCTATCTTGGAGAATGTTCCATGTGCACTCGAGAAGAAAGTATATTCTGTTGCTTTGGGATGCAGAGTTCTAAATATATCTGTCAAGTCCATCTGATGCAATGTCTCATTCAGGGCCCTTGTTTCTTTATTGACCGTGTGTCTAGATGATCTATCCATTTCTGTAAGTGGGGTGTTAAAGTCCCCAGCAATTACCACATTCTTATCAATAAGGTTGCTTCTGTTTATGAGTAATTGTTTTATATATTTGGGGGCTCCGGTATTCGGCGCATAGACATTTATAATTGTTAGCTCTTCCTGATGGATAGACCCTGTAACTATTATATAATGTCCTTCTTCATCTC
Source organism: Lynx canadensis (assembly GCF_007474595.2). Taxonomy (NCBI): domain Eukaryota; kingdom Metazoa; phylum Chordata; class Mammalia; order Carnivora; family Felidae; genus Lynx; species Lynx canadensis. The sequence goes on along the minus strand of NC_044305.1, from coordinate 126,965,307 downwards.
TTGTTACAGCCTTTAATTTAAAGTCTAGTTTGTCTGATATAAGTATGGCTACTCCAGCTTTCTTTTGGCTTCCAGTAGCATGATAAATAGTTCTCCATCCCCTCACTCTGAATCTAAAGGTGTCCTCAGGTCTAAAATGAGTCTCTTGTAGACAGCAAATAGATGGGTCTTGTTTTTTTATCCATTCTGATACCCTGTGTCTTTTGGTTGGCGCATTTAATCCATTTACATTCAGTGTTATTATAGAAAGATACGGGTTTATTTTTTAAAAATTTTTTTTTTTTTTTTTTTTTTACCGTTTATTTATTTTTGAGACAGAGAGAGACAGAGCATGAACAGGGGCGGGGCAGAGAGAGAGAGGGAGACACAGAATCGGAAACAGGCTCCAGGCTCCGGGCTGTCAGCACAGAGCCCGACGCGGGGCTCGAACTCACGGACCGCGAGATCGTGACCTGGCTGAAGTCGGACGCTCAACCGACTGCGCCACCCAGGCGCCCCGAAAGATACGGGTTTAGAGTCATTGTGATGTCTGTATGTTTTATGCTTGTAGTGATGTCTCTGGTACTTTGTCTCACAGGGTCCCCCTTAGGATCTCTTGTAGGGCTGGTTTAGTGGTGACAAATTCCTTCAGTTTTTGTTTGTTTGGGAAGACCTTTATCTCTCCTTCTATTCTAAATGACAGACTTGCTGGATAAAGGATTCTCGGCTGCATATTTTTGCTGTCTAGCACCCTGAAAATCTCGTGCCAATTCTTTCTGGCCTGCCAAGTTTCAAAAGAGAGATCAGTCACGAGTCTTATAGGTCTCCCTTTATATGTGAGGGCACGTTTACCCCTTGCTGCTTTCAGAATTTTCTCTTTATCCTTGTATTTTGCCAGTTTCACTATGATATGTCGTGCAGAAGATCGATTCAAGTTACGTCTGAAGGGAGTTCTCTGTGCCTCTTGGATTTCAATGCCTTTTTCCTTCCCCAGTTCAGGGAAGTTCTCAGCTATAATTTCTTCAAGTACCCCTTCAGCACCTTTCCCTCTCTCTTCCTCCTCTGGGATACCAATTATGCGTATATTATTTCTTTTTAGTGTATCACTTAGTTCTCTAATTTTCCCCTCATACTCCTGGATTTTTTATCTCTCTTTTTCTCAGCTTCCTCTTTTTCCATAACTTTATCTTCTAGTTCACCTATTCTCTCCTCTGCCTCTTCCATCCGAGCCGTGGTGGTTTGCATTTTGTTTTGCATTTCCTTTAAAGCGTTTTTCAGCTCCTCGTGACTGTTCCTTAGTCCCTTGATCTCTGTAGCAAGAGATTCTCTGCTGTCCTGTATACTGTTTTCCAGCCCAGCGATTAATTTTATGACTATTATTCTAAATTCACTTTCTGTTATATTATTTAAATCCTTTTTGATCAGCTCATTAGCTGTTGTTATTTCCTGGAGATCCTTCTGAGGGGAATTCTTCCGCTTGGTCATTTTGGATAGTCCCTGGTGTGGTGAGGACCTGCAGGGCACTTCCCCTGTGCTGTGGTGTATAACTGGAGTTGGTGGGCGGGGCCGCAGTCCGTCCTGATGTCTGCCCCCAGCCCACCGCTGGGGCCACAGTCAGACTGGTGTGTGCCTTCTCTTCCCCTCTCCTAGGGGCGGGATTCACTGTGGGGTGGCGTGGCCCGTCTGGGCTACTTGCACACTGCCAGGCTTGTGATGCTGGGGATCTGGCGTATTAGCTGGGGTGGGAAGGCAAGGTGCACGGCGGCGGGGGGGGGGGGCAGGCTTAGCTCGCTTCTCCTTAGGTGATCCACTTCAGGAGGGGCCCTGTGGCAGCCGGAGGGAGTCAGATCCGCTGCCGGAGGTTTGGCTCCGCAGAAGCACAGAGTTGGGTGTTTGGGCGGAGCGAGCAATTTCCCTGGCCGGAACCGGTTCCCTTTGGGATTTTGGCTGGGGGATGGGCGGGGGAGATGGCGCTGGCGAGCGCTTTTGTTCCCCGCCAAACTGAGCTCTTTCGTCCGGGGGCTCCGCAGCTCACCCTCCCTTTGTCCTCCAGCCTTCCCGCTTTCCGATCAGAGCTGTTAACTTATGACCTCCCAGACGCTAAGTCGCGCTTGCTGTTGGAACACAGTCCGTCAGGCCCCTCCGCTTTTGCCAGCCGGACTCGGGGGCTCTGCTTGGCCGGCGAGCCGCCCCTCCGCCCCGGCTCCCTCCCGCCAGTCCGTGGAGCGCGCACCGCCTCGCCGCCCTTCCTACCCTCTTCCGTGGGCCTCTCGTCTGCACTTGGGTCTGGTGAGTCCGTTCTGCTAATCCTCTGGCGGTTTTCTGGGTTATTTAGGCAGGTGTAGGTGGAATCTAAGTGATCAGCAGGACGCGCGGTGAGCCCAGCGTCCTCCTACGCCGCCATCTTCCTCTCCCCTCTCTCAATGTCTATTTATTTTTAAGAGAGAGAGAGAGAGATGCATGCACGAGTGAGTGGGAGAGGGGCAGAGAGAGATGGAGACACAGAATCCGAAGCAGGCTCCAGGCTCTGAGCTGTCAGCACAGAGCCCAATGTGGGGTTCGAACTCATGAACCGTGAGATCATGAGCTAAGCTGAAGTTGGACACTTAACCAGCTGAGCCACCCAGGAGCCCCAAAAGATAATATTTTTAAATATATTTCTCACTTTGAAGTCTAACACTCACAAAAGATCCCACTAAACACATTTTAATGGAATGTAAGTCACAGATACAAGGCAGGTGTAGGACAGCAAAAGCAAAAAGTTACACTGGAGGAAAGGTTTGGGGTGTTGGGGATTTGTTTTTGAAATGTTCTTGTTATTTTGTTAACACAAACACTTAGTCTTCCACCCAGAATGTCAAGCCAGGGCCAACATCAAGTCACAGAATTAGGCCAAGTGTGTCTGTGAAGGCCCCGTGGAAACAGTAATAGCTTTAAAAAATCTCATTTATTTGTTAAGTCATTAGACTGTATGAAGTATAGGAATAAACGACTAGTCCATAGGCATGTCCTAGATTTGAGTCAGAGCTAGGGAGAGAATTCAGGCCTCAGTTCCATGCTGTTCCTACCAGAGTATGCTGTCTGTGCAAAGACCTATCCCAGAAAACAAAATGACCACATACTCCTCCATGGCCAGACTTGTGGTCATCTTACCCAGTATGACATTCTGCCAAGGGCTCTTGGCACATGTATGCTGACCAGATGAACAGAGACCACCTTTCCAGGAACATGGCCAAATCATGATTTGCAGTCACTCTAAGAGCTCAAAACAAACAAAATGGTCTCTTACGTGTCACTAAGTAACAAGAGATGAAAACAAAATGGCTCTGTGGTTGAGTTCATTTCTAGGACACTGTGGGAGCTACACATCCGAAACAAGTCTCCTATTTCCTTTTCTATCAAGACTATGATTCGGTCCAGGCAAAGTTCCTTAGCGCACTTTAAAATTTGCTTTAGGTTCTTCCAGGAGAATGTTAAAAACTGCCCAGAAGTGAGCTTTTTAAAGAAAACAATAGCCACTCTTTAAAGAAAACAGAGCCCACCAGAACGTACACACTCCTTATGCAAAGGGTCTGCTTTAATCTTAACTGCACTACATTCCCTTCTCCTCTGAAAGTGGGGAGCATTGGCTAGAACTCTGTATGGCCCAAACACCATAGGCTCAAAACTTAAACAGACTTATAATTTCTGAAAATATATATAACTGAAGATTCATAGTGAGTCTGTGTAAGAACTGCCCACCTCTAAATGTTAGAGCATCTGAAGGCATCTCTATCTCCACTCATCCCAGTGAGTGATCTCATTCAGCCTCATGGCTTTAAATATCATTTACGTGCAGATAACAGCAAATACACATTTCATCTCCAACTTTTTCCCTAAGTTTGTCATCTCTTATGGGCTGAGTTGTGTCCACCCAAAAATCATATTTGAAATTCCTAACCCCCTTATCTTAGAATGTGATGTTATTTGGAGATAGGGTCTTTGTTAACACAATCAAATTAAAATAAGGTTCAAAGGGAGGGTCCTAATCCAGTACGATTGATGGCATTATAAAAAGAAGACATTTGGACACAGACATGCACAGAGGGAAGATGATGTAAGGAGGCATAAGCAGAAGATGGTCATCTACAAGCCAAGAAGAAGGCCTGGAACAGATCCTTCCCTCTCAAATATTACAAGGAGCCAAACTTGTTGGCACCTTGCTCTTGAACATCTAGCCTTCACAACTGTAAGACAATAAATTTCTGCTTTTAAGCCACCCAGTTTAGGCACTTTGTTACAGCAGCCTTGGCAAATTAATACAGCAACTCAATTTGAATGTGTAATAAATACCTTAAACTCAACATGTCCAAGCCCATAACTTGGATTCTACCTGCTCCGACCTGGTGCTCTCCAACATCCCCTATTTCTATAAGTGGCAATTAAAACCTGTAGATCCCTATGACCAAACCCAGTGAAACCCTAACTTTTTTCCCTATTCCTTAAATCATTCATTCCTTAAATAATTTAGTATTTGATTATTATGCCTTTAAATAATATCCCAAAGTGGGCTACTTCTCATCCCTGTCCACTTCTGTCATCCAAATCAAACTTCCATCACCTCTTACCTGGATTTCTGTAATAGTTTACTTACTTGTCTCCTTCCTTCCACACTTGCCTTCTTATAATCCAATCTCCACACAACAGCAAGAGCGATCCTGTTAGGTGAGACCTTTTGAATCCTCTGACCAAGACCCCACAAAACTTCTTTATATTTATTTATTTAAAGTCATATCAAGGTGTGCAAGGCTCTACTTGAGGTGTCTCCCTGAATACCCTCAGACCTCTTTTCCATTCTCTCTCTTTCCATTTCACATCCTCTGTTCTTATTTTAAATTTTTTTCAATGTTTGTTTATTTTTGAGAGAGAGACAGAGCATGAGCAGGGTAGAGGCTGGGAGAGACAAATCCCAAGCAGGCTCCAGGCTCGGAGCTATCAGCACAGATCCCAATGCGGGGCTCAAACCCACAAATTGAGAGATCATGACCTGAGCCGCAGTCAGACGTTCAACGGACTGAGCCACCCAGGTGCCCTTCACTACCTCTGTTCTAATCAATCTAACCTTCCTTCTCCTCAAACAGGCCAAGCATATTCCTTCCCCAAGACCCTAAAATTTACTTCCTTTAGATATCCATTATACTATGTCTTTTCCTTATTCAGGTTTCTTTTACAATGGCACTTAATCTAAGACTTTATGACCATTTTATTTAAATAGTACCCCCAAATATTTGATTACTTTCTGTTATGTATTTCCCAAAAGGATCCCTGAAGGACTGGATAAAGTCTAGTCTGTCAATTGCTATAATTCTGCCATCTAAATAGTGCCTGGAATGTGGTATGAAATATTTGTTGAAGGAAATAAAGAAAGGAGGGAGGGAATGGAGGAAGGAAGGAAGGAAGGAAGGAAGGAAGGAAGGAAGGAAGGGAAGGAAGGAGAGAAGGAGGGAGGAAAGGAGGGAGGGAAGGAAGGTAAAGAATTTATGTGTATCTGAATATCAGTAAATCTATCGGGCAGGCTTCTAGACAGCTATTTTCATGAAAAATGAAGGCATTTATAACATTAATCCTAAGGAAAGGAAAAAACCTTTCTGAGATTGAGTCAGTAAGTAAATCTTGAGTCATCAAGGGGGAAGTTTGATCTGAATATAGCATGGTAACTATCTCTAGGACATGTCTTCTGGCCCAGTTCTCACTGGCCTCAGATCTAAATCCTTTAAGAAACAGGGCAGCTATGGGTAAAAATCTGAAAGTGCTTTTCACTAAAATTCTGCACAACACTGAGACCCACATGTATTGCTGTAACACCGAGGAAAGATGGACAACTTTCACCACATGTCGTGGAGCAGCTTTTATACCTGAAAGGTTCAAGTGTATTGCTGGAGTCCTTGACAGAAACCAAGATATCACTCTATGCCCAGTGGAGTTTATAGTGCCCAGAAGCTACTGGAAACCTATGGAGACCATGGGGCACAGCAGAGCAACATCAGTAGCCCAAAAACAAAAACAAAAACAAAAACAAAAGCAAACAAACAAAAAACCTGGCAGTGATAGGCAAAAGGGACCCAATAGGGACAGAATTCTTTCATGAAACATTCTTTCATGTTTCATGAAAACAAGTAATTTGCTCCTCAGGGACTTCTAGAAAAAGTTGAGAGAGCGATATTTTAGTGAGCCAGAGGTATGATATTATATAGATTTATCTAAAGACCTGTGAAATTTCAGTTCCTATTTGTGTGATCTCACTTGCCCACCAAATTTGTGAGTCCTAGAGAAATTCAGCATATATGTATGCTTTTTTTAAATTTTTTTCAGTGTTTATTTATTTTTGAAGGAGAGAGAGACAGAGAGTGACCAGGGAAGGAGCATCAAGAGAGGGAGACACAGAATCCAAAGCAGGCTCCAGGCTCTGAGCTGTCAGCACATAACCTGATGCGGGACTTAAACTCACAAACCATAAGATTATGTCCTGAGCTGAAGTCGGATGCTCAACCAACTGAGCCACTCAGGCGCCCCCATATAATATGTTTTAATAAAGATACTTGATATATAAATTTTCTGAAGAATTAGAATGATTTAGCTCTTTTATATGAAATGAGGGTTTTTATTAGGAATATTAAGTGAGGGACTGTCTACTATTGATGCCCTCAAGCTGGTATAGCCTATGATAATATCTGCCCCCAAATTAAATGGCCCTATGCATACTTGTGCCTGCTCTGTTAAATTGTGTCAGAAGACATATTTAAAATTAAAATTATTAGTTCTCATTTTCCAGTGCTGTCAATGTACCTGCTTATAGAAATTGTATTTTTCCTTCTACTTGCTGTTTCCATTTTGCTTGAGGAAACTACATCCCTGGCTACAGTTCATATCAATTCAAAAGCTACACAGAGGTCAAAGTCTATGCCAGAAAAGGCAGGCATGCCATAGAGAATAAAAAGTTAAGCATGATCTCACTTATATATGGGATCTAAAGAAAAAAAGTCAAACTCATAGTAACAGAAAGTACAAAAGTGGTTATCAGAGGCTAAATGGTAGTGGACAAGGAGTGATTTTGATCAAAGCATATCAACGTTCAGGTATGAGATGAATAAGCTCTGTCAGTTCTGGAAATTGATGTACAAGCGTGGTGGCTGTACTTAATGTATAACTGTATACTTCCACTTTGCTAGGAGAGATCGCCAGTGTTCTGAGCACACAAAGAAATACAAAAGATGGTAACTATGTGAGTTGATGGATATGTTAACTACCTTGATTATGCTAATCATTTCACAATGTATACATATACCAAAATATCCCATGTATACACCCTAAATATATACACTTTTCGTTTGTCAATCATACCTCCTTAACGCATTAAAAATAAATATGACAATTTAAATTTTTTTTAACGTTTATTTATTTTTGAGACAGAGAGAGACAGAGCATGAACAGGGGAGGGGCAGAGAGAGAGGGAGACACAGAATCTGAAACAGGCTCCGGGCTCTGAGCGGTCAGCAAAGATCCCGACACGGGGCTCGAACTCACGGACCACGAGATCATGACCTGAGCTGAAGTCGGACGCTTAACTGACTGAGCCACCCAGGCGCCCCAATAAATATGACAATTTAAAAAAATATGCATATGAAGCCACCTCTCTCCTCTCATATAAGTGGGTGAGATCAGAGGGCTTCTGATCTGAGGGAAATACTTACACCTTATTTGTGAGGAATAAGCTTGGGAATTCCCTGAGCTTGCACCAATGGGTTAACAAGGTTATAAAGAATTAGAAAGCCATAGCATGTACACAAGCACGTTTGTGTAAACAAGATTAGGTAAATAAGATTAGGTAAACTGGGCAAAGGCCCCCAGGATAGGACAAAGGTATAGGAATAGGGAATCTCAGGATGAAAACATCCAAGATGAGGTAAACAAGATTAGGTATTCATGGCAGAAATGCCCCCCAATTTAGTACTATCGCAGAAAGCTGCTTTCACAGGAAGGAAGGACCAAATTAGGTAAACAGGTAAATAGGGCTATAGACCCCAGTGGGGTGAAGTTGCCCAGAGAGGAGCTAATTAGCAAAAGAAAGATGCTTTGCTGACCCTGAGATAGCATGCTCTGTTTTTCTTGTCCCCTAGGCCAGTTTAGGTAAACAGAGGTGGGGCCTCATGTTTGCTGTAAAGAACCTTCCATGTAGCACCAGAATCTTGTTTTGTATTGACCCAAATCCCTAACACCACATATCTCCAAAATCCCCCTTTCCCCACACCCATGAGTTAATGGTCCCGGTTTCATTGTCTCTCTGTACACACCCATCATGCTTGTAAGCCTTCTGATCCTAATAAAAAGGGAGTAAGCACCCTTACTCAGGGCTCTTGTCTCCTCCTGGACATTAGCCTATCTTGCATTTTCAATCCTGTGTCCCACTCTCTTGATGGACAAGAGAGAATTCCAGACCCAGAGTCCACAATACTTATTGAGTCCATGAATTTTGTCACATCTGCTGTGTCTGTTCAGAAGTTGTTTATACATGGTTCCTGGTCCTTTATGTATTCAAATGAGATGTTGCTACTGAAAGACAGCTTGAGAAGAGTAAGATTTTGCTGTATTCACACACACACACACACACACACACACACACACAGTATAGTACATTCCAAATTTAATTATGTAGTCTTGGAATGGTTATTGTGAAGCATTCTGGATAACAAGAGTTTAATTAGGAAACCCATATTGTTACAATAGCTTATAAAGAAGCTAATATTTATTAAGTGCCTATTCTATGCCAAGGACTTGTATATCACACCATATACAACATCTCATTCAATTCTCATAGCACCATTCTACATTTCATAAGTGAGAAGAGCAAAATCAGAAAGACTGGCAAACTCACTCAATCTTGCACTCTGAATGACAAAGGGAGGATTTGAACCCAGACCTTAGAATCCTAATGTCCACCTCTGTACCATACCATACTCTTCCCTTATTTCAGTCCTTGCTACAGAAAATTACTGGAATTTAAGTGGCTCTATAGGTCTGCTTTTGTAAAACCAGGCAGACACATAGCATGAACTTCTTTTCTGAGCGATGACCCTTCCAGACCATGGGATCTCACCCTTATCAGCATTGAATAGGGAATTAGGCTAAATACAGATTAAGTTTTACTTGTGTGTCAGAAGGCTTTGGGTACTTCTTAATGACTAAATCCCTGATTTGCTTTATTTGGCCCATTTTTCTTTTCTTTCTTTACTCTCTCCTAAAAGTAAAACCTAAGGCAATGATTCTAGTTACGTGGGTCCTGCTTCTTAACTAAAGGTTTTTATACACAGATATATACCCTTTCCCTGCTCCCTCCCAACAGGAAGCCAATTACTATGGCACATTTGTTTAGCTAAACCTAAATTTGTAAAATGTATTTCTACAAAATAATGGGCTAATTTGTATATAATTTTTGTATTAGATTCAATAAATATTGGCTTATTGGAGAGACCATGCAGGAAGCACATTTATATGAGAAAAGGTCCTGCTCTGCCCTGCCCTCACAAAGCTTAAAATCCCTTATCATCCTTGGTATGAAGAAAAGCCTTTCAAGGAAGTTGGAGATGAAGAAACAGATGAAAGGGACTACATTTGTAATCAAAATGTGAGTAAAAAAAAAATGTATTTTGGCAAACAGCATTGACTACTTTAGAGAGAAACCTTGTTTGCCACTCAGGGAGCCCAAATCTCTTGTTGGTATGGGAAATAAAAGGGAACTTGAGAACTAAAAGCAAGAAGTAGTCTATCTGCATGTCCTCTCAGGCCAACATGATCAGGTGCAAGGATATTCCAGCGTCTCTACTTCTTCTGTAAAAGGAAGCAGGTAGAAGACTCTTAGATTTCTAGAACCAGATATCTTGAAAAAGAGTCACTTATCATGGTTCAAAGTCAGAGGGAGCCCTGGCCTGACCCTTGCTCAGCTCTTGCTAATGGGAAGAAGACAGGGAGTGAAGAGGGGAGATGGTAGACATTAGAAAAGAGGGATATGAGCCAAAGCAAGAAGGAAGAAAGATTGAAATGGTATGTTTGTCACAGAACCCAAAGTAGCCCTGGCATTAAGGCAGAAAGCAAAGAGAGTTCTTCTAAACTCAAAAACTGTCATCTATCTATCTATCTATCTATCTATCTATATGTCTATATAAATTGGAATTTCCAAAGAAGGTATCCTAAAGGCAGCCCTTAGCAGCCAATGAAATAGGCTTGACAGAGCAGTGGGTATGGATCTGTCTCCAGGATCATCAGTGCCCATTTTAATGAAAAACAATATGCAGAAAAATTTTCAACCTCTCATGCTATATACACATAGTTTGGAAGGTTGACATGAGAGAGAGAGAGAGAGATTAGTGTCTGTGTTTCTATGTTCAGTAATCCTACTGAGCCCCAGCATCTTGTGCATCTTGTGCTAGATACTTGAGATAGAGATAAAAATCAGACACAGGTCTGAGAAACTGTCACAAACAAGAGGAATCTAAGGAGATATGATAACTAATTCTAATGTGGTGTCCTGAATGGGATAATAAAACAGAAGAACATTAGAGGAGAATCAAAATAATCTGAATTAAAGTATAGACTTTAGTTAATAATAAGGTATCCATATTGATCCCTTCATTATGACAAATATACCAAACTAATGTAAGGTGCTAATAATAGGAAAACTGGATGTGGTATATATGGGAACTCTGTACTATCTTCTCAATAATTCTGAAAATCTAAAAATGTTCCAAAAATAAAAAAGCTATTTTTAAAAATTGGATTACACATTGAATGAAACCCAAATCCCTTATCATTACTATCATGATCTGGCCCCTGCCCACCTGTTCCACCTCACCTTGCACATCTCTCCTTTTAGCTCAATAATCTGTTTTGTTGTTGTTGCTGTTTTTTGGTTTTTTTAAGTAGGCTTCACACCCAGCATGGAGCCCAACATGGAGGTTGAACTCATGACCCTGAGATTGAGAGCTGAGCTGAGATCAAGAATCGGACACCCAATTGCCTGAGCCATCCAGGCACCTCATTTGTTCAATAATCTTTAGCCAGATCACTCCGTCATGTTTTTTCTGTGTCAGGGCCACCACATGTACTTTTATAGCCTCTGGGGATGTTTTTCTCACTGACATCAATCACTCTTCCTCATCACTCAGGTCTCAGTTCAAGTGTCTCCCCCTCAGGAAGAAGCCTCTCCTGAAGTCCCAGTATAAATCATATGCCCTAACTCTGATACCCTCTCTCTCTCATAACTCTATATGTCTTTGTCTTCACATTTACTATTGGTTGGAATTATCTGTTTACTGAGTGTTTATTTGCTTAATGTCTCTCTCTCTCTCTCACCACAGTTTGTGTTCCTTTTGGGCAGAAATCATTTCTGTCTTGGTCACCCAATCATTTCTGTCTTGTGCTCCTTACCTAATGCCTGGCCTATGATAAATGTTCAAAAAATATATGTGGAATCAATTAATTAAATGAGAGAGTGCAGTTCTATTCCAATACCTAAATCTTTTCTTTTTTGACATCTTTGTGTACTTAAAGCACCCAACACATTACCTATCATTCCATTTACATATACTCAGTAACTATTTACTTATTATGCTAGATGCTTGGGATACAAATATAAATCAGAAAAAGTCTACTTTCAATGAGGCCACTGATGAATAGAGAAAACTAGAAAGCAAAATGGGCAATTATAACCCAGTGTGATACATGCTGTGGAAGCCCATAGGGTGGACATCCAGCCCAGCCTGAAAGTTCAGTCTCCTTTCATACAGAAATGCTGAACTTGGAAGCCAACTCTGACACTCAAGTTCTGTTTGACTATGGAAAAGTAACTCTATAAATATATGCTTCACTGTCCTTATTTCCAACGTGAGAAGTATGGACAAGATAATATCTGAACTCCATTATCTAACATTGTTCAATTCTCAATGAAGTACAGATTTTATGAACCACTCTGAATTTGCACTCCAAGGAGTTGACAACTTCACAGTTCTTTATAAATAGGTCATTTCCCCAAATCTTCCGTTTTCTCCCAAATAATGGGAAATTGTGATGCCCCAAATTTTCAAGTTATTCTCTGATCCAAATATTCTTTTTATGATAATCCTAGATCATATAATGACAGTTCTCATTCCAACATAAACTCATTTTAGTGGGCTTATGAATATTCAAGCTAAAACCTAGAGAGGAGTATAAAGGGTGTGACATCAGGAACTTTGCACTTGGTGATTAAGTAGACTCTATGCTGCTCTCATAACAGGGTTCATGGAAGTTTCTCACTGCCAATATGTGAATATAAAATATAAAAATATAAATCAGCTTCTATAAATAAAGATAACTTCAAAAATTTTGGCTTTATTATATTTGCATAAGTACTCCCTGTACACTCACTTCATTATTAAAGATCAAGTTACCAAAATATGGCAAAAGGCATAGTTCTAGAATAGGACCTGGCACATAGTCGATACTGAATAACTATCTATTTATTTAACAAGTATGAAGTACTATATGAAGGTCTGAAGACAAATGACCTGCAGGAATGTGACAAAGAGAGGTCTAGTCCATATTCACATGCTTCAGAGAGATCTAGAAAATACTCACTGGCTCCCCCAACACAGGGGTCAGCAGTGACCTCAGAAAAACCACTTAAGCTGGCATATTAGGGACCAAATCCGGACTAGAGAGGGCTAAGCAATGAGTGACTGAGGAAGTAGGTATCATTCCTATCAAAACTGCTGTAATGGGAAGAAAGAGATATAGTGGTAGTTGGAGGGGAGATAGAATTTAGGTGGAGAAATGTTTAAGTTGGGGGAGATTTGTGTAAAATAAGTCCCATAGAGATGATGTTAGTGTATATAGAGGCCAGAGAGAGAGGAGATAAGTAGTATCTCCTCTCTCCCTCCTATATATACAAGAATCAATATCAGGAGATAATGAGGAACTGAGTGAGAATAAGCTAAGAAATGCAGAAAGATAGATTGTCCTCAGGTAGGAGAAGTAAGAAAAAGAATTACCAGCTGGATAATATAATAAAGCCAAAATTTTTGAAGTTATCTTTATTTATAGAAACTGATTTATGTATTTATATTTTATATTTACATATTGGCAGTGAGAAACTCCATGAACCCTGTTATGAGAGCAACCATTTATACTGTAATGATAAAGAAGGAATTTGAAAGGGATGCACTTAAACAGAGAGGTAGCAGGAACATTTTCTAAGACTGACTAGACTTCTCCAAGGTATTATGTTCTTATTGGATCTGTCCAATCAATAGGTCCAGTGAATTGGATATTCATCTCTCTTCCTTCCAGAAAAATTCTAACAAGCACTTGGAATAGTAGCAAGAAAATTGGGACAGAAAGTATGAAATATAGTTTCAAGTCATGGCTCTATTTATTAAGCCTTCACCTCTGAGTATAACACTATTGTAGCCCTCCTTATCTGTGGGGAATATGTTTCAAGACCCAAAAGGGATGCCTGAAACTGCGGATAGTACTGAATGTTATATATATTGTTTTTTCCTATACATACCTGTTAAGTTTAAGTTATAAATTAGATACAATAATAGATTAGTGACAATTATTAATAATAAAATAGAACAATTATAATACCATACTGTAAAAAAAGTTATGTGAATATGGTCTCTCTCTCTCTCTCTCAAAATAACTTATTATACTATACTCACCCTTCTTCCTGTGATGCTGTGACATGATAAAATGCCTAGGTGATGACATGAAGTGAGGTAAATGGCATAGACATTGTGACATAGCATTGGGTGGGCTACTACTGACCTTCTGACTATACATCAGAAGGAAGATGATCTTCTTCTGACCAATGTTTATTGAGAATAGGGAGGGTGAAAAAATGACAGCAGAGCAGGAGGGCCCTAGGCTTGCCTCCTCTCAAAGATACAACTAGATAATTATCAAATCCTCCTAAAAACCCCCAAAATTGATCTGAAGCCTGGTAAAACAACTTCACCATTAAAGGTAGAGAAGAGGCTATACTGAAGAAGGTAGGAAGTGCAGAGATATGGTTTTGAAGAGAAAAAGATTATGACCTCTGCAGTATGGAGGGTGCAGTGGTCTCGGAGAAGGGCAGGAGACAGACTAGTACACAGGGGAGTACAAAGGGAAAATGAATCCCCATAGCAATTGGCTTGGAAAGCATGTGGAGTCAGATTTCATGAGTTCTTGTAATCAGCAGGGCTCACAGCCTGGAGTTCTAAAGGTCATTGGGCTTAGCTTGAGGAGAGCCTGGAAGTACTGGGGCTGCTTTTGGAGACAAAGCAGGACAAACAGCCCGTGGACATATAGCATGGAAATAGCAATCTGAAGAGCACCTGGGGCACATAGTAGGAAGAGTATTTGCTCATCTCAGAGTATGTCCAAGAGGGGCAGTGTGCACGGAGAGAAATCCCCCAGGAAAAAAGGAACTGGCAGGCACCATTTCCCTCACCTCTACATAAACACAGATACCTGTAGGAACTAACTCTGCACCAACACTCACTACTACCTTGCTTACAAGCAAGACTCACCCCCATCCTCCAGTGGAACCACTCTTCCCAGTCATGCTTGCTTCAGTCCCAGCATGTAGGCCCACTCCCCAAGACAACCAGCCCAAATCCCTGCCAACACCACATCTCCTGCCCTGGGAGTTTTGTGGGGAGTTCCAGTGGCAGTGATGACAGGTCTCATTTCACAAGCAGACCAGAGTTTCACCTAGTTAAAACTCAAAACATTCAGGTCAGGGACCAAACACACTCATAGCAGGCAAAGAAAGCCTTTGTAAACAACTAGCCTGAAGGATAAAGCAACCAGAACAAAACAGCAGAGCATATGCAGCATACATAGGAGACACTCCTGGAAGCAAAGAGGCCCCAGGAAACAGGTACCCTACATGGCAGGGCACCATGAAACCTCTTCTTCATAACGCCATTACCCTCAAGATCCAGAGACATAGCTGTTTCCTAACACAGAGAAGAAGGCACAGAGACTTAGACAAAATGAGGAAAACAGAGAAATTTATTGCAAATGAAAGAAAGGACTTAGCCACACCAGAGATCTAAGAGAAACAGATATAAGTAACATGCCTGATATAGTATAATCATAAGGATACTTACTGGACTTGAGAAAAGAATGGAAGACATCAGTGAAACCCTTAACACAAAGATAAAAAAGAACCATTTAGAGATGAATATTGCAATAATGAGATTAGAAACAAGCTTGATGCAATAAACAGCAGGCTGGAAGAAGTAGAGGAACAAATTAATGACCTTGAGGATAGCATAATGGAAAGTAATTAAGCTAAAAAAAAGAGAGAGAGAGAAAAAAGAATTATGCAAAATGAGAATAGACTAAGGAAACTCAGTAACTCCATCAAAATAATAACATTCATATTATAGGACTCCTAGAGGAAGAGAGAGGAAAAGGGGGCAGAATATGTATTTGAAGAAATAATAGCTGAAACTTCCCTAATCTGGGCAAGGAAACAGATATCTAGATCTAGGAAACACAGAAACTCCCAACAAAATGTACAAAAGCAGATCAACAATAAACCATATTGTAATTAAATTGGCAACATATAGTGATAATGAAAAAATAATTTAAGAAAAATAAAGAAAGAAAAAAATTTAAAAGCAGCAAGACAAAAGAATACAGTAACATATGAGGGAAACCCCTAAGGCTATCAGGGGATTTTCATCAGAAACTTTCCAAGCCAGAGGGAATGTCATGATATTTTCAAAGTGCTAAACAGAACATTTATCCTAAAACAGCAGAATACACATTCTTTTCAAGTGAAAATAGAACATTCTCCAGAAGAGATCACATATTAGCCCACAAAACCAGACTTAATAAATCCAAGAAGATCAAAGTCATATTATTCAACTTTTCTAACTATAACACTATGAAACTAGAAGTCAAAACAAGAAAAAATTTGCGAAGACCACAAATACATGGAGGTGAAATAACATACCATTAAACAACGATGGGTCAAGCAGGAAATAAAAGAAGAAATAAAAATGTGCATGGAAACCAATGAAAATGAAAACCCAGTGGTCCAAAACCTTTGGGTTGCAGCAAAAGTAGTTCTCAGAAGGAAGTCTATAGCAATACATGCCTACATCAAGAAGCAAGAAAATCTCAAATAAACAACCTAAGTTACACCTAAGAAGCTAGAAAAAGAAAAACAACAAAATCTAAAACCAACAAAGGAAGAAAATAATAAGATTAGAGCAGAAATAAATGATATAGAAACAACAACAACAACTAGAACAGATCAATGAAACCAGGAGTTGGTTCTTTGAAAAAAATCAATAAAAATCTATATATCTCTAGCCAGACTGATCACGAAAAAAAGAGAAAGCACTCAATTAATAAATCACAAATGAGAGAGAATAACCAACACTACAGAAATACAAACACTTGTAAGAGAGTATTATGAAAAACTATATGCCAACATATTAGACAACCTAGAAGAAATGGATAAATTCCTAGAAATAGATAACTGCCAAAACTGAATAGGAAGAAATAGGAATTTGAACAAAACAATAATGAGCAAAGAAATTGAATAAGTTACCAAAAAATTCCCAAAAAATAAAAGTCCACAACCAGATGGCTTCACAGGCAAAATTCTACCAACCACTTAAAGAAGAGTTGATATCTATTGTATCAAACTATTCCAAAAAATAAAAAAGGAAGGAAAACTTCCAAATTCATTCTATGAAGCCAAGGTAACCTGATACCGAAACCAGATAAAGATACAACAACAAAAAAAAACTACATGCCAATATTTCTGATGAATATATATTCATAAATCCTCAACAAAATAATAGCAAACCTAATCCAACAATACATTTTAAAAATCATTCACCACAATCAAGTGGGATTTTTTTCCTAGTTGCTAGGGTAGTTCAACATTCACACATGAGTCAATGTGATACATCAGTCAACAAGAGAAAGGATAAAAACCATAAGAACATTTCAATAGATGCAGAAAAAGCATTTGACAAAGCACATCTATTCATGATATAAAAACCTCAACAAAGTACTTCTATAAGGAAACATACTCAACATAAAGAAGGCAATATATGAAAACCCATGGCTGGGATGCAGAGTTGCTCAGTTGGTTGAGCGTCTAACTTCAGCTCAGATCATGATCTCACAGTTCGTGAGTTCAAGCCCCTCATTGGGCTCACTGCTGTCAGCCTGTCAGTGCAGAGCCCGCTTCTGATCCTCTGTCCCCCTCTCTCTCTGTCACTCCCTGGCTGTACTCTGTCCCTCTTAAAAAATAAATCAGGGGCGCCTGGGGTGGCTCAGTTGGTTAAGCATCTGACTTCGGCTCAGGTCACGATCTCGCGGTAATGTGAGTTTGAGCCCCGCGTCGGGCTCTGTGCTGACAGCTCAGAGCCTGGAGCCTGTTTCGGATTCTGTGTCTCCCTCTCTCTCTCTGACCCTCCCCCGTTCATGCTCTGTCTCTCTCTGTCTCAAAAATAAATAAACGTTAAAAAAATAAAAAATAAATAAATCAAACATTTTAAAAAGAAAAGAAAAATCTCTGGCTAATTGGGAACTTTTCCTTAGTGGGGAAAAATTGGGAGTTTTTCCCTTAAGGTTGGGAACAAGACAAAGATGTCCACTTTCACCACCTTTATTCAACACACTACTGGAAATCTTAGCCACAGCAATCAGACAACAAAAAAATAAATCAAAGGCATTTAAATTGGTAATGAAGAAATCAAACTTCACTATTGCAGATGACATGATACTATATAGAGAAAGCTGAGAGACTCTACCAAAATATGCTAGAACTAATGATGAAAGCGGTAAAGTGCAGGATACAAAATTAATGTAGAGGTATCTGTTGCATTTCTATATATCAATGATGAAGCAGCAGAAAGAGAAATTAAGAAACAATTCCATTTACAATTGCACCAAAATAATAAGATACCCAGGAAAACCTAACCAAAGAGATAAAGATCTGTACTCTGAAAACTATAAAACACTGATGAAAGTAATTAAAGATTACAGAAAGAAATGGAAAAACATTTCATGTTCTTGGTTTGGAAGGACCAAATATGTTAAAATGTCTATATTGCCCAAAGCTTATCTACACATTTAATGGAAATCCCTATCAAATACCAACAGTATTTTTCATAGAACTGGAACAAACAATCCTAAAACCTGTATGGAACCACAAAGACCCCGCATAGTTAAAGCAATCTCGAAAAAAGAAAAGCAAAGCTGGAGGCATCACAATTCTGGACTTCAAGTTATATTACAAAGCTGTAGTAATCCAAACAGTATGGTACTGGCGCAAAAATAGAAAAAATAGATCAATAGAACAGAACAGAAAACACAGAAGTAATGCCACAATTAGATGGTCAGTTACTCTTCAACAAAGCAGGAAAGAATATCCAATGGCAAAAAAGAGAATCTCTTCAACCAATAGTGTTGGGAAAACCGGAAAGTGACATGCAAAATGATGCAAATGGACCACCTTCTTAAATTATACACAAAAAATAAATTCAAAACAGAGGAAAGATCTAACTGTGAGACCTATTTTATTTTATAAAATAAAAATACTAGATGACACAAGCAATAACTTCTTTGACATTGGCCAGAGCAACTTTTTTCTAGATATGTCTCCTGAGGCAAGGGAAACAAAAGCAAAAAAGCCACTGGGAATATATCAAAATAAAAAAAACTTCTGCACAGTGAAATAAACAATCAACAAAACTAAAAGGAAACCTATAGAAAGGGAGAAGATATTTGCAAATGACATGTCTGATAAAGGGCTAGTATCCAAAATATATAAAGAACTTATAGAACTCAACACCCAACACCCAAATAATCCAAATGAAAGATGGGCAGAAGACATGAACAGACACTTTTTCCAAAGAAGATATTCAGAGGGCTAACAGACACATGAAAAAGATGCTCAACATCACTCATTATCAAGGAAATGCAAATCAAAATACAATGAATATCACTTCACACCTGTCAGAATGGCTAAAATTAACAACACAGGAAACAGCAGATGTTGGCAAAGATATGGAGAAAGGTGAACCCTCATACACTGTTGGTGGGAATGGAAACTGATGCAGACAATGCACCAGTTTGGAGATTCCTCAAAAAGTTAAGATTAGAACTACCCTACAATCCAGAAATTGTACAAAAGGGCATTTACCCCAAAGAATACAAAAACACTAATTCTAATTCAAAGGGATATGTACACCTTTATGTTTATTGAAGCATTATTTACAATAGCCAAATTATGGAATCAACCCAAGTGTCCACTGATTGATGAATGGATAAAGAAGATGTGGTATATAATGGAATATTAGTCATAAAAAGAATGAAATCTTGCCATTTGCAATAGCATGATGAAACTAGAGAGTATAATGCTAAGCAAAATAAGAAAGAAAATACCAAATGATTTCACTCATATGTGGAATTTAAGAAACAAAACAAGCAAAGGAAAAAGAAAGGGAAACAAACCAAGAAACAGACTTTTAAATTATTTATTTATTTTTTTTATTTAAAAGAGAGAGAGTGGTGCATGGGGCGGAGGGGCTGAGGTAGGGAGAGAGAGAGAGACAGAGAGAGAGAGAGAGAGAGAGAGAGAGAGAGAGAGGAGAGAGAGAATCCCAAGCAGTCTCCACACTCAGTGTGGAGCCCAATACAGGGCTCAATCCCACAATCCTGGGATCATGAAGTGAGCCAAAATCAAGAGTCAAATGCTCAACTGACAGGTTTTTTTAACTGTGTTAAAAAAAACAGTTGCTCTTTTTTTAAAAAATTTTTTCATTTTTTAAAGAAAAAGACTCTTAAATGTAGAGAACAACCAGAGGAGAGATGGGTTGGGGGATGGGTGAAATAGGTGATAGGGATTAAGGCGTGCACTTGTGATGAGCACCATGTAATGTGTGGAACTGTTGAATCACTATATTGTACACCTGAAATAATATAGTACTGTATTTAACTAACTGGAATTAAAATAAAAACTTAAACTATAATCCTTAACAATTAAGAAGAATAAAATTTAGATGAATGGCATGAAATCAAGAATTGTATAAATATATAGTAAAATTTTTAAAATGTTTTAAATACAAAAGGTTTATTGAGGATGACTGAAACCTCAGAAATTGAAACTACAGATAAGGAGGGACTACCGTATCTGAAATAGTAAAAGAATGTTCCTGTACAGTACGGTGCTTGAGGACACAGCAGTGCTCTATGGGAATGGATGCAAATTCCCTACCTGCCTGATAGTGTTGTTATATGGAAAATAAAGTAGTGTTGTGAGAGTGCTTCATTCATCACAAAGTCAAAAAAAATCTACATCCAGATAAGGAATTATAGGTTTGTTGGTTTGTTTCCTTAGAAAATCAACATTTCAAAATATTTTTTTTAAGCGGAGGGCATTAAAAGTATAAACTTAGAAGACACTAAAGTGTGGGAGGGTAGGATGGAAGGAGAGATGCACTCAATTCTTCTACTGCACATTCAGCGCATACACAAGTGGTTAAAGGGAGAGCAGTAACCTTGAAGCCACCCTGGTAGGCAGGAAGCCCAACCAATGAGAGAAGCGCCCAAAGGAAGAGCAGCAAGAGTGGCCTTCAGCCAAGTATAGATCTTACTTTCTATTCTGAGCTGTACTTAAAGCTTGCTTCCTCTCTTGGCATATGTCCTATCTTTAATAAAACAGAAGACAAAGTGGTCTGTGTGAAAAAGGCAAACTTTAGGAAACATTATCAATGACCCACCCCTGACCCCCAGCCATGCAGAAACTCAGCTGCCCAGAATTCGCTCATGAATCTGCCTGTGGTTTGCCCAGGACGCTGTACTTCCTATAATCACTCCCACTTTGTTCACTGTCATTCTATAAACAAGGACATCAGTGAGACTGTGTCCCCTCCCACCTGGCTCTTAACCTCCTCTAATATGACTTCTCAAGTTCATCCACTACATAGTTGCTGCCTGGCAAGGTCAGTGCTCAATAAACATTTGATGAATGAATGACTGAGTGAATGAATGATCATTCTATGAGCACAGCCCTGCACTGCATGTGGGGGGTGACGAGACACTTCAGCTTGGTCCTGGCCCACAGGAAACTCGTAATACATGAACAATAATGGGAGCTTGGTGGTTTATCATGAGCTAATATGGTTTGGCTTCCTTAAGACCCTGAGCAGTTCTCATAATCAGTATATTCTGGAGGCAGTTTCAGATCAGTCCAGCAGCTCCTTAAAGCACAGTGTTTGAGGGATGCACATATTCATCCCCTCCCTCCTGATGTCAGAGAAATGTGTCTCTTGGCTGAACAGTGTATGAAGGGAATCTATAGTAATAACAGCTAACATTCATTGAGCATGCACTACCCTTATAAGTGCTTCACACAGACACGCATGCAGTCCTTGCAGAGGATTCAGGATTGTTATAATCTCCATTTTATAGATGTGAAAAATAAAACAAAGAGACTCTAAGATATCTGCCCAAGCCATACAGATTGTAAATGGCAGACCCAGGAATCAAATGCAGATAGGCTAATACCAGAGCCTGAACTCTCAGCCAGTAAGTACCCCATACTGCCCTAATGGGAGATAGGAGGAAATAGCAGGATCCTGAGGATAGCGATGCTTGCAGTGGACTCTGGAAACGAGTCAAAGCAAGTACATACTCAAGGATAAATGTTTTTTGCTCAAAGTTACAATATACCATTGTTGCAAAATCATACTAAGCTCTTATTATGTACAGGGAACCCTGTTCAGTACAGTGAGATGACAACAATGAGCAACAATTGAGTATCTTCCATGAGTTGACATAAATTTTTGTTAATCTTGACAAAATTCTTGTGAGTATTTTACAGATGAGGTAAGTGAGACTCAGATACTAGACTAGGTCATATTACTGGACTAGGAGAAACAAAATTCTGTCTGACTGTGTAACACCTGAACTCTTCTCCCAGAAGCACATAACTTTTCCAGGATGAGATGTAAGTGTCCGGTTTCCCAAACTAGATTCTTGAGATCCTGATGGTGACACATTGTGATGTCCTGGATCCTATTCCCTGCCCTCATGCCTTCTTGCATGGTCTTCCTTCAGATTAATTACAAGCTAAAACATGACAATTAAGTGGATATCCACACTGTGGTATGGACTAAGGTATCCTCTCTTTTCCATTTCCAGTGAAATTGGCTTAAAACATCATTCTCCATAGGATTAGTACCCCACATATTTCCCAATATCTACAAGGAATTTGGTTTCCTCTGAGCATATTAGACTTCTCTGGATCAATCCATTTTTCATGTGAAATAATATCTGGAAGTATGGGGACTTTTGCCACCCATTCAGATATTGGCTTTCCCACATCCCTCCTTTGACCAACTGATAAACTCCCACCCTTGTTTTCTTACTGGATGTTGGAAACATTTCTCCCCACATCCCACTCTAGGATGATAATTGCAAGCTGGGTCTCTTCCAACCCAAAGAAAAAAAAAATTTTAACTTTTAATTTGTCCAGGATAGTGGGTTGAATCCCAGATTTTTGTCTTCCAACATTCTTCTTCACACTAGGAGCCAGGTCTCACTTCTGGAACTCTGACATCCAAACAATAAGAAGAAGAAGTGTTATCATGAAGGGGAGCCTATCCACTTCATTCTCTCTAAAGTCCTTTCCTCCAGAAAAGGAATGGGAAGCTCTACCAATTGCGCTTAATCACTACTAGGGAAATAAATGACTCAGCTCTCCAGCCTGCTTGCATATTCTCATCCATCCTCAGCCTTCCACATAATTCAGCCAGATTCTCTTGGCATAAGCACTGTTCCTAAGAAATACCCATCATCATTCCTCATAGTCAGCAAAGGGTATTCTTCTCATCAGTCCCAGGCTTTTGCTTCTATGTACTCCCCACTTGGACCTGGATAATACTTTTCTTCCATGGCTAAGTCCATCCTCACCACCTGTGACACAATGTCCTCAGTCATTACCAGCATAAGGCTCCAAGACCCAAGTAAAGAGGGAAATTTGTAAGTGTGGTCACCAATCATGTTCTGAGGACTATCTCCTCCCAAAAGTAGAGGTGGAAGTCATACTTTCTCAACTCTCAGGTTCTCAGATGTCAAAAATTCGACCTCAGTGGCTAAATCGTACTCATAACATCATCTTCCCTAATCTGAGTTGGGGCTACCAGTGCTGCTATTTGTTCCAGCCTGTTCTCTGAGAATAGACAATACCACTTCCTTCTCCCCTTTGTCTAAAATTAATCTTACTAATTAGGGAATTGGAGAAATTCCTCAGCTCTACCTAAGGAGTTCAAATTCTTATAGGAGAATTGTACCATAAATAGTAACCATTCACTTTAATCATCCGTTGGATCAGTCTCTCTACTTTTAAAACATATTCAGAGGTGTTCAATGGGTTGGTTCATGGTTTAAAAAAAAATGACATGCAGATAAAAAGAAAACTTTCTTCCTTGGACTCTAAGGAAATTCTACCCCAATTACTGACTTCAAACAATTTTTTTAGCTGAATGGTCTTTGAGAGACATATTTGACATTTTGAGGTTGCAGATGGATTATGTATATGGCGGGACCTCATAGATTTCCTGTCAGTTAGCTTCTTTCCCTGTCTGAAAGACCTTTCAGTATTGTAGTATCTCCATAATATGATGTCTATTCACAATGCACAATCTTTCTCTCCAGTGCCTGAGAATACCTCCTCTTTCATGTTGCAATTGGCCTCTCCCAAGGTATGTTTGCTAATCACGTTCTCCCAAGATAAGCCCAGTTACCTGAATATTATTGTTCAGTGGTTTGACCTAAGAAAGCATATTTCTCATGGACTTCCTAAGCTCAGCTAGGAGACACTAAATGCAAAGAAAGCATGGGTACAAAGATTCCAGTTTCCAAGATTCTTTCATGCCTACCTTTCTAGAGGATTTCTTGAGCCAAATATTTGCAAAGTACTGCACATAACTGATTTTCTTCCTGAAATATGTAGAGAGATAGAAAGAAGCTGAGGCTATAAGATACTCTGGAAGTTTTTTCATAAATTCCTTCTGAGTTTGGGGTGGTGTTTCAAGGACATGTACGGTCCAGGTGGTTTAATATGTCTTCCCCTATACCCTATACCCCTATACCAAAACTCTTTGGCAGCCATCGTAAGAACATGGCTCTGTCCTAGGATAAGAATTTTGTGAGCTGGGTATTGTAAGTGAAAGTTCATACTGAACTTGAAATGCCCTATTTTATGAAATAGGCTCAAACCTAATATACCTTTCAGCAATAAACTTAGGAGCAAGAGGGAGGGCAGCTGGCTTATGACTCATCTCTTGAAACCTACCTATAGTTCCATAGTATTAACTGACTTGTTGTTTCTCTTGTTTCTAATCATACCATCATTCCCCCAGTGTTATCTTTGTTCTTCAATATATTGACTCTGGTGTAGAATGCATTCCCTTTCCTTGATATTACAATATATTCCATCTTACTCCATTAATTCATTACTTAGTAGACAAATACAAAATACAGTTACAAATTATGTCCCCACCCTAAAAGATGGTGGAGTCCTAACCCTCAACTGCATATTATAATATAGAATAGTGAACATGACCTTATTTGAAATAGGGACTTTTGGGGTATCTGGGTGGCTCAGGAAGTTAAGCGTCCAACTTCAGCTCAGGTCATGATCTCATAGTCCGTGGGTTCAAGCCCCATGTCGGGTTCTGTGCTGACAGTCCAGAGCCTGGAGCCTGCTTCTGATTCTGCATCTCCCTCTCTCTATGCCCCTCCCCTGCTCTGTCTCCCTCTCTTTCAAAAATAACATTTAAAAAAATTAATGAAAAAAGAAGAAAATAGGGACTTTGCAGATGATCAGGTTTAAGATGAGGTCATTAGGGTGAGCCCTAATCCAATATGACTGTGTCCTTATAAAAATGAGAAATTTGGGGGCACCTGGGTGCCAATCCATTAAGCATCCAACTCTGGATTTCAGCTCAGGTCATGATCTTGCAGTTCCTGATACCAAGCGCTGCGTCGGGCCCTGCACTGACACCACAGAGCCTGCTTAGGATTCTCTCTCTCTCTCCTCAAAATAAGTAAACAGGTTTTTAAAAATGATAAATTTAAACACAGAGACAGAGACACATAGAAAATGATGGGAAGGCAAAGGGAGATCACCATCTACAAGCCAAAGAATGCCTGGGATTACCAGAAGCCTACAGGCGCAGATTCCACTCGGGATTCCTTTGAATGAGCCAACCCTGACAACACCTTGGTTTCAGACTTCTAGTCTCCAGCACTGTGAGACAATAAGTTTCTGTTATTGAAGCCACCCATTTTGTGATACTTTGTTATAGAAGTCCCAGGAAACTAATACAATTATGTAGCAAATTTTACTGAACATTGAGGAACTAGTAAAGGGTGTATGTTGGAGGGGGTGGTTACATGGTCATGATAATAACAACTTAAAGTTAAATATTAGACATTCCCCCTGTTTAAATGTCACTCAATTATTTCCATCATATTAGGCAATAGCTCTTCTTCCCCATCTCACCTCTCCTTTGCTGGGCTTCAGGCACACATTCTATTCATTAGCTTAGCTGAGGGATGTAGCTGTCCCTCCTGATTTCTGGACACCAACTAAATCCATGTTTTAGATCTCAACCTCCACCTTCAATGGCTAATCAAAGTGTTTCTCTGCCCACTGAGGTACTCTTCTCATTACCAAGTAGATGTTTCCAGTAAAGACTCCAATCAGTCCTTAAATGCACCTTCTTATCTGGTTGTCTAGGTTTGCTACCCATCTTACAGGCACAGAGACTCTCCCTAAGGTCTGAGGTTCTCACTTTAGAGAATCAAGGTGGCAACAAGGTCCCAGAAGAAGCTTCAGAAGAGATGAAGCCATTTCTCATATTAGGGCTCTGTTCCTGCTCATTTCCTCCTCTTCCATTCAGCTGCTTTGTAAATCTCTGTCTTAAATAGCACATCTTTGTTTCTATCAGTCCCCATATCCCTCATGGGGCCAATTCTCTGATTATAATTGAGAAAAATGAAACCATACAGCACAGAAGAAGCCCAATGTTAATCTCTGAAACTCCTTAGACATTAATTAGAACACATAAATCAAAACATGACTTGCATTTGCCTTGCATAGTAGGTTAATACCCTGTGTAATTGTTTTCTTACCACTTTCTTCACTCTCTTTCCTTTCCTTTAGTTCTTCACAGCATAAAGGTAGGTTTACAAAGGGTGATTCTTCACTCAATCAACATAATTTGTTTCCATTTTTTTGGCTGCGGATAAATACTTGTGATTCTCCATTCGTTTTCCAGGTTTAGAGGCCTCAGAGGTCAATGAGACACCATCCTTTCTACCAAGTCCTATCCCTAATGGAAATCATTCATCTCCTCCTTCTGACATCCACTTCAGATAAAAAACATGACTACACATTTGGGATCATGAAGTCATGGTAGTAAATCCTGAATTAGGTATCAAAAGTTCTAGGTCTGATTTTCAGCTCTGCAATATATTTTCTGTGTGATTTTTGAGCAAGTTATTTAACCTCTAAGACCTCAATTCCTCTACTTGTACAATTTAGGTAATACCACATAACTTATTCTTCCAATTCAACATTTTTCTTTTGCTTTTCTTCCAGTTTTCTCTGTGTGATAAATACCATATTTATTCTCTTAGTTCACTGTAGAAACATGTAGATGAGTTTCGATCCATACTCCTCCTCTACTCCAACTCACTCTTATCCAATTTACTGCCAGGTGCAGTTAAATCTACTTCTCAAACTTTCTGCAAATGGTCCTGCAATTCTACCTTACTTCCAAAACTGTAGTCCAAGTGCATAATCTCTTACCTATGTCACTAAGATGTTTTCCCAACTGATATCCCACTATATATTATATATATATATTATATATATATATATACACACACACACACACACACACACACACACACACACATCTTCTGTTATTCATTCATCTATCAATGGACATTTACGTTGCTTTCAGAATTTGGTCACTGAAAATAATGCTACAGTAAAGGTGTTGTATCCCTTTGAATTAGTGTTTTCATACTCTTAGGTAAATACCCAGTGGTGCAATTACTGGATCCTAGGGTAGTTCTATTTTTAATTTTCTGAGGAACCTCCATTTGTCTTCCACAGTGGCTACACTAGTTTATATGCCCACCAACAGTGCAAAAGGGTTACTTTTCCTCCAAATCCTTACCAACACCTGTTGTGTCTTATGTGTTGATTTTAGCCATTTTGACAGGTGTGAGGTGATATCTCATTGTGGTACATATATACAATATATTAATGGTTGTCATATACTAAACAGATTAGCAGTAAATTAGGTTTCTCCCAGGTTGAATGAAAAATAAAATACAGCAAGAAAAAACCTCTTCTGAAGAACCATCTTCTACACCTCACTATGAGTACCTGTTCCTTACTGCTGTTCCTTAACTGGATCAACAATATTAGTTGCCTAAGACATCTAATAACTTAAACGCATACTCTCTGGTAAAAGCAGGACTCAAAAATATAACTTTAACCTAAGACTACAATCACCACATCATTCCATATAGAGTTCAGGATCTATCTGAGGGGAGGAGATTTTTTTTTCTCAAGAATAGATTCCTTGTCCAATTGCTTACTCACCTGTAAGCAGAGAAGATTACTAACTGGCAGAGAGACTTTGAAGATAGCCCTGGGCCCACTGAACCATTCATGAGGAAGGCAATGAAAGAGCAAAATGAAATGGAGACAACTGAAAATTTGGGAGGCCAAAGGTAACCCTAATGCCTTAACTGTTAGCCTCTAGACAACCAGAGTAGACACAAATCCTCCCTTGGGAAAGAGCTACTAAATGATGTAAAGAGATATAAAAGTTTCCTCCCCAGTACTTTCCTAAGTTGGAAGAACATGAAGAGAGAAGACTCTCCATCCATTCTTCTTTGGCCCAGCCAAAGGAATCTGGCAACTTCATATATGAGCACTTAAAAATCTATGAGAAGTAAGCTTTTATTGGAGATGCTGCATATTAAATATTTGATGCAAGATGTGCAATGACCAGAGGACCCTAATATAATGATGGTAGGAACAGAGAAGTTTCCATATCCCTGTGCTATTCATATTGTGAGGATTCTTTCTTCTCTCTCCTTGCTTCCCAACCTCTGAACTTCTCCCATTGTCCACACCCACAAACCCTCTACATATACGCATACTCAAATTGAGAACAGTTGTGTTACTTGAGTTAGACCAAAAAAAGAAACACATCCCCTGAAAGCACACTGCCAAGAGAGGTCATTGGTCATGGATATCTAGGAGGCAACAAGATGCTTCTGTGCCATATAGGGTAACTGACTCTCTAGGTTTACCCGAGACTGAGGAGTTTCCCAAAACATAAGACTTGCAGAGTTAAAACTGATTAAGTCCTAGGCAAATAAGGATAAGTTAGTCATTCTACCATTCTAGGCAAGCTGATGAGCAACTCTAATTTTGATTATCTCGACTTATGCTTGTGGTCTCAGATTCAAGGCATATACTCAGAAGGGCCAAATTTCTCTGTGACCAACATGACTGGCATTCTTTGCTCCCTTTACTCTTCGTAAAGCAGAGCCACGCACCAGGCCCTTCTTGTGTGTCTGCTGCAAAATGTTCAGGAAAGAAAAGAATGAGATTATTCAGTGACTTCTTGTCTCTAAATTACTTTTTATAACCTTCCCGTTCTCACATCCACAGAAACTTAAAGTTGGTGGGAATGCTATGTAGAAACCATATATCCTTATGCTCGCAGAATCAAGATAGACTCAAATAAGGGAATGGCCCTTAGAAAGGCAAAAGAAATGTTTCTTGGTTGGGGGGAGGGGACAGAGAGATGGTTCCTTTCTCAAATAGATAATGTGAAGGAGTTAGAATAAATTACGTTAGTACACTTCAGAGAAAATATAGTGTCCTGGGAAAATACAGGAAATTGGACAAGAAAGGAAGAAACAAGTCAAGACATGAGATGACAATTCTGTAAATTTTCATAAGACAAAGCCAACAACCATCTAAGCCAAATTATATTTTAAAAAGAAAAACTGACATTCCTGAAGTAACAGCTTTGGGGTCAATGAGGATCAAGACTTTGCAAAGACAAATCATGCCAGACAAATGGTTATTTTTAATTTGGAAATTATGAAGCAGGAGAAGGAAGAACAATAA
Source organism: Lynx canadensis (assembly GCF_007474595.2). Taxonomy (NCBI): domain Eukaryota; kingdom Metazoa; phylum Chordata; class Mammalia; order Carnivora; family Felidae; genus Lynx; species Lynx canadensis. The sequence continues at coordinate 126,936,056 of NC_044305.1, read as the reverse complement.
CTGCAATAGATCTTGATTTTTATGAAGTACTTGACATTGTTTAATGAAATCACACTTGAAGCATTCATTGAAATTGTTTCAGATTAAAGTAAAAAGTGCAAAGAAAGATGTGTGGGAAATTGCAAATGGTGAGTGGTTAGATGGTATCACATCTGGTGCTGGGTCCAGCTCGGTTTGTGTCTTCATTAATGATGTGGTGAAGGCAGCCACAATGACCTAACTAAACCCCTCAGCCTTGCTTAACTGGTGGTGGGAGGGTGAGGAAACTGGCTTGGAGAATTGGTGAAAAACACATTTGTGAGGACAGACTGACTCATCCTTCAGCACCTATTTGACTACAAAAGGTGAGCACTAGCAACACAAGGTCAAGTTTAATTCTGAACCAGTACTTCCGATGGGCTGAGGATCTATAATTCCCACAAGAGCATAGTTGTTTTGTTTGTTTATTTGTTTGCTTTTTCTTGTTTTGAGTCTATGAGCTCTTCTGGAGAGTTTTGCTATCAGAGAAATAGCTGAGGAGAAATATGAGGTCAAAACAGGAGTTATTTGTTTAAAGGGGGGTGGAAATTACCACTAGTTGTTGTTGTTGTTGTTGTTGTTGTTGTTGTTGTTGTTTCTGATGGGAATAGTGTAGTAGGGAAAACAAATGGAATTTGAGAGAAAGAGGAAAGAATTGCTAGAACAATTTCATTGAGTAGACAAAAGGGTTTGACCCTTTCTAAGAGTTTGGACAGTTTATATGTAGTAATGGGGAATATTTGGGGAGGGTGGCTGGGTAGATAAGTGGGAATGGGGAATGGGAGAGGTCACTTCTCACTGCTCTATTTTCAGGGATGTAGAGCAGTGCTAATAAAGTGGGATTTACAGATAGGTACTGGTCCTCCACCCATTAGATTCTAGCTTTCAATGAAATGAAGACATAAATTGAGAGTGTGTGTTTAGAAAGCATTATGGCAATTTTTGGAGTGTTTTTATGTCAATTGAACCTAATATTAAAATTTTAGGCTCATATTTTTGCTCTTTGTTTTCTTCTTTTCCGTTTTTTGCACATCAGAATAAATACTTACTGTATTTTACAGAAGTAACAGGTTGGAAATTTTAAAAATTTAGAAACTAAAAATGAGCAACATACTAGAAATTGAAAGAAAGAAAGAAAAAGAAAGAAAGAAAGAAAGAAAGGAAAGAAAGAAAGAAAGAAAGAAAGAAAGAAAGAAAGAAAGAAAGAAAGAAATTATCTTTCCCACTCACAGTTTGGGAAGCATTGATAGGGCTCAAGGCCATCACCAACTGAAAGTGGGGGTGACAGAAGAGGTGTTGGAAATTTAAGGCTACGGGAGATGTGAAATACTCAAAGAAATGCAACAATAAATGCACTATTGTAGTGGCTGTTAAAGTGTGGTTATTAGACAAGCAACATCAGTAGCATCCGAAAACTTGTTAGAAATGCAAATTCTCTAGCTCCACACAAACTCACTGACTCAAACTTAGCAATATGTTTTCATGAAGCCTTCAGAGTGACTCTGATACATACAAAGGTTGAGAATCACTAGGCTCAGGAAATGTAGTAGAATTAGTGGGCACAGTACTGACTCCACTGGATTAGAATTCATAAATTTAAAGTGAGTTCAGAAAGCATGGTTCAAATTTTTTCTCCTTCTGACACTTCCATTTTAGGACTTCTGACTTACAGAATTGTAAGATAATAAATTCGTATTATTTTAAGTCTCTAAGTTTGTGTTTATTTGTCACGGCAACAACAGGAAACTAATACACACTCCTTCTAGGAACCCATACAAATGTACACAGCCTCCCACACTCTTTCTTCTTCACCCACAGTATGGACACAGAGGATCCAGGACAGGACTCCAAGTCCCTGCTGGACAATGAAACTAGAATGGCAGCAGCCTGGGTCCTGGAATCAGTACTCAGGAAACCATCTTTATTAAACTGAAATGTGAGAGAGAATCAAACATCCATTCTGTTAAAACTTCAAGTTTATGTTAGAGGACCTAGCTGAAACTGACTAGTATTAGTGGTGAGATTATGAACGTCATGATGGGAGTGAGATGCAATAAGGAGTCTGACCATAAGCACACAGAATGCAGCTCTCTCTTTAATTCTGCCATTGCTGTTATGGAAGTCACAAGAGACCTGGTAATATTTATACATAATAACTACAGCCTTGTTAAGAACTATGACCACATCAAAGGAAAATAATTAGCACATATATTAATGAGGCTCTTTTGTAGTCTTACTATGAATGGTAATTGTTTGTATCTTAAAACTTCATGCCTTGATAAGAAACAAGATATGAAAACACTAGTCATTCCTAAGCCCCTGATGAGGAGCATGTAAGTTCTCCTCTATGTCTTTGCGTGAGACGCTATTGACTATAAGGAAGACAAAAGATTGAAGTTCAAACAAATCAAGTGAACACAGCTGGCTTAAGAGGGTAAGTGTTAATCAATAAATGTATAGGCGCTTTTTTTTTTCTAATCTGTCTTTGGACTTGATTCCTTTTAGACTACCCAGAAAAACACATATCAATTTGCACCAAGCTACATTTTGTCTGCCTTCTATATTTCCAAAGTTCAGTTTAACCAAAACACTAATGGCTTCTTTGCATTTACACCCACATTGGCCTCATCAATGTATACACCAAAAATCCTAGGAAGCATGGCCATAGAAATGGAAAACAAATTTTATAAATTGGAACACCTGAAGTGTTTATAAGGAAGAATATCTAAAGACAATGGGGAAAGACTCACATTAAATTCAGTCACTCAAAACCAGATTGTAAATAAATAATAGAAAGTTAAATTGTCAAAAATAATTATGCAGTGGTAGCCTAGATTAAACAAACAAATGGTAGTGATGGTGAGTATGTTTTATTCTGAAATTTTAAAACATTAATGATTGGCACTTAAATAGAAAGAATGCCATTTTACATTTTGATGCCAAAAATTGATTTTAAAATATAAAAAAGACAAAAGGATTCTACACTGAGGTCATTACCAAAGCCCCTTGGGAAGACTAAGATGAAGCTGGGTACTGAGAATATAATAATTCCAGAATATGAGTGGCACACAACAGTAGAAATTTCTTGAAAAGTGACATTTCTTAATCTTCTCTACATCTTCAGCATGATAGTACCTAAAACCAGTTTCAACAAATACATCTATCTTAATGAAAAGAATGTATGATCATTTTATTCATACCACTTGGAAATATGGGTTTTCATTCAGTTAGAATGAAAAGTAATTCTCCATGCAAAAAAAAAAAAGGCAATAAATCCAATAAAAGTCAGTCATTTGCAAAATTGCCCAATTAATTCAACTTTTGAAAGTGACTGACACAATGTAGCTAAACAGTCATCACTAGGCAAGGATAAACAACTGAATGTAAGTAGATTTGCCATGGCCCCACCAAGGTACCAAGTTATGCCATGTCCATTCTCAAATTTATATTTTCCTTTTGTTCCTGTCTAATCATGATGTTCCCTTGCTGAAATTTGAAATAATAACTTACCTTAGCTGAGACTTTGGGGAGAATATTCATTATCAGCTATGGCTAGCTAAAGGACAAAATCATTGATTTTCAAAAGCATTTTTAACTGTGACTAAATTATGTGGTTAGAGCTTGCAATGATTAGCAATAAGTCAGAGAGGGCAATTTTTCTCTTTTAATAGCTATGCAGTTAGCGATGGTCCACAATGACATTCAGCAGTTGAATCCGTAATAACTCAGAGGTTATAGTTTAACAACCCCCCTCCTCCCACCAATATCACATATAGATACAATCACACTTATTCCATTTTTATGGTATTAACCCCCTTGCTCAAGAATCTCTGCTAGATCTTTCTGATCTATCACATTGCTTTGAGCTGAGTTGTGTTTTCCCAAAATTCATATGTTGAAATCCTAACCCCAGTACCTCAGAATGTGACTGTATTTGCAGATGGGGCCTTTAAAGATGTGATTAAGTTAAAAAGAGGCAATGAGAGTGAGCCCTAATTCAATGGGTACCCTTATAAAAGAGGACATTTGGACACATAGGGAAGCACTAGGGTTCAGGCACCCAGAGGAAAGACCACGTGAGGACATGGCAAGAAGGCAGTCATCTACAAGCCAAGGAGAGAAGCCTCAGAAGGAATCAAACATCCTGACACCTTGATCTTGGACTTCTACCTTCAGAACTGTGAGAAAATAAATTTATGTTTTTAAGCCACCTCATCTTTGATATTCTGTTATGGCAGTCCTAACAAATGCACATCGAATCTAAACTCTTTCTAACATTAAAAATCTTCCCCCAGCCATTTTTTTTTAGCCCAAGTTCCCAATTTACCAACATGCACCCTCAGATCTCACCTTACAGCCCTACACATGATATGGGATATCCCATCTTTACCTTTTATCTTGAATGCTCCTGTCAGGGAATTTCTCTTATACAATTCACAAAGCCCAAGTCAAGAGTAGCTCAAAGTCTGCTTTAATCCAACCCATGCTTATCTCTTCCTACTCCTAACACTTACCTGGTGTTACCACATTGGAAATTGAACTATTTTAATATCCCAAACACACTCAGTTTTAATGAGAGCCATGAAGGCAGTATAATTAGTGCCTAAAACAGAGGGTAGCATAGACATTCCAAAACTATTGATTAAATGAATCAAACACTAACAGAGGACTTTATTTTCTTATTTTTCACATGATAATTTTTATATTTGTTAATTTAGTCAACTAGTTAAGAAATAGTTAATAAGTTTTTCATATGTTTCAAGTTCTCTATGAGGCATTGAGGATACAGAGATAAATGATATAAATTTGGTCCTCTGGCTTACAGATGGGGAAAATGATTAATTAGGGTTAAAATGTCTGGTAAATGCTCTTTTCTCCTATTCTGTGCAGAATTTCTTTTCATAATTTCTTACATGGTGAAGTACATAGGCAATCTAAATCTTAGCAATTTACTTGCTAAGTAATTGAGGAAGATGATAGCAAATACTGATCAGAGTCCTATATTCTTCAGATAGGCTGCAGCCCTCCCCAGATGCCCAAGTGCCTGGGAAGCTCACCACAGCTCTTTCCTACTTCTGGAAATGCCTGCGCCACACTACACAAGGGAGGGTCCGAAAATTAACATTCAAGTATTGATAACTCTGAAAAAGACAGCCAAGCCTCTTTCCTCTGCAAAAGGTGATGCCCCAGTCAGAGATAGCATGACCAAACCTGGGCTACTTCCCAGGTAGACCATAAAAATTCCAGTCTAAGTCTTATATTTCAGCTGGATAACTTTGAGAAGATTATTAATGGTGTCGCTTTAAGTGTCGTAAGTATCCTGTTTGGATAATAAATTGTATGGTTAACCTAGGCAGAGGCAATTTACCCTTGGGAAGGTTATAGGACCATGATCACCCTTTAAACAAGTATGAGTAGTCAGGCTTGTTTTATCTGTACTAGTTGTAGTGACTTAAGAGAATATAGCAGACTCTCTTGGGCTCTTTTATAGGCCACAACTGCCATAGCTTCCTTTTGGTCATTGACACTCCTAGTTCCAGAGCTTACTTCCATATCATGTCTTCCACCCAGGTCTTCCTAGCCATTCAGTAGACTCAGTGGGTATAGTGTCACTTCTCCTCTTGTCCCACTTTTCCCCCATCCCTGTCTAGTACCTGCTTTCATGCTTACCCCCTGAGTCTGTTTTTTGAACCAGTTGGACCCACAAGCTATCGTAGGTCCCACCCATTTTCCTCAGTGAGGTCAAGGTAGGCCCCAGAGGCATATATTCATTGACTCATTCAATAAATGAATTGTACCATGTGTGAGGCTTTATTCTGAGGCAGAGAAGTAAGAGGGATAACTAAATTAGCAGCTCACATGACTTGAGGGTCACTGACTGTACTAGGCTGTAGTAGGGGTAGGACTATTACATTTAACACTCTCAAGAGCACTAGGAGTAATTATTGTACTGACACTATTGTACTAGGAAAAAATTCAGAGACATAGAGGTTGGTTGCCTTACTTGCCCAAGATCATTTGGAGAGGAAGGCTTAACTCAGTACAACAACAGGTCTGTTGACTTCGGCCCCACTGCTCTGAATTTGTTTGCTATAATTCTTCTCTGAGGGAAGTGTAGGTGCAGTGGTACCCTGGGAGTGGGGGCAATGGGGGAGGGGGCTAGGGACCCTCTGGTGGAGCCCTTTAGGATTAGGAGCTGAGTAGTTTAGGGAAGCAGCTCAGTCTTTGGAATCAATGAGGGACAGAAGGAAATCCAGAGTGAGGAAAGGAAATGAACAGGCCTGGTTTCATTTAAGACTAGATCTAGGTCCCCAAAGTGAAAGTAATGAGGACAGGGTTCAGATAGGGTTGCCAGATAAAATGCCATATGCCTAGTTAAATTTGAGTTTCAGTTAAACAATGAATATATTTTAGGATAAGTATGTTATATATGTGTGTATGTAAATATATTTTATGATTTGATTTTGTTTCTTCTTGTTTTGATTTGTTATTGTTGTTGTTGTTAAATTTGGCAACACTGCTTTCAAGTCTTCTTCTGGATGTTTATTCCTCGGATCAGAAAGTAGAAGGGACTCAGGGAAGAGCCCCACCTAGAATGTAATAGACATTTGGTAAGAGTGTTGCCCCTGTGTCATCCCTAAAAAACCTGGGGGTTTGGGACAAAGAATAAAGCTGACAGGCTATAGGAGGATCAGAAGGCATTTAAACACAGCTTACCCCACAGTCTGAAATGTGCTTTCTCTTCCCACCTAATCCATATTTAAAAATCAAATTTCGAAGGTAAACCGAAATACAAAATACCTGCTTATTAATTAGCTCCTGCTTAGATAGATTTAATGCGTAAATCCCAATGTGGGCCAAAACCAGATAATCCCACAAAGTACATTAAGCATGACCTTGTTTCCAATGCAGTAACTCCTTATAAAATAAAACCCATATTCCTTAGCATAATATCCAAGGCTGACCTCAAACTACCTTTTCAGACTCAACTCTCTCCACAAAGCCCTGAAGTTCTGTCAAATACAAAGTACCTTGGAGTACAGTCAATGAGTGACAGCCTTGAGTCTGCCTATGCTATTCTTCTCCCCAGTATCTTTGGAGATGGATCTGTAGATATCCAAAGTCAGAGAGGCAATAGTTCCCCACCCTTGCCTTCTAACTTATCATGCCACCAAAATACCTATTGCATACACTGGAATTACAATTACTCTATATGGCCAGTGTCACCAATTGAGGTCTCAAGAAAGTAGACACTGATATGGAGTTAAGAGTGCAAAGATTTATTGATCAGTAGTATTTGTGAAAGGAAAAGGGAAGAAGCAGGATCAGGAAGGCAGAGCTGTCAAGGAGATGCCAATCTAATGATGCTTTGCCAGCGTAATAGGGAACTCCAGAACAAAACTCGCCTATCAGAGAAATCCCAAAATGGGCATAAATGGCTAGGCCCTTGTACCACTGCCTTCTTTAGCCTGTGGCCAATATCCAAACAAAGAATGGTGTGACCACAGTCAGAACTGAGGCAGACCCTGACAAAGCTAATAATTAGAAGCTGGCAACTAATCATACTCCATGGCTGAGGAAAGAGTCCTTTTTTTTTTTTTTTTTTTAAGGGAGACCCTAAGAGGTACATCTTCCATGGCTACCACAGCTGGGAAGAGATTCCCAGGCAAGGCTAGTCCTAGAAATTACTTAAGAGACATTTTATTTATTTTTTTAATGTTTATTTATTTATTTTGAAAGAGAGATAGAGCACAAGCAGTGGAGGGGCAGAGAGAGAGGGAGAGAGAGAATCCCAACCAGGCCCTATGTTCAGTGCAGAGCCTGACACAAGGTTCGATCTCACAACTGTGAGATCAGGACCTGAGCTAAAATCAAGACTCAGATGCTTAATTCACTGAGCCACCCAGGTGCCCCAACTTCAGAGACATTTTAGTCTGAACTATTCCCTAAAACTTTGGCATGACACCTGATTTCTGCCATTCAAGAGTTATCCATTTTAGGATATTAAAGATCTTTGAAATTTATGAGATTCTCAATATATTTCCTAAAATACATATACATTTCTAGACTAAACTATTAGCACAAGTAAACAGAAAAAAATAATGACAATTGTAGCAGTACTCAATGATAACTAATGCCATGGACGTCATGGTTTGACAGCCCAGGATATAAGTCCTGGATAAAAGAAGGAATAGTTCATTGAAAGCAAGAACTCGTAAGCACTAAGCAATGGATGACCTACTGTTTGAGTTCAGGAATGAAAAAGGAAAAGGAGGAAGTTCAAAAGAGGCAAAACAATATGGGCCCCTTTCTGAGCATGCTTCTAACCTATACCAGGAACATTAAGATTCCTTATTAGGTTACCCAGTGACCCAAGTTAGCCCTGTGGAAGAATGCAGCTGGAGAGGAAACTCTTTCAATCTGGAGAGTCTATTGCTGTGAGGTAGGACTTATTGGAAGGACTTGAGCTGTTAAAGCTGAATGGGCATCTAAAGTTCTCTGGCTCCTTCTGGGGCAGGCAATATCTCTCATGGAGGCTCCTGAAGCCCCCAGAGAGCCGTTATGCATCAGCCTTAAAGCAAGCCTTACTTTCCTGGAGGCCAAAAGGAGCCTCATTAATATAGTTTCTCAACAACTACTTAGTCAGTACTGACTGTGTGTTGGGCACCATGCTATGCTTTGAGGATACAGTGAGAGATGGGACAGAATCCCTACGTTAACAAAACTTCCCAGTCAGAGACCAAGAAGCAATTGCTCAATTTCAGTCAACCATAAAGAGTGCTACTAAATGTGTGAGAAGGGGATTGTGTGGGGTCTTCCAGGAGGGCGTGAAAGCCTGCCAGAGAGTTCAGAGGAACTGGCCTCAGAGAGGGAAATTCAGAACTAGATTCTATAATTTTGTAAAATTTGGCCAGAAGAATGAGAAAGGTTTATGGGCACAGGGTATATCCAAAGACAAGAAGATGAAGTATAACATCTTTGGGAACTGCCAAGAAATATGTTGAAAATGAAGAAAAGAGGCTGAGAATTAAAAGAGCAGAAATTGAGAAGCATTAAGAAATGTAGCTGGAGTGCCAGATAAGAACCAGATCAGGAAGGGCATAGTCTTATGCTAAGGAATTTTTATTTTATCCTGGAGGCAATAGGGTGTCACTGAGTGATCAGTGCAATGCCTAGCACATAGTCAGCACTCAATATTAGTAATTATTCAATCATTCATTCAACAAATGCTTACTGACCACTTAAAGGACTATGTGCCAGATATCTTTCTACACTGGGATTTAAAAAAAAATAGTGAATAAAATCTGACATTAAATATTCTTTCTTGGAGACGCACATTATCTAGTGGGAGAGTCAAACGTCAGTAAAAAATAACACACTATATAATATTGCAACCGCACCGGTGCTATGAGAGAGACATGCATGATGCTGTAAGGTTTCTGTGAGGAAATGGCAATGCCCGAGGTCTCAAAGAAGAGCAGCTACAACTAAGGAAAGCAGGTTAGGGATACAAAGAGAGTTCCAAGCAATGAGGAAAACTTGAGCAAAGACCTTGAGGAAGGATGTTGCATGGCTTGACTGACAGAATGAAATGTCAGGTGCCCTGAACCCCCAAATCTCAAGGGAGTCTAGAGAGAGGTAAAGCTGAAGAAATGGGAAGAAGATCAGATTTGCAGACCTGGGTATCAAACTAACAGGACTTTCATGGATGAGAGAGGTTTCTGTCTTATATAACTGGGTGGATGGTACTGTCATTTACCAAGATGGGAACTCTGGGCCCTTCCGGTGGAAAACATGAGTTCAGTCCACAACATGTCAAGATTTAGCTGTTATTGAAAGAGCTAAGTACAAATGTCAATTAGGCACTGAGTTCTGAGATCAGATATATATATAGAGAGAGTGTAGGTAGTAATTGATACTGTAAATGGATGAGCTAACCTAGAGAGGAAGTATAAAGTGAACTGAGCAGATGTGGCTTATGCAAATGGTCACACTGACTGAAGTATAAAGAATGGATTGGAATGAGCAAGACTCTAAGACAAGTTTAAAGGATGTTAAACTTATGAGAAATGTGATGAAGACGATTATGATGATGATGACATCATATAAAATAATGGCAGTGTGGGCAAGGAAAAGTAAACTGACATGAAAGATGAACAGATAAATTTGACAGAATATGAACAGGAATGGGAAGAGAAGAGACCCATGGTGACCTAAGACTTGTTTCTGGGACACCTGAGTGAGTGATGTTGTCATTCACTATGAAATGAGTTTGATGAATGAGTTTAGACAAAGTCAAATGTGAATATTTTTAACACCAGGAATAATGCAAGTAAGCAATTGGATTTTGAGTCTGTAGCTCTCCTTGGGTCAGGAGATACAGCACCACCCTAAAGATATACATCAAGAAGTTATCTATCATTTATATCAAGGTGGAATATGAATCTATTTATTTATTTATTCATTCTGTGATTGCTATTGAGTATTCTACTGTGTTTTAATCGTGGGATCTGCTAAGATGATTCAATGAATATGTGGTGAGAAAAGAGATGGAAATAGAGGTAACACCTTAGACACCACCAATATTTAAAACGTAAGTGGAGGAGGCAAGAGAAAAAGCTAAGAAGTGACCCAATTCCATTCAATGTAGTAGATATTTCACAGTTATAATTTAAACTGCATATAAAATACTATTTTTTAAGTACCTGGTCTAATTCCCATATTTTATTTTGCTTTGTTTTCTGAAACACTTCAAACATATAGAGAATTACAGAAAATAACAATAAATTTTTTTATACCTACTGCCCAAATCTATCAAATTCTAACAAAATGGAGGATAGTATAGCAGGTAAAAACACAAATTTCACAGCCAGATTACGCAGTGTCAAATCCCACTTCCTCCATTAACTTACTCTCAGGTAGTCTAGATCTGGTTATTTAATTTCTGTTTTTGGCACAGAGTAAGTGCCCATACTTGTTAGCCTTCTTGGTTTCTTTTTTTGTTTTGTTTTTTTTTTTTACTTCTTTCTCCCACCCCCATTATTTTGCAATACATTCTTCAGTTTGCCTTTACTTTTTTTTTACAGTTTTATTTATTTATTTTGAGAAAGAGAAAGAGAGCACATACACGAGCACACAGGGGAGAGGCAGAGAGAGAGGGAGAGAAAGAATCCCAGGCAGGCTCTATACTGATATTCCCAAAGTGGGCCTCAATCTCATAAATCACTAGATCATGACTTGAGCCAAAATCAAGAGTTGGACACTTAACCAACTGAGCCACCCAGGCACCCCAACATTCTTCAGATTGTTCTTAAAGAAATAACACAAAACAGAAGTTTCCAAACTCATTGCCTTCCACTCCTCTCAGGAATTAACCACTATCTTGATTTTATTGTTAATCCTCTTATGGCGTTTTATCTTACATCTGTATGCATTCGTAGATAGAATAGAACATGGTTTCAAATATTTTCAGATGCACACAAACGACATTGTTTACATATCATTCTGTAATTTGCTTTATTTATCTACATTCATTTATTTGTCTACATTTATTTATCTACATTCATTTTTTTAATATGGTTATATTGTGTTTTGTAGTTCAATTTAATTGATTTTTAACTCTGGTATATTACTCCATTTCACAAATATACCACAATGTATTTATCAGTTATCCTATTTGTGGACACATATGTCAATAACTTTTTCATATTTATAAACAACACTTCCAAGTCTTTCCTTTATGATCAGGAGCAAGACAGGGATGTCCACTCTCAGCACTGTTATTTAACAGAGTACTGGAAGTCGTTAGCCATGGCAATCAGACAACAACAACAACAACAACAACAACAACAAAAAAAGGCATCCAAATCACAAGGAAGAAGTCAAACTTTCACTATTTGCAGATGACATGGTACTCTATATAGAAAACCCAAAAGACACCACCAAATAATTGCTAGAACTGATACACAAATTCAGTAGTCATAGGATACAAATTCAATATACAGAAATCTATTGCATTTCTATACACCAATAATGAAGCAGCAGAAAGAGAAATCAAGGAATGAATCCCATTTATAATGGCACCAAAAATCATAAGATACCCAGGAATAAACCTAAGCAAAGAGAATGTATTCTTGCCATTTGCAACAGTGTGGATGGATCTAGAGTGTATTATGCTAAATGAAATAAGTCAGTCAGAGAAATACATACCATGTGATTTCACTCATCTGTGGAATTTAAGAAACAAAACAGATGAACATAGGGGAAAAAGAAAAAGAGAGAGAGGCAAACTACAAAACAGATTGTTAACTATAGAGGACAAACAGGGTTGCTGGAGAGGGGGTGGGCAGGGAATGGGTTAAATGGGTGTTGAGGATTAAGGAGGACACTTGTGATGAGCACTGGGTGTTGTATGTAAATGATGATTCACTAAATTCTACTCCCGAAACTGGTATTGCACTATATGTCAATTAGCTGGAATTTAAAGAAAAACTTGAAACAAACAAACAAATGAATAAGTAAAATAAAAATAAAAAAGAAGAAAAACCTCAAGTCAACAACACACTTAACAACTCAAGGAACTAGAACAATAAAAAAAACAAAGCCCAAAGCTAGAAGGAAATAATAATAAAGATTAAGAATAATAATAATATAATAAAGATTAGAATAGAGTTAAAGACAATAGAGAATAGAGAAGCAATAGAGAATATCAATAAAACTGAGAGTTGATTCTTTGAAAAGATCAACAAAATTGAAAAAAACTTTAGCTGGATTAAGAAAAGAAAAAAGGCTTAAATAACTAAAATCAGAAATTAAAAAAAAATGAAAGAGGAGACATTACTACCAATGTTACGGAAGTAAAAAGAATTTTAAAAGTGTGCTATAACAATTACATGACAAAGAATTGGATAACCTGATGTATAGGACAAAATCTGAGAAACATGTGACCTACCAAAATTAAACTATGAAGAAACAGGAAATCCAAATAGACCTATGACTAATAAGGATAGAATCCTATCAAAAACGTCTCGACAAGAAAAATCTCAAAAGTCAATGATTTCACTGGTTTAAAGAAGAATTATCACCAATCCTGCTCAAACTCTTAGAAGAAAATAAAAAGGAGGGAATATCTCTTAACTCATTCCCTGAGGCTAGCATTACTGAAACCAAAGACACAAAGAGACACTACAAGAAAAAAAAAAAAAACAAAACTACAGACCAATAACCTTATGAATATTGATGCAAAAATTTTAAAAAATACTAGGAAACTGAATCTCGCAGCATATTTTAAAAATTATATACCAAGACCCAGTGAGATTTATTCTTGGAATGTAAGGACAGTTTAATAAACAAAAATCAATACATGTAAGACACCACATTAACCAAATGAAGGGGGATAAAAAGCATATGATCATCTCAACTGATGCTGTAGAAGTATTTGACAAAATGAGAAGGGTGATATTATAACAGATCCTATAAAAATTAAAATAGAAATAAGGAAATATTTTGAACAACTTCATGCCTATAAATTTTACAACTTTAGATCAAATGGACAAATCTGTGAAAAACACAAACTATGAAAGCTCATTCAGGGAGAAATAGACAACAAGAATAGCTCTACACCTATTTTTTAAATTAATTTATAGTTATAAATCCTTCCACAAAGAAAAGATTAGTCCCAGATGATTTTGCCCACTGGAAATTTTGTTAAACATTCAACAAAAATGCAATGCCAATTCTATACAAAATTTTTAAAAAATAGAAGAGGAGGGAGTCCTTCTCCACATACTCTATGAGTATTACCCTGATTGAAGGAGAGGAAAAAAACGAAAAACAAAGACAATAGAAAAAAAAAACCCAGAAAATCCCATCTCAATATTCCTCATGAACATAGACACAAAAATCTTTAACAAAATGTAAGCAAATTGAATTCAGTATATAAAAAAGGTATACATGATGACCAAATGTCCCCCCCTCCCTGCCCCAGGAATACAATGCTCATTTAGTATTCAAAAATCAATGTAATTTTCAATTAGTACACTAAGGGAGAAAAAAACATACGGCAATTACAATGATTGCAAGTAAAAAGCTTGTCAAAATTCAACATTCATTCATAAGAAAAGCTTTCAGGAAACAAAGAATAGATGGAAACTTCCTCAACCTGATGAAAGACATTTACCCAGAACCTAAACCTATAATCATTACTAATTGCAAAATAGTCAATGGTTTTCCTCCTAAGATCAAGAAGGAGGCATGTGTGTCTGTTCTTACCACATTTATTCCAGATTGTATTGGAGGATGAAGAGGCCACATGTAGACATATTAGTACATAATCCTACCTGAGCTATTTGCCAGTATCAACTGCCATCCATGTGACTGACTCAACTTGCATGTCTAACCCAATTAAACCTTTATATTTTTAATGTTTATTTTTTTATTTTTGAGAGAGAGAGAGAAAGAGAGACAGAAAGACAGAGAGAGAGAGAGAGAGAGGCAGAGAGAGTAGACACAGAATCCAAAGCAGGCTCCAGGCTCTGAGCTGTCAACACAGCTCCTGATGTGGGGTTCGAACCCACCAAACACGAGATCATGACCTGAAACGAAGTCGGATGCTCAACCAACTGAGCTACCCAGGTGCCCCTTAAACCTTTAGGTGTCTCCAGTCCCAGTCACCATTTGGTAGCAACCTCATGGTCAACTCCAAGGAAGAATCACCCAACTGAGCCAAGTCTCTCCATAGAAATGCAAGAGAAATTAAAACAAAAGTGTTGTTTTAAGCCACTAAATTTTGAGGTAGTTTGTAACCCAGCAATTGACAACTAAAATAAAACTATCTATAATAGCAAAAACAAATCAAACTATATTACTTGGAATAAACTTAATGAAATCTCCTGAGTATTGCTGAGACATTAAAGAAGCACGGACATGTTGCAGTTTCCTGTCTGTAGGCAGCCAGCAAGTGCTAAAAAATGCAGCCTCTCTTTGTCATGTTCCCAATAGGTGAACCAGTCTGTGGGAGACTTTTGCAACTAACAGATTGTTCTTTCTGAAGTCAGCTTCTAGAACAACAGTCTATCCCCATTTCCCTGCCCAAGGAAAGATTCTCCAAAGATTCTCACATTTTACTTACGGAGAGATTTGCAATCTTTCTTCGTTCCAAGGAGATGAAAGGAGGCTCTAGAGTTTTCTCTACACTACAGAAAGACTATATAAAAAAATCTATGCCCTTTAATAAAATGATTTCTATTCTCTGATCTAAATTCAATACCTAGGAGTTCAGTCTACTGGGAACATTAACACTGCCCAGAGCTGACTCAAGTCAGCATTGTGTGAGACGTGTCAGGAAATAATGGTCAGCCACCAAGCAGCCCAGAAATGCTACGTGGTGTAGTTAGTACCTCAGACACACTGCCACCTTCAGATGTATCATTGTTTGAATGCATCACTGTTGTTCAGCCCTTACTCTGTGATGAAAACCTTGGCATATACCTTATTTAATTCTTTACAGAAACCTTTTTCTTTTCCTTTCAAATTCCAAAGTTGCAGATTCCCAACCATGCTAAGAAGGTATTTTTAGTCCCATTTTTTCATATAGGAAAACTGATTCATAGAATCTAGGATCTATGTTCTATCTGAATTTGAAGTTTTTGCCTGGGTCACCTCCACTTTGCTTTTGCTTGCTATTATCCCTGTTTGCTTACTTATCTGTGTCTCCCATCAGACTGTGAGATTCAGTTCAAAGACTATGCCTTAATAATTTTTATATCTCTAGGAAATAGCATAGTGCTTAGCTCTTAATCATTATCCACAAAATGGCATTTAAAATTTGGATTAGAAATTATATCATACATATCTTAGTGTAAGTGTTATCTCCCTTAACCAGGCTGTCAGATCCAGGAAGGAAGGGGTCACATTTTACGCACCTTTGTATCCTCTGTGTCTAGTGTGATGGCTGGGACACAGTAAATATTTCATACTAGAATAAATGACAGATTTAAGTTCACCCAATTGCCTTGGCCTTCACATAACTGGCTGTGGAATTCCCAAAACAGCTATAGACAGCAGTAAGGGTATTAATGAAATAAGATTCTGTGAATAATTTAGTAATTAACATTGCCTACATTTGCATTCATTTGCATAATACTTCTTAGCTTATGAAATGCTTCCACATCCATTTTCTAACATGAACTTCACAATATTCCTGTGAGGTACACAAAGCAAATGTTATCAGCATTTTATAGATGAGATGCTGTCTTGCCTAATGATACAGGACTAGAAAATGGTGACACTGGATATAATACTCAGATTTCCTGTCTTCCTATGTAGAGTTCTTCCCACTGGATCACCTTTCACCAACGTGAATAACCGAACATTGATTTTGGAATCCAACCATTTATAGCTGTGAGCTGGCAGTCGGGTCTTAAATTTTTGAACTTCAGTATCCTCATTTGTAAACTTGGAATAGTTATTCTTCACCTGCCTCCCCTAACATGAGTCCTATTTATTAAAATGTTCATTATTAATATTAATGTATAAAAATATAGTTGAATATATTAATTTGATAATATAACTAAATTATAATATAGAATAATATAAATGTTATTGAAAGAATCATTTTTTTATTTTTATTAAAAAGAAGATAAAATAATAAGTGAATAC
This sequence comes from Lynx canadensis, assembly GCF_007474595.2. Lineage (NCBI taxonomy): Eukaryota > Metazoa > Chordata > Mammalia > Carnivora > Felidae > Lynx > Lynx canadensis. The sequence continues at coordinate 126,919,379 of NC_044305.1, read as the reverse complement.
AGTGTGAAAGTACTAAAATTCTGGATATAACTATCAGGAAGAAATAAAGAAATCTTCCCAGAAAGAAGCAGAGAGGTTTCACAAGTGATGTCTTTCCTGAATTCTGCTCCTTGTCAACTTCCTGAGCCTGGGAGTTCAATGAGGTCAAGCCATCTGCGATCCCAAAGCAGCCCTTATCAATAATTTAGGGAGCCTCCAGCATCAGACCTGGCCAACTCTTTCTGCCCTGCAGTCTAGGATTTGAGCTGCATTGCTGCTGCTCTAATCTACCTCTTCACTAACACATTAAGAATGCCTTTGGCAATTGTGTAGATTTATGTAAACTACCTCATTAATCCAAAAGGGGGAGCTGTTTTGGACAGTTGTCAGTGAGATTTGGAACTACCAGACAAAAGTCACATTTATACGCTAGTCACCAGCATGACGTCTGGATTAACAATATACTGCTTTAGGATATTATAGACAAGTGTCAGATAGTTTTTCTAGCTCAAGTCTAGTTCTAGACAAAATTTTATTAACCTCTTAGGGTTTTCAGGGTGCTCAAATCTAATTTGCAAGAACACATGAAGTCAACAGGCCTGTGAAAATGTCAGAAATACCTTGCTGAGGACAAATGCCCATGGGTCAAGGGGTGAGTCTGAGTCCACTTGAATTTCCCACTATCTCCAACATAAATTCTCAACTCCAGGGGCGCCTGGGTGGCTCAGTCGGTTGGGCAGCCCACTTCGGCTCAGGTCATGATTTCGCAGTCCGTGAGTTCAAGCCCCGCGCCGGGCTCTGTGCTGACAGCTCAGAGCCTGGAGCCTGTTTCAGATTCTGTGTCTCCCTCTCTCTGACCCTCCCCCGTTCATGCTCTGTCTCTCTCTCTCTGTCTCAAAAATAAATAAACATTAATAAATAAATAAATAAATAAATTCTCAACTCCAGCCAACAGCACTGCCCACTGACTTTCAGCACCTTCCCACTTTCCTGTGGCTGTGATTATGCTCACTCAGACCATACACGTAGAATATCTTTCCAGCTCCTCTCTGACCATAAAAATAATGGCTGCCATCTATTATTATCCAACAAGGTACATCGACCCCACATTTAAGTCCCTGAAAGATTTTTGTCTCCATTTTACAGATGAAGAAACGGAGGCTCAACAAAGTTAAGCATTGTATTCAAAATATACAACTAGTGATAGAACTAGGATTTAAACTCTGGTCTGTTTATTTAACTCAAACCCATGCTCTTCCCACTGTGCTTCTTCTCTCAAGACCAGCTCAAAGTCCACCTCCTCCAGAAAATCTTCTTTGAGTATACAACTCTGAAGAACCTCACACTTCCTTCTTCCCTACGCATTGGCTATTCAGCACATTTTTCTGGTGGTGAATCTTGGTCTTTAATGGTCTCTTCTACTAAACCATGAAATTATTGAGGACAGGACATCCTCTTGTTATTTCTAGTACATCTTACCCATTACCCACTGTTTTTTATCGCATCAAAATGAAAATTTTTGGTGAAGACGAACATCCTATTTTATTTTTGCACACTTTAGATGTCTTCAGCAGTGCCATATACATAGTAGACAACTGGATGTTGGCGTGAATTTAAATTGGATGCAGACTAACTGTCCATTTGAAAGATGAAAGAAACTAGGATGCAAAGAGGTTAAGAGCCCAAATCCTTACATAAATTTTCTGACAGTTAGGTCTCTTGATTCACTAACCAATAGATTTTTCCATTATACCTAAAGTGACCATTTAATTTATTGCCCAGACCAGGATATTTTTTATTTAAAAAAAAATTTTTTTAATGTTTATTGTATTCATTTCTGAGACAGAGACATCATGAGTGGGGGAGGGGCAGAGAGAGAGGGAGACACAGAATCAGAAGCAGCCTCCAGGCTCTGAGCTGTCAGCCGAGCCTGACACGGGGCTTGAACTCATGGACAATGAGATCATGACCTGAGCCAAAGTCGGCCGCTCAACCAACTGAGCCACCCAGGCACCCCAAGACCAGGATGTTTTTAAAAGCCAAAGAGAACAGTATTAAAAATGATTCTGGGACAATAGACGGAAAACAGTAAGTATTATCACCTAATTATTTATCACTATCTACCAATGGCAGTAACAGCTGCATATGATTATACATAGTGCTTACAATGTGACAACTGGTATTCTGAGATTATAAGTATTAGCTATTCATATAGATATATATAACATTATATATATGTGTGTGTGTGTGTGTGTATAAATATATATATAAACAATTTTTTTAATTCCATAAAAAAGTACCATTGTACAGATGAGGAAATTGAGGAACAAAGAAAACAAGTGACTTGCCTAAAGACACACATCTAATAGATATTGGAGCTAAGATTTCTCACTGGATCTCTCCTCCTCTGGACCTCAGTTTTGCACCTAAAATCCATGGATTTTAGACTACCTTTTCTAGAAGTCTACTAGCATCCCTTGATGGTGGATATGGTTTTACTTCAGGGTTTAGCATGGCTAGCCCCTGATGGGTACCAAGAGAAAAAATTCATCTTGGTCTGAGTCCAAGGGGCAATTCTCCTTGACTCTTGAGGGCCTTGATGACAATAGGCCAGCTTACTCACAACAGCCTGTGAGATGGGTACGGCATCTCCAATTTCAGATGGGAAAGGAGAAACTCTGGAAGGTTAAGTGACTTACCCAAAGTCCCATGGTTAGTCTATGGAAGAGCCAGAATTGAGACCTTGTCTATCTAACTCTAAAGCTGTGATCATTGTACTCCAGCAATCTGACACAGAAATGTCACCTTAATTATCAAACAAAGCTTGTTTTTTTCAGCATCTATAGTTTCATGACTCAGTAGCTCTATGGCTCAGAAGTACAAGCATTAGGGGTGCCTGGGTGGCTCAGTCAGTTAAGCATCTGGCTCTTGATTTCAGCTCAGGTCATGATCTCACAGTTCATGAGCTTGAGCCCCACATGGAGCTCTTCACTGTCAGCATGGAGTCTGCTTAGGACTCTCTCTCTCCCTCTCCCTTGCTTGTGTGCTCTCTCTCTCTCTCTCTCTTTAAAAATAAAGAAGAATTAGCATCTAGTAAGAAAAAGAAGCATTATTGTGGGGGTTGGGCATAAGGTAAGAAGAGAATCCCATTCAATTCAAACAACTTTACTACCTATCTCCTTCCTACTGCTCACTCATACTTAGAAACTAGATATAACCATGGTGTTTATGAAGACAACACAAAAGTATACTGCTAAATTTCTGAGGCTCCACGGTTGCCAAGGAAACAATAACTTCTCACTCACAGGGAAGCTTCTTGGAGGGACATGACTCAGAGATGCTAGGAATTGGTGTCTTTACAGAGAAACTGTCTATATGAAGCACATAGGGACATCACTATACACCTCTCCCACTTGAATTTCCCAAAGTACATCTCTATATCCCAACTACTCTTGTTGCATTAATGCTGGGATATCAACATTTCTACTGCTTTTCAGTTTGCTGAGGACCATGGGTCCCAGCCCAGTCTGGGTCTTTTAGAATTCTTCTCCAATATTAGCAATAGGCACCAGAACCAGCACACAAAGGGCACTTTGGGGGATAAGCAGGGCCTTCAGACACAGACCCTGAACTACCTCTCTCAGCCCACCTTAGACCTTATTCCATTCCTGATGTTCTTTGTTGTTGGCTTCTCACTCCAATGTCCATTTATGTTCCAGTTCCCTTTCTGCTCTGACCTGCAACATCTGTTCCACTTGTGGATGTCTCTGTCTTCCCTCACCCTGGTATTCTGCAAGCCAGCCTTTCAAGATAACAGTGTTCTCCCAGCCTCTGCTTTCATTCCAACTCTCAGAAACTTATCTCCTGTGGTCTAGCCTTCCAGGTAACCCTTACCCTTTTCCCAGTAGCCAGATGCCTACTGCCATGGGCTAGACTCAACTCATAGATAGGACCTTAATAGTCACAGTTTCAGTTCTCAGCCTGATGATATCCTCCCCCTCTACATCTCATTAGGTGGACAGTAAGCTCTTGCTGGAAAACCACATGGTCAGAGTGCTCCCTGTCAACCACCACTGCACTGCTCTATCAAGAGTGTCTCTTCATTGGTGTTGGACCTGCCTTCCAGGCTGCACAGAGCTGGACCCCCTCCCTGTCCTAAGAAGCTCCTTAGAAGGGGTACAGGCCACTCTCAATCTCCCTGCATCAGGTCCTCCCCTCTGGCCATTTTCCACATGACCATACACCATTCCTGTCAGTGTATGGACAGTGCTCTATTTCTTCACTATGACTTTGGCTACTTGAAAGGAATGGCCACATAACATTCATAAAACAACACTAGAACTCTGTGCTCCATTCCTCCTGAGGTTTGGTTACAGATATCCTCACTGACACTCTTCCCACTGGCCTCAAGTACTGACTTATGTTTTCAGGCTTCCTTGTCCTCCTTTTTTTTCAGTGCTATCTATATTAGAAATCTTAAACATAGTCCTTTACATGCCTACATTTCTACTTTCCACAGGAAAACAGTATCTTGTCCTACCCATCACCTCTCCTAACAATATTCCTTCAGATTCAAAGAACACTTAGTGAGTGCTAAGAGCATTTTCAACTCCTGGCTTTACTAGGAGTTCCTAGATTAGACACTCCCAATTCTTCCATCAAGCACCTGCTGCTGAACATTGCCTTGGAGGGAAAAGAGTTCCTTCTCTTCTGTATAAGAGTATCTACTTAACTCCGTTTTTAAACCAGGCCAACTATCCCCCAAATCCCATGGACTCCTCCACAGTAGCCAATAAAAATGAATCTGGACATCCCAGCACCATTGGTGGCAAGTGTCTCTGAAGTTTCCCTTCACTTTTCTCCTTCTCTCTCACCTCTGGAACTACTATTCACCTCCCTGACTTCCACAATCCATAATCTGTCCCATACTAGTCACGCCTCAGAATGAAACCCAGATTTGCTTTTTGGCATTGTTCCAGGTATGACTTTTCTTAATAGGTGTATGTTTGCTCATCCCACAGTGTTAGCTGATCTGCCCAGAGACCTGCACAGTTTGAACTGCGCAAGCACCAGTATACATCCTATGCACTGCATCAAGGTTTTAAAAACCCTGCTAAATATATCGGATCCACTTTAGCTATAACCCCAAAGGAAAGAGCTTATGGGGAGGGGGGTGGTTAAGCCCAGCAGGGATTCTTTTGGTCAATGGAACTTCTCACTAAATCTCCAGCTATCGTTCCAAGTTGATGCTCTTGTCTGATTTCCAGACAGATAAGCCGATTTCTGAAGCCTAACACACAGAAGCAAAACACCGACTATACAGCCAGAATTACTAAACTCCTTCATGGTCAGCCTCGAAGGAGCTACTGCCGACGCTCCAGCTGTCTCTTCAGCACACAGGCCAGAAAGGACTAACAACCACTTAATGAAACCTCATCCTGGTCAAACGTAACGTCATCTCATTCGCTATGCATAAATTAGTTACACCTAATGAAATTTTGGCTAGAAATTTTCATTTTCATTTTTAGAGATTATGACCACCTAACCACAAAAAAAAAAAAAATACAGCATTTTAAACAAATTTCCTATAATAGTTTATGCATCCATTGCACAGAAGACTGATTAGATATAGACCATGTTTGATGGAATTAGCATCTAATCATAAGACCCTATCCCAAAATATACAGCTGAAAACACAGATGGGAGAGTAAGAGTCTACGGAAAGACAAAATGAAAGCAGAGCCTTGATGTCTCCAGTTTTATCCTTAGAAAGCACATGTTGTTACAATTTTTAGTCACCAATGGAATGCAGTCTTGTCTAAAAGAAAAAAAAAATACATATATATGTGTGTATATATATGTGTATATAAACTAGTTAGCAATATATGTTAACTAAATATATTTATTAACTAGTTGTTAAATAGTCATATATACTAACTAAATATATCTGTGTATACTTAGTGAATATATATAATTAACTAAAACTTGAGCCATCCTAGGCACTTAGGTCTTTTCTCCAAGACAGTGCAGGCTACAGGGCAAATGCCCTAACCAGGCATGAAGGCTCAACAAATGAGCTTTGTGTCCTTTGTTCATCACTTCCCCCTTCCACCCGTTAGGCTGACCCTGTGCTGAGCACCTCATCACTCTTCAACAGGACTAAACTTCAGTATAACTAAATCCACATGTCTGGGCCAGACCCAACCATCCTGCATACAAGGTTTCCCATTTTTCCCCTTCCCAATTTTTCCCAGTTATGAATGCCTGACTGCAATCCCTCCTCACTCAGGAAAACTTCCAAAATAAATTCAGCTCTCCAACTTCCCCCTTATCTTCCACCCGTTCCATATACAGCCTACATCAGTATATTAGAAATCAAATCTCTCCTTCTTTAACACATTCTCTTGGATCATTGTCTCATTTAACTCCTGCATCTCCTAACGTAAGACCAATCTCACGCACTATCAAAGAGTTAGTCAGTCATTTCGCACCCATTAGGATAGCTACTATCAGAAAAACATAATAACAAGTGATTATGAGGAGTGGAGAAATTAGAACCCTTGTGCACTGTTGGTGGGAATGTAATATAGTACAACCACTGTGGAAAACAGTATGTCTATTCCTCAAAAAAACAAAAATAGAAACACCATATGAACCAGTAATTCCACTTCTGGGTATATATCTAAAATGAGTGAAAGCAGGGTCTCAAAGAGATAGTTGTACACCCATGTTCATAGCAACATTATTCACAACAGCTAAAATACGGAAGCAACCCAAGTGTCCATCAATGGAGTGAATGAATAAGCAAAATGTGGTATATATGTGCAATGAGTATTATTTAGCCTTAAAAAGAAAGGAAATTCTGACACATGCTACAATATAGATGAAACTTGACATTATACTAAATGAAATAAGCTAGTGACAAAAAGATAAATATTGTAGGACTCCACTTAAATGAAGTACTTAGGGTAATCAGATTTATACAGACAGAAAGAATGGTAGGGACGGGGGAGGGGAGAATGGTAAGTTATTGGTCAATCATGATGGAGTTTCAGTCTTGCAAAATAAAAGGAGTTCTGGGGCTAGACGGCGGCGGTGGCAGTTGCACAGTCATGCGAATGTACTTAATGTCACTAACCTCTACACTTTAAAATGGTTAAGATGGCAAATTTTATGTCATGTGTACTTTACCACAACAGTAAAAAAAGAAAAAAAGAGAGAGAGAGAGAGAAAAGACTCAGGCAGAAGGAAAAAAAAACTAGCATTCTTAAGGTCTCCTGTGCTAGGTAACTTCCATAGGTTATCTTTTTTAATCTTTGTAACAACCTTTCTTTTAACTCCATTTTTCAAATGAGTAAATGAAGCTGAGGCTGAGAAGGTCAGTAATTTTTCCTAGGTTTTCCAACTAGCAAGAAATGCAGATATGAAGATAGGCCTACCTGACCTACAACCACTGCTCATATATTACTCTTGAACATTCCTTCATCACTTCACATACAACTTAACCCCCTGGAGACAGAGGAATGTACCTTAAATGTTGGTTTCTCCTCATTAGCATAGCCAAATCTAAAGTAAGTGCTTTTTTTTTTTCAGTGCAAACATATGATTTTACTAATTCATGGGGATAGGACCCATGGGCAGAAAGACATGCCCTTGGGTTGTGAAGAGTGACTGATTATATACTATAGAGTTGGGGGAGGTAAAGACAAAAGAGAGGATTCCAAAAGGACTTTCATATGCTAAAGAGGACTAGTAAGATACTGGAGGCCCAGCTATTGCCTGGCTCAAGTTGTTTTTTTTCTAGCAAAGCATTAACATGAAGACAGTAGGGAGTTCCTGGAGGAATGTTTTACTCTATATCAAGTATTTGTCAATGGGCTGCAGGTTATAAAAAAATTTAATTTTATTTATATTTTTGTTTTGACTTTGTTTCCCACATCACCATGGAGGGGAATGTGATGTTAGGGCTCCAGAAAATTGAGTCTGTGGGTTTCTAGAGGTTAGGCTATTGGTAAGATTGCCTTTTTCCTACAATTTATTAAGACATTCTTAAGTGTTTCTTGAATTGATTCTCTTCTCTGCTTCCTGAGAGAGTGAAAGGACCAGAACCAGAGAATGCCTTGGTGTCATTTTCACCTGAGGTTACTGGACTTGACTCAGGACAAACCTGTGATCAGCCAGACTGCCTGGATGTGCCCTTTTCCACTGCGATCTATGATCTGACAAAAAGAATCTATTTTAGGATTTTCCACGTCCGCTCTGATTCTGAGTAATGCCTGAGACTTGTTATCTAGCAATTAAGCAAGAATAGATGGGAAATTGTATTTACATTTTCCACACTGTTGAGCTTTCTATGCCTAACCCTGAATACTTAATACTGTGCTGAGTTATGATTCATCAGGGAGTGATGGTTTTATTTATAAAAAACAAAGCTTAACTCAGTAGGATGGTTATCTTTAAAGAGAAAAGAGAATAGAACATGCATTTTAAAATTGCCAACGATGAAAATGAAAAATAAATGATTTCCATTACTGAAAGCAAGACTTTTCAGAGCATTCTTCTCTTGCTTCTCAACCTTTACCAAAATAGTAACAGTAGTACTAATTTCCCATTTTCATTTGACTTGTTATGCATTCGGAAAACCCTTACCCTAACAGTCATATGCCCAAAGTCTAGTCTTCCTTCAAGGTTCAGCTCCGTTCATTCTTCCATGAAGACTTCTCTGACCAACTCCCCATCTCCCTTCCTTCCTGAGCCCACCTCCTGCCATCTAGCTTGTCTAGCAGTCTGCACACTAGTCATCGCTCTTCATTTTTATCATGCTATTTATTTACACTTCACATCTTCCCTCCAAACTGTGTAAGACTTCAGAGTAAGAGATATTATTTCTCTGAACCATTGCCCAAATGATATGTAGTCAGTATGTATTGTTGACATATATTGCATATATTGTGTTTATTATGCTTTACTTATGTATATATAGAACTTAAAGTTTAAATATATCCAATTTCTTTTAGAATATAGGGCAGAAGAAGGTCTACAGTTATTGTCAGTAATGTGGTTTTCAAAAGGCTGCCAGTTTTACTTGGAAGAACTATTTATGGTGAAATGTCCTCTAATGTATTTATATCAATGGACCCAAAAGAAGCTGGGACAAGCACAGACAAGGGTGAACAGGATGTGGTAGTTCCTAGGAATGCTGGTAGATTCCATTTTTAAGGCTCTTCTAATGCTAAGGGCATGTACTTTGAGGACATGTGGCTACCTGATTAAAATTAACTCCCCACAGACTAGCAGATGAAAGCAATATTTAATTATCAGTGCTTAACTTCCTTGCCATCTTCTAGATAACAACAAAAAAAATCTGTTTCTATTAAATTCTGATTCTAGTACAGTGCTTCTCAACATAGTTTCACTTTAGAATCATCTGGAGTGATATGGAAAAACACAGATTCCCAAGCCCTACCTCCAGAGATTTGGATGCAATTGGTCTGGGCATCGTATCTGTTAAAAGTTCCCAAAGTGATTTTAAAGTGCATCTAGAATTAAGAACCACTAATATAGTGTTTGATGTATTGATTCCTCACTCTGAAATGACCCTAAGTGTGAAAATAATTAAAAGTAAAAATCAAGATTCCATGCCACTACAGAAAAATCAGTATGTATTCCACTGAAACAGAAAGGGTATAATAGTAAAAGATACAGTATGGGATTGGTAAATGTCCAATGACATTTCCAAATGTCTGGGTACCTTGGATCTTAGGCAGAGCCACACTGTAGTTGCTAGGATCAATACCTAGCAAATAACCCAGAAAAGACCTCTCTGCTATAAGGATGACAGTCACTACCCTCTGACACATCACTAGGCATTTCAGTCTTCATTGCTTCTGAGAGATGGGAAGTTGAAGCCATGCAAAACCAGTTCTTGTCAAAAGAGAAAAGGCCATTTCTAGTGTCAAGTATTCCCTTGAGCAATGGGAACAAGTTCAAAATTGGGAGAAGAAATACAGACAGATAAAGTGACTTTATGAGCAAGCACAGATTTGTGGTTGACCAGACAATCATCAGAAGTAGCAGAAGCGTTCCCTACCTGCAACATGGAGGTAAATTAAAGTCCCTAAGGATAGACTGAAATCTTCCAGAAAGAAGAATAGGCTGTTCTCTAGTTGCATGATATGAATCACCCTTTAGAGTTGGAATCCATTAACAGTTGACTTGGTTACAAGAGATCTGTTGGTGATAAGGGAAAAACATAAAGTGTATTCAAAATGGTGCATTCTGTAGGTGAAATGATTAAAAGGAACATATTTCAACTCAAACGTATACAAGATGGGGGGACTTTTAAGATATGTAATAGCAGCATTTCCCATGGCAGTCAAAAGCCCACCAGACCACATATCCTGTGCTATAAAATTGCCTCTACATACCCCTCAGGCACCTAAAATTCAGCCAGTGAAAGACTGAGCCCAACATACCTTCTATATTGTCAGTCTTTAGTGGTAGCACTTTTGAGCAGCCTATGCTACAAGCCTTAAGCTTACCTTGATTCTTTGTCCTTCCCCCTTTTTTCCATCCATGTCCAATTGCTTAACAAGTTTTACCAGTTTTCTCTCTTTTTATCTCTAGTACTATAGCCTAGTTCAAGTTAGGCCTTTATCATTGCTTATCTACTTTTTTAAAAAAAATTTTTAAATGTTTTATTTATTCTTGAGAGAGAGGGAGAGAGAGAGAGAGACAGAGCATGAGTGGGTGAGGGGCAGAGCGAGAGAGGGACACAGAATCCAAAGCAGGTTCCAGGCTCTGAGCTGTCAGCACAGAGCCCAAAGCAGGGCCCAAACTCAAAAGCTGGGAGATCATGACCTGAACCGAAGTGGGATTCTCAACTGTCTGAGGCCCCCAGGCACCCCTATCATTGCTTATCTAGATCATGTGTTGTCCAACCACAACCCTTGGACCAAATCTTGCCCTCAACCTGTTTTTATAAATAAAAGTTTTATTGGATGACAGCTACACCCATTCACTTACAGATTGTCTAGGACTGCTTCCAAGCTATAATAACAGAGTTGAGTAGCTGCAACACAGACTATATATGGCCCAGAGAGGCAAAAATATTTACTAGCCAACCCTTTACATAAAAAGCTTGCTAATGCCTGGTCTATGTCATTGTGCCCCTACATCCAAACCATCCCTCCCACTGCTAATGGAATAGTCTTTCAAAAACACAACTCCAGTCATGTTCCTCCATAGCTTAAAAGCATTTAATGGCTCCTCATTAAAATTAAGATCCAAATTGTCAGCCTGGCATTCAAGATCCTTCACTATATCTTCTCACCCAGTCCCAGTCTCCCTCAGCTCCTTTATTCTTCTCTGGACTAGGCACAGTAGCTTTCTTTCCTGGGGAAATGTATGCTCCAATTTGACATGAAGGTCATGTAAGCATGTTTCAGTCCAAAGGGGGCTTATTAGGTCATCATTTCAATAAAGCAAACTCTGCCTTAAAGAAATGTACTTTCCAGTTTATTTTACTCTATCATAAAATGGCCCAGCTAGGGAAGGGAATCAGAAGGCTTTAACAGAGGTAGACATTAAATGGAAGGAGTTCATCATATTAGAGATTAGGGGAGGGCTTCCAGAGGCAATCCTTTGAACAAAGTTACATAGTTATTCAAAAAAAGGTGGGGGGTCAAGGAAGGCAAGGTATGTATGAAAACAAGAAGTTTGCTGCAGTGAATAACCCCAGATGAGATAGAGAGGGAGTTAATGCCATAGTACAGACTTTCTATATATCTATTATCAGCCAAACTTCTGATGATGGTAGGTTCTTAGAAATTACCCCACATATGAAAAACCAATCCATGATTGCTAAGCAGGGAAATGTCAGGATTAGATTTTCTTTATAAAAAAGGAAACTGGTGACAGTGAGAAATAAGTGGGAAAAAAAACAACAACAAATAATCCAGTATGGACATACTTTTAATAGCCCAGTGAAAAATGAAAAAGTTTGAACTTGGGTAGTGGCAGTTGAGACCAAAAATGAAATGAGCAATTAAGTGGGTTTGGGAACTCTGGAGAAAGGAATGAATACTGAATCTAAGGCTTGTAGTTTATGCAGTTAGCTGACTGGATAGTGAGACTTGTAGTTAAAATCAGGATTCAAGAGAAGGAGCTGGTCTGGAAGGCAAGTGGCAGGTGCAGATCATAAGTTTAGTTTATATATGTTAAGTTACGTGCTTAACTTAAGCTGGAGATTATCTAGGTGGATCTACCAAAGATTCAGTTAAAAATGTGTACCTGTCCATCCAATGAAAACCTGAGGCTGGAGACTAAAATATCATCACAATATACTATAGATGCTCATCGCGGATAGTTGAGACAAGTGAGCATCAAGAGTAAACGCTTCTTGTGACTGAATTCTTACCTAAAAGTGAAAGTGAAATAAAGTGTGGGAGTGGCAGAAACCCTGAGGGGATGGAAACATGTTATCTTGGCTTCAAGGTTCCCCAAGAGGGAAGTCATGAGCATCTAGATCCATGTTGGTTCCATGGGCCACAGAAAAAGAAATTGTAAGCTAATCAGAGAAAGAAGAATTCTGACTGTCTCTACCAGAAATAGAACCGAAGGGAATGACACCACTCAGAAATTAAGTTCAGAATGTTTTTGAAAATAACCTACAAATAAAGAAAAGGGAGAGGTATCTTATGAGGAAATGTTGAGAGAGGATTATTCCTGAGTATGTCAAAGTCCTAATTAACTGGATATGAGTAATTCTGGGAAGCCGAAGAGATGCAAAATACCCACATGTGATGAAAAGGTGGCTGTAATTACACTCATCCTTCTGGGGCCATCCTAGCTTTGCTAAAATAGGACCAGGAAGCAGACTAGTGAGGTCTATCTTCAAGAATAAAAGCTGAGAGCAGAAGACGGAAGTTCCTATGGTCATATCAAGGGAGTGAGGATCTAAAAACCAAGGGGACCATGACATTGAGAACTTTGCTACTTCATCTTCATCTTCCCTTCTCATTTTGGCTTTCCTTTGCCTCTTTTCTGCAGAAATCAGCAGTAAAGCCCTTATAACGTAAGCCTATCAGTTTACTTAAGGGTGCAATAAAGAAGGAAGGAGGTATTAGCAGACAATTATGGTCCACATGTCAGTCTGAAGAGGAGGAACCCAAAGAGATCAATTGACAGGGATAGCCATTAAAGGAGAGAAATGCAGGCTGAATTTCTAGGTTTTACATCAAAGAAAGAAAGGAGCTCCTGAAATGTCAGCCTGTACCTCAGAAGATGCCAACAAAGAGCTCTCATTTTATCTCAGATTTTTAAAGAGCATATTATGGAAGGTACCAAAAGGGAAATGCATCTAAGGACAAATATAGTGTGTTACGTCTTTATCAGGAAGGCTGGAATTCAGAAACCGCTAAAATTTCTAGAGACAATCAAAGGGAGTAATGAAGGGGTTCACCATGAGATGATGGTCAGATGCTAGATGGTCAGATGATGCTAGATCCAACACTCAGTGTAAATGGTAGTGATAGGATAGAATTAAGGCATGATACTCAGTCATTCTGGCTTCCTCTTCTCCATGAAGAATGATCTCAATTCCTTCATTCAATAAACATTCATCAATCATGTATTAATCATTCATTAACATAAACTACTACATTAGATATTCAAAGAAACACACAACCTGTGCACTTCAGAAGGCTCACAGTCCAAGGAGACTAAAGCCAAGTGAAGATGGGGCCCCAGACAAAAATGAAGTCATGTGAGAGCACATGGATACTGTCAGGCCCAGTCAAATCCCCAGACCCTAAAGCGTGGTACAGACCCACTGCTCATATCTCTTGAGGCACAGAAGGGAATGAGAGAGATGCCCAAAGACTGGAAATGAACAAATGCAGTCACAAAAAGAAACAAATACATCGGCTTCATCAACAGAAGACCCAAAGCATGCTATCTTTAGACTCTGGCCAGCTGGCAGGGCCTACCAGGCTAACAAGGCCAGAGGCTGCATCTTTGTTGTTTTCTGATTCTCTACTGCTGCTTCCTCCTTTGTGCAGACTCCTAGAAAAAAAATCACTCTTCCTTGTAAAGCAATAAGACACTGTGGAAATAACGCAGGCTTTAGCAGTCAGACCAGCCTCCACACCCATCCTTCACTTGTTATCTGTATGAACTTGGCTAAATTCTTCAACCTTCCTGAAAGTTTCTTCATCTATAAAATAGTTTCTTCATCTATAAAAAAAAATGGAATAAAAGTTCTGCATTCACGAGTTTGTCATAAAGATTCACTGAGAAAATATATTTACTATTTAGTTCAGTGTCTGGCAAACAATGGCTGTTGAATAAATAGTATTAATTATCATTACTTGTTGCCTGCAATACAAGCATACTCCCTTTACCAACTTCTTTCCAGTCTAGTCCCTTGCTGTTTGACTAGGAATTCATATAGAAATGTTTTCCATGGAAGCTACAGCATCTCTCAGCCAGCACACTGACTCAGGAGATGGCTGTTTGGTGGGAAGCTGACAAAGCTCTCGGTGCCTGAACACCTTTGTACTCCACTCCTCTTGCACACTGCCCTCTGCTGACCAAAGACAGTCCCTGCAATTGACCTTTCAGGTCCTAAGAGTCAAAATACAAGAGAGATCCTAACTCCGACTGACTTCTAGAATTAGTTGTTGATCATTTATAGTCATATAGAAATGAAGGAGATGATCACCAAGAGCCAAAATGGACTCACTAAGAAAATATCTCCTGCTAAACTACCATCATTCTTTTATGATGGCATTATTAGTCTGATTATCAGAACATGCATTAAATAGTATTGCCATACAATACTTGCCAAATGTTTCCTAATAAGCTTGCAGAAAAGATGCAGAACTATTAGCTGAAATAAAAATCAGACAGGAGACTCCACGACATGACTGAATAATCAAACCATAGAATTTATGTTAATGAATCTTGAAGGTTTCTCCAAGGCTCCATCAACCATCCTATCCCACTCAACATTTTTCTAAATGACATGAAAGAAGATAAAAGACATATTGTATTTTCCAATGACACAACATTGGGCTGAACAGCTCATGTGATAGAGACTTCACCTTCCAAATAATCTTACAAAACTCATGTTAAGAAATAATTACTGGGGTGCCTGGGTGGCTCAGTCAGTTAAGTAAATGAGTCTTGGTTTTGGCTCTCTCCCTCTCTCTCTGCCCCTCTTCTATTCATACTGTCTCTGTCTCTCTCAAAATAAATCAATAAACTTAAAGAAAGAAAGAAAGAAAGAAAGAAAGAAAGAAAGAAAGAAAGAAAGAAAGAATTACTGAGTTTCTCCTATGTTCCAAGCACTAAAGACAGACTGACAAACAAGAACTCTATCTTCTTGGAATAAATGGCTCGTGGAAATTTAGATTTTTATTTGGAATCATCTAAATTAAAATACTGAAAATAAAGTCATTTCTTAAAATACAAAACACACCTATTGAAATATATATTCCACAAACTACTAGTCTAAATCAACAATATTTATTCAATGACTAAAATAATTCTTTAATCAACATCATAGGTGAAAGTCACAGAAGAATTCAAATAAAAGTGAAAGTTGCAAAGAAGTCTGTCCTAGTTGGATCATATATGGGTAATTGTGAAATGTACAGAGATCTATGTTGACAGACTAAAAAGTGGCCACAGGTTATGACCAGAAAGGCTCTAGACCTCTTGCCACAGAAAGAACACACTTAAAAGCAAAACCAAACATGTTTGTTGCATCAGAGACAAGAAAACTAAGGAAGGAGACAATGTGTAGGGCGGGTGTGTGCATGTGTGTGTGCCCGCACGCGTGCACATGAATGGGCATATTTATGGTAATACATTAAGGAGCAAAGTGGCTTTTGTCAAACACTGAAGACATGTCGTGTTATTCACTATGGTGGACTGCTGTCGATAGATACAGTTTTTCCTACAAGCATGCTCTCCTTTCATTATATCTTCTAGTTATAGAATCCTCTTTCCTTTTGGCAAACCTGTTCTATATGGTCCAGATAGATATGCCAGATTCTCACCCCTCCAAGCAAACCCCTTCCCCTTTTGGGGTGCCATAGGACCCAAACCTGATCAGAGCCTCCATTGGATTTTTGCTAGTAATATTAGGCAAAAGGTGTTTCTGTTTCCTTGAGATTGCCACTTTAAGGCTCTTCTAAGCCAAGAGCTACCAAGGATCATCTTTCCCACCACTTGAAAAGAGCCCAACAGAGAAGAAAATTAACAGAAAAAACAACTCAGATTTAAAGAGATGAATTGCTGTGACATGGTTTGAGTACTTATAGTCACCTTACCTGATGTTAGACCGATCACTAGGCCTTTTTAACAAATTATATTTTTTTTCAAGCACTTTCGGGAGGTTCTATTATTTACCCTAAGGGGCTCCTGGGTGGCTCAGCTGGTTAAGAGCCCGACTTTTGATTTCAGCTCATGTCATCTTCCCAGGGCTGTGGGATCAAGCCCTGTGTGGGGCTCCATGCTGAGCATGGAGCTTGCTTAAGATTCTCACCCTCTCCTTCTGCCCCTCTCCCCCACATGTGATCTCTCTCTCTCTCTCTCTCTCTCTCTCTTTCCTTCTAAAATAAAATTTAAGGGACTCCTGGGTGGCTCAGTCGGTTGAGCGTCTGACTTCAGCTCAGGTCATGATCTTGCAGTTCGTTGGTTCAAAGCCTCGCGTCGGGCTCTGTGCTGACAGCTCAGAGCCTGGAGCCTGCTTCTGGTTCTGTGTCTCCCTCTCTCTCTGTTCCTCTCCTTCTCACGCTCTCTCTCTCTCTCTCTCTCTCTCAAAAATAAAGATTTAAAAAATTTTTTAAATAAATAAACAAAATTTAAAAAAAATCCTCACCATCACTTTCACTAAACATTAAGTGCTTTATGAACTGTGTCTTCCTTACTCATCTTTGTAACCCAGTGCCAAGCAAAGCTGTTGGCATACAATAAGTACTCAATAATCGTGGATTCAATTAAGTGAACCAGAGTTTCAAGGAGTCTGAATTTTTTCTCTATTAAGGCCATCTTCCTAAAGATTGCATTCTTTAATTCATACCCAAAATTCATATGTTGAAACCTAATCCTCAATGTGATGGTATTAGCAGGTAGGACGTTTGGGGAGTTAATTAGGTTATGAGGCTGGAGCCTTCATGAATGGGATTAGTGCCCTGATAAGAGACCACAGAAAGCTCTTCTTCCCCTTCTGCCCAGTGAGAATATAGTGAGAAGACAGTCATCTGTGAACTAGAAAGCAGGTCTTCATCAGCCACCAGATTGACTTTCTAGCCACCACCACAGTGAAAACTAAATGGTGTTTAAGTCACCCAGGTTGTGGTAGTTTGTTACAGCACCCTAAATTAAGACAAACATGGTTCAACACCAGCAACCAATCTACCACAGACAGCCTCTGTAGAAATGAGACTGTGAACCTCTGAGGGTGGACACCTGGGGAAAGCATCCTGTATGTGGGTTCCTTCTTGGCCAGACTCTATGATTCTAGCTGATATGTACCCTCTCTGCCACTAAAAATGCCTTTGATGATGTTTTCTATACATTTTCACTGAAATTAATTCACCTTTTGGCCTTTTCTTTGTCTGCTTTGTACTTTAAGGTCTATGAAACAGTAATTACTGGAAAAGGTTAGCATAAGGCAAGCTGAAAGAAAACTGAAGAAGCAGCATTGAAAATAGGGGAGTTAGCATCTCAGCTCAGGTTGAGATTCAGAATGATTAACAGACAAGGTGACTTAGGCTTCCTCTCTGTTAAATGGGCCCATTATCTATCAAAGAGATAACATGTAGAGCTATTTAAAATATGAATAAATACAGAACAATATTTAGCTATATGTTTGAGGACTGCCTGAAGGAGTAATTACATGAGGAAAAAAGTAAAAGGTGGGGAAAACATAAACATAAAATGGAATATCCGAGTGTAGTGCTGTCAAGGACCAAATGTGTGATTTACTGATCTCTAGGTAGATACCACTGTATCAGTCACATACTTTCATATTAAATGATCTCTGTAATCAGACCATCTCAAGTTTAAATGAATTAAATCCTTTAATTTCAATAGCTTCTCAATTTAGTATTTGGCTATTACATTTTTAACTTGGACATAGCTAGACATATAAATTTAAATCTGAAAACAAAGCAAAGGTCAAAGATTCATTATAACATGAAGCCATGAGGCATTTTGACCACCAAAACTGAGACTTTGAGTAGAAATTAGAAAATGTGGTCCTGAATAACGATAGTTCCCTCCACACTGGTTTAATGGTTCTGCATAGAAAGTAATTATCAGAAATGATCCTCGTGGACCACTGTTGAAGTTCTTAATCCGTTTAGCAGCTTCTTTATGTGTGATTTACACTTTCCTTTGCAGCTGTAGCAAACACCTTTTTTTTCTGGTCTTTGGGAAATTATTTTGCTACAGTAGGTAATACTAACTCAGACAATGCTATTCCATTACTAATGTAATTTGTGATGTATGCTGCAGCTAAATCCTGCCACTTTTTCTGTAGAACAAAGTTGACTCATATCTACACGGATAAAATAATGGCCCATGTCCTCATAGAAATAAGTGAATCACTGTGATATTTCAATAAACACTGAGAGGCATCTATTCTTTTTTTACCTGACCATCCAGAATCCTGAAAGACATGCACAGGCCAGAGATGGCAGGGCAGAGAAAGGAAGAGAGGCAGTGAGCTTGGATGAGGGAGACAATGGAGGAAGGAAGGAGACATATTGCAAAGTGTAACAGTCTGAGCATCTAATTTCTAGAAGAAAACAATCTCAACTTCTAGAATAAAGCCAGTATTGTTATCACCTACTCTTCTATTCTGAAAAGGAAGACAAACATGCTTACAGGGAAGAAAAAAATGATGCCATTAGATTTAATTCTACATTCTGACCAGTCCTTTTCTGTTACATCTCAAATCCAATCATGTGAGAATGTCAGTAAAAACAATCTTAGGTAAAAGGGAAGGTACAAGACGAAAATTTATGTAAGACTGAGTGCATTACTTATTTCTTTTGCAAAGCTGTCTTATTGTTCTACTGTTCTTTGAATAAAAAACAAAAAGGCCTTCAGATACCAGCAAAGAAATGTCGCTTTCACTACTATTTTCTTAGCAATATGGAAAATATTTAGAGGAATAACATGTACATACAAAAATAACTCATGAGTCAAAAATCATCCCCATGGGAAATACTTTTAAAAGTATATAATTAACTGCAAACAAAGGCGAATGAAGGACACCTTTCAAAGGGAGCCATTTCCACAGGGTTGAATTAGTTCGCTTTTCTTTCTTTTCCAAATACAAAATGACTTTCTTTGATCCTCCTCCCACACACTAGTTCAGGTAAACCAGGCAGTATGAAGCTTTTTAAATACTGAGATAAAATATTTCAAAGGTCATATAACCATCGGAAAACGGTCCTTTAACATTTTACAACTATTTAGAGATTTTGCACAGACATTCACTAATTTTACAATTTTTGATCGTCGGCATTTCCTAAAATTGAAACCTAGAAGATTAGAAAATGCTGAATGTGTTGCTATCTTGTCCTCGGCATCAGCAACCATGTGTAAGACATAGCTAAGGGGAGATGTCAAATTCCAATCTGAGAGATAGCAAAGGAAGTTATCATTTTGCCTAATCTTAAAATAGGGACTGAATTCAGCAAAAATAATTCTGGCAAAGTGAAATGATAATTAGTTCACTATACGAAGAGTAAATTAATTAACACAGTAAATGAGTCTCCCTTTTACGATACAGGAGGACAGTGTTCAGAGGAGGGTCCTGAGATCATTCCACCCTTGACTTGCCTCTTCTTGGCACTGTCTATACAGCAGATGTGCCCAGAGAACACCATTACTCTCAGGCCATTACCAACACTGCCAACTCAGCGTCAGCAATGATGTCTTCTCTTTTTGGAATTGGCAAAGCATTACCTTGATAATTCTGGGGTATGTGTCAAAGACTTGAGTTGAGTCAACAAATAAGCAGAAGAATGTTACACATACAAGTATGTATTGTCATAGATGCTTCAGTGCTATCATCACTAAATCTGACCCCACATTAGAAGTACACAGAGATCTTGGGGCACGGGAGTGGCTCAGTTGGTTAAGTGTCTGACTTAAGCCTAGGTCATGATCTCATTGTTCTCCAGTTCCAACCCCACGTCGGGCTCTGTGCTGACAGCTCAGAGCTTGGAACCTGTTTCGGATTCTGTGTCTCCTTCTCTCTCTCTCTCTCTCTCTCTCTCTCTCTCTCTCTGCCCCTCCTCCACTCACACTTTTTCTTTCTCTCTCAAATAAACTTAAAAAAAGAAGTACACAGAGATCTTTACAAATGCAGATTCCAAGGCCCTGCTCCAGAATCTAGCTTTTTCAAGTCACTAAAGCTGAAGAGAGTAGGAATGGGGGAACATATGAGGCTTTCTTGTGTTCAAAACCATAGGACTAGGGGCACCTGGGTGGCTCAGTCAGTTGAGTGTCCGACTTCGGCTCAGGTCATGATCTCACAGCTTGTGAGTTCAAGCCCCGCATCGGGCTCTGTGCTGACAGCTCGGAGCCTGGAGCCTGCTTTGGATTATGTGTCTCCCTCTCTCTCTCTGCCCCTAACCCACTCACATTCTGTCTCTGTCTCTCTCAAAAATAAATAAACATTAAAAAAAAATTTTTTTTAAAACAAAACCATAGGACAAGCAAGAGGCTGGAAGCATCCAAGTCTCCTAACACCAAAGATATTTAGTTACTTACTGTCTTCTCTGTGCTGTATCGCCTGACTTTCTCTGAAATTAAGTAACGGGGTTACATGATTTCTGGATCCTCCTCCTCTTGCTTCTATTTCAATTGCTTTCACTAGCAATTAGCACAAATCCACCCTCCTCACCGTGGCCTAGAGGCTGGGACTGCTTCATAACATGTGGCCCACGCAGTCACAATTAGAAGGGACCATACTTGCTCAAATTCTTTGTTGTCATCATCTTGAAATCTTTAAGAGTTTTTCATAAAGGGGGCCTGTATTTTCATTTTGCACCAGACCCCACAAATTATGCAGCCAGTCATGCCTAGAGGGGCCCCATGATCTGGTCCCAGCCTACTTCAATTCATCTCCTTCTGCTCTCCTCTTCCTTCACCGCACCGGAAGCACCCTGGCTTGATTTCTGTCCCTCACACATGCTGAATTCATTTCCATCTCTGAGGCTTTGCACGTGCATGGGAGCACTTGGTCACCGCCTCAGAGGCCTGGCCTCACCATCATTGGAGCTTACTCCCACCACTGCTTATTGCATTAACTATTTTATTTTCTTCAAAGAACCTATGAGCAATTAAAACCACCTCAGTCCTTTACACCTTAGCATACGTGCTTATTGCCTATTTCTCTACTACTGGGATATAAACTTCTTGCAGGCAGGGATTTTATCTGTCTCACTCCCTGCTGTATCTCCAGCTCCCAGAAAGCTGATAGATGCCTGACACAGAGCAGGTATGCAATACCTTACCAAAGACAAGCTGGTTCAGATCCCCTGTGTGCCAATGTATACTTTCCAAAACTTCTGTCACATTAACAGTATGCTGGGAGCAATTCGGAAGCTCTGTGACAGATCTGAAGAGCCTAGAGTTGAGTCAAATGCAGAAACTACTATGTATCTTCAGTCATTTCCCAGGGATCAGCCTCCATTTCTGTCATTTCCTAAGCTATTATTTCCAATTATTATAAAGAGCCTAAGGATGAAAATTAGGGAAAGGACAAATATCAGCATAGGAAAGAAGAAGATTTCCACCTCTCAAAGTCACTCAGGAAGTATACAGGTTGCCTTATGAATGATGATTTTCCTACCACTGGGACAGTCCAAGCAAAGGCCCAATAGGCACTTGTCAGGAGGCAGCAGGAAGACTGTTTCTTCTTTAAAATTTTTTAAAGGTTTATTTATTTTTGAGAGAGAGAGAGAGCGCGCGCGCTCAAGCAGGGGAGGAGCAGACAAAGAGAGAAACACAGAATCCAAAGCAGGCTCCGAGCTATCAGCACTGAGCCCAATGTGGGGCTCAAACTCACAGACTGTGAGATCATAACCTGAGCAGAAGTTGGATGCCCAACCAACTGAGCTACCCAGGCACCCCACAGGAGGACTGTTTCTACTGGTAAGTAGAGTTTTCCTAAGTCTCTTACAATTCTGAAGTTTTGTATTTTCGAAGCTTGAGAAACCCTGCAATGTCAGATACATCTATATAGATTGTAACAATCAGGGTGGGGGCATTTCATAGCATATGCCAGTAATAAGCCACCATGCAATTATCCCTACTCTCTATAAAACACAATATAACCACATAAATATAATAAGTGGCAAAACTACGAAGAAGTATGTCCTAGATCACTATCTAATATGCCCCAAACAATTTAGAAATGCCAGGTCAAGGCATAAAGCTTAGCCTGTAAGATTACATGAGGTCTCCCACATTTATTAATTATACATTTATGTCTCAGGACTCTACCATTCTCTGGCCAATGCCAAAACAATGACAATGTGCTTAGGGGTGTTTACAAAAAGACAGATGGCAGAACTAAAAAGGGGGCCTCTGACTTTGACTGCCGCCCTGCCGCGTAGGACAGAATGAAGAGAAAGTGCTACTTGAACTCCGGTCTTTTAATCACATTGATCTTTCCTAGTAACAAGAAGGAAATGTGTCCCAATCAATTTCTTAGGAAGTGAGCAACCAGGTTATCAATTTCTTCCTGGAGGGACTGGAGCAGAGAGCTGGAAAGACTGAAGAAGGTATAAGAAGCCGAGATGAGACAACATCTCCTGAAGTCCTGTAGATTTCCTATAGATTTTAAAATACATTAAAATGTATTTCTAAGTCTCAATAATATAAGCTAATTAGGGAAAAAAGAAGGCCAAACACAGGAAGGCTGAATTATGGTAAATTTCAAAGAACTCAAGACAATTGTATAAAGCTCGTTAGGAGCTTTGTTTCAAAAACAACCACAACAAATAATTTCCAAGTTTGAAAAGCCAGTTTCCTTGAATAGATAAAGAGACCCTGACAATTTTACATGCTATTAATTTGGTAAGCAAATCTGTTCCCCACACACTGAACAAGAATGACTGCAGATTTCAAATCAATGGGCACTGAATTAATGGCATCCCTGCATAGGACATTTCTATGCTCTTTCGTGCCAGACAATTCTGGAGTCAACACTATATTCAAACACCAACTGCTACCCAGAAATCTGAACCATGAAATCCCTAGTAACACCTACAAAAGCACTTGAAACTAGTAGTTTCGATTAGGCAATGTGCTCTCTCCATGATAGCTTTCTCTCAGACATTTCTCCTGTTACAGTCATGACAGAGAGTATATTTCTTTTAATGTTTATTTTCTTTTTTTGAGAGGGAGAGAGAGAGAGACAGACTGTAAGCAGGGGAGGGGCAAAGACAGAGGGAGACACAGAATCCAAAGTAGGCTCCAGGCTCTGAGATATCAACACAGAGCCTGGTGCGGGCTCAAAGTCACAAACCGTGAGATTATGACCTGAGCCAAAATCTGATGCCTAACCACTTAGCTTAAGTGACTAAGCCACCCAGTAGCCCCAGAGAGTATATTTAAAATATCAGTAGAATATTCATACATTACTGACGAATCCTCGAAAAGCTTGGATCCCAAATGTTGACAAATGAATTAAAGTCAAAGATGACCTTCCAGAAAGGCAGAAAGGCAGTAAGGACTAGCAGAAAGAGAGTGGACTTTGAAGCCAAGCTACTTGAATGCCAACTCTGCAATTAGCTCAGGGGGAGAGGGTGGACAGAGGTTTCATCTGGTGACTGAGGGAAGGATTCTGTCCCGAAGGGGGTTTAGGAGCACCAAATGGGATAAGAAAGGTAAGGGGCAGGGGATCTCCTCAAACTTATTACAGAGTTTGTAATTAATATTGCAGCTTTTTAAAAAAGCATCTTCAAAAAAGAACATAAGAGCTGTAGAGGACCACAAGAATCACTTCCTGTGATGCTTCCGTGTAACAGGTGAAAATCTGAGTCTTGCTTGGCCTGACTGCCACACCCTTCTCCACCTGAGGCCAAGCCTTAAGGACAAGGCCTTCCTTAAGCAGCAAAGCTAAAAGAAAACCACTTAGAGCAAAGTCTTACACTACACAGACCATCCTACTGGATAAGAAAAATAATGGCTCTGGGGTGCCTGGGTGGCTCAGTCTGACTTCAGCTCAGGTCATGGTCTCACAGTTCGTGAGCTCGAGCCCCACAAGTTTGAGCCCCGCGAATTCAAGCCTGGCATCAGGCTCTGTGCTAACAAAGAGCTCAGAGCCTGGAGGCTGCTTCAAATTCTGAGTCTCCCTCTCTCTTTCTCCCCCTTCCCTGCTCATGCTCTGTCTCTCAAAAATAAATGAATGTTAAAAAAAATTTTCTTTTCAAAATAATGGCTCTATTTGTTGAGCATCCACCAGGTGTGGACACTGTGCTAGACATCTTACCTTACCCACCCTTCTGTGACCATTCACAGCAGCCCTGCCTTGACAGACAAGGAAGCTGCCACTAGCAAGTGTCAGTTATGTCCTCAGGGCCACAGAGCTGGTACCAGGCAGCATCTGGAATCAAATCGATGTCCGCTTTTGCTGGGAACCCTGCACTTTCCAAGTAAAGAGGTGGAAGAGAAAGTGGGAAACCTTGAAAAAAGTAAATTCTGCGGGAAGTGACAGCAACCCCGACAGGCTCTCCCAAGGAGAGAAATGCAATGCTGCTGGCACAGGTTATGTAAGCCTGGCTCGTGGGAGACGCGCCGGAGCATTGCGGGCACAGACTGCCAGGCGGATGCCTAGGAATCATTACCTTTAAAAAAACTTTTCTTCATTTAAAAAAAATCGCCACCCTGCTCAATGCAGAGGGGGAAAAACAGGCAATATCGAGTTTTCAGAAAATCTAAATTGGAAATCAGCCAATCCAGCTCCAGGAGCAAAGGGAAACAGTTTGCTGCAGAGGATTCAATAATGAAATTCTGTGTGCATTTGGGCTGGACTGTATGGGGAAAAGCAAATGGAACAAGGTCAGAGTCCTTAGCCCTAAAATCAGCTGTAATAATTGGACAGTGGGGCTTACAGTGAATACAAGTTCTATAAAACAGCCCCTTGACTGGGAATGGGAGAGAAATTTTGCTACAGAAAAAAAGAAGGGAACACACAGGCAAACACATTAAAGAATCCACAGCTATTTTCACCTTGGGACCACTTCTCCATTTGGAATTGTTCTTCCAGCGGCAAATCTAACATGGTACAGAGTTGTGCTACAGAAAACATTTGTCTAATCGGGATTTTGTTATTGGTCCCATCTGTTTAACAGGATTGCTCATCACCTCCAAGTTAACTAAAATCTGTTTGTTATCAACAAATTACGTAAGAGCCTGGTAAATATTTTATGAATAGAACTGTAAATATTTCCTTCTCTGTTCACAGGAAAAAGTGATATTTACCCATGCCTTCCACTCTTTTAGCCTGCTTGATCATCCCTTGTAGGTGATCGAGAGGACATTTTCAGGGTTGCTATGGCTCACCATGAAGGGCACAGAAATTTCCAGGCTCCAGGGCACACAGTCTCCCTTAAGTCAAAAGGTCCAATAAATAGGGGAGAACCATTTCCCACCAAGATATTAGTTTAATAGAACAAAAGAAAATCCAAGAGGAAAATCAGTATTGCCTTCAGAGATCATATAGCATGGCCAAAAGAACATAGATTTGAGAGCCAGAGAGAGGTTGGTTTGAGCCCTAGCTCTGTCACCTACCTACTCACTCTGTGGCCTTGGGAAAATTACTTCATCTCTTGTAGTCTCAATTTCTACACTGGGTTTTTATCATCCGGCAAGCAAGATGCCTATGTGGGGCACATAGTAATAAAAAGAATAGTGATGCTAACAGCAGCTCTTATCTCAACACATTCTACTTGCCTTCTTCCAACCTTCTCCCTTCTTTTAAACTTCTTTCAATGTGTTTCCTGTATTGGGTGGAAAAACCATCTAACCTCTAAAGTGTCTTCCAACTCTGAGGTTCCAGACAAGACACCTACCATAACAAGGGCATATGGTAGAAGAAGTGACATCTTAGAAGGTGTGTCCAGATTGTGTCTTTGCACAGTGTGGTATGGAGTCCTTGTGCCTTCAGTGCACGAATGGAGGAACACATGGACAGAAAAAAAAAAATCCAAGATGCAACCTAGACTTACAATGAACAGCTGTGTGGCTTCAATCTAGCCCTATAAGAATCTAGGTTTGGGCATCAGCCCTGGAAAGACAGTAGAGGAAGAGTGAGACCAAATGAGGCACAGGATACCCATCCCTGAGTAGAAAAGGCAAGTCCACATTTTCAGCTACGAGGAACCTTTCTGCCTGTACCAGAAGTTAAACCCACAGTACTTGAATATCAGCAATGGCTGGGTTCTCACCACTCAGCCTCACCAGCATGCAGTTTTCCTTCCCATCCCCAGGCCTGTGCTCTGCCTTTCTACTTGCTAGGGCTGCCTTGGCATTTGCAACACTTTTTAGCACATATTTAAAATTCTTTTGCTGCTTTCTTTAGGATCCCTGCAGTTTGGAGCAAGCTGAGAGAGGCCAGGGTCCAGTCACTGCTCCCTGGTATGGAACAATCCTGGGAAGGCTCTGTCAATAACTGGCACCTTCAGGAGACTCACTCTCCATCCTCTGGCTGTTTTTACACAGTTCTCAGCTGGTCAGTAGTAATACCATTGGTTAGAAATGCCTGGGGTACTTAACCTGGCCCCACTGAGCTTCCCACAAACATCTCCCCTTTCCAAGACAATATTACAACTGGACCAATCCCTGTAGTTCTTATTATTACTGCAAGATGCCCTTCAGCAGCAACCATCAGGAAACTTTGAAAAATAGAGGCTTATTACTTACAAGGTCTGGAAATAGCACAGTACACCTGGGGCCACACAACAAGGTCATTGAGAGAGAGAGCGTGTGCATACAGGCCAGAGCTCTGCTTTTACTGAGTCCAGGGTGGAGGCCTAAGGTTTTGCAGGCTCATTCTTTCTTGGTGAATTTAAAACGTAAGAATGGGAATGTAAAGTGTGGGAAGAGGCCAGGAGGGGGGCGGCAAATGGTCAGTTACCAAGATCTCTAAAACAAAGGAACCTGGGTGGGGGGGCTGTGACCTGGCCCTTCACCTAGTCCCCCAGATGTCAGTGTGTTTATTTCAGATAGGTGTCTTTTAAATGGATGCCTCTTTGATTTTTTTTTTATTTTTTTAATGTTTATTTATTTTTGAGAGAAAGAGAGAGACAGAGTGTGAGTGGGGGAGGATCAGAAAAAGAGGGAGACGCAGAATCCGGAGCAGGCTCCACTCTCTGAGCTGTCAGCACAGAGCCCAATGTGGGGCTCAAACTCACAAACCGCAAGATCATGACCTGAGCCGAAGTCAGACACTTAACCAGTTGAGCCACCCAGGTGCCCCCAGTGGATGCCTCTTTGAAATGGATGCCTCAGCAATCGAAGTTTAAGTTAGGCGCTTGCACTACAAAAAAACCTGTCCAGGTTCATACTGCACAGGCTTACATGGATTCCCCCAAGTCCACACAACATAGCACCTGATGACAGATATGCCAGAGTATCCCGGGTCCCACAACCCCTCTTACCCAGTTGAGAGGGAAGTGTCCTGAAGGGCCAGCACCACAGACCCGTCCGTCTCCTCTCAGTTCTGTTTTCCACACAGAGAAAGTCTGGCTGGTTAATGTTCTGCAGCACCTCTGCCTCCTTTCACAGGGATCGGATTCTTTCACTCTGAGTCCTGGGCCCACCTCTCTGAGGGTGTAGAGGAGAGATCGAAGGCTAAGGGAACCCTGGGCTGCTCCTTCCTAGCCCAGACAAAGATGCATGAGTGTGTATGTGTGTGTGCAGGTGGATAAGGTAGAGGAGCATAGAGGCCTGAGCATTCAGCCCCTAATATTGTTGTGCATACCCAGAGTAAGGGAAACTATATGGTAGACACAGGATAATCTTCCAGAGAATTCCATGTGCTCAAAGTCTTAAAGCTCCTTAGTGACTGGCCTCTTATGGCTTAAGGGACATGTGTAGACATGGAAGGTTTGTAGATTCAGACCCATGCCCTTCTCCCCACTAAATTGAACAGCAGGACACTGGAAACTTGTGCACGGTTTGCTCGTTGTCCTCATCTTCTCAGGATTGAAATAATTTGTGATTTATAGTCAATCCACACAGAACTGTCTCTCAGGAGTCACTGAATGACCTCAGAGTCCCAAGGCCTCATGCAGGTAACCATTTAACAGGAGTTTGGGAGACCACACCAGAGTCTTCCCTTCCCACTGTCTTTATTGCCAACTTGAAAACCTCTCCATAGAATTCTACCTGGGTTTGATGCTCTGACCAGACCTCAGGGTATTTATCCAATAATTTACAGGTGGCTCTAGTTACTTCCTTCATCTCACTTTCCTCTAACCTTATCTTCACCACAGAGCATCCAACAAACAAATTAAATTTACTAGCACAAACCCACCTGCATTGGGCCACCCCAAAGGAAGTAACCAGCTTGGCCCTGTGAGGTAAAAGCTGTTTTCTCAAGCACAGCTCATTCCTCTGGGACTTGCACATCCCTTGGGAATTTGATCTAGGCCTTTGGGGACCATGGTGAAATGTAGTCATATTTAACTACTCCCCACACCATTATTTACCACCAGGTAGCATTCCCACAAGTCATATCTCCCAGAAGGGTTTCCAGTGAGATAGCACCTCATGCCGTCAGAGTAGCTAAAATGAACAAATTGGGAGACTATAGATACTAGAGAGGATGTGGAGGAAGGGGAACCCTCTTGCACTGGTGGTGGGAATGCAAACTGGTGCAGCTGTTCTGGAAAACAGTGTGGAGGTTCCTCAGAAAATTAAAAATAGACCTACCCTATGACCCAGCAATAGCACTGCTAGGAATTTGCCCAAGGGATACAGGAGTGCTGATGCATAGGGGCACTTGTACCCCAATGTTTATAGCAGCACTTTCAACAATAGCCAAATTATGGAAAGAGCCTAAATGTCCATCAACTGATGAATGGATAAGAAATTGTGGTTTATATACACAATGGAATACTACTTGGCAATGAGAAAGAATGAAATCTGGCCCTTTGTAGCAACGTGGATGGAACTAGAGAGTGTTATGCTAAGTGAAATAAGTCAGGTGGAGACAGACAGATATCATGTGTTTTCACTCGTATGTGGATCCTGAGAAACTTAACAGAAGACCAGGGAGGAGGGGATGGGAGAAAAAAAAAGTTACAGAGAGGGAAAGAGGCAAACCATAAGGGACTCTTAAATATTGAGAACAAACTGAGGATTGATGGGGGGTGGGGAAGAGGAGAAAATGGGTGATGGACACTGAGGAGGGCACCTGTTGGGATGAGCACTGGGTGTTGTATGGAAACCAACTTGACAAAAAATTACACATATAAAAAAAGAAAAGAAAAGAAAATCCAGTTGTTTCATCCCTGCCTTGCCTAGCCCATGGAAGCCAGAAGCCTTTATTTCAAGGTGAGAGGTGGAGCAGTTAATATACTGTATTCTTCAGAGGTTTTTTTTTTAAATTTAATGTTTATTTTTGAGAGAGACACACACAGGGCACAAGCGGGGAAGGGGCAGAGAGAAGGAGATACAGAATCGGAAGCAGGCTTCAGGCTCTGAGCTGTCAGCACAAACCGCGACACAGGGCTCAAACCCACGAACCATGAGATCATGACCTGAGCTGAAGCCAGATGCTTAACTGACTGAACCACCCAGGTGCCCCTATTCTTTGGAGTTTTAGAGGCAGCACCCATCCTCTACCAAAAAGCATGGGCTCCAATTGCTAATCTGCTCCATATCCAGGGCATGCATTGAAATCCTCAAAATCACTAATTATATTCTGTGCAAATCATGATCCTTTGTACCAGTTTTGGGGCCTGCTTATTTTCAATGAAACCAGCAGGGCCCAAATGCTGTCTTTCTAGGAAAGTTCTATGTAAAAGGGGGAAAAAATAGAAGGGAGAACTATTCTTGCCTTGGAACTCAGACACTTGGATGTTAGTCCCAGTTTTGACATTTATGGGTTCAGTGGACTTCTATTCATCTGCATCTACTTCCTCAATTCTAAAATGAAATATTTGGTATGGTATTCTCAGGGCCCTTTCTAGTCCCAAACAATGCTAAGTTACTTCACCCAAAGAGTCATCTTCCCTTGGGCTCTCAAAGCTTCTGCCTACTCAAAAGCAAAAAGTTAAGCCTTGGGCCTGCAGAGGACCAAAGAAGACAGAGAATAAAAGCTGGCATGTATAGGACACTGTTTGCCAAAATACATTCCAGAAAACACCATTTCCCTGGAAAATAAATAGGTGCTGCTATCTTTTCTTTAAAAAGTGCTCTATGCTCAGAAATAATTTAGAAAATATTTAGTTAAACAAATGGCTTCCTCTGTAGGTCTTCTCATAGCAAGATGCTAATATGAGTTGTAGATCTTCCAGTACAGCATGTATATATCTCAAAGTTACATTTTGAAGAAATCACTTTGGGAAATGTTAATCTAAGAAAAACTACAACCATCAACAGAGTTGGTAGCAAACAGGGCAAGATACCCCTGGTGATAACATCTGAAGTTAGATAGGCATTATAAATGAAATAGTAACAGCTATGGATTGCTTCTGCAGTGAAAATTTGAACATATGGGAACCTAGTTCTTTTCTTCAGTGTTTACTGAGTGTGCCTGCACTGGGCAGAAGACAGTATGTATTTGTGTGCATGTGTGTGCATGTGTGGGGTGTATGTGTGTGTGCTTGTGCATGCGCGTGCACGTGCGCTCCCGCGTTAAGTAAGGGTAGGGAGTAGGGGAAAATATAGTGAAAGAGAAATGCTTATCTGAAGCCTCAAAACATAATCCAGTGAGGTAATCAAAGTTAATCATATAAAACTATGTGGGGTAACAGTCTATGCAGTCAAAACAATGTAAGAATGTGGATAAGGGAGAGCTGGAGTAGTCAGAAGACTTGTGGAGAGTCTAGATACAGACTGGTCTATTCCAAATTTAATTAGTATAGACCATATTATAATCTGACACAACTGAACATTTACAAGTTGAGAGCTGGCAAATATTTCTTAGCACCAATATTGGATAATTGAAGGGCCACAATAAAATGTAGAATTACTTTTCTCTGCCTCGAGCCAATGGCAATGTATGGTCATTTCTCACTACCTCTTCAATGTATAATTCTTCCTCCTACCATGTACGTTAATCCTACTATCTGTCCTCTGCTTTTCTTTGATTTATGTTAATGAATTACCATTTCAATTTGTTGCTAGTGTCTTAAGAGGTCTAAGGAAAATGCCATGCACCTCACCTATTAATTGTTCTTTTCCATTGAGGATTTTCTGCTTTCATGTGAGCTCACTGCAAGCCATACTCATGGGGAGTGTGCTCATGGACATTCACCCCACTTAAAACTGAGATGAAACCTCCAACATATATTGGGAAAAGGAGATAGTTGGCCATTCACCTTTTCCATACCTATCATGCCAGAGAGCTCCATATGCTCTCTTTGCATAGCATTTACCTGGGTGGGTGAGCACTGAGAATGCAACCTGGCAAATTTCAGTAAGTCAAGAGATAGGAGGGGAGGAGAGATAAAGGCAAGGGAGGGGAGGGGAGGGGACCAAAGGAAAGGAAAGGAAAAGAACATAATGCTCAATCAACTGCTGTGATAACTGTTCCTCAAAATGACTCCCCCAGTGAATTGCACCTCCTTGTATTCACTTTCTTTTGTAGTTTCTTCTCACAATGAATTTTATCCAGCCCTGTATAACCAATAGAATGTACCAAAAATGATACTATGTAACTTTTGAAGCCTGTTCACATAAGGCCTTGAAACTTCTGCCTTGGTCTCTGGGAACAATCACTCCTGAAATGCTCATTCTAGATGAAGTTAGCCTTCTTATAAGTATTTTGGCTACCCTGAGACTACCATGCTGAAAGAAAGTCAAGCCATCTGGAAGCAACCTAAAGATGCCAGGTGGAGAGAGAGATGCCAGGGAACACTGCGGTGCTAAAAGTATGAGTGAAGAAGCCATCCTGGAAGTAGATCTTCTAGCTCCAGCCATCCCAGCTAATGCCTTGTAGATCAAAGACTTCCAAAAGAAGCATTTCTAGCATTCCTACACCAGAGTCATGAGCCAAAGAAGATGTTTGCATAAAGTAAGTTTCAGGTAGTTTGTTATGCAGCAATACGTAAGAACTCTTGCTCTCATCCAATTCAGGAGTTAACTTTACGTGGAAATTAACACAGAGAAAAAGTTTTGATTGTTGACATAAGAAGAAACTGACATGAAAGTTGAACAGTCTGACCAGGGCAATGGTGTTCATACTTTTCCTGATTGGGAAGCTGTCAATTCCAGTAAGGGGAAATCAGGAGAGTTACACTCTCAGCAACTGAGTACTTTGAAAGAGCAGGATTGAAGACAATGTGTATGGAGCACTTTGTATTTCCAGGTATGGTTGCATGCAATCCCCATAAAATAACTTTTTAGAAGAATGGTATTATACTGCTCACTTAATAAATTATAAAGCTAAACCAGAGAGAGACGAATGGGCTGCCAAGATCACAGAGCTGGAATGAGTATGCTGCTTCTCACAGGGTTAGGTAGCAGCTCTCACAAGCTAACAGGTACATATTATTCAAGTTTTCTCTCAAGGTTGATTCTGAAATCAGAGGTTATAACAGAGCTAACAGTCTTTGAGTAGAGATACGATCACTTCAAGGGGACCAGTTATAAAAGGGGATATAAAATCCTACTCCCATTGTAATAATCCAGTGTGAACTCCACGAGCTCCCTCTGACAAATTTCTTTCCACATACATTTATTGAGTATCCCCCGTGCTAGGTCTCCAAGGATGAGTAAGAACTCCCCTGACTGAAAGAACGTGAAATCCAGTGAAGAAAACATTCACACAGAGAACTTCATTGGTGTTGCGAGGGCTGTGCAGAATGTCACAGGAGGGGCTGCCCTTTGCCCACCTGTGGCGGGGAGGGAAATTCATTCTAGAATAGATGCTGACGGTGCTCAGATTTGCCAGACTAGCAGAAGTCAGCCAGCCTTCATGAAGGACTGATACTGTCCTCCAGGGCGGCAGGGGGAGACATTCCACCTTTGGCCTCCCCGAATACCATTTCTATAGCCCTGTGCTAAACCCACAGAATGGTATAACTGCCCCTTTCTTTCCATTAAACCTGTCGCTGGAGTTTCTAGTACTTTGCCAAAATGTGATGCACACATGAGAAGCCTGAGTAGGGTGATAAATTGAGAGAGCTGAATTCTCTGTGCACTTTGAAAATAAAGCCCAAATGAAAATACCTCAAACTTTGATGGGAAGTTTAATACTTCATTTTCATCTTTCCCTTAAAGCACACTTCATACTCCACTGAACTAGTTCATAGGTCTGGCTGAAAAACCTCCATTTCATGTCGCTTTGCTGGATGTTCTTGTTTATCCCAAATGCTCCTGCCTCTCATTGTGAAACTTCATTCCTCATCCCCTTTTAGAGAAAAGCTCTCATTACTGCTGATTCCAAGCTGTCTAAACCCACACAAAAGAATTAGAAATGAAAAATGCTATTTCCTATAATTTTGGTTTGCCCCTACTCTTCTTTCTCCTCATTTCCTATCTGTGTTTCTGTTTCTGGCTCTCTCTGTCTCTGTGTTCCTTTCCTTCTTTCTCTCCTCCCTGAAACTTAATATCTCCATACCCCCTTTCTTCTCTTGATCTACCCCTTAAACACATTTAAATGTAAACAGACAGAATGTTCTTTCTGAGTCAACTTCTGAAGTCAAGTAGATTCCTGTCTTCTTAAATTTTTTTTAATGTTTATTCATTTTTTGATAGAGACAGAACGTGAGTGGGGGAGGGGCAGAGAGAGAGGGAGACACAGAATCTGAAGCAGGATCCAGGCTCTGAGCTGTCAACACAGAGCCCGACGTGGGGCTCGAACTCGCAGACCATGAGATCATAACCTGAGCTGAAGTTGGATGCTTAACCAACTGAGCCACCCAGGCGCCCCTTGGTAGATTCCTGTCTTCTAATTGAACTTCATTCAAAACGCACACACACACACTCACTCACTCACTCAATCACTCACAGGGCACTATGTTCCTTGCATATGCTCCATTTGTTTTCTTTGCAGTCCCAAATCCTTCTGTCTTTTCCTTTCTTTTCCTTTCTTTCTTTTCTTTTCTTTTCTTTTCTTTTCTTTTCTTTTCTTTTCTTTTCTTTTCTTTCTTTTCTTTTCATTTCTTTTCTTTTTTTAACGTTTAAGAGAGAGAGAAAGCATGAGCAGGGAAGGGAGAGAGAGAGAGAGAGAGAGAGAGAGAGAGAGAGAGAGAACCCCAAACATGCTCTGTGCGGTCAGCACACAGTCTGATGCAGGGCTCAAACTCCGTGAGATCATGACCTGAGCCCAAAATCAAGAGTCAGACGCTTAACCAACTGAGCTACCCAGGTGCCCTTCCTTCTGTCTTTTCAAGTCCAACAAATGACCTGACTCCTGCGAGCAAGCCCTCCAGTCCTCCAGACCACAGACACTTCTCTATCTTTAGAGCTCTGATAGCATTTATTTCTATACCACATATCTTGTTATGACATTAACTATCGTCTAGAATTGTTCTCTCATAATACTTTTATTCTGGAGAAGATGTATGCTTCTCTGGTGCTAAACCATTTCCTGTATTGCAGATTATGCCGCTCCCCCTGCTCAAGAACCTTGAGTGGCTCCCTGTGGCCTGTAGCAGTTCTTCTCTAACTCCCAGTGAAGCACCCAGCAGCAAAGTAGAATGAATGCATGCTCTTCATGATTTGGAGGGATAGCCCAACTACTTCTCTCATAAATTTCTTTAATGCTTCATGGTTTTGCTTTAAAAAAAATAAGCACATTGTATAACTTATATTAAGCTTTGCATGAATTTGTAGACAGGAATTCAAAAGCACAAGATATGATAAGGTAGGTGTAGTCAAGATAATTAAATCAAAAGCTTAATCCTTTCACAGAAGGGCAGGAGAGAAAGTGAGAGATGGGCAGGAGAGCAAGTGCGGAGAAAAAGTCCATGTCGTGATGACCTTTGGGGGGCCATGAATGGCTATATCAGTGCCCTAAATAATATTGTTCTGTGGTTCCCTGGAATTTTCATGACACAGGCCAAACCCCCTAGCATGACATGCAGTACCATCTGTGACTTGGCCACTATCCACGTCTCCAGTATCATCTTTCACGCTGCCTGTCTTCATGCACACTCTGCTCCAGCCAATAAGGAACTGCATGCAAGGTTGTACATGTACCATGGCATTCACACTTCATCATGTCCTCTCCCTGAATGTCCTCCCATGCAACCCTCCATACATACCTCTCAATCCTGAGCTACCTGGAAGGTAACCCTTTCTCCAGGAAGGTTATTTTGTGCTTACTGTGTGCCAAGCAACATTCTATTCTAAGTGCCTTTACACCTTCTCATGCAATGCCTGTTACACTATTTTACTCAGTAGCTAAAAAGAAAAAGAACTGTTAAAGCTCCACCAATAAGGAGCTAGTGGAGCTCAGAGCTAATTCACTGTAGTAGTAATCACTTGTAGGTTTTATTAGAATGGTTGGTGTGCAAAAATATGTACAAAAAAAAGTCAGCTTTTCATAGAATGGGAACCTTCCCAACAAAATGGAAAAGTCATTTGATGTTTTAAAAAAACTTCACCGGGAGAGGTTAATGCAGAGGTTAGTGTGTGGCCATTAGTCTAAGATGCATCATGCACACTAAAACAAACGGTACTAGTCCTGGGAAATATCCCCAAGGAGATCAGACTGTCTCTAGAGTGTCTCAACCTGTCCGGAAACTGCCTCTTGCCCCCTCCTTTCCCCCTCAGCTCTTCTCCCACTAGGTGCTATACGGAGAAAATATAGCCTGTGGTCCCAGACACGTAGGAGCTTTCAAGCAAGTTAAATGGCTGAGTCTTCCATACATACACTAAAAGCAGTGTAAGAGCCTTCCAGGGGCTCCATAAAGTGCCCACTAGAACGACTCCTGAGGGAAGAAACGATTCCCTCATACTGAGGTGGTTTGGGAAACCTTCCTGGGGAGAGACAGAATCCTTCTGAGATGGAGGCTGGTCTCAGAATTTTTCAAGGCAACTTGGGGAACTTGTACATTCTGACGTTTAAGAACACATGACTTGGTTTCCATTAACTTCTCATTTAAATGCCGGGGCTGGCAATGGGTGGTCCTTTAGTACTGCTGGCCTCAGGAGACGGGATTTTCATGAGGAGCCACAATCTTAGCCTATACTTTCTGTGCTCTAACTCCCCAGAGAAAAGGCAGGCATTTCTTGAGTATCTACCAAGTCTGTGCATACATGTGGCATATAGGTACACGTTTACAGTGAATTCTCCCAATTGAGAGATATGCTTCAATTTTATAATTGAAGAATCCCTGACAAAGCAGTTAAGCAACCTGCCTGAAGTTATACAACAGGTAGGTAACAAACCTGAACTTTAAGCCCAGATCTTCTGATTTCAAAGCACATATTCCTTCAACATCAGGAACTACATTGATGTAGCATTATTCTGTGCTTTATTTTATTAAGGTTCAAATGTCATTGGGCTCATGATTAATCATGACTACTATCTCAAATATATATTGAATTGAAGACCCACATACCCCAAACTCTAAGTCTAAAATACATTTCCATCAACTTACTCTGGGCTAAAGCTTTCCACAGTTACATCATTGCTGAACTGTGCCAAGGGCAAGCCATAATTTATCTGATAGTATATCTCATAATTCCTCTAAACTTTTGTCTACCAAAAGCTATCCTTGAACTCCTGGCGGGTGGGGGAAGCAGCAGAATCACCTGCTGTAAGGTTACGCATAATTAAATGTTAAGCATAAATAGTATGTCTTACAATCCCCATGCTGCTAATGATTCTCAGATTGTATAACCAGCTAATTAAAAAGCTGAAAGCCATGCAACCCTGCATAAGTCAATTTGTTTTGTATAACATTCAATCTTTGGTTTTGGTTTTTAACTTCTATTTATCCCTTACACATAAAGAAACCAGTTTGGTTTAAACAAATGTATGAAAACATGCAGATATTTCTCTGAAGTTGTGCCTTGAATCCGGAGTGTTCCAAGAGACGTGAAGCATTTCCCAACTAGTACTTGGGTTCTGGCGTTACACAAAAGTGAGGTCATCCCAGGGAAAGCTTATTGTGACCATTCCCTTCAGCAAGGCTATGTAAGAGCCTTCCTATTTGGTCCTAATACCCTTCTCATGGATAATCGGTCTAAGAAAGTTATCTGCAGAAGTCTCAACGGTATAAGCTGGGCTCTCACAGGAAGGTGGGATCAAACCAGGATCTAGACATGGGCAGGAGTGACCTGGGCAGTATGACAGGACACAAGCAGAAGTGGCTACTCTCAAATGTAATGGAGACTTACAAAAGTGCTATGAAGAGTCTAATCAAGGGATAACTTTAAGAAGGACTGGCAGCAGATGGCTGCATCCCAATAATGCTTTCCGAGATCCATTTCTGCATGACATGGAAGGAATTATGGGTGGGCAACAAGCTAAAGAAAGACCAGAAGAACAGAAGTACCAAGCAGAGAGCAAGAGCAAAGGGAATGAGGCAAGATGGACCTGGAAAGGAGTCGAAACCTGGTTAACAAGTGCAAAGGTGCAAGTTAGAACAACCCAGGCATGGAGAACCACTTGATGTTGAGCTACTGATTCAAAAAAGTGTGTCTATAAATATACACGTGTGCCTTATTGTTTATTTAAAACATCCATACTTCTTTCTATGCTTTAGTCACCATTCAAAATAGTCACAGACATTTATTTAAAACCTGCAACAACCCTTCAAGGCAAATACTAGCATTGTCTCTATTTTATTAATCAGGCAGCTGAGGCACAGAGAAATTAAGAAATGTGCCCAAGGTCACAGAGTTAAAAATTAATCATTATTTAAAATTTTACCTAGAACATGGCCAGCCTTTTCAATTTACAAACAGGTATTCTTTTCAGCTCCATAAATTGATATGCCTAATACACTTTTATTATTGTCTCTACTATTCTGGAATGACTCTTTTGGAGTCACTCTTTTTCTAGGGTTGAACATCCACTTTCTCACCTGCATATCTATTATCTTTTTATTCATGTTTTTATTTTGTCCTTTCCTCTGAATTTGAAGAAATTATTTCAAGTTCAACTTTGATTTTTTTTAACATTTCACTTCTTTTTTTTCCTTCCATTGCAGATATTTATTCCAATATTGCATTTTGATTTCCTTAATTTTTTTATGTAAGCCAATTCCCTTTTTTTTAATCTCTACCTTCATTTCAATTTGCTTTCACTTTGTAGCTGCTTATTCCTTAAAATAAGAATGGGTCATCTTATATTTCATTCAATGCATGTAGCAGGGAGTTTGTAAAATATCCTTCCAGTTTCTGGATTAAAAATTGTTTTCTAAGGTATCTCTTCTTCTGAGTATTTTAGATAATTCTACTTTCTTGGAAGTGTGGAGGAACAAGAGGTGGAATATCTGTCCAGCCACCACCACTCCCCCATATACACACACACACATATGCACACAGTCCACTTGGGTTCCAGCAAATTCCAGCACTCAGATACAGATCTGGAGTAAATATTGATGTGCACAGCCTTGAGTCCAACTTCTGAGGTCTAACACAATTTAGTGTAGCTCTGGTTGGTCTAGTATGAGACGTTCTGTTCTTGGTGTCAGATTTCCTGACACACTACAGAATTAGAACAGGCTGAGGCTCTTCTTTGAGTAAGTAGAGTACTTAAATGGCTTCTCACTTGCTCAACATAGGCGCCTGTGCAAAAGAAATTCAAGGGTAAGGAGAAATATGTTTTCTTAAGAAAAGAAAAAAAAACTAATCCAAGAAAAAAAAAGCATCTGATGGCCATGGTGTGCCTTGGGGAAGAAGATTGAAAAATTCTTTCTGATTTACTCCATACTCAGAAAAAAAAAAAGCCATATCCCATCGGACCAGTAATAAGAGTTTAACGCCAAATAATTAGATACCACACATCTCCTTTCAAAAAAAGGAGGTTGATCCTGGTATTGTAGCAGATGGTACCATTCTCAACATCAGAGTAGGCCTCAAAGTGAGAGAATTCATGCTGGCTAGCTCACTAATCTGTCCCATTTCTGCTTTTGGGCAATCAGGCATATGGGAAATTTAGATTTTTACAGTGAATCTCGTTGGATGATACATAGAAAAGATACACTAATATCAAGCCAGCGTTTAATCAGGTAATGATCCATTAATAGAGAAAAGGGCAAAGCAAGGCCTTTTGGTCCTTCTGGGCAGGTAGGAGATTTCTAAGAAATCTAATCTAAGATTTCATCAATCATACTGTGAACACTATTCTCTATTCTATCCTTGTCCTATTGGAACAGTAGCCTTAATGGTATGGAAATTCTTGGAATGACATCTCAAAAACAAAAACCAATTTGGATGAAAGAATACAAAAAAGGTCCAGATGGCTTTGCTGTGCTCACCATTGTAAATGAGGATGGCTGTCCACAGCAGCCAGAGTGCATCTGTTCTCCATTTTATTCAATTACTTAATTAGGGTAATGTTCTCTCTTTAATTGTCACTGTTTTAATAAAACAGAAAAATCAAAGTTAAGTTGCTATTTGGTATTCTCTGATAAGTAAAGTTTTAAGTGTATAGCAGAAAAGCATTATCTAATATTTCACTAAGCCCCAAATACATGTCCATGTCCCTCTTCCCATGAACTTAATTCCCTTTCAGATGCATAAAGTCTCTCTTTGAGCAGAGGAAAATTTGGGGCCAGTCAGACTTCTGTTATCCCCTCCAGCAGATCTATCACTGTGTTGTTGGGGGAGAAAGTTGGCAGCAAGGAACACCATGATTAATCACATTGTTGTTTCTTTAACTCAGATAAATCTATCTCACGTCCTTTGTACAAGTTGTCCACTTGGTAAAATAGGTTATAAATGAACAAGCCTCAGAATGGAAATCCCCTGGTAATATGACAGATATCTAGAAAAACATTTTCTATTTCTTTGGAGTTATGGCACTTTTCAGAAACCATTCTGCATCTCCACATTTAAATGTACCTATAAGGTTCTAATGAAAAAGGGTTTATACCCATAAAAAAAAAATAGTTGCTACATCTTCCAACTACCATGGATGGACTATGAACGTCTTGTAGACCTGCAGATTCACACAGCTAAAAGAGACCCGAAAGTCCATTGAGCCCACACTAAAACTTCCTGGGATGCATTTTAAGGATATTGAGCCCTAAACCCCACCCCAGGCAATTAAATCCAAACCTTTTAGGAGAGAACTACAGATGGGTACTTTAAGCGCCCCCTGGAGATTCTAATGTGCAGCCAGGGTTAAGAACCACTTGCCTCTCCACAAATGAGGCAAGACAGGAATCAGGGGGAATTCAGCTCATTCAGGTGAAGAAGACCATAATAGGGGGTGCAGAGGGCATATGTGGGCATCTGAAATCTCTCCCTCTCTGAGTTGAATGTGAACTTCGTATTTTAGAAAGGAAGGAAGACTGGACATTTAAAAAGAAAAAAAAAAAAGACCACTTGACTGTTATTTAGAAGAGCAGAGAAGGCAATTTAAAACCTGTATCTATGAGTTGGGAGCTGTTGATGAGAAAGTTGCTCTCAGGGCCAAAGTAACACAA
The DNA here is from genome assembly GCF_007474595.2 of Lynx canadensis. Classification (NCBI taxonomy): domain Eukaryota; kingdom Metazoa; phylum Chordata; class Mammalia; order Carnivora; family Felidae; genus Lynx; species Lynx canadensis. The sequence goes on along the minus strand of NC_044305.1, from coordinate 126,878,577 downwards.
CCAAAGTAACAAAGGTATGTGTGCGCTTGAAAGAATGAACAGTTGTGATTTAGTAAAACTCAAAGCAAAACAAATAAAAAACACTAAGCTTTACCTAGGTTATTGTAATTCTTTACCCTTTCTCTGATTTGTGTATTTCTTTCATATTATAATCATTTGAAATTAATAAGGAGTTCATTCTATAATTTCAAGAGAATATTTGTTTTGTTGGAAAAAGCATGGCTGCGTACCTGAGAAACTTGCAGAATGGTGAGGGTTGGGGAGGAAGCAACATTAAGAATTCATTTTTTTTCTTTTACTGAATCAAAGAGGAAAGAGGCTTGGTATCTAGTTGAAAAGTGTGTTCTGTGCCCCTTAGCACAGGTTTCAGAAATTGTATCTTTCTCCTAGATCAACTGCAAATCCATTAAGTGCCCTGGTAAAAGTTTACAGTTTTGCTACCACAATGCTACTCCCTGGAAACTTTAGGAACCTGAGTGAAAAGAGACCAAGGAAACCCATGATTCAAAGTGGCCTAGAACTCAGGCCCTCAGTCTCAGGCTCCCTCTCAAGCTTCTGACCTGGGAAGCTGCTGCTGCCACCTGAAAACCTCCACCTACTGGCCTCCAAGCAGGCTCTACAGCAGGGAGCTCTGCCATCTGTCCAGGAGGCCTATGTGGGACCAACTGCAATCTGTGTTTCAATTTGACCACTTAGTCTTCTGCATTGGTTTACCTGCTGTTTACACAAAATCTGATTCAGATTTGTTTGACTTTAACAAATAACTAATTCGGGTCTTAGTCTTAGAACTAATGATGCTAGACAGAGTTCCTAAAGAAAGGTTCTTCTATTATTCACAGCATACTTCATGGGAATTTAGCCCAGATATAAAGGTTATAAATCCAGATTGATCTGAGGACTACATCACTTATGCTTCTATCTGATACTTTACGAAAACATATTTTCTATTGGGGTAGCAATGTATCCACTGTAACAGTGAAGATTCTTTTGTTTTGAGCATGACAAACTATATGGATACCCTTTCTCCTTGGTGACTCATAGAAGACATAGAAGCTGTCCTGACCAGACCAGGGTCTATTATGGCCAATGTCCCATCTAGTTAGAACTTCCCAGCCCACAGCCCTTGGCTCAGAGAAGTAGAGCTAGCCCAGATCTTGTGCAGAGCTGGTGACACTGAAGCATCACTGGCTCCTTGACCAGAAGCTGGATTCCCATGGCTGGCCAGCAAATCATGAAAGGACCTGTCATTAAAGACACCGCCCAGTAGAGGTGATAGATATTGACCAAGCAGAGTAGCAACTTACTGCCTTTGGACTAGCAACTCCAAGAAGATTGGTTGGATGGGACCAAGATGAGAGTGGTGCAATCCCATGCAAAGTGAATACTCCTTAAAAAAGACATCATGTGGGGCACCTGGGTGGCCCAGTCAGTTAGTTGTCCAACTTCAGTTCAGGTCATGATCTCACGGTCCTTGAGTTTAAGCTCTGTGTCAGGCTTTGTGCTGACAGATCAGAGCCTGGAGCCTGTTTCAGATTCTGTCTGTCTGTCTGTCTCTCTCTCTGCGCCTCCCCCACTCATGCTCTGTCTTTATCTCTCTCAAAAATAAATAAACATGAAATAAACAAAAAAAAGATATCACGTGGGCCCCAAGGTTGCCCTGGACCCTGAATAGCTTCCCAATCCCAGAAGCCAGAGAATTACAAGAAAATCTCCATGCCTTTCAATTAGAGGTCTCATACAATGGAATGAATGGTGTACATTGAACTCAATTCAAATTCTACTTCTGCCACATACTAGGTAAGTGTCCTCAGTAAACTTGTTTAACTTTCTTGAATTTGATTCCCTAATCTGTTAAAGAGAAAGCATACCAGGTACTTGGTCCCAATGTTAAAAATTTCATGTGAAAAAAAATTTGTATGAAACTTAGAACAATGTCTTGTACATGGGTTGTCAATAAATGTTGGATATTGTTTTTATTATGATGATTAAATAAGATAATTAAGGAATAGGGGCACCTGGGTGGCTCAGTCAGTTGAGCGTCAGACTTCAGCTCAGGCCATGATCTCATGGTTTATGAGTTTGAGTCCCACATGAGGCTCGCTGCTGTCAACCCGGAACTCCACTTCAGATCCTCTGTCCCCCTCTCTCTCTGCCCCTCCCCCACTCATGCTCTGTCTCAAAAATACATAAACAGTCAATGAAAAAGATAATTAAGGAACAGTTTCAGGCACACAATAACCCTAATAAATAGTAACTATCAGAACAGTCTCTACAAGTAGAAGGTAGGCTCTAAAGCGACATCTCTATCATTAGCAGAGATCTGTTACCCATGTTTTCTCCTTACTAAGTGGAAACAAGGAAGAAGGCTTGCTGAGAAACCCACAGCCCAGTGTTCTGTGGGCAGACATGGTGAGAAGGCCCCTCCTGGGACAGAGGCCAGCCTGTACAGTCTTATCCACTCACAGAGAATTCCCACTGTGCCACTACCACTCCTTTTCCCTAGAAGGGTGTTACTGATATGAAACAATTTAAGTCAAATATAATTGAAATAAAAATATCCATTTCAGCAGACTCCCAGCAGGCTGAGCTACAGAACACTAACAAATTTGGAAGGAGGTACTAGAGAAAGAGTGTCATGAAAACCTGGCCTCCTGCTCTGAGGCTGTTATGCAAGGAAAAGGAGGACTCTTAGGTGGAACCTAAGAGTCAATCCCCCAAGTTCTGACAATGGCCCCCAGCCTTCCCAGCTGAAGCCTACTGTGAGTGTGGATGAGGTGGCTGTCTGAGTAAACTAAGACACGGAGCAGAGGAGTCTATGGTGTCTTCTCACTGAGGGCTTCTGCTGTAGTCTGGAGATACTGTTGGAGCTCAGAGGATAAGGCGCTAATGGATTGGGAATATTTGCCAAGGGATGAAGAACAGAAGCTGAGGCTTGGATGAGCAGAATCAAAGGAGAAAAGTCAACATTAAAAATTTTTTTTAATTTATTTTTTTTATTTTAGCAAGAGAGAACATCAGCAAGGGAGAGAGAGAGAGAATATTAAGCAGGCTCCACACTCAGCACAGAGCCCAATGGGGGCCTTGATCTCATGATCCTGGGATCATGACCTGAGCCAAAATCAAGAGTCAGATGCTCAACTGACTCAGCCACCCGATTGCCCCAAAAAGTTTTAATGTTTGTATAAACATAAATAGTAAACACTAATAGACTTGATTATTTATTAAATCTGTTGACTCTTTGATACTTAGGGCAAGTTGTTTCTGTAAGCTCACCTGTCTGAACCCTGTTAAGACTGTTTTTTGATCATTCAGATAAAAAAAAAATGGAGAGCCAATGGAGAGCCCTTTATAAAGTGCATCGAAATATGCTACCCATCCAGAGCCTTTACCACCAGAGCAAGCAAGAGCTATAAGTTGTTCATGACTTAACATAGTCTGTTTTTGCACAATTGGTTTGGTTTCACACTTTTAGCAATCTTTAAGAAAAGTGGCTACTATTAACTGAACTGAATGTTTTCTCTGCTGTCCTTATGGCTTAGAAATGAGAGACATTAGAGCAGTACTTTAAAAACTATCTTCCACAACAGAGTGGTTCCAAGAAACATTAATGCATACTCTAAGAAAAAAAGGATTATTTCTGTCAAATAAGTTTAGAATATCACAATGTACATAAAGATATTAAAGGCTTTAGAAGTCCTATGGTAACACGCATGCACACACACACACACACACACACACACACACACACACACAATGAAGCTTGGCTTAGCTCAGCATTTCCCAAGCTTACTTGATGAAAGTGTCCTGTTTTCATGGAGTACATCTTTAGGTACTGCAGAACAGTATCCCCATAACATTAGTTTAGGAAACACTGCCTTCAAGTGTGTCATTACCAAAGTATCTGGTCCTATAAGCCACCCAATTAAAAAAAAAAAAAAAACAGCTTCTATAACATCCCTGAAAAAAGAATATTCAGTTGGGACTCTGCTTAAACCATGTCCCATAACTAGAAAGACATCCAGTTTCATGTCTGGAGATTAACTAGTAACAGGTGAATGGAAATTGGAGTTAGAACAGCTGGGCTCTGAAATCCTACTGGCCACAAGTTTTTCTCCTCTGAGTCTTAGAGTAAGTACTGAGTCCTTCTGTATAAAATGGCCATCATGACAGTAACCTCATAAAGTTTTATAGCTCATTGTCTCTATTGATATTCCCCTGAGCCAAGAGTTGCTTCCTCTTTATTTCTGTTACTTTGTCTTCTGGAGACAAACAGAATTGAATGAAAATTGTCCCACTTTCACATACATTCTATCAGTTAGATCATAGTTACACTGAACTTCTGAAAATTCCCTTTTCTGGGATATGCTCACCTCTTTAACTACAGCTATGAGAAAACATGATATTGACTTTTTGCAAAATCATGGCATTTTTTTTCTCTATAGACACAATTGCTAATTGTGGTTAATGTTATATAAAAGGATATTCCTAATATTTTTATCAAACACTGAACCTAATAATTCAGGCATGATCTCACCCCAGCAGAAAAGTATTCCCACTCTGTAGCAGTTAGTCTAGCTAAGTTTGGGTTCTTATATTTACAGCTATGGGCTACTTAAGTCTCAATTGATTTTCTGTTTCATTAAAAGCAAGATCTTTTTGCTAGAAGTGTTACCAAGCTGTGTCTCTCTAATTTGTGTAGTTGAATATTTAAACCCAAAGAAGGAGTGCCTGAATGGCTCAGTCAGTTAAGTGTCCAACTCTTGATTTCGGCTCAAGTCACGATCTCACAATTATGAGATTGAGCCCCACAGCAGGCTCTGTGCTGTCAGATTCTCTCTCTTTCTCTCACTCTCTGCCCCTCTCTTGCTTGTGCTCTCTCTCTCTCTGAAAATAAATAAATAAACATTTAAGACTCTAGAGAAAAGAAAATACTAATAAGATCATAAGAGAAAATACATTTAGAGTACTATACTGTATTTATTGAAAGTATTGTACTATATTTATTGCAAAAAAATCTGTGCATAAGTGGACCCGCATGGAGCTCCTGGGTTGCTCAGTTAAGCATCCAACTCTTGATTTCACCTCAGGTTGTGATCTCATGGTTCTTTAGACTGAACCCTGTGTCAGGCTCTGCATTGACAGTGTGGAACCTGCTTGGGATTCTCTTTCTCTTTCTCTCTCCCTCTGCCCCCCACTCTCTTTCTCAAAATAAATAAATAAACATCTTAAAACAAAAAAAAACAAAATAAAATAACCTAAAACTAGTACTTTATATCATACTTTTTAAAGGTCAAACTTGTTGGTTTCAACCCAGTGTTCTGGCCTCTTGTGTTCCTCTTTGATTCCAATTTGAAAAGTTTGTGTCATCTGCAAAGCTGATGAGTTCCTGTCTCTTTCACACAACTTCATCTAAGTCTTGGTTAAAAGTATTGACTAGACATCAGCAAAGACAGTTCTCTAGCAACAGCAGTATCCTCAACTTTCAAACCAGATTATAGCAAGGGAAGTTAAGGTATTTGTCACACACAGCAAGGAAGGAAATTTCACACTACTGCCAATATTCCACTCTTCCTGAAAATAAATAGAAATGGCCTTTCAAATGCTGGCAAAATGAAGTTGAAGATATTAAAAAAATTCTTCCTTCAATAATAAGGTGGCACAAAGAATTCCTGAGAAGCCGCTTGTTTATATGTCTATGAACTTTTGCTGTGAATGTGGAGCTGAATTAACAGTTGTCTGCACTGTCTCCTCTGAAAGGAAGCAAAAGACTTTTATGTCCACAAATATTACATTTGTGTATTCATTTATTCATTCATCAAATCAATAAGTCATCAAGCATCTATTAAGTGCTTGCTGTATTCAGGAAAGTAGTGAGCCCTGTACATTTATAGATAAGGAAAGAATATCTCTACCCTTGGAAGATGAATCACATAAAGGGGGTGATACAAACTCAAATGAGCAAAAGAAAATGTTAGAGCTTTACCACTTAATTCAGAGTTTAGCAAGGTAACATGAAATTAGGATACAATAATGCACAGTATTATGTCTACATCTGTATAGCTAAATATATTTGTACATCTACATCTATATCTATATTCCGAACAACCACAGGAAAAGGTTATGGAAGTTCTAATTTAAAATCTCAACAGAGGGGCACCTGGGTGACTCAGTCAGTTAAGCATTGACTCTTGATTTCTGCTCAGGTCATGATTTCACGGTTTGTGGAATCGAGACCTATGTCGGCTCTGCACTGACAGCATGGAGCCTGCTTGAGATTCTCTCTCTCCCTCTCTCTGCCCCCTCCCCATCGTACTGTCACTTTCTCTCTCTCAAAATAAATAAATAAACTTTAAAAAATAAAATAAAATCTCAACAGGTAGTACAAAATACCTCTGAAAAATAGCAACAATGTGTTATATTTTTATACAATAAAACTATAAAATGTTTATTTGCTCAAGTCACACAGCTTGAAAGTAGTAGAAAAAGACTCAAGTGTAGGGTCATTCCCCCCTCCTGAGACTGTGCACTAAAGTATAACTTTATCACATTTCCCCTACTAGAATGACAAACATCAAAACAAGTATTCTCAGTGGTGTTGAGGATACGAGAAAACTCTCAAGAACTGATAGTGTGAATACAAATAGCATGGTTTTTGTAAGGCAACTCTCCATGTGCATTAAAATGCATTAAAATGTGCATATCTAACTTACAAAATACAAAACTGTGCAAGTCATTTGTGCCATGATGTCTATGGTAGCATTATTTACAGTGGAAGATTGACTAAATAAATTTTGGTGTATCCACGTAATGGAATACTATACAATCATTTAAAAACGCAATAAAAAGGCAAAACTGCAGGAACAGAAAGCTGACTGGTGTTGCCTGAATGTGGGGTGGGAGTGGGCGCTGACAGTAAACAGGTGTAAGGGAAGTGCTAACGGTGATGGAAATGTCCTACAACTGAATTGTAGTGATGGATGTGCAACTAGAAAAATGTACTAAAAACTCACTGAACTGTACACATAATCTGTAAAATTAGATAGTAACTATCAACAGACGTTCTCTCTGGGGTAAAGATTACAAGGGACTTTCACAATAAACATTCTGTATTATTTATATATTGCAGAATGTCATAATTATGAACTAGTTTTGTAACCAGAAAAAGTTCTTAAACAATATCTACCTTCAATCAACAAACAATATCATACATAATTACAAAAATCCACTTTCCCAATAACAAGATAAAGATGACTATTAATATCACTATTTTCCAATGAATGAGGCACAAGTATTAAAAAATAAAAGATATAGCTACTATTATTGGTGATGATTTGATTATCTGAAAAACCAAAGAGGATCAACTAAAAGTTTATAAAATTTTAATGATGTTAGTAATATGGATAGGTATGAAATAAATGTTCAGAAATTAGTATTTTCCTATCTATTTACAATAATCAAAGAGAAAATATAACAAAAACAGAAACTACAGAAGAAAGAAAAGTATACAATCTATGTAAAGGAAACCCTAGACTTATGCAGGGTAATAAAACAAATATAGAATAAATGCTATTTTTCTAAACATGATTACAGTTTTTATTTTTTTTTAATTTTTTAATTTGTTTAAGTTTATTTACTTCGAGGGGGGAAGGGGCAGTGAGAATGAGAGGGACGGCGGGGAATACCAAGCAGGCTCCACACTGTCAGCAGGGAGCGCAACATGGGGCTCAAACCCACGAACCATGAGATCATGACCTGAGACAAAATCAAGAGTGGGACACTTAACCGACTGGGCGAGCCAGTCACTGGCGCCCCAATGACAGTTTATTAAAGAGGTCAATTATACCCAAATGAATCTATAAATATAATGTAATTTCATTAAATTGTATGTGTTTATTTTTGTACATTTAAAAACAATGTAAACAGTAACTGCATAAGAATAAAAGTCTTTTCTAAAATCATAACAATTAGGGGATAATTATGTATTAAGTATTAAAATTCACGATAAAGCCATAAATGTAAAGAGAGGCATTGACATTCAAATATATTTGACAGATCAGAGTAGAAAAGCATCATCCCTCAAATATATAGAATAATAAATCCGATGAAAAAGATGTTATTTCAAATTAGAAGGAAAAGGAAGAACTATTCAGTTAGCACTGTGGTACCCAGCTAACCAGTTAAAAAACTTAAGTCAGATTGCTTCATCTCAGTTTATATACTCCAAAACAAATATGATGTGGATTTAAAACTATAGTCCAAGATTCTAAAGACAAGGACTTTGGTTTTAAAAAAAAATGCAAATCTACTGGCAACAGTACTGTGAACACTGTTTTCTAATATTATGGAGATCTAACCTGGATATGAAGATCAAAAAGACAATAAAAGTAGAAGCATCCAGATCTCAGAGGGAAACAATAATTCCAACTGTCTGCAACAAAGTGGAGTATTAGCATTAACTGTATTTTTAAATCAGACAGATTTTTATTGAAATCCTAGTTCCACCACTTTACTAGCCAATTGCTCAATGTCTCTCCTTGCCTCAGTATCCTTTTTATGTAAAGTAAAATAATAAGAATGCATATAGTTGACCCTTAAACAACACAGGGGTGAAGGGTACTGACCTCCCCAAGAAGTAGAAAATCCATAAGTAACTTTTGACTTTCTAAAAACTTAACTACTAGTAGCCTAATGTTGACCACAAGCCTTACCAACAACATAAACAGTCAATTGACATATATTTTGTGGTTATATGTATTATACACAGTATTCTTACAATAAAGTAATCTGGAGAAAGAAAATATTAATGAAATCATAAGAGAAAATACATTTACAGTATTATACTGTATTTATTGAAAGTATTGTACTGCATTTATTGAAAAAAAAATCTGTGTATAAGTGGACCCACATGGGGCACCATGTATAAGTGGACCCACATGGGGCACCTGGGTGGCTCAATCAGTTAAGCATCCAACTCTTGATTTCAGCTCAGGTTGTGATATCATGGTTCATGAAATCAAGTCCTGTGTTGGGCTCTGCACTGACAGCATGGAACCTGTTTGGGATTCTCTCTCTTCCTGTCTCTCTGCCCCTCCCTCTCTCTGTCTCAAAATAAATAAATAAACAATAAAAAATTAAAATAAAATAAAAATAGGCAAACTCGCTCAGTTTCAACTTGTGTTGTTCAGGGTGAGCTGCAATATATACCACATTAGACATGAGAATTAAGTGAAATAACCCACGCAAAACACTTGGCTGGCCACTTAGGTATTAAGTTAATGTTCTCCCTATCCATGTATTAGTCAACTTGTGCTACCATAACAAAATACCATCGACTGGGTGACTTAAACAACAAAAAAGCACTTCTCAGTTCTGGAAGCTGGAAAGTCCAAGATGAAGATGCTGGCTTATTTGGTTCCTGGTGAAGGTTGTCGTCCTGATTTGCAGTCAGCCACTTTCTTGCCCTCATTTGGTGAGGAGAGAGAACAAGGTTTCTGGTATGTCTTCTTATATAGACACTAACCCCATCATGGGGACCCTATCCACATGACTTCATCTAATTCTTCTTACTTCCAAAGACCTTATGTCCAAATACCATCACATTGGGTATCAGGACCTAAACGTGTGGATTTGGTGGTAGTAGGGGCAGGGACACAAATATTACATCTGTAACACTTGCATCCCCCCTTTTCTCCAAATACTTGCAGGACAAGAAATGCTAATTACTATGCTGCTTAGCTATGATTTTTACTGTTTCCTTAACACTTTAGATAGATAATAACATTCACCAAAGCATTCAGAGAATGTTATTAAATAGAGGGTACTTATAATAACTATCCACTATTTTCCAGATATCATACTAAGTACTGGGATTATAAAGGTTATAAAGATTAATTAATAGGACACATTTCCAGCTTTCAGGGGGTTCACAATCTATCTACCTACAGATAATATTTTGTTTCTTCCTTAAAAACCACTATCCCTCCCTCTATGGCAGTCTTAATATTAAGAGCTTTCATATTTCTTTGGCCATTTTCTTCTTGAAAAAACAGTACATGTAAGGAGGCAGCCATTATTACGTCCACTGAATACATGAAGAAAATAAGTGCTTACAATTTAAGGACAAGAAATAATATTTGTATATGCTTAGCACTAGAGAAAGAGATGAAATGAAGAAGTCCATGTGTCTAAATGTGTTTGCTTTCTGACTGTATTCCTTAAGGGAGAAGGCCTCTATACACTCTTCACAAAATTAAAACCAAGTATCTTTTCTAAAGCTTTTACTAAAATAATGTCTCCATTTGATCCTTACAACACCTTCATGAGCAAGAAGTAACTCTCTTCCTTAGTATCTTCACAAAACTGAAGTGAGAAAAGGTCATGGCATCAATCTTAATAGGATTTAACTTGAAAAGTAGTATTTCATAAGTATCCAACCATGCCACAGGCCAGTCTTTTTCAAAGGAAGATTTCTATTTGTCTTGTTTATGATGCAATATGCAAGAAATAGGAAAATTCCAGGCCATAATTACTCAAGTAATTATCACTGATTGTTTCAGAGAAAGAAACTGAAGTTCAAACCATCAAGTGCTGGTGTCACACCGCTGGAGTTTTGTACATTTATTTAATGTTCCTTTTATTTTTCATAAAAGTGACTCTAACTCACAGAAAAACATTTAAACACTAGGGGAAAAAACAACATAAAATGATAAAAGTAAGTCTTCTTCTTTCCCCAACTTTGCCCCAAGTCCCACTCCTACTACCCAGAGGTGAGCACCCTTGCCTGGTCCCTGTGGACAATTAGCCACCTAATATTAATGTGTATATATATATATATATATATATATATATATATATATATACCTTTTTAAAAATATATAAATGGGGGGAGCTGGGTGACTCGGTCAGTTAAGCATCCAACTCTTGATCTCAGCTCGTGGGTTCAAGCCCCAGGTTGGGCTCTGTGCTGGATGTGAAGCCCATATGTACATATAATATATTTAAATATAAATATAAATATAAATATAAATATAAATATAAATATAGGATTATCTTGTAAGTAATATTTTATATTCTGTTTGTATCAGTAACAATATTCTTTGGAGAACTTTCAAGAACACCACAGGAAGCTCTATATCATTCTGCTGAATGACAGCTCTCATTTCCATAAGAGTCAAAAATGGGACTCATGGGGCGCCTGGGTGGCGCAGTCGGTTAAGCGTCCGACTTCAGCCAGGTCACGATCTTGCGGTCCATGAGTTCGAGCCCCGCGTCAGGCTCTGGGCTGATGGCTCAGAGCCTGGAGCCTGTTTCCGATTCTGTGTCTCTCTCTCTCTCTGCCCCTCCCCCATTCATGCTCTGTCTCTCTCTGTCCCAAAAATAAATAAACGTTGAAAAAAAAAAATTAAAAAAAAAAAATGGGACTCATTTTTCCTGACTCTTGGTAACCATTGTCCTTTGTATAATTCCAAGTAACTCTCTTCCTTAATGATTCAAAAACTGAAGTTAAATAAGGTCATATTATCAACATTAATAAGATTTAAATTTAAGAACAGTATTTTATCAGTACCCACCATGCCATGGACCACTCCTTTTCAAAGGAAAGGCTTTCATTCATGTTGTTTATAATGCAACACACAAAACATAGGATAATTACAGGCATCTTATTTCTTACAAATACAAAGCATGAATCAAAAAACCCAACCTGGTTACTGGTTGTATCAATGCAACACAAGCTTCAAGTAACTTTTCCTCAGACCTTGCATCTCAAGAACCTCAAGTTCACAGTAATAAAAATAAAAAGAACAAGAAAAAAAAAAGTCAAGGTATCTTCACACCAGAGATGAAAGTTCAAACAATCTGCTAGTTATAATTCTGAACTGTTGTTTTGACAAACACAGACTTTAAAAGACATTTTTTCAACATTCAAGTGTAGCCAGAGATAACAGAACTAATGTCTTTTTCTCTAAACTCGATGAGGACCTTAAAATGCTATCTTGTTCAATTCAGAGAGTGGAGTTCCAGTTACAACGAGACTAACAAAGACAGACAAAATTCCAGAAAGCTCAGAAACATGCAACTCAGTAGGTTTTCTAGAAAATAAACCTCATTTAGGTAAAAAGATTAAAACTCCTATTCAGCAAACATTGGCTTTTCTTGGAGTACAAAATCCTAAGTAATCATTTCCCCTAATCAAAGCATTTCCCCTAGGTGTCCTATTGCCCTGTAATCAATGATAATGGATGGACTCTGTAAATTAGAGTATTTATAAACCTTTGCAAAGTAAGAAAGCAGAACTGTCCTTTGCAGCCTCTCAGAGGAGGGCAAAAATGGAAAGATGCCCATCTTCCTGCCTCTGGCAGGAAAGGCCAACAAAGCTCATTAGCTATTTATCTACCTGTGCAGAGCCACATTCATCATGAGATGCCATTCTACAAACCTCAACCAAAGAGAGACATGCTAGGAAAGAAAAATGAGCCAAGAAAGCCAGACATTCAAACTTAAAAAAAGCAACATAGTTAAAAGGAAAAAAAATACTGGTTTAATTCATTTAGGTCTCACATTTGTTATTAATTGCCTTTGCTCTACCAAGCACTACCTGCACTAAAAATCTGGTATAATAAAACCCAATCTCCACACCCAAAGAAATCCCAGGTTAGGGTGGGAGACAGAGATGTAAACAATTAATCATTCAATGTTATAAATGCCATGATGAAAATAAGCTACGGAACTATGGGAACACAGAGGAGGGACCCGCTGATCCCAAATGGCACATAGAAGAAGTGCACAGAGAAATTATTTTTAAATCCTTACTGGGAAACTGATCACAGTGGTTGGCTTAGGCAGGAAAATATGTGTCTAAAACAGAACTGGAGAGAGACTCACTTTCATTGTGTATATACATTTTTCAACCTTTGAAATGGGCACCCTTTGCATGAATCACCTTTTCACATATTAATTAAAAATAAAATGATGACTAAAAGTAATTAAAGAAATTAATCCTTGTCCAGTATAGAAAATAGTAACTGTTTAATATTTGCTTATTCATAGTCAAGAAAAATAAGACTGCATTAGTACCCATGAATAAATAATAATGCATCTGAATTTTTATAAGCCTGTTTGAAATTCAAAAACTTGCATTTTTTAAGCAAGTTCCAGGTTTTTATGCAATCAAATCATGGCCTTAACAAAATATGATGCAGGTCAAAGTATAAACCACTTTGCTGTAACTACGTGATAGAACAGTATAACTTTATCTAGTAAAGTTGATGATAAGCATAGCTACTAACTAGACACTCCAGATGGCTTTCCATTTTTAATGTGTGTCAGAATCATCTGGAAGCCTTGTTAAATTCCAGTCTGCCAAGCCCCACCTCCAAAGTTTCTGATTAAGTAGGTCTGGCAAGTGACCTGAGAATTTGCATTTCTAATGAATTCCCAAGGATCCTGAGCTGTGGATGCAAAGGCCACACTGAGAACAATTGTTTTAAAGAAAAGCATGTACATGTGCACCAGGACATGTGAACAAGGGTGTCCACAGTAGCACTTTTCATAATACACCAAACTGGAGCCAACCCAAATCGCTATCAATAGAAAGATATTTAAATTGTGGTGAAATCATACAATGGATTACCATACGGCAATGAAAATAAACTACTGCAGTAATACGTATGACTCTCAAAAACAGTATATGGAGCGAAAAGATACAACACAAACATCATGTTCAGTATGATTTCAAGAGTATAAACTCCCAAAATAGGAAGAGTGAAACCATGTCATTTACAGATGCAAACATGGACGGTAATTACAATACAAAGCTAGTAAATGGTTATCACATAAAGCAGAATACTTGCTACCTCGAGGGTGGAAAGTGGGGTTGTGATTGGAGAAAGTCACAGGGAGGGTTTCTGGGATACTAGCAATGCACTATTTCTTGACTTGGCTGGTTAATTATCCCAGTATTGGCTCTACAATTATTGTTAAATTGTACACATGTGTTTAATGCACCTTTCTCTATGAATGTTATAATTAGCAATAAAAGAAGGGGAAAATGTATTCGAAGGGAAGAGATCATTTAAAAAATGGGTGAGGCAAGGGGCGCCTGGGTGGCTCAGTTGGTTGGACGTCCAACTTGGGCTCAGGTCATGATCTCACAGCTTGTGAGTTCAAGCCCAGCAGGGGCTCCGTGTTGACAGCTCAGAGCCTGGAGCCTGCTTTGGATTCTGTGTCTCCCTCTCTCTCTGCCCCTCCCCGCTCACACTCCATCTTTCTCTCTCAACAATAAACAATTAAAAAATTAAAAAATACAATAAAACAAAAATGGGTGAGGCAGGAAAAGTTTTCTAGAGATGCTGAGACACAAGATCCAGGAAAGGAAGTTTAAACTGTTGAAATAAAAAGAACTACTAGATTTGAATTTTTGAAAATAGATTTGTTAAAGTGAAGAATTTTTAAAATACATTATTCTGTGGGCAAGGCAAATTTTAAAATTACCAATTTTATAACATTCAATAAAATGTTCTCTAAATTAATAACTTCATCTCCTTGTCAATTCAATAAAAATAGATTTGTAAAATAACCTATTTTATTAACTGCTTTGGGAATAAACAAAAATTTAGTTGATTATTATTAAATATGTTTTAAATCCAGATCAGGCTATTTTCTGTGTTGGATAGGCTCTAGGTACCAAATTGCAAATGGAAAAATCATTTCTGGGACTGAGTTTTTTCAAGTAAATAGTTACCCATCACCCAACATTTTGTGACCCAGCACATCTTCCTCTCTTCCCCGGAAATTAGACAAAAATTATTTTCCTTCTCAACACAGAATCCTCACTTTAATCCATAAGAGATAAATGGTTTTCCAAAATATCTGCCTCTTTAGCCCAAGTTTTTAGGTGATCGAAGCACATCTGTTACATTTCTCAGTTTGCTGAATCATTCCTATTTGTTTTGTAGAAGAATCATCCTACAGATTACCTTTCCTTTTGGCTTGTGTATCTTTAAAATGATGCCTTGACTATTTCCAAAGTTAATAATTACCTCATTATTCTAAAAACTGAAAGAATGAACCATATAATTCTCCTTCTACTCTTCTCTAGTCTGCAATCTCTCCAAACTCAAGAAAAATCATAGTTTGACCAGGAAGCTATTTGTCTCCCAAAATTCAGGGACTGATACATTTTCTAGCCAAAAGTGAGTTCCCACAAACCCACTATTAAGTCCCTTATTTGGGGTAGAAGATGAAAAATGATGGTCATTCATACATCTGATTGAATGTAGAAAGGCACATAGAAATGTATTCAGGAAAATAATATTCTTGGCAGTCAATTCCGGAATATCATGATACTCATGATACTCCCCTCACCTCCCATTTTCAGTTTCTTCCTTTGCTCTGAATCCTTCTCCCCAAGCACAACAAAAATATTACCTATAATTTTTATCCTTCTCTACCATAAAGTTTCTCTTACACTAGTCTACATCCAATGGCACTAACTTTCCCAAGAAGCCTCCCCTGACTTGTCTCCCTTCTCCCCAGGCAGAATTATGTCTCCCTATCTGTGTCTTCACAGCACCTCATACTAGTCTCTTTTACAATCCTTTCTCAACATATTGCCATTATTTACATATGTGTCTGTGACTCCTGCTGCTCCTTGAGGGAGGGTCCATGTTATATTCATCTCTGAATCTACACCTAATACAGTAATTGATACTCAGTAAACATACTATTGAAACTGAATTCTGTCCTCAACTTTTCCACCATCTTAAAATAATCTACTGACAAAAGTAAAAGCTAGTTGGAGACTTATAGATACAAGGGACTTTGTTAGAAATCTAAGAGAAGGCCCTTATGGAGACTTACAATCAAAACTGACATTCAATAAAATACAATGTAAGGGATAAAAAGTGTAACAAATGCTGAAATAGAATAATAAACAAAATATATGAGAATGCAGAAGAGAAAAATCTTTTCAATTAATGAACAGAAGTGGATGGGGAAGGAAGTCGCCAGGCAGAATGTGAGGCTCCATAAATGACACTCCAACCTTCAACTCCCAATTATCTAGATTTGAATTGCTTAGAATTATTTTTTATTACCCACCTCATCTCAGTCTATTGAAAACTCGCAAACACTCCATTTTTGATTACGGCCCCTAAATCCATCGTCTCCTTTGCTATTGCACTCCCACTGCCTCATCCATTACTTCTGACATGAAATGAGAAACCATAATAACCTTTTAGCTAATATCTTTCTTCTTTCTTTACTCCATCAATACATCTTGTACACTCTTTCAGGATTAATCTCAATGTGAAATTCTAATTCTATCACTTCTCTGCACAAAAGCCTTTAATGACTCACATTAAATACCAAATTAATTTCCAGTTCCTCAGATCCAAGGCACAGTACAACGTAGTCCAAACCAACAATTTTAGCTTTATTTCCAACCATATCCCTACTTTGACCCCATGTTTTTGCCAAAAGGCCATTCCACATCATTCCCCCAACATCATTCCCTCCTATCTTTCTCCTTCATACTTCATTTCTTTTCCTCTATATGCTATGGCTTCCCTGCCTTTCTCCACCAGTTAAAACCCTGCCTAACTTATAGAAATGGCTCAAATGGCTCCAGTGTAATTTGCTTGATAAAGCCTCCTGTTGCCTATTTTTCCCACAAAGCAACATGATCTCTCCCACCCCGAATGTCTACAGCATCATTCTTTGAATTCTGTGGTGCTTTCACTGCCCCTTTGAATGAGACTCCTAGAACTAGATAAGGCCTCCCACATCCTACAAAATATACCCTTCCCCATCCCAACCTGTCTATGATGCCAGGAATTGATTTAACAAAGAACAGAATTCTTACCTGAGAACAAAGCAGCACATCATTTCTCCCCTAAGGATCCCTGAACTACCTGGCACAGGGACTGGCCTTAAGAGTTTTCCATTCAATATCTGAAATGGATATGAACCCAGAAACACACCCTTGTGGCCAGATAAAAACACGCAAAACTAACATAAACCGTTCACATTATTGTTTTAGAGAAGAAATGTAAGTATCCCTAGGAGTATGGGACTTGGTGTTACCGTTCTTCCTCACAGTGCCTTATGCCAAGTTGGCTGTGGAAACCACCTGCTTAGGGAAAGTACACAGACTAATAGCAAGTCTTTAAAGATAAATTAGATTGGCAGGTAAGAATTATCCCTAACTCTTGGAATGCTCTAAAAATCAGAGTCCAGTCAAGTGAAATGTTGAGCTGACAGGCAGTAGTGAAGTGCAGGATGCTGATTGGGAAACATGGAGACTAAGGACTCTGGGCCTTGCCAGTTCTGCTGCTGAGAACTCTAGGTCAAGATGGGTGCTGTTATTGTCAACCACACCTTGTCAGGCACAAGAAGTCAGAAACAAACAGAAATGTGGGAATCTTGGACCACCTTCAAACCAATATTCCTTAAATATTTGTTCACTGTTGTTCTAGTGGGATAAAGGCAAGAAGGAATTTTCTACTAATAAAAACTATACACATAAACAGATTTAATTACTAATCTACCTCAAATGCCGGAAGAGTCAACTTCTGAAAAAAAGAATGACTAAAATAGTTCCTCACTTGCCTGTAGTTATGTTCTTATAATTTTCCAAATTGGACACATTCTAAGAAGCATATTACAAATATGGAATTTAGATAGCATAATAAATCATTCATTCCCAATAGATAGAATCATGGTTTGCATTATTTAGCTTCAAAATTTCAGCTGACTCTGTATGTCAAGGATGAATGCATGTGCCACGTTGCAGAATAATCAGTTGAGTTATTACTTCTCCTAGTCAAGAGTGATGCAAATTTCCACTGGATAGTATTTTCAGTGGCAGTGGGAGTGGAAATACATTTATCCATTTTATTCTGGTGATGTTTAGCGTCCTGATCTCTTATGCACTAGAGCTCCAGAAAACTGGCTAGCTGGCCTGCCCTATTAATGGGGCTCCTAAGCAGGTGTGAGTTACATTGTGTGCAGCAGGCTTTGAAGCCTCTCTCCTCTCCTTAGCTAATTTCCAATCTCTCTATAAAGTGAAAATTTTGTTTCTTATTAAAACAATTTCATTCATTAATAGACAAGTAGGTTTTGGGGAAGCCGTACCTGTCCTATGCTTACTTCACTGATGCACAAGGTGAGAATAAATCTGATGTGACTGATAACACCTTTTTTATACCTGTTTCTCTGTTTACATATGTATATCACTTATCAAATTATATCTGGTACATGATAAAAGTTACTTGCCAGGACTTGCTATTCTAGATACTAGATAGGCTACAAAGTAATCATCGTAAATTATAGGATATCACAAAGGTGTGAGCCAGATCCAGCACAACCCTCTCATTTCAGAGATAAGAAAATCAGGTTCCAGAAGGAGGAGGGCACCATTATCAGGTGACACCATGAGTTAGAAGTAGAGTTGATCCCAGGACCTCAGAAACCCATGTTTTCCCCAGAAGCATTGACCTGATCAAGAAATCCATAGGCAGACGAGCATAAATTAGGGCCTATTCATCCCCCATCCACAAACTGATCCCTAAAAGCCCCTTTCAAATTTCACAGAAAAATGGTGCCCTATATGTGTATAAGTGCATACATTTTAGATTCTTGAGATTAAACTTTGAAAACAAGCAGAAAATGGAGCATGAAGACCCTTGTGACTAAGGAGTCTAGAATGAATACCATCAAAAACATAAGAAGCTTGGGGAAAAAAAGTTGGCAAACATTGAAAATGGGCTTCACCTACTCCAAAATTAAGGATGGAGAAGGCAACTATGTATGTATGTGTAGATCTCAGCTAGAGAAGCAGCCAAAGAGCCCTGCAAGAGGTTTAGGGGGAGAAATTGTTTTCAGAAATGATATGAGTTCATAAAATTTTACAAATTGGGTAGTTAAGGAAAGTTCTAGAACAGGAGCCTATGTGGCAATTTCAGTGAACAATATCTATCTGTCAGCCTAAAGTCAGAGGTAGAACAATAGCACAGAGAGAGAGAGAGAGAGAGAGAGAGAGAGAGAGAGAGAGAGAAGAAAGAAAATTCAAGATCAGAGACAACAATATCTTTGGTTGAGAGAAAGTTGCTGACTGCCTCTCCTGGACTCTTCTGACCTTTCCTGGCCACTCCACTAGATCTGCCCTAGTGCTGACCCTCCCCACCTGAACCGATTCAATTGCTGCTTCTCAAGCAGTACCCTTGCCTCCACAACATCTGTGTTAAGCTAACACTGATGCCAGAGGGCATTCAAGCCCTGAGTGCTGCTGTGACTTATTCATTGCCCCCCCTCACTCTTTTTTTTTTTTTCAACGTTTATTTTATTTTTGGGACAGAGAGAGACAGAGCATGAACGGGGGAGGGTCAGTGAGAGAGGGAGACACAGAATCGGAAGCAGGCTCCAGGCTCTGAGCCGTCAGCACAGAGCCCGACGCGGGGCTCCAACTCACGGACCGCGAGATCGTGACCTGGCTGAAGTCGGGCGCTTAACCGACTGCGCCACCCAGGCGCCCCGCCCCCCCCCCCCCTCTTGAATTCACCTAACTCCTACTTATTTTTCAAAGACCTGGATGCCATCTCATCCAGGAAGGTTTTTTGGCCCCCTAATCTGTTTTAGAAGTCCCTCTTCTGTGTTCAAACACGGCATAGGTTTACTTATATCTACAACCACACCTAACACAGCAACTACAAACCGTGATTCACTTGCTTGTCTTTGCAAGTAGATTGAGAACAACTCGAGGGCAGGAACTCTTTTTTTTTTTTTCCTCAGTATCTCCCACACTTACCACAGGGCATAGCACATAATAGGGTCTCACTAAATGTTTCCTGAATGAAAGAATATTCCTAAATGTTAGGCCTGATTATGTAACTTAACTATTTGCAGTTTTTTCAGGGCCTATAAATATAATAAATGTCCAAATTCCTTTGCCTATTCAAGATTATCCACAATAGGAGTCCAGTCTGACTTTCCTGAATCAGGTAACCTGGATAAACATATGTTTCCATTATAAGTAAAATCCTATACTTCACATAAATTGTCTGAATATTAAGCCCAACCAATGGGGAACCCCCTGAAGGCATTTTCACCATAGATGAGCCACAGTGATGTACTGATTGCCCACCAAAAAAGCCCACGATAAGCTGGCCAACACACAAGGTGTGGCCTTCAAACCCATTGATGAGACAAGTCCATAATACTTCAGGAAATCATAATGCTCATTGCACAGCATCTGTTTGCCAGCTGAGTCATTCTGTCAGTATCTGTTGGCTTATGCAGAGCCTAGCAGGCATCCATACAATTCAAGTTGTCTAAGTGTCCATGTGTGAGTTTCTGCAGAAGAATGTCTGATGGCAAAAGAACCTTCTTTCCTAGACCCAACCCCAGCCCTCTCCACATATATTTTATCATTGTGTTATCTTGTAACATATGGTTCTATGCTCATACTAGGAGATTATATTTTTGGGGTAACTTACAGAAAGTTCACTTGCCTGGTCCCAGGGAACAGTTACACATGGAGATTAGGAACTGATGTGATTTTTCAGCAATATGACTTAAACCTTCCCAAATAACCAGCCAGGGTGCTATTGACACATATGTATAGGCTGACTATAGCAAGCAAAGGATGTATTTCCCAGGGGCCTCACTCATGAGAGTCTAAAAGCCAAAGCTGAACCTGTACCCATCCCAATTCTTGACACTGAACTTAACAGACAAACTCAAATGTGCTTGCCTTTTTTGTATCACGGTATCTATATTCATTCCCAGATTCTTTGCATGAGCTCTTGACTTACCTCACTTATCTGCCTTACCCAATTTTTCTCATCTGTGAAGACCAATTTAGATGCCAACTCCCTGGGTCTTTCTTTATTCTCCAGTCAATCTTGATTGCTTCCACCTCTCAAACCCCTAATGGACATCTATTTACTGCTTGTGTCATTCTGCCCTGCAGTACAGTCTTCTGTTTATATCTCCCCCTCTTCTGGACTGTGAGTTCTCTGACAACAGAGAACACTTCCATTTCATCTCTTTACCCTGCTGCTCCCTAAAGAATAAGGCCTGGCTAAGAGTGAGGACTCTCTCCCCAACAGGGACACACCATCCTAGCCAGGAGCAATATTCTGATAATCCATTTCCTGGAGGAACAACATTCATGAAAAAAAAATAATAGAGGAGAAAATACTCCTCTGATTTGAGACCAATGTGGCCACTCTCTCTCAAGAGTTCTAGAAGTATTTATACGGTAGACATGATAATAAATGATCATTCCAACACTATGACAATCACAGGTTCTAGCCTTCCATGTGTGCCTCTTCTCAATACCATCAGAGAGTTAGCCTAGATATTGTCCCTCTCATAAAGATAGAAAGAACTATTTTTCTATACTTAGTTCAGTTGGATCAAAGTGTTGAGATGAATGTCCAGCCATTCCTAAAGAGATACAGAGGATGTATTGGCAGTAACATGGTGTCTGGGGACAAGGACCTATGATTTGGCTTTACCACTTAACAACCTCAATTTTGGCATCCAAGTGTTTATCATTTGTAATTTTCTTGTTAATGAGTCTTTTGCAACCTTGGGTGAGTAGAAAGTTGATGAGTGCTTTCTAACTGTGTTTTTTTCCTTTACTAATAAATGTAATAAATACAATTGATTTTCTCTGTGTATAACCCTAGTCTTATTCTGTTTTCATATGTTGCACCCTCCTTATTAATTTATGAGAAGTATATAATTTCAGTTTTGATTTGTTCTCTGGCCTAGTGCTGAGAAAGTTGGTTTTGTTTTGGTATAGTTTGTCATTCTTAGGAAATGGAATTTTTTTGTCAAATTTTTGTAGTTATTTCTGGTTTTATTTCATGGTCAGAGGGTTGGACTTAAATAACTTATGCACTTTACCACTTATGAGTTTTGATTGTTATCATTGTTCCATATACAATGTTATAGGGCAGGGGAATCCATATTCTCTCTTCTGGATATTTGGAATCTTTCAATTAGTGGGTAAAAAACCATGCTCATAACCCACCACAACAGATAGGAAAACACCACAAACATCTCTTCATCCAACCTAACTGTACTTGAGCCATTCTGCTTTGGTTTGTAGACTGTGGATTTGTTAAAGTAAGGGCATAGTTTCTACAGAATAAAATGACCAGATCATACAAAAGAGATATCTGGCAGCAAAATGTATTCAGCAGTGAAAATGCTGGATACTGTATAAATATCTATCATTTAAAACTTTAAACATCCTTAAGAAAGAATGCCAACAATATCACCTGCTGATTTGACTGCAACGTATTCACATTCTTTTATTTGTGAAACACCAAGATAACTCATGTGTTGGGGTTTTTTTATTCCTTGTTTTTCTGTTTTGTTTTGTTTTCAGTATTGTTGCTTCCTTACCCTTCCTCTCCCTTTTCCTGTAGATTTACTTTGTCTCTTTCATATCTTATTTGGTGCTGAGACTCTGTCCACTATTTTTCAAATAACATTCCTGAAGCAGCATTTCTCCAAACCCAGCAGTTTCCACCAGGCTCATCTAACCATGTATTTATGCAAGCCACCTTTCATCCGAGCAGCTCAGGCTGTCTCAAAGACATTAACTCATGGCTCTTCTGGGACACACTCAGTAAGTCATAATTATATCCACTCTGAAAAGAGGACTGTTCAGAATGCCGATGACTAAAGGAAACTCACCCAAGAATCTAGATGAACTTGGACTGAAATTCAGAGTCTCTTATTCACAGCCTAAGCTCTCCACATTAGACATTAAAATGTTCATTTTTTATGGCTTGAAGTTCTTTCCCTTTAAGTTTAAAATCATGAGTTATTTTTAAAATTTAAATCCAAGTTAGTTAACATATAGTGTAATAATGACTTCAGGAATAGAATTTAGTGATTCATCACTTACATATAAAACCCAGTGCTCATCTCAACAAGTGCCCTCCTAATGCCTGTTGCCCATTTGGCCCACCCCCGCCCAACATCCAGCCAGCAACCCTCAGTTTGTTCCTTGCGTTTTGCTTATGGTTTATCTCCCTGTTTTTATCTTATTTTTGCTTCCCTTACCCTATGTTCATCTGTTTTGTTTCTTAAGTTCCACATATGAGTGAAATAGTATAATATTTGTCTTTCTTTGACTGATTTATTTCATTTAACATAATACACTCTAGTTCCATCCATGTTGTTGCAAATGGCAAGATTTCATTCCTTTTCATTGCCCAGTAGCATTCCATTGTGTATATATACCACATCTTCTTTATCCATTCATCAGTCAATGGACATTTGGGCTCTTTCCATACTTTAGCTATTGTCGATAGTGCTTATATAAACATTGGGATGCATGTGTCCCTTTGAAACAGCACACCTGTATCCCTTGGATAAATGCCTAGTAGTGCAATTGCTGGGTCATAGGGTAGTTCTATTTTTAATTTTTTGAGGAACCTCCATACTGCTTTCCAGAGTGGCTGCACCAGTTTGCATTCCCACCAGCAGTGCAAAAGGGTTCCTCTTTCTCTGCATCCTTGCCAACATTTGTTGTTGCTTAAGTTGTTTATTTTAGCCATTCTGACAGGTGTGAGGTGGTATTTCATTGTGGTTTCTATTTGTATTTCCCTGATGATGAGTGATGTTGAGCATCTTTTCATATGTCTATTAGCCATCAGATGTCCTCTTTGGAAAAGTGTCTATTCATCTATTCCACCCATTTCTTCACTGGATTATTTGTTTTTTAGGTGTTGAGTTTGATACGTTCTTTATAGATTTTGGATACTAACCCTTTATCTGATATGTCATTTGCAAATATCTTCTCCCATTCCATCAGCTGCCTTTTAGTTTTGCTGATTATTTCCTTGCCTGTGCAGAAGCTTCTTATCTTGAGGAAGTCCCAATTGTTGATTTTTGCTTTTGTTTCCCTTGCCTCAGGAGACATGTCAAGTAAGACGCTGCTGTGGCCAAGGTCCAAGAGGTTTTTGCCTGATATCTCCTCTAGGATTTTGATGGCTTCCTGTCTTACATTTAGGTCTTTCATCCATTTTGAACTTATTTTTGTGTATGTATAAGAAACTGGTCCAGGTTCATTCTTCTGCATAAAATCATGAGTTTTCGAGGTGGCAAAAATTGTAATCCCTACCATTTGTTACCTTAGTGCCCCCCTCCAAAAAAAAAAATATTCAGAAGAGTTAAGATACATGGCCAAGTAACAAGTGCTTAAAGCAGAGTAGGACCAGAACCCTAGTCTCTTGACCCTGTCTGGGACCTCTCTGCTATTTCTTATGCTTTGCTTCATGTACCAGTGTTCTTTCTTTTTGTCTTCTTTTAACCATCCCCTTCTTTTCCTCCTTCCCTCACCTCTCTAGTACCTGTTGAACTGTTTCATACACAAATGTATTTCTTTTATCTTGCGTCAACAATATATAACACAACATAAATTTAAACTAAATTATGTGAAAAGGCCATTTTAAATTACTAAAAAGATATAATAGGATCTCTTCAAAGAAATTCAGTCTTGTTCTCCTCAGACCTTACAGGTAATTCAAAGTAGGCTATTAAAATGCTCCCTAAGAGATACCTGTTTTGAAGTTGTTACTAGAGGTGACCACATTTTGATCATAAACCATGGGTAAAGCTAAAATGCTTGGTCTTCATTGCTAATAATATCACTACTCACATGCACAGTGATGATGTGTATCTGTGCATCAGTTTATACTTGACTAAACGCTTTTAGACCTATTATCCCCTTTGATTCTCAAACTCCCATATCAAGAGAGGAAAAGGCACCCTTAATTCCATTTTGCATATAAAGAAACTCTTTAGAAACCTTAACTCACTAAGGTTAAATGATTTACTAAAGACCAGACAACCAAGAAGGGAGAAGCAGAGATCTGCTGCCTCCACACCCTCATATTTTCAACAGCTCCATACGTCAGTTCCAGTCCTTCTCACAGTGCACTGGGCATAGTTTCTCTGCTCTTGTACACAGGGGTTGCAGGGTATTTACCCCTGTATCATCCACAAGTCTGCACAGAGATATTGCTCAATAAATGCTCCTTGAACTAAATGTAATTGCATTGCATAGTTGCATTAAATTGTACCTGTGTAATGGTATAGTCTTAATTCCAGTTATCTTAAACTGTTATGTGTCAGAAATAAATAGATCTCCTTGTTGATTCCATTGTAATAAACTCTCATCAGATTTTTAATTGTGGCCTTTTTAAAGTCTTTTGTCATTATCATTGTTTTACTCTGATGTCTTTGCAAAAGTACTTCATCTTCGAGGAGATTTATGGAAAGGAAAGACCTGTACTCTAAAATACAGGTCTGGGGCACCTGGGTGGCTCAGTCAGTTAAGCGCTGACTTCAGCTCAGGTCGTGATCTCATGGTTTGTGGGTTTGAGACTGCGTCAGGCTCTGTGCTGACAGCTCAGAGCCTGGAGCCTGTTTCGGATTCTGTGTCTCCCTCTCTCTCTGACCCTCCCCTGTTCATGCTCTGTCTCTCTCTGTCTCAAAAATAAATAAACGTTAAAAAAATTTAAAATACAGGTCTGTGATAACTTTCAGATCATACCACTGAACAAGGTATGAATTACAGAACCCTAGTGGAGAAATTGATGACTTCATAAAAGTTTTTAAAAATCAAGATCAGGGGCGCCTGGGTGGCGCAGTCGGTTAAGCGTCCGACTTCAGCCAGGTCACGATCTCGCGGTCCGTGAGTTCGAGCCCCGCGTCAGGCTCTGGGCTGATGGCTCAGAGCCTGGAGCCTGCTTCCGATTCTGTGTCTCCCTCTCTCTCTGCCCCTCCCCCGTTCATGCTCTGTCTCTCTCTGTCCCAAAAATAAATAAACGTTGAAAAAAAAAATTTAAAAAAAAAAAATCAAGATCAACAATAATTAATTACATGGGACTGGATGAACTAAGGAGGATGATTATAATTTTTATGACTACTTTTTTGAAATATTGCTGATTCTTTAAAGTTTTGTTTTTCCAGATTTATCTAAAGAAATGTTTTCTCTTTTCTCTTAATCCACCATGATTTAGAGCAAAAATGAAACATTTATATTTTTCTCCCTACCTGAGCCCTCCAGAATTCAGAAAATCTCAGTGAGTATTCTTGTATTTTCATGGCAATGTAGTTATTTATATGAGTTCAGGAAGAATCTGTTCTCCTTACAATAGGACACAATTGGAAACATTGGCTATCTTACCAAGGCTTTGCCTGGAATGTCATGTTTAAGAGAGACATACATAGACTCAGACATGACCAGACAGCTTTAAGGAACTAATATTGACTTTACGGAGCCAATAAAGCTCCTTGGAAAAATCAAACTGTTTTCTTGCTTATAGAGTTCCCAGCAGCCTTACCATTTGGGTGCCCTCAAGAAGAGAGGAATTAACTCTATAGGTATTGCAGGTAAAATCTAATAGCAAGTCATTGGATTGGCTTCTTAACCTAGAGAGGCTTTAAAAGTCTAATCTCACATTCCTTATAAAAAGTTCCAACAAAGCACATTTTAAAATTCTATATGGTTGGGGCGCCTGGGTGGCGCAGTCGGTTAAGCGTCCGACTTCAGCCAGGTCACGATCTCGCGGTCCGTGAGTTTCAGCCCCGCGTCAGGCTCTGGGCTGATGGCTCAGAGCCTGGAGCCTGTTTCCGATTCTGTGTCTCCCTCTCTCTCTGCCCCTCCCCTGTTCATGCTCTGTCTCTCTCTGTCCCAAAAATAAATAAACGTTGAAAAAAAAATTCTATATGGTTAATTACTATTCTTGTTGCACTTATATAAATAATAAGGTCAAGATTATTGAAATAACTTATTTTGCAAACAAATTAGTCCTACTATGGTCATCTTTGATAGAAATGGTGGTGATCATAGAGAGAAAAATTACGCTTCAGTAGAAACTATAATACACACTTGTAGATAATAGATTCTAGTTCTGCCTATTGTCTTTGAGGTTTTGTTTCCTACCAGTAAACTAAAATAGCTTCCTTCAATATCTGACTACAACTCTCCGAACTAATGTTTCCAATTTTTCTTCCAACTTTCTAACTTAGAAGCATTAAGAACTAAAACTGCCCTTTTCTCAAAGCCATACAAACTATCCTTGGATGATTGATATCAACTTCTGAGAAGTCACCACAACAGTTTATGTATAGATAATCTATGTGCCTATTGCTATGTGGGCCACTCAGAAAGATCACCAGAGACATTTAAAATGCAAACCAGGAAAATCTGTTCAGAGTACCACTGCCTGCCCTTATTCTATCTGAAGATGCTTTGAGGTTGACATCCAGAAATCTTCTGGACTGGCTACCCTCAGAACTCAGAAACTGGTTTATTATTTGTTCCAATCATTAGCCATGTTTCTCTTTTGTTTCCATAGAAATGTCTCATTAAATACCTGATTTCTTGAGTAATATGGACCTAACTTTGAGAGTCCAGCTGTATCACCACCACTTAAAATGAAACATAATTGTTAAACTAAACTGACTTATTTTTAAGACTAAGAGATTAATTCAATGAAATGACAGAGCAATCCACCAGCACAGCTTTTAATATGTGAAACTTCCAGAGAAGTTTCAGAGGAGGTGACTCATGGGGTTCAGGGCCGGTCATCTCAGAATGTGTCACTTTGGCATATAGATTATTTTGAGCTGAAGACAATCAAGGCCCAACAGAGTCAACAGGAGCTTTTTACCTCCCCTTTAACTGCCTAAAATAAAACAATTTAGATAGGAGGTCTGTATCTGGAAGAGAGCTATCACCAAACACAGCTTGTTTTTTGTTTGTTTGTTTGTTTTACATCAGAAAGCTTCTCCCCATGGCACAGCAAATATTCGTTTACCAAACATTTGCTCTTCCCATCTTTCTGCGGATTATCTTCCTTCCCGTTGAAGTCCCAGAACCCAACCCCTTCTCCTTGGCTCAAGATGGTATGTAACCTCCATTGCCTGACTACTTGGGAGCTCCTTACATCTTTGTGGGGCCCCATATGTATGCAATTAAACTTTCTCCTGTTAAGCTATCTCATGTCAACTTAATTATTAGACCAGCCAAAGGACTTAGAAGGGCAGAATGCAGAAATTTTCCTCCCCTGCATACCTAAATCCCTACAGCCATCCTTTGAACTAAAACTACCTCATTTTCACAAGGTTCTTCAATTACTGGGGCTGAGGATTAAAGCTTTTCCTGCAGGGCCAGCCTGCTCAAGGAAGAAGCTTCCTTCTTCTCTAGGTTTCCTGTTTCATGCACCTCATACTGGGTACTGAACACTCACAACTTTACTCTGCCTTTCTCCTCAAATGGAAAGTCACAGGGACCAACTGTGATTGCTTTGTCTCTACCCAGCATTGTCCAGAGGAGCATCTCATCCATAGTAGGCTCCCAATCAACACTGACTGATAACAAGATGCTCTGGTGATTCTACTAGTCTTGCCCCACCACTCACACCTACTCAAACAATCCAGGGTGTGCCCTCAAGGAGACTAATGACACAACCAAACACAAAGGGCCAAAGCTTCACCTCTGAGCTGCGGCTCCCTTCTATTCATGAACTAGGAACAATACACGATCCTGTCTTCTGCCACCCTGTGCAGTCTCCAAACCACAGGCCACTACATACACTTGGGTTCTGCAACCAGCATGGGGTGAGTCCTCAGTTCCACTGCATCAGTTCACAGAGGTCTCTGAAATCCAACTAGCTCCTGCATGGCACCCCCACATGAGGCTAAGGGAATGACATGCACTCACAGTACTCTCAGCTTCTCTGAATGGTTTTACTGCAATGCAGCGCTCAGCCTGTTTGCTCTCTAGGAATTGATAGCTCTGCACTCAGTGGTGTGGAAGGAGTGGCAGAGGCAGAGTCGTTATGCTCACTGACTGGGCTCTTAATCATGCAGCACTGACAAAGGTAATCAGAGGGAGAGAGAGACACAGAAAGATAGGAGAGAAAAGAGAAAAAAAGGGTGAGGAGACAAGAGAGAGAGAGAAACAAAGGGGCATGGAGAGAGATGGAAGCAGGGAAGGAGAGGGAAGAGGTAAAGAGACAGGCTTAGCAAAAGACAAAAGGGTAAGGCTTGATGAGAAGCCTTCTACAATAGCTGTTGTTTGATGGAACTTTGTTCATTTGGTCACTCCCTTACAGGTAGAACTGAAACCACACATCCCATGATGTGTCAGGAAAAAAAAAAAAAAAGCTGAGCTTTTTTCTGACACCCAAGAAAAATAAACCCCAGGGAGACAAAGCTGAAGCTTAGCTGCAAGAAGCCAGTTTATAAACTACTAACAACCCATCCCTCACCTTTTCCCATTCCACATCCTAACTCAGTCCTGGCTTCAGGATACCCTAGTGCCTTCTCCTCCCTCAGAATAAAATTTGTTTTCACAGAAAAGTATCCATATTTGTCAAGTAAGGTCCTGAGTGACCCATAATTTCTACTCCCACTCTCTCTCTCCTGAGAAGGATTATTATGTCAAGCCCGATCCCTTAGCACAAGACAGAGGTCTCTAGCCCATGGGAAAGACCCTCCAGGCCTGAATTGGTAAGCTAGCATCTGTCCATGCTTCACTACTCCCTCCTAACCTTTTGTGTACCAGGATTGTGGCCCCATCTTCCTGTAATGAGGTACTGAAAGCCCTTGCCTAAGGACAACATAACTCTTGGCTAGTTACCAGCTTTTTGTAAAATGTGATTTTTCCCCCTGTAGTCATTTCTTGGTCACTTAATTTTTCTTTTTTTTCTTTCTTTTTTCTTCTAGTTCTGCAGATATATATTGGGCACATACACAAAGCCAGTACAGGGATGTGAGAATAAGAACGCATCATAAACCAGAACTAAAATAACAATTTGGGATATGCCAAAGCTCATAAGCCTGAGAGGCCACTCCTTGCACCCCCAGCTCTTGTTGAAATTCCACTGTAAAACCTGAGTGCCAAGGAGCAGAACTCTGAGACATTTAATTCCAGCCATAAGTGGCCTAAGGAAATCGCATCCTTCACTTTTAATTTGTACTTAACCTGATATAGCTTTTAGATTAACTGAATATGGCCTACAAAGATGCCTGCGTGAAGGGGAGCAAAGTAAAAGGTCAGCACAGAGCTGGGTCACTGCCTATATTAAGGTCACACAATTACTGCAGGAACAGTTGGAAATAAACTGGGCATGGTAATCTTCACAAAGTAACTACGTCACACTATCTAACAAGACACTGACATTTGAGCTGGACCTGCAGGGATGATAGGAGTTCACTGACAGAAGAGAGAAAGGTAAGGCAGAATGTTCTAGAAGAGGGATCAAGGAATGAGCTCTGCCCTGACATAGTGAGGTTGGAACACAGATTGAGCAATATCTGCATTCCCAGGCCTTGGAAATCCATTGCTGGCTTGTCAGAAATTACTAAGACATCTGTACTTTTCCTTTATAGAAAGTCTCATGGTTTGCAATTAATGCATTTATAATATTTGTTCACACTGTTCCCCCCCCCATATCTACTCCATGCTAAAACTACTCCAGAAAGGCAGAAATTTCAACTGTTTTGCCCACCACTGTATCCTCAGCCCCTAACACAGGCTTTAGTGTTTAATGGGGCTCGTTAAATATTTGACAATGAACAAATGAATGAATGAACTATAAACACAGTGAGACCAGCTTTATCAGAGCTCTCAGTGCTGCACATCAATATGGCATTGTTATTTGTTTGCAATTGAGCTAAATTAGGCATCAATTCATATTAAAAGTACCATGGACTATGCACACAGTATTAATTAATGTTTGAAAATAACTGTTTTGTGGATTGTTTTTCCCCCACCTAGCCCCTTTTGTCCCTTCTCTTAAATGAGACCCATTTAGAATATAGGTGCATTTTTTAACCTTACATATAAGACAACCTCTTTAAAATGTGTAATAAAATCTCAGCAATGTGCACTAAAATTAAGGGGACTGATGATTTAGGAGCATACAGGAAGGATATTGAAGCTCAGTCCCTAACTTAAATATGCAAAATTTTAGTAAGTTTATGAATTTGGAAAGAGCAAGCAATCCAAAGAATGTTCTCAGTGCATAACTTAAGAGTGCAAGAGAAAATTCTCTCCTTAACCCAAGACAAATCTGTTTTTCAGTGGGCTGGCATGGGGAGAGGTGAGGAACTTAAACTTCCGCTGGTCTCCCTCCTGGCCCTCTGCCATTTCAGATACGGCCCAGGCTCTACACTGAGTGCTCCTTACCTGGATGTGGGCCTTGAAAGCCAAAAAGGTTTGAACCGAGCTTCCTCAACAACCGCATTCAGTTTATATAATGTGCTATGGAGGCAGTTTCCCATCCTAGATATCACCAGTTCCCAGTGAAACAGCACAGCTTTATTCTCAGAGAACT
This sequence comes from Lynx canadensis, assembly GCF_007474595.2. NCBI lineage: Eukaryota > Metazoa > Chordata > Mammalia > Carnivora > Felidae > Lynx > Lynx canadensis. Next base: position 126,847,201 of record NC_044305.1, on the reverse strand, counting down.
CCACTGATGACTGAAAGCCTTCTCTGGCTCTATTTCTCTCGGGGATATCAAGGAATAATGTCACATACCTGTTGAGGTCTTTACATCTCTGGTTCTACCTGAAAATCTCAGTAGTCCCTCCCAGCAATGTGGGCCATGCTAATTAACCAAAACCCAGAGAAGCCTAGCTATCCAAACTCTCCCATTTTGCAGCTGAGGAAATTGAGAAAGACCTAGAGAGGTTAATTGACACAATTAAGGTCACCAAAGGAGAATGAGAGAATGAGATCTCTGCCCTGAAGCTCATTTTCTCCCTTCAATAGCATCTCCTTATTTCTCTCTACCATTTCCTCCAGTTTCCACTGCCATCATCCTACTCTGGTGTTCACATCCTTTCTTGTGTTCTCAACACTTTGCCCACGTCATTCCCACCACTGCCACCAGCAGGATCCTCTCCATGCTAAATAAAAGTTATCATCACTGCAAAGCCAACTCAAATCCTTTCCCTTCCACAAAACTCTCCCAATACACTCTAGCCCAAGAATCCTTTCTGTCTCTAGCACCTAAAGCATGGACCCTTCTTCAACATTTTGCATAACTTTTCTTTGTTTCTTATACTGTTATCCTTTGTTAAGGGAGGTGTTTTTTTCCCCACTCAGGGTAAATTTTTCCAAGAAAAAAGAGTTTAATTATTGACATCTCTCTACCCCTTATTCACTTCAACTCAGGGCAAAGTAGTGAAGAACAAAGTCATAATTATAGACTCAGCTCCTCTCTTTTCTTCTTGGAACAAAGCTCTCCCACAAAGAATGGCTCTTCTCTGTTCTACAGGGAGAGAGGTACTGCATAGCTAAGAGTGTAAATCTAATTCTGAACCTTAGTGTCAGGCTGCCCACTGGGATCTACACTAAACCGTGTGTGTACTTCAGTCCAACCTTTATCTACTAGAAATAAAGCTAATCTATTGCCCTAATATGCATATATATTTGGCATATTTCTCAATTGACCCAAAGTCAGAGGCAAGGAGAAGGAATCCTTCTGGATACCACAGCATTCTACACAAATATTTAAATCTTACTTCATCCCCTAATTATTGCTTGGTGTGTTTTGTCTCTCCATTTCTAGTATGAACTCCTCAGGGGCAGGAACAATGGAGTATAATTTTTCATATCCCCAGAGCACTCAGTTCAAAGCTTTGCACATAGCAGGTGCTCAATCCATTTCTATTCAATGAAATATTTGTTGAAAAACTCTGATACCTTCCAGCAATCAAGTAATTTTCCTTAAAGTGTTTTCACCATAATTCTACCACATATAAAGATCTGTAACCAAGGAAACATCTTTCCCATCCTAGTTAAAACAGATCCTTTCAGTTTCTAAAATCTCCTTCTCTAAGTACTTCTCCTCCTCCATCATTTCTCTGACTCTCTCTGGCTGGTAGAAACAAAGGGGCAAAAACACTAAGGTCTTGCAGAAGGAGATGCTGTACCTAAGACATGGTGGTTCTGATCACACTTCCCCTCTCTTTTCATTCACAATCCACTAAGAAGACATGCTTGCTTTTAGACACAATGACACCTAAAGTTGGTAGAGCTTAAACTTTATATATATTTTTTGCCAGCACACCCAATGTCTGTATGACAGGGATGAGCTTCAGGTAACCCTATAGATTCTGGGTAGCAGCATTTGCTATCTTTTATCTCATGCTCCTCCGAGCCATCCCCCTGTGACTATACCCTTTTGCTATTGCTCTTTCTGTGCCTACCCATCCAAAGCCATACTTCTATATCACCTGGCCCTGAGTATGACCTGCCGACTAGGATTTTTCTCTGCATTGCTCCTTCTTAGAATTTGCCGCCACTTAACTCCCCACCACAATCCTGTTAGTGACATATTGCTATACATCACCTAATTTTGCCAAGCCATTCCGGCCCATGTGTAGCAGCTCCAAGTAGTCTCTGCTCAGATTTTCCTGTATAGACAGTTTAATTCTCCAGCTCCCATATGACATTTCCTCCAGTTCATCTTTTTTTCTATCCTCAACAAACCCATTATCTTCATAACAACTGAGTTTGCCAAATGTAGTCCAAAATATACCATTGGTAAGATCAGAGCACAAAAAAGAAAAGAAACCTTTGAGATCTTCTAGTCTGACCCAACCCCATTCCCCTCTTCATTTTATAGATAAAGACCACGACACACCCAGGTTAAATAAGTCACCAAAGTGAGCTAAAGGCAAATTTAAGACTAAATCTCAAGGCTCCTGACAACCAATTTGATACTTAATGTTTTTCAAGAAATAGAAAAATAATATAACAACTGATACTTATTTGCTACTGTTGTATAAAAGAGAACTGCCAAAAATGATACAGATTTCTCACAAACCAGTGCCTCAATTCCAAGGTATTTGCAAATTGAAGATTGATTTTTAGCAGTTTTTATGAGATGGATATTAAACTGTAACACACAACAAGGCTGAAAGTTCTTCTATACTACAAGACCAACAATTCAGTCCTTTAATAGTAGACAATTATGGTAAGAGAAATTCTAAAAGCCCCTAAGGTCTAATATCCCATTAAGAATATAAATAGCAGTTGCAGAGCTTAAAGCAAAAAAGATTTCACCATAATATTAAAGGGAGAAATACTCCACAAAATAACATCAAGTCAGTTTAATAAAAGGTATGACTCTGAAAAAAAAAATCCAAATCCATGAACTAAAATAAAATGTAAAATGTTCATAAAAATAAGACAAATCCTGTCTCTAACATAATAAAATCATTTGCATTGATTCAAAGAAAACTATCATCCTCCAAATGCAACTTTCTAGACATAGTGTATATTTTGTGATGACAAATGAGAAAACTTATACATTTACCAAAATGATGTAAACCAAAAAATACCCTTACACAAACACATTTACACTAAGAAGACCCCATACTTTTGCTGGTAATTTCTCACATCAAACCACAAACTGTGCACATTAGTTTCAACCAATTCATCTGTGTGTTTTCATAAATAAGTGACATTTGAAACACACGCGTATTTATTAAAATTCTCTCCATAAATTTCACATTGATAGGTAATGTTTCAATTCACATCTGCAACTCTTTGCTCTCTATGCAAAAAAAGAGACAGAAAGAGAGAGAGAGAGATAGCTTATCCATGAATTTGGGCTTTCAGATTCAAATACGGCCATCTGATTCCTGAAAATAATTGTACATTGGGCCCTCTGAGCTCTTGGTCTTCCTGAAATGGTAGGTAATGGCAGCGTTGTTAGGAAATAACTGGGAATTTATGCTTTGTCAACATTTGGGGGAGTGAGTTGGCTGAATCACTTCAGAAGAATACAGCAATTCATCAGGCCAATGCTTATACTGCAAAGAATCCTACACATGCCTACAGAGAAGCTACACACACAAACCACCCCAAATTGAAACCAATAAGAAGTAGTCTCTCACTTGATCCACTCACTGAAGAGAGTAAAGGTGGGTCAAGGCTGTAGGAAGTACATTTTTAAAGCGTTCTATTTAAAATCTCCTGCATTTGCATTTGCTTGTAAGATTTTGACCTTGTTAGTTACTGCTTCCTCAATAACTGTAGGTGGAATGATAATAATGCCTGACACTCTTCTGAGTGCATTGAATTACATTAATATATTTAATTCTCATCTAATCCTCAAATGAGAGAACTGAGTCACAAGGAGGCTAAGAAATTGTCCGGGGACAAATGGCAGAATCCAAATTCCAATCAGGCAGTCTAACTCCAGATGTTTTCCAAACCAAATGTCCGCTCTGTTACTCAGTCTTCATATCTATAAAATAGGGAAAATAACTATTCCACTTTCATTTCTAGGTAGCTGTAAGATTCAAATAACATAATGTATTTCTCTTGGGAAAAATAAAATCACAAAAGACAAAAACAGGTTTATATGTTATCATCAATAATTCAGTATGGAGTATAACACCTTCAAGAACTGTTAAGTACCCTACCCCGACAACCAGTGGAAAACTACAGCAGTCATATATTGTCATACAACTTCTAACTGAAACCAGAATCTAACATGAATAATTGGCCCTTAAAAATTCATTTTTAATTTGACAAAGTAATAGGTACTAAGTTCTAAATAGAACTTAATAAATGAACTCATGAATGAACATGAATGAGGTAGAAAATAAAAATGATATGGCCTAAGTAAAATGCCTAGTGTGCTGTCGAAGCTTCCCTGAGGGAAACATACACACGAGCAAAGAATGGCTGAACTCCGCAAGTTGTGAGCAGTAGTATTTTCAGTATCATTGAGTTCTAAGTATTTTCAAAGTTTGCTTATTATTTCTTCTGCCATTCCTGAGTTCTTTAAATTGGTATTTAAAAATTTTTTTAATGTTCGGCGGAAGTTGTCATTACCTTTTTTGTTATTGATTCTCATTTAACTCCATTGTATTTCTACACTATTAATTCTTTGTAAGATGTTGTTGGAGGAAGTCATCTAGAGGATGTGACTGCAGATTGACCCGTGAGCTAGACCCAGCAGTTGGAGGCTTCTCACCTCCAACCCTGTCCTTAGAATATATACCTTGCTTGCCTTACCTACTTCCAGAGTCTGCCCCAGGTACATTGCCTTGAGACAGTGATGTGGTGATGAGAACACCTGCATGGTGTACATGACTGAACCCCGGTAAAGCCTCCCATGTAAACTTTTAAGATGTGGCAGGCGGGTGTGGACATTAACTTGCTGCTTAAGACAAGCCTTCCATGTAAGTTCCCTTGCTTATTAAACCTGACACCTACTATCCTGGGGGAAAAAAAAGAATTGTTAAGTAAAAATCATTTTAAATTAATGATAATGATAGGTCAAAAGGAGATAACACATCATGACTACTAACATTCTAGTAAACACAATCCAAATAGAAGAAAAATCAAGGCTGAAGATCTAAGTTCTCCCAAAAGATCAACACTGTCATAATCATCCATTGACACAACCCTGGACAGAACAAAGTACCAGGAGCCAATGACAGAGGTCTCACCTCAGGTCCCCATAGCCACCCCAAGATGCATGACTTTAAGTACACCACTTTCTCTGCTGTTTTCTGCTTCCTCGTATAAAAGCTTTACCAGCCACAGCTCTTTCTTCTGCATCACACTGCCTTGCCGAGTGCTGGGGCTCAATGTCATTGCAAATACCCAATAGGTCTACAATTTGGAGCATCCTCCACCTCCTAAGCCAGAGGCTTGGTTCTGTAGGGTAAAACCCTAATAACTCTGGAACACGGAATAAAGAAAAGGCAGGGCATTGTTACCAAATCCTATGGATTCAACTTCTTATATTTCTATCATATCTGTTGCCCCTAATCCACATGTCCACAGCAACAGCCCTGATTCAGGTCCTCCTCATCTTTCATGGGGATTCTGCCAAGAATGTAGAAGACTCATAACATCTCTTTTCTGCAAGTCTCTTTAAGCAAAACCTTCACCTTGCCTCCAGGTGATCTTACTAAGAAGTAATTTCATCACATCAATGCCTGTTCTAAAACATTGTAGTGTCAGTATAACGTGATGGTGAAGTACCTTTCGAGCTTAGAGATAAAATGATCTTCTAAAGCACAACAGGAGAAATGTTTTTATTACAAATTAGACTGATCATTTCCACTAGATTTTAAGGAATGAGATCGGGTAGGATAATCAGGCAGGTTGATATTTTGGTTGGGTTCTCTTAAGAGCAGATTTTGAGGCAGGAATTTGGATTCAAGAAGTGTATTTGAGAAGTGGTCCTAATAAGGGATGTCAGGGATAGATAAGTGACTTATAAATGGGAGAAAGGCCAATAAATGTGCACTAATGAATAGCACAAGGCACAAAACCACTGGGGACCTTCTATAAGAATGTAAAACATATCTCAGAATTGTCTCACTGACAGGCAAGGAAGCCAGCATATTAATATACTGGCTCCCGATCTTCATTGGCCAGAGTCACTCTTGGGATTTTGATTCCCCAGAACTCCCCGTCTAGTGAAGGCCAAGCATGCTGTTAGAGAACACTGAATAAAAAAAGACAGTTATAATTGTTCAGTGGAATAAAGAACATCAAGAAAAGAAAGGAAAACAGAGAAAGGAGATATGCATGGAGATAGCGCCAGAGAGCAATAAGTGAGTATTTAGCCAAATATTTAAAAGCAACAACAAAATCTCAAATCATGATAATCGTGGGGAATGTAAAGGAGATCTCTCCTGCAGCAGTTTATCAATAATAACAACATCTATAATCTGTCATCTACTGTGCCAGGGACTTTGTTAGACGCTGAGTACTTTATGTTCATCATCTTCTTACAACAACCCAGCAAATGAAGTAACTAATATTTGGGTGGATTAATTGATGTGTCAGAGTCACAGAGTTAGTCATTCCAGCCTTTTCTTACCACTATGAGCTTGCACAGATTGGTTTTAAACTCTCTCATTAAGTAGGTCCTTTTTCCATGTATTAAAGAACACGTCAAGTTTTGACAGAAATATTTCTCAAGATTATTTAGTTTCCTTTATTCCAATACAACATTCATGTCATGTTCACCACTCTCTAATGCTAAGAGGACTCTGGATATGCAATGTAAAGTTTATTCAATTCAACTCAACATAAATTAACTGATTTCCAAGTCTATGAGCCAAGCTATATGCCAGACACATTTGGCATCATAGGGATAGATAGAGTCTAATTCCTGCCTTCAAGAGAATTATAACATTGTGGTGGGAGAGGAAACTGATATTTAAAAGTCTCTTTCTCATCCATTATATTTAGTCATCACAATGATCCAATAAGATGATATAGTAAATAGCTATGCAATAAAATGATGACAACTATAGATTATTTTCCTTGATCCTTTATTAAAATAGAGTTTTACTGATGTCCACCTTATCTCATGGTTAATACTTCAGGTCATAAGTTTATATTTGGAATAAATATTCTCAACAAGGTGCAGAATTCCAATACTGATTCCAGCTTGCAGAATCCTTATTTGGATATTTACCTATAGAGAAAGAACTACTATGATTTTTTTTTAATTTTTTTCAACGTTTTTTAATTTATTTTTTTTGGGACAGAGAGAAACAGAGCATGAACGGGGGAGGGGCATAGAGAGAGGGAGACACAGCATCGGAAACAGGCTCCAGGCTCCGAGCCATCAGCCCAGAGCCTGACGCGGGGCTCGAACTCACAGACCGCAAGATCGTGACCTGGCTGAAGTCGGAGGCTTAACCGACTGCGCCACCCAGGCGCCCCAGAACTACTATGATTTTAAAAAACAAATGAAGTCATTGACATGATCCACATACCTACTAAAATATAACCCAAAGAAATATTTTATTCCTGGGGCAACCATAGGGATACCACCATAAAATATTTAGAAGATGCACATGTGATGATTTCTAACAGAACCCCCATTCAACTCTAGTTAGGCAAGAGCAAAACATTGATGGAATTAGGAAATTGGTGATAATGCCTACTGCAGTTTCTTGCCAGGTTGTTTCCTTAGTGGAGTTATCACTACCTAGTTTGCCGTAATAGGTAGAACAAATGGATTTTTGTCCATTCCCATAAACAAAGAACACTAAATGTAGTCTACTTTCACTTGGTGGAGACAAAAATATAGCTTTAGTGGCCTAGGAATGACAATTCCAGGTTGTCAACTACCCAGTTCTATGCCAACTCCCCAATCTCTCACAACCCTGTTGGATATCATGCCGATTCATTCCATCAAAGACATTATAAGCAACAAGTTGCTTAAGAAAAGAGTGTAGTGTTTGATAAATGTCATTAGATAAAGAGACCAGATATCCACATATGGATATTGCACTTGGATCATTTTACCAAGTAATTTGAAAAGTTGATGACTCTAGACAGAGCCCAGAGCAACAGAAGATACTCAAGCTAATCCTGACTTCAGTGAAAATGGCTCTGATATATGCCCTTATAACTCAGCATCTTATAACATGTATCAGAGCAGAAGTCCCTTTAAATTTTGGAGAATAACAATATACCTTAATATAAGTAAGCAATCTTCTTTTGACAAATAGTTCCCAACTTGCTATTAAGCTTGGAAGAATACTGAACTCACAACCATGAGAACATGACCCTTCCTCACCCATAAATTTGCGAACATTGCAACAGGACATTGGATCATCACAAGGCATGAAATCAACACAAGATCAGAGGGACCACCCTTGTTCACAACTGAAAAGAAAGACATCTATTAACTGATTTGTTCACTAGATTTATTTCATTTTCTAGGCTTGTGTTTCATATTTGATGCCAATTTGTTGCTTACATAAGAAAGCAAGAAATGTACTGTTCAGCCTTCTGTGAAGCTATGGGGTACCCCAACTACATAATGCTACAGCTCTCCTCTCCAACCTGAGCTTCCTGTCCTGCAATTGTGTTTCCTTTGCAAGTGCATTTTCTCTAAAATCAGCATCATCTGCTCACTGGAGATGAGAACATTGTTATTAAACACTCTTTGGTGGATTTTCAAAATCCACATACATTCTTTTGGAATTAAACAAAAACCGAAACCTTATTTCACATCATTATGACAACTCCTGTGAAGTCCTATTAAATATGATGCTGCAGAAGCAGGAGCTAATGGTAATTGCTATTTAATGGCATTGAGTTCAGTTCCCTTGCAAAGAACACCCTCCATAAATTACATCCTGGGCAAGGAGAAATACTTGAACCTGCTACCCATTTGTAGTTAAATAATAAAGTAAAAATAAAATTGTTAAATGGCAAAAGAAGAATCCATTGGCATCTTAATACTCCAGTATCTTAACCATTTATTCACTTTTTTAAAAAATCTTGGGATGCTTTTATTATACCCACTGCCTAAAACAAAGGGAAAAATTTGACCAGATTCATAGCCTGAGGATTCCTAGATGATGATAGTATTGACTTTACTAATAGTACATAGCACAATTTAAAAAAAAAAATATATAGGATGTACAAGCCTGGCCATGAATCCTGGTAACATCCTGGCTGTGTGACCCTGAGAAAGTTTCTTAATCTCTCTGCTTATGTTTTAAATGAGATAATGTATGTCAAATGCTTGCCAAAGCACTAGATACTAGCTAAACTTTCAACAAACAGCACCTGTTGTTAGTGTCCCCTGTGGTCATTCTGATGGCAAAACAGTCCCCAGAGGTGTCCTAAAATAGTTCAGCTTAAACTGGGAATAAGGAAAAGGCTCAGCATAATGGGAAGAACTAAGACATCATAACAGTGCTTAGCATGCACTCACCCCTCCTTATTTCCTTAGGGAGATCTAGAGAGTTCTTTTGTAACTGGTAGTCAATCCCACATAACAAAAAGATGGAGCTATGCTGAGGAGGCTTCAAGCCTTCTAAGCAGAAGGAGGAAATCTGAGCTGCTGAAGCTCAACTGCCTAAATAACAAGCAAGCCAGCTGGTGCCAGAGGAAGAAGCCGGGTAAGTCAAAGAAGAATACATACTGTGAAAATCTGATGTGCGTGTGCAGCCACAGTCTGGAGAAGAGTTTCCAGCCTCTTCTGTGTTCATTCTAATCACCTGTTTTGATGAGAAAACTTTTGCCCCAGGGAATTCTATTAAAAGGTCCAGGGAATAAACATTCTACCATAGCCGTGTTATGACTTTTTCCTTGGAGGCAATGGTCAAAAACCAAAGTCTAGACTAGAACCAAGTCTATTTCCAGGGATAGAACTGGATGAGCTCCAAAAGCCTCCAAGTATTTTTCTGGGGGGAAACATAAAGCCAAGGTATTTTTCATCAGCTCAGGTGGACACAGATATGGACACTGTTTTGCATTTAGCCCCTGTTTTTGGAAGCAATGCTATGCGCTTCATCCTTACGCCTGTGCTGACCAATATGAACAGCATTTTGCTGCTTCAAAATAAAACACTAGCATTTAATGAGCATTTATGATGCTCCAGGCACAAAACTCTTTGAAGAAACAGGGCAGAATTTGTATCTGAGTGAGCAGTCAAGATACAGGGAGCTTTCCAGGAGACTCTGCAGTGACCGTCACCTGTCCACACATGCGAATGTTATTCGGGTTCTCATAAAGCCAGATACAGACAGGAAGGATTCTGCAGCTCTACCATCACCAAGGCCTCCAGTTTTCAGATTCTTTCAAATTATTCTTTCCTGAACAAATACTTTCTTCTCTGACACCCATCCTGCTGACATCCTTCCATCCCCTGCAGTCATTACTTTGATTTTCCATGCTTTGGCTAGCTGCAGTATTCGTGTCAGCAAGTTCTGTGAACTGTAGAGCTCATGAAGGGATTGTAGTTTCACCCTGTACTTGCTCCTCCTTGCAATACTGAGAGCTGACTTAAGCCCTGGTTATGATTAATGACAACTTGGTAGTGGCTTTACATAGCATATCTCATCTCTGGATTACAAAATGCTCTGTAAAAATTCTCTCACAGTCCTTCCCAGCAGGATGGAAAGATTTAAGAAGACAGAAAGATGAAGTTGCAGGCCCAATAAAAAGTACTAAAGGAGAAAATAGAAATCTGGGTTTAAGTCATTGAGTCTATTCATGAAGCTAGGATGCCTCCCCATACAGGAAGAGGCATGAAAGCACCATGTGTAGAAGCTCATAGCACAGATGGGGATAATTGCAGTATGGTTACTTCACAAACCAGCCCCATATACAAAGGGCAGGGAGAGACCAAAGACACAGGCCACTCCAGACTGTAAGGTAGTGGGTTAAATAAGCAAGGAAACTTACATCCCAGGCTTGATTTGGGCACCACAAGATGAAATCTCTGCATCCGGCTGTCAGAATCTTAAAAGTTTGTGTAGAGGCATTAATGGGGTCCAGGCATATATACCATACAGATGGTCTCAACAATACATTGGTCTCTTAAGGATACGTCCTTGAAAATGGCTCCCACTGTAGGAGCAGTGGGCAGAACATACGTTCCAAAGACAGGGGAAGGGGTAAGAAGCCTCTGATTGCCTGGGTCCAGCTCACGGGTCAAATGGCAGTCATGTCCTCTTAATGACCTCCTCCAACAAGTACTCCTTTTTTCTTAGGCCTCTGAAAATCTATTTGTGGCTTTGAAATAGATGCATTAGTCAGGTGGGACTACTATTATTCTAGCTATTGATCAAAGATCTTAAAAAAACAGCTTGGAGAGCTGTTACTACTTTTGGGTTTTGTGGCTTATTTATAAGCAGGCAGTTTGTCATCCTTCTTTCAAGATCAACAATAATCAGGGAGAAACACTTATTGTGTGTGTTTGAATTGAGCAGAAAGTTCAAGACCTGTGTTATAGGCCTACCAAAACCACAATGACTCCAAACTCTTCCTTCTCAAATCCCAACAACTTGTTCTTCAAGATGAAGAAGAGGCTCTTGAGTACTATTTCTGACATAGCCCTTTCAGTTGATGGAGGCCAAAGAGTTCAGTGGAAAAGGTTTTGAAGTCTTGCAAGAGCTGACTTCAATCCCCATCTCAGATCTGGATTTCTGTGGAACAGGTTCTCTAATCTTCCAATGGGCTATGTTCTGGTAGCTGAATGAAAGTTCAGTTACAAAAAAAATAAGAAAGACATTAAAAAAAATAAGTTACAGCCAAGTTGATTTAATCAGAAAAAAAATTTCTGTGATGTAAGATATCTAAACATAGATATAGATACACTGATATATCTAGATATAGGTATTTAGATATGATAATTTTGGTACTATATATTGCATTGATTAAAAAATAGTTTAGCATCAATACTAAATACAATAAAATGAAATTGGCAAATTGAAAATTGGTAAATAAATTACACATAGAAAGAAAGACAGGTAAAGAAAGAAAGAAAGAAAGAAAGAAAGAAAGAAAGAAAGAGTGAGTTAGTTCTCTTTTAGCTCTTAAGGGCTGTTATGCATATTCGATCACCAGGATAAGAATGTATGAAGGTCTTCCAAGGAAAGTGGTACTAACCATCAAAATATTTGATGAAGATCAATTTACCTAATAAATTGTATTAGGCACATAATATATACAAAGCATTGAGTACTAACAAGAAAATAAAAGCATAAAACACAATTCCTGTCATTCTGCATGTTATAGGCTTGCCTTAGATAATAGACATGCAAACCTTAAAAAAGTAACTGAAAACAAACCTATGCTGTATAGCATGTGAGTAAATAGAAACATAAATACTATGGAAGATATATATGGAAGAGAGGACATAGGAAGTATAGAAGGGTGTATGACACTAAAGATAAAAGAGAAGGAAAGTGGGGGGAGGGTAGGTAGGAGGGATACATAAGACATGCTAATGGGGTGTCTGAGTGGATCAGCTGGCTAAGCGTCTGACTCTTGATTTTGGTTCAGGTCATGATCTCACAGTTTGTGAGTCTGAGCTCCACATTGGGCTCTGTACTGACAGTGTGAAGACTTCTTGAGATTCTCTCTCTTTCTCTCTCTGCCTCTCTCAAAACTAACTAAATAAATAAACAGGGAAAAAAAAGAAAAGACCTGCTAAAATATCAAGAAAATATAGGGCTCCCTGGGGGCAGCTGTAGACCATTTTGCTAAATATTAAGATGGTTTATGCAAGAGAAGTGTAATAGATAAAATGGAAAAGAGAGAAAGAAAGGACCTAGAATGTCAGATGATTCAGGCTCTAATGTGCCTACGCAAACAAAACTCAGTGAGAAGAATTAATGAAAGAGAAAACCTACCATTTATGATATAAATAAATACTCTAGGCAAAACACATATCAACAAATGTTCAAATCTATTGAACAAGACAATGAAACTATTAAACACTCTTGAGGAGCATGTAAGTAGACTTGTTCACTTGGAAAGACATATTCTTGAGTAGGAAGGCTGCAAAAATGATTCCAATTAATGTTAAGTTAAATTATAAATGCACTGTTATCCTAGTTAAAAAAAAGACTATTTTCCTGAAGTGACATAAATTAATTGTAAAGTGTATTATTAAAAATAACAATATTTAATAATAGCTAGAATATTTCTAGAAAAATAAGAGCGATGAGATGAGATAAGCTAGTTCTACCATAGAGTAAAACATAAACCCTCTAAGAGTAAAACAATGTGATATTGCTACATGGATCTACAGACATATCAATAAAACAGAATTGAATATCTAGAAATAGGACAAGTGGCATATGGATATTTAGTGGGTTTAATCAGCAAATCAGTGGAAGAAAGAAAAATGCTTAATGAGTGATGTTGGAGTGACTGGATAAAAAAAAAGATTTAAACTGGATTGTTTCTCACACTGTAGACCAGGAAAATTGCCAGTGGACAAAACATTTAAATGTAAAAATTGAAAACACAAATATTGGGGGAAAAGCATGGGTATATGCTCTATAAACTGGAAGAGGATAAACAAGAAGCAATAAAGAAAGAGATTAATACATTTGATAAATATTTTTAAATATCATAGCAAATATAAACCATAAGCAAAGTGAAAAAGACAAATGATGAATAAAAAATATTTGCAACATGTATGACAAAGATTGGTATTTCCAAACTAGGAAGACAATAAATAGGCAATTACCTAATATGGAGGAGAAAAGCTCCAAAAACCCTATTAAAAAATGAATAGGAAATATGGATATAAATTTAACAGAAAAATACAAATGACCTTTTAACATGAAAATATGCTCAACATCATTAATAAGAGAGGTATTTAATCTGCAGATTAAAACTTCAGAGATACCATTCTCGCCCATCAGACTGTCAAAAATTCAAAAGTTTAGCAATATATTCTTCTTGGTAAGGATTTGGAGAAATAATCTCACACATTGATGATGAGAATGCAAAATGGTACAACCATGAGAGAACAGAATTAAGCAATATCTAGTAAAATTACATATGCTTTTACCATTTGAATCAGTAGTTTCATGTCAAGGATTATAATGAAATTACACTGATTGTCCCCTCCCCCCATATGCACAAGGATATTTATTATGTCATATTTTTAATAGCAAAAGAATGGAAACAACTCAAATGCTCATTCAATAGGAGATAGGTTAAATAAACTATAGTACATCTACAAAGTGGAGTGCAACCAGCCTCAAGAAGGAACAAAAATTATCTCAAATACTGTTATGCTATCATATAGAATCGTGTAAATGTTTTACAAAACTGTGAAACAAAATTATTTTAAAAATAAAAGTAATTCTTAAGAGCTAAAAACAAACTGAGACAAATGAACTTTACTGAGTTTTGACACAAAGATAATTATTTCAAGTAATTTAAAAATACATAACTTGACTCTTCTATAAAAGGATATAGTCTTAACAGCGAAAAAAAACTGCAAAGAAATCTTGATCTGTTTCTGGTGTTAATATATGTGTTGTCATTCTGAACTGTTGTCTGTGTATGTAGGATACAATAAGTGGGCAATAATGTTGGTGGTATTGGAAGTAAAATTTTTGCCACGTGAGAAGAGAGTCACAAATGTAGAATCAGAGAAGTTAAGTAAAGGCCCTATAATAATAAATTTCAGTTGAAGATATCAGTATAAATTATGATGTACTTTCTTTAAAATTATGCATTTTTTTACTTCTGTCCACTAAAGAGATCTAGAAATGATGACCAGTCAAATGGATACCCTTATTTCCCAAACTCTGTCTATGGCAGTTCCCACCATAGCAAACTATGGTATCTAGAAGAAATTGCTGATTATATATATGGGGCAATAAATAACATTTTTCATTTTAAAAAATCAAGGAAATTATCAAAGCGTGCTAGAGTTTTATAAAAAGAAACTTCAAAAGCCAACTTGAAGGGACTCTTAAGTAAATGCAGGACAAGTTGAGTATCAAAATCCACTATCATTTTCATGAAATTTAAAGCCATCATATATTTTTATTAATTCTAAATATTACAAGTTAAAAAACAGCTCACTTGTCACCCATTGGAAGATGCTAGATGAACCAATACATACTTCTGAAAATTATTAACTACATGGAGAGAACTAAACATTTGTTTTGACTTTCCTGGAAACTTCAGGGTAACCAAATAGTTGACGATGGAAAGCTACTCCTTTTAAAGAATTACAATTAATTAATAAAGAATACTCCACTTTGCAACATCTAATGAAACAATGGATCAAAGCAATAATCATCAATGGCTCTGAAGCCTTTAGGTGAAAAACTGAACTTTATAATGGCTTCATCAAGCTCATGATCCCTGAGCCCACTGATTAATCTCAACACTTAATTCCATCTGAGGTAATGAAATATGAATTCTCACCATTATGAAGTATTCTTGTCAAAAATTTGACGCTAAATCTGATCATAACCTCCAAATCTAATTATTAAGTTGAACCATATAAAACTGTCAATACTTGACAATTTTGACCTACAAAATTATAATTTCCTTTGGCAGAATGCAGCACCTAAATAAAGGGGACAGAGAAGCATGGTAAATTAAGTTCAGTAGTGAAGCAATTGGCAAAATCCAGACAGTATAAATTACCCAGTTTCTGTGATAACAATAAAACAACAACAAAAATGTTTAAGGTTTTTTAAAGGAAGGGAGAAAGTACTTATAGACTAAAAAAGACTTGAGGTTTATTAATGAAACACAAAGTGTGGACCTTATTAGGATTCTGATTCAAATAAGCCAATTGTCAAAATAAAATGAGACAATTAAGAAAATTTTGAAATTGTTTGGATATTTGATGACAAAGAATAACTGGTGATTTTTTCATTTCTTAGTGGCCTTGTGGTTATTTTACAAAAGAGTACTTATTTTTGGAA
This sequence comes from Lynx canadensis, assembly GCF_007474595.2. Lineage (NCBI taxonomy): Eukaryota > Metazoa > Chordata > Mammalia > Carnivora > Felidae > Lynx > Lynx canadensis. Next base: position 126,831,459 of record NC_044305.1, on the reverse strand, counting down.
TTATATACTAGAGTATATTAGAGATGAAATTCAATTAGTCTGAGATTTGCTTTAACACAATCTAAGGCTGTAGAAAAGAAAAAAGATGTAATTATAAATGAAAAAGGTTTGCAAAGTGTTGGTAATTATGTAAGATGGGTGCTGGCTGGTACATGAGCATTTATTAAGCTGTTTTCTATACTTTTGTCTAATGTTATATATATATATATATATATATATATATATATGGCATTTTCCATCACTTAAAAATTGGGGGGAGATTTAGATTCTAATCATTGGAGGGTCATTCCCTCATCAGGGAAGAACAGATTCATCAAATTATAAAAAATGACACCCATTCTGGTCTTGCATTTTTCTATGGTACACATAGGAGCCCAATATAACTGCAATTTCTTTCAACCTGTTTGAAGCCCAAAGCAAAGGTATCTCCAAAACGAGTGGGTGGCATACACACTTGCCCTACAGCTCTTTTTCTAAAGAGAGAAATGAAAGAAAAAAGTCAACATGCAGGTCAGATCTTTATGATTCTCTAATGCCCCAACAGATCAGCAAGAAAAAGATTTTCCAAATAAATTGATGTTGTATAACTCAAAGACAGGAAAGGTTGTGTAAAGTCTGTGCATCTTTTTTTGAACAAAACTTTAGAAGTTAACCAATTTAAGCTACCTGAGCAGAAAGTTAAAATAATATATTACTTTTTTTCTCTCTATCTCTAAAGGAAATAGTTATACATTTTCAAATAGTTCTACATTTACAGCAATGTACAAACGGGTTTATGCTGTTAATTTTCTTAAGAAAGCTTTTTCCCCAAGGGTGTAAGCATAAACTTAAGCCTTGGTGTGAGTTTAATTCTATTTATTTAGATTACACACATGGCATACAAGTATTTTCAAGATATGATTCCTGCCACCCTTGCACATGGCAGTTTCATTTTCTGTTTCTCCCTACCAACCAGCTCTCTCATTGTGAACACATCGAAGTTGGACCTCAAGGATTTCTGTCTCCTGATACCCAAACCATTGTGTAATCCCCTTCCCTTGAGCGTAGGCAGTACTTGTGACCTGATCCTAACCAATACCATTTAGCAAAGGAGATTGTATGCCATTCCTGTGACTCGGTTATGAGACAAAGGTGGGAGACTCATCACTCCCATGATTAAATTGTGAAATATATATGACTCTGTCTTGCAAGAATGCACTGAAGAGACTTTATTGTTGGTCTTGAAGAAGCAGGTTTCTATGATGTGCATAGAAGAGACCACATGGCAGGGCCCCTAGGTTTTCAGACCCTTGATCTTTCAACCATAAGGAGATAAATTTTGTTAACAACCATATGAACTTGATGGAGTATCCCAAGCTCCAGAAAGGAACACAGCCCACCTGACACCTCAATCAGTTCTGTGAGATTTGAGCAGAAAATTCAAGTTAGCCATGTCAGGACTGAAGGTCCATAAGAACTAAGATAATCTTGTTTAAATATCTTGTTTAAATATCTTCTCTTGTGTCTCTAATTCTTACTGCTACCCATGCTTCCACCAACAGCAGTTGCCTTAAACTTATATCTAATATTGGAAATGTCACTCTATATTATAATTATTTATGGCCTGGGTCCCCCATCAGACATTGAGTTTCTCATTTATTCATGCATTTATTCAACATTTATTTCCTATTCACAACATACTATATATTATGCTAAGTTCTGGGGAGACAGACTTGAAAAGTCTTTTCTCAAAAGACAGAGACCATCCTTATTCATCTTTATGTTTCCTCATGAGTGCTGTATCTGGAACATAAAAAATGGGGGGTAGGCGAGGCTCTAGGTTAACTTGCCAAAACATCAGTTTTCCAAAGATAATTTGCTAAATAACTAATTTATCAAAAACTGCCAAGCACCTAAAACTGGTTTTTCACGCCATTTTACTTTGAAAAGCAGTGATGCAGTCAGGGTTTAAGCCTACAGAAACTGGGGAATATTTAAGGAAAAGTCCAACCCTTGAATTTTGAGCCAAGTTTGCATTGTGTAATGAATCCCATCAAACATTAATATTCAGCCAACTGAAACTCGGTGGGGAAAAGACTCTAGCAAAGCTGAGCAAATTAATCATCTGGTGAATTAACTGCAGTAAATTGTATTGCAGATTATTATTCTTATCTCTTTGATGGAAACAATAAAAATAACAGTGATTTTCAGGAAGACAAGATCCATGAACTGGAAGAGTTGGAGAGACCACTCATGGAAGGGATAGGACATGAACTGAGCTTTGAAAGAGAAGAATCTAAATGAAGGAGAAAAACTTTAGAACAAGCTAATTACTTATAAAGGACAGTGAGGCCACTTTTTCACCACAGCAATTAGGTCCAAATTTAATGTCTTACTTATTATAAATATTAAATTATTTTATTAATTTTCTTACAGGACACATAGTAATTTTAAAAAAAGACATTCACAAAGAGACTTATGGTTTGGAATGTTGTTTGAAAGGCAAAATTCTTTTTTTTTATTATATGAAATTTATTGTCAAATTAGTTTCCATACAACACCCAGTGCTCATCCCAAAAGATGCCCTCTTCAATGCCCATCACCTACCCTCCCCTCACTCCCACCCCCCATCAACCCTCAGTTTGTTCTCAGTTTTTAAGAGTCTCTTATGCTTTGGCTCTCTCTCCCACTCTAACCTCTTTTTTTTTCTTTTTTTCCTTCCCCTCCCCCATGGGTTTCTGTTAAGTTTCTCAGGATCCACATAAGAGTGAAAACATATGGTATCTGTCTTTCTCTGTATGGCTTATTTCACTTAGCATCACACTCTCCAGTTCCATCCATGTTGCTACAAAGGGCCATATTTCATTCTTTCTCATTGCCACATAGTACTCCATTGTGTATATAAACCACAATTTCTTTATCCATTCATCAGTTGATGGACATTTAGGCTTTTTCCACAATTTGGCTATTGTTGAGAGTGCTGCTATAAACATTGGGGTACAAGTGCCCCTATGCATCAGTACTCCTGTATCTCTTGGGTAAATTCCTAGCAGTGCTACTGGTGGGTCATAGGGTAGGTCTATTTTTAATTTTTTGAGGAACCTCCACACTGTTTTCCAGAGCGGCTGCACCAGTTTGCATTCCCACCAACAGTGCAAGAGGGTTCCCGTTTCTCCACATCCTCTCCAGCATCTATAGTCTCCTGATTTGTTCATTTTGGCCATTCTGACTGACGTGAGGTGATATCTGAGTGTGGTTTTGATTTGTATTTCCCTGATGAGGAGCGATGTTGAGCATCTTTTCATGTGCCTGTTGGCCATTTGGATGTCTTCTTTAGAGAAGTGTCTATTCATGTCTTCTGCCCATTCTTCACTGGATTATTTATTTTTTGGGTGTGGAGTTTGGTGAGCTCTTTATAGATTTTGGATACTAGCCCTTTGTCCGATATGTCATTTGCAAATATCTTTTCCTATTCCGTTGGTTGTTTTTTAGTTTTGTTGATTGTTTCCTTTGCTGTGCAGAAGCTTTTTATCTTGATGAGGTCCCAGTAGTTCATTTTTGCTTTTACTTCCCTTGCTTTTGGGGAATGTGTCAAGTAAGAAATTGCTGCGGCTGAGGGCAGAGAGGTCTTTTCCTGCTTTCTCCTGTAGTGTTTTGATGGTTTCCTGTCTCACATTCAAGTCCTTTATCCATTTTGAGTTAATTTTTGTGAATGGTGTAAGAAAGTGGTCCAGTTTCATTCTTCTGCATGTTGCTGTCCAGTTCTCCCAGCACCATTTGTTAAAGAGACTGTCTTTTTTCCATTGGATACTCTTTCTTGCTTTGTCAAAGATTAGTTGGCCATACTTTTATGGGTCTAGTTCTGGGGTTTCTATTCTATTCCATTGATCTATGTGTCTGTTTTTATGCCAATACCATGCTATCTTGATGATTACAGTTTTGTAGTAGAGGCTAAAGTCTGGGATTGTGATGCCTCCTGCTTTGGTCTTCTTCTTCAAAATTACTTTGGCTATTCGGGGCCTTTTGTGGTTGCATATGAATTTTAGGATTGCTTGTTCTAGCTTTGAGAAGAATGCTGGTGCAATTTTGATTGGGATTGCATTGAATGTTTGAAGGGCAAAATTCTAACCTTATGGAGAACTGCATTTTTTGGACAGTCCACTTTGGAGGATATAGAATGAGACACTGAGAGACATTTTATTTTTTGTAAGCAACATATTTACTTTAAAAACAAGCAAATACAAAGACATTTTCCTTAATAACAATGAAAAAATACTACAAAAATACATCCCCTCTTACTTTGTTGTTTCGTCTTACCTATGTCTGACATGTGTCTCTGATGACAGTATTACTAGTTGTCTTTATTGTTTCTTGATTTCTTACCTATCATCAAATCTTTGTCACTTCATAAAAAGAGTTCAAACTATTCCTTTTTTGGTTTTATTTTGTGTTTCCTATTTTTTTAAATTTTTTGTGAAGTTTTGGAATTACTTCTCCCTTCAATAGTAGTAAAACTCTTTGACACAACCATTTTGGCCCACTGTTTCTCTATCACTATAATAATATTCAGATTTTCTTTCTTTCAGGGTAAGTTAAATTTTTCTTTCTTTTTTTTTAAATTTATCTATGCTTTAAACATCTTGGCATAAAGGTTTTTTTTATATCTTTAGATTATGGGGGCACCTGGGTAGCTCAGTTAGTTGAGTCACTCTTGATTTCAGGTCAGGTCATGGTTTCACAGTTCGTGGTTTCAAGCCCCATGTCCAGCTCCACGCTGACAGTGCAGAGCCTGCTTGAAATTCTCTGTCCCTCTCTCTCTCTGCCCCTCTCTTGCTCACTCTCTCTCTCAAAATAAATAAATGAACATTTTAAAAATAATAAAATATCCTTATATTAGGTTCATAATTTCTACAGCATATACATTTATGAGCACTTTTAATTCTAATGATATTTATTTGTACTTTCACTCTTTTTATTGATCAATCTTGTCATGTTTGTTTATCTATTTTATTTTTTTCCAAAAAATGACTATTTTCTTTGTTGATTCTACTCTATCTTCATTTTCAATCTCTATTAATTTTACCTCATCATTAGCAGTTCCTTTATTTTACTTTCTTTGAATTTATTCTGTTTTTCTAACTTTTGAAGTTGAGTACTTAGCTCATAATGTTTATTTCTTTAATGTATGAGTTAGTTAAAGTCTATGTTTTTCTTTTTTGAATGCATTTTTCCTAATATGTTTTTGATTACTGATTTCTAATATGATATGATTTGGTTGAATTTTATTGAATCATGCTTCATGGTCTAATATGTGGTCAATTTTCCTAATAGCCCATGGACTTGAAAAAATATCTAAATTTTAAGTATAATATTCCATATATGTCCATTAGGTCAAGATTATTATGTATAATGTTTAAATATTGTGTATCTTTACTGATATATTTTAGTCTGAACTCATAAACTGAGAGCCATATATTATAACCTCCCTCTATGATGATAGATTAATTTCTCCCTTGAATCCTATCAAGCTTTGTTTTAAATATTTTGAATATGTCTTCTTGTATGCAAATAAGTTTAGATTTATGTAACACATATGTGTATATATTATTTATTTATTTTTCCTTGAAGTCTTCCGGTTTTTATATAGCTAACCCAGTATTTTTTTGGTTTGTTTTGTCTTTTACATCTTTTCTATTATTTTATTGCCTATTTCTCTAGATCCTTATGTTTTAGGTGTGACACTTGTAAAAGCATGTATATGTCTGTTTTCTAATCTAACAAATTCTGTCTTTCAAATGGAGAAATTAGTCCTTTTTCAAAATACTGATATATGGGATATATTTGTAGTACCACAGTTTGTGCTTTATATTTGTCCTGGTTTTCTGTCTCTTTTGTTTATTTCCTTCTGTTGTTATTTTAAAAAAATCTTCCTCATTTTTTGTTTTAGTAGTTTTTCTAAAACATTTTAACATGTATATTTAATGAAGATAAATGGCTACAGAAGTGCACATCTCAGACCTTTGACTGTGAGGAGCATAATGGACCAAAAGCCCCAGCTTCCATACTCAAAACTCCATCACTGCAAGTGCTCAGAGGCATGACCAAGTGTGGTCAGAATACCAAGGCAGATAGGTTTATTTCTCAGTGATATAGGAATTATTATTGTTATTGTTATTATTATTATTGTTGTTGACATAGGACTCTTCTGAAGAGTTTGCTATCCGGCTCAAGGAGTCAGCATCAACTGTTCAAACTTTTTTTGAACTGCATACAGTCTGATTTTCCCCCCAAAACCACACTCTTTCCTTTACAGAAGTCAGAACGTTTATGGTCTCATGGCTCTCCCATGGTCCTCTAGCTTCCCATTTGTCCTCATATATATTTCCCCTAATAAATCACTTACATATCTAATCCTGTTTTGGAGTCTGCTTCTCAGAGATCCTAGACAAATAAAAGTGATACCAGAGGTAGTCCAAGAAAACAAGTGGTATAATGAGGATTTGGGGTGGATTCACCTACCATCGAGTGGGCAAAGAGGATAACATCCTGGTTGGCTGGGGAGACACAGATCATCACTGGCGCATGATGGTAAAGAATCCTAGCCCAGTATTTAGTAGACTTACCAGCATTGAATTTGTCTAAGACCTCCTATACCGACCTCACAACCAAATTCTAGCAGCTTTACTTTTGCTTTGTCAATACTATCCCCCTCTTTTTTTGTAATCCAGTATTTTTTTTTCTCTTTGCCTAAGTCCTTGCCTTGATAGTCTGCCATAATCTTATTTTTTTTTTCTAACACTGAGTCCTCTATTTAGCTCTAGCAAATCTGCTCACAATCTCTGATGATATGGTTTCCATTACTGAGAAGCCTACCTACCATCTGCCTGGTGTTATGTTATCTCACTAATCCTCACAACTTTGCCAGTAGTTATTATTACCACATCTAGGCTGAGAATCAGTAATATTCAGTGAATGGAGTGAGACTGTAGCTTTACCTATGTTGCCATTTACATAGGAGATGAGTGACTTCAAGGGAAAAACCTTAAATCTTGACAAGTATGAACATGTACACGATGTGTCCAACAGACTAAGAAATCAGTGTTAACAGAGCCAGTCTGCAGAGGTTATAAAGCCACTGAGAGAAAATTCACCACAAGGAAAGAATGATTGTGTGACAGTGAACCCAACTCATAAACAATGCATAAAGATCATAAGAAAGAGGTGAGACAAGGCAGAAAATGGCAGCTGTTACCTGGCCCAGTTCTTTTGGAAACACACTGGAGGGTTATGTGCTTCCTGGAGAGTAAGAGAACTATAGATGTTCATTGAAAGAACTGGTGCAATATAATCATTAGAAACCAGGCAATCTTGCTGTGGGAATTCTACCCACTCCACTGTCCCCAGTCAAGCAGAAAATAAATAATACAGAAAAAGTACTAGTCTCTTCATTTTGTAAAAAAGCATGGGAAAAGGGGAATGGGGCATAGAAATGTGCACAGAAGGAGTAGGAACAGTTGTGGAGTTTCCACAAGTCAGCACCAACGTATCAGCAGGGAACTGCCTCAACTGGTGGCAGCGGCAGAACTCTCTCTCTCTCTCTCTCTGGGCAACAGAGATGTACCAGAAGCAGATTTCCCACTAGAATGGCACCAAATAGTAAAGGTTGGGGGGAAATTCATTTATTTATCCAACAAATTCATTTATTTATTGAGAAGGTACTGAATGCCATGGACTGTGTTAGATCTTTCTATTGACTGGCAATGAGGCAGCAGAGGTGTTTGGGACTATTAGCAAATAGAGTGAGAAAAAGCAGCTATCTCACTAAACTCGGTAATACTTTTTGACCCAAAAAGCCATACTGTAAAATCCTACTTCACCAGCCTTCTTCTTTGCATACATTCTAATCATAGTCTCAATCCATTTACCCAACAAGTCCTTTTCTTATTGGTTTATTGGAGACTTTTCTTTGAGGGATACTAACTTGTTTTTGGTTATGTGTATTGAAACTAGCCTCTCCTTGTCTGTTGTTTGACTTTCACATTTATTTATTTTGGAAACAAGCATTTACTGTTCTGTGACCTGATAACTCTTTATACATGCCTTTGTTGCAGACTTAACCTCCTTCTTTGCAATGTCTCCCCTTTAAGGCTATGGAAACAATGCCAGACTTGGAATCAGGATATCTGTAATACGGCAAAAATCTTCTAACATTACTAACACTGTGATCTTGGGTAAGTTCTTTTAGACTAACATTAAACTTTACAGCATCAGACACTCTGCTAGGTTTTTAAATATATGATATATGATTTATTTTTTACAACTATTTACCAATTTTTCAAATGAAGAAACAGTCTCAGAGAAATAAGGTGATTTACCCAGATATACACAGCTAGTTAATGACAGAGTTGGGAATCTAATTCAGGCATGACTCCAAAGCCTATGTTGTTTTCTTAATATGTGCTTCAGGATTCTCATGTGACAAAGCACACACATACATACAAAGAGATAGTTAAATTGAACTGTGATCCCCAAATCCCTCAATGCTCTAAGATTCCATGATTCAAAGCATCTATTGAAAACCAGCAACCATGAGACACTCTTGGGAGCAACTGACTCTACAAGCACTGGTTCCACAGAGGAAAGCAATTAACAGCAAACAACAATGAAGGGAATGATATCTTGATTTTAAAAACTATTCAACACTGACTTTGAACAGGATTACCCCAAAGGGACTAGAATAAATTCTTTTTATGATAAGTTTTGCAATTTCACTGTGAAAAGTACTTAATGTATAGTGGATATATTTTATTGGAAGTCTACTGTGCACTAAGAGGTTTACCTGTAGCATCTCCTTCAATCCTCAAGAGAACGTTAGGAGATAAATATTTTACTCCCCATTTTACAGGTGAATTAACTAAGACAAAAAGAGATTACATAGTCATACAACTGGTAACACCCATACTTGTCTCCAAAGCTCCACCTAATACCACACAGTAGTGAACTTCCCCCTGATATAAATCACTTCAGTATAAAATCATTACCAAGTAAACAATCCCTATCAAAATACCACCAGCATTTTTCACAGAGCTAGAACAAATGATTCTAAAATTTGTATGGAACTACAAAAGACCCTATATAGCCAAAGAAGTCCTGAAAAAGAAAAACAAAACTGGAGACATCGCTATTCTGGACTTCAAGCTATATTACAAAGCTGTAGTCATCAAGACAGTATAGTACTGGCACAAAAGCAGACACATAGATCATTTGAACAGAATAGAAAATCCAGAAATGGACCCACAACTATGTGGTCAACTAATCCTTGACAAAGCAGGAAAGAATATTCAATGGAAAAAAGACAATCTTTTCAGCAAATGCTGTTGGGAAAACGGGTCAGCGACATGCAGAAGAATAAAACTGGACCAATTTCTTACACCATACAAATAATTAATTCAAAATGGATAAAAGATATAAATGTGAGACAGGAAAGTATCAAAATCCTAGAGCAGAATGCGCTTTGACATTGGCCAGAGCAACTTTTTACTAGATATGTCTCCAGAAGCAAGAGAAACAAAACCAAAAATGAACTATTGGGACTTCATCAAGATAAGAAGTTTCTGCACAGCAAAGGAAACAATCAACAAAACTAAAAGGCAACTGATGGAATGGGAGAATATGTTTGCAGATGACATATCTGGCAAAGGTTAGTGTCCAAAATCTATAAAGAACTTGTCAAACTCAACACCCAAAAACAAATAATCCAGTTAAGAAATGGGCAGAAGACATGAATAGATATTTTTCCAAAAAAGACACCTAGATGGCTAACAGACACATTAAAAGATGCTCAACACCACTCATCATCAAGGAAATACAAATCAAAACTACAATGAGATACCACTTCACACCTGTCAGAATGGCTAAAATTAACAACACAGGAAACAACAGATGTTGGTAAGGATGCAGAAAAAGGGGAATCTTCTTACACTGTTGGTGGAATGCAAACTGGTACAGCCACTCTGAAATGCAGTATGGAGTTTCCTCAAAAAGTTAAAAATGGAACTACCTTACAATCCAGCAACCCTACAACCAAGCAATTGAACTATGAGGTATTTACCCAAAGGATACAAAAATACAGATTCAAAGGGGTGTATGCACCTATGTTTATAGCAGCATTATCAACAATAACCAAACTGTGGAGAGAGCCCAAATCTCCATTGACTGATAAAGAAGATGTGGAGATGTGGTATATATTACACATAAGTGGAATATTACTCAGTCATCAAAAAGAATAAAATCTTGCCATTTGCAACGACATGGATGGAACTAGAGTGTATTATGCCAAGCAAAATAAGTCAGTCATAGAAAAATACCATATGACTCCACTCATATGGGGAATTTAAGAAAGAAGACAGGTGAACATAGGGGAAGGGATTGGGGGAGAGGGAAGCAAACAATAAGAGACTCTTAACTACACAGAACAAACTGAGGGTTGCTGGAGGGGAGGTGAGTGGGAAGACGGGCTAAATGGGTTATGGGTATTAAAGAGGGCACTTTTGATGAGCACTGAGTGTTATATATAAGTGACGAATCACTAAATTTTATTCCTGAAACCAATATTACACTACGTGTTAACTAGAATTTAAATAAATATTAAAATAAAATCATTACCAAGTGAGGTTCTTTTCTTGCAGCAACTTAGTCTTATGACATTGTCATTGTTGAAGAACCTCATTAGATCTTCAGTATTTGAGGGTTCTTCTGAGTTAATAAAGTGGAAAAAAAACGCATATCAGAAAGACTTATGAGTCTTTCCCAGAGTGGAAAATCTATAAATATGCTGGCTAAATACTTAAGGAAACTTTAAAAGTATATCTATTGCTGGCTTTTCAAAAAAGAACTTATGTTGAAAATTTAAACGTGATACAACTTGTTGAACAAATAAAAATCTATGTTTTCCTTAAAAGCTGGGCTAGAAAATTCACATTTCCTACTTCTCCACTAAAGTTTCTGAACCTCACTTAATGTGAATTCTTATAACAAATAGAGAGTTACATGTACATAACGTGGTGTTGTTTAAAACTCCCTCCTAAAGGACTTAACTCTCCTTCAGACTTGTGAGCTATTGAAATAGAGAATGGTTATGGAAAGCTTCAGAGAAAGTGAACATTCCAGGAAATAAAAGGTAAAGGGGAAAAATTCATCAAGTTTGTGTTAGAAGAGATTCTAATTAAGATTTTCAAAATTATTCCTTCAATGTGCTTTCAGAGCAAGAAGACCATGGGTGTGATGTGCTCGCTACCTTGTTTATACCACCCCTAACATATCATTGTGTTGGATGCAATGATAAGATTACCAGCACAAAATGACCACATGATAAGACAAGATGACCACATGGTGTTCTAGGTAAATATGATTGGCTTTAAACACCCTTCAGAATGAGGTTTAGAGTAAAAAGTGTAGCAACTGCTATCCTATATTTGGCTCCTATTGCTCAAGTGTATTTGGAATGGCATTTCTCTTTTATTAGGCTATTTTGGAAACTGTCAGAAAATCATCCTGATTTTACCTCATGAACCATAGTCACAGAGCTGCTTTTGATCCCTTATGACATTTCGTTTTATGAATTAGGCTTTTTTCTAATTCTACTTTAAAAAATTCTGTTGTGATTCTCCCAAATGCCAAAAGGGAAAACATTTATAATGATGTTGCATAACATTTACCTTCCAAATATCAAGCTTAGAGTATACACAATCATGATAGGCATAAAAGTACCTCCCTATTATGTGTGTGCGTGTATTTCATATTCTTTTAGAAAATGTCATGAGGTGATTTTCATTGCATATTCAAGTACTATTTCCTAAGATAACATAAAATTCTAAATATAGAAGAGTTGAGCCCTGAACAGAATCCATCTCTCTGAAATCAAATGCCTTTCAAAATACAAAAGAAGTAAACTTCAGAATCATCACTGACTCCTCCTTCTCTCTTGTATCCCTTATTGGATATAATTATTATATTTTACCTTAGAAATGTCCAGTGGCCACACACTCTCTCTCATGTTTTATTAGAACTATTTCAAGCACTCCCTTACTAGTTTTCTAACCACCTGTTTCTCCCACTTTAGTCCATTCTCTTTATAATACTACCAGAGTAATCTTAAAACTAATGGGTTTATATCCATGATTGATATCATTTGTTAATTCCTAATTGCCTATATGTTAAAAAAAATACAAAATTCTTAGTACAGTGTCTCTCAAAGCATGATTCACAGAACAACTGCATCAGAATCTTTTAAGGTTCTTACTGAAGAGGAAAAAGATATATATTCCTGGCTTTAGCCTAGGCCTAGCAAACCAGAATCCTTGGGTCTGAGTTCAGTAGTCTATACTTTAACCTCTTACTCAGAAAGAGTAAGTCTCCTGGAAAGAGAGAGAGAGAGAGAGAGAGAGAAAGCATAAAAAGCTATTTAAGTTCTAAAGAATTTCAGTATCTGGCAATAGTATGAATGAAAAATCCTGAAAACAGTAACCAAAAATTTCTAAAAGTACTAGATAAATGAGTAGATTCATATTAACAAACTTAGAGGAAACTCATGAAGCCTCGGGGGAGAAAGGGAGAACATAGATTCAAAAAGGTGAACCAGAGTGAGAAATTTGATCACAAAGATACCATGAAATCAACCCCAAGTCTCGGAAGGAAGGAAGGAAGGAAGGAAGGAAGGAAGGAAGGAAGGACAGGGAAGGAAAGGAAAGGAAAGGAAAGGAAAGGAAAGGAAAGAAGAAGGGGAAGGGGAAGGAGGGGGGAAAGGGGAAGGGGAAGGAGAAGGGGAAAGGAGAAAGGGGAAGGGAAAAGGGAAAGAGAAGGGAAAGGTGAAGTGGAAGAGGAAGGGGAAGAGGAAGGGGAAGGGAAAGGAAGGGAGGGAAGGGGAGGGGAGGGGAAGGGAAGGGAAGGGAAGGGAAGGGAAGGGAAGGGAAGGGAAGGGAAGGGAAGGGAAGGGAAGGGAAGAGAGGGAAGGGAAGGGAAGGGAAGGGAAGGGAAGGGAAGGGAAGGGAAGGGAAGGGAAGGGAAGGGAAGGGAAGGGAATAGATAACAAAAATACTTCTTTGTCTTAGCTGTCATTCTGTGAAGAAATAAAATCATTCACCCTGAGTATCCATAACCATTATCTAGTTTTTCATGTAAGTTGATGGCTTAAATTCACACTATGTGCTTAGAACAAAATATAAAGACAAACTACTCTTATAATGGACCCAAATCTGCAGCATCACCAAGGCAAATCTCTTTCAGAGAAAAACACTGTCAACCCAAGCAACAAAAGAGTTACATAAATAAATTTCTAAATATGAGCTACCAATGAAAAACTATAAGACACACAAGAAGACAAAGCATAAGTGTGAAAGTAATCATTTTTAAAAGTTCAGAAAGACTTTAAATGTAGATATTTAGGGGCACCTGGGTGGCTCAGTCGGTTAAGCATTGGCTCTTGATTTTGGCTCAGGTCATGACCTTACAGTTGTGAGATTGAGCACCATGGCAGGCTCTGTGCTGACAGCACAGGGCCTGCTTGGGATTCTCTCTCCTTCTCTCTCTGCCCCTCCCTCACTCTCTCTGTCTTCCTCAAAATAAATGAATAAACATTTTTTAAATGTAGATATTTAGAATATAAAACAAATGTTTACAATTAGCAAAAAAAATATGGTTTGTAATCAGTATTTCCCACTGAAAGAAACAAGGGTTACTTGGAGAAGTGACTGAGCCAGACCTCAGAAAGAAACCATAAAGGTTGATCTTAGAACACCTTGCCATATCAGAAAGCAATGAAGCTGCCAAAGACTACTGTAGCCATGTCAAAAAGACTAGGGGAACAAGGGAGGAGGCCCAATATTGGCCAAAGATGGGAAATTTGAGCACAAAAACAATAGCTGCAATGGAAATATCAAATAGTTAAAATCTATCCGTTCATAATATTTAAACAAAAAATCATAAACCACCTATGAAGGATTCTAGGGAACAAATACATTATACCGAAAACCATTAAATAAAAGAAAAGAATCAAGTATTTATTCAAAAGTGCAAATTGTACTTCAGGATAACAAAATAGTTAATATGTTTTTAAAAGAAATATTCCATTTGGGATGCCTGGGTGGCTCAATCGGTTGAGCATCTGACTTCAGCTCAGGTCATGATCTCAGTCATGAGTTTGAGCCCCACGTTGGGCTCTATGCTGACAGCTCAGAGCCTGGAGACTGCTTCAGATTCTGTGTCTCTCTAATCTCTCTGTCCCTCCCCCACTCATGTTCTGTTTCTGTTTCTCTCTGTCTCTCCTCAAAAATAAATAAACATTAAAAAATATTTAAAAAAATAAATATTCCATTTAATAAATGAAGGGGTGCTTGGGTGGCTCAGTGGGTTAAGTGTCTGACTTCAGCTCAGGTCATGATCTTGCCATCTGTGAGTCTGAGCCCCACATCGGGCTCTCTGCTGACAACTCGGAGCCTGGAGCCTGCTTCAGATTCTGTGTCTCTGTCTCTCTCTCTGTCCTTCCCCTGCTCGTTCTCTGTCTCTCTCTCTCTCTCTCAAAAAGTAAATAAACATTAAAAAAATTGAAGGAATATTCCATTTAATAAAGAAAGAAAGAATAACAGACATATATCATCATTTTGCAACTCCTAATGAAATAATGAATATGCAGTGATCATCAATAGTTGTTAAATCACTAGAAACTCTGCAAAGGAAGAATCATATCTGTCATGATACCTCAGCCACTCCTTTCCCATCATCATGCCTTGGAATTTATTACTAATAATTGCAGCCCCTTCATAATCTCAATGTTATGCATTTCTCCGACCATCTTTTCCTATCTTTTCATCTCACCACTCTACTGAAACAGTTCTTGTCAAAGTCACCAGTGACTTCCACATTGATAAGCACAAGGTCAATCTTTGTCCTTCATTTTGGACTATCAACAGTATTTGCCACAGTTGATCACTCTCCTTTATTTGCTATTCCTTTCATTATATTCTATTGAATTTCCTCTTAATTCACTGGTTTCTCTTTCACAAGTCCCCTATCTACTTGACCTCTTAACCTTGTGCCCAGGGACTCAGTCTTTTGCGGTCTTCTCTTTTCTATTTATACTCACTCCTTTAGTGGTCTCATGTCTTTTATAACTTTAAATACCACTTTTTTCCCAAAAACTTCCAAATTTATATCACCAGCTCAAACTGCCCTCTCAAAATCCAGACTCACATGTAAAACTATCTATCCAATGAAAATCTCATACACATCTCAAACTTATCATGTCCAAAATGAACTCTTAAATCTTCCCCCAAAATCTGTCCTGCCCACAGTCCTTCCTATATAGATTAATGCATCAATCCTTCAAATTGCTCAAGCTGAAAATCTTGGGATCACATTTGGAATTGCCCTCTACTTTTCTCCTTTCATTCCTTATGCAAATTCTTCTTTTAATTCTTTTTTAAATATTTTTTTAATGTTTATTTATTTTTGAGAGAGAGAGACAGAGGGCAAGTGGGGGAGCGGCAGAGAGAGAGAGAGAGGGAGACAGAATCCAAAGCAGGCTCCAGGCTCCAAGCTGTCAGCAAAGAGCCTGACATGGGGCTCGAACCCATAAACTGTGAGATCATGACCTGAGCCAAGGTCAGATGCTTAACCAACTGAGCCACCCAGGTGCTCCACAAATTCTCTTTTTAAATAAATTCTTTACAAAAAGAAATCCATAATCCAATGTTTTCTCACTACTCACATCACTACCACAGATCCAAGCACTTATCATCTCTTGCCAGGGTTATAACAACCTTTGTCCATTGCAATTTATTAGCCCAATATTAATCAAAATAAAAGTTGAAGCCTCTATGATGGCTTAAAAGATCTTACCCATTCTGAACATTCTTACCTTTCTAGCCTATTCTACTCCTCTTTCCCTCACTTACTCTGCTCCAGCCATGTTGATCTCTTTGTTTTTCCTTGGACACAACTAAGAGCCTTTGCACTAAAGCCCCCGAAATACTATTCCACCAGTTATCTCAAGGTTAATGCCCTATCTTCTTCAAGTCTTTGCTTAAAAGTCATTTTCTAAATGAGGCCTACTGATATACCCTCCAACTTCCAATTTCTTTACTCTATTTTTTCTTATAATACTTATTAGCTTCAAACATACCCTATAATTTAGTTAGTGCATTGTTTGTTGTTTGTCTTCCTTTATTGGAAAAACTCAACAAGAGCAGAGGTTTTGTTTTATTTTGTCTTCCAAAGTACTCCAATATCCAGTAAATGCTTGTTGAATGAATAAATAAATCAGTGAATCAATGAATATATAAATCAATAAGAATTTCTATTCATCAAAAACATCATAAAAAGTGAAAAACTAACCACAAAATATGAGAAGATATGTACAACACATGTAATTAAGGAAGGCTTAATATCATAAATGTATTTTTAAAATAAATACTATAATAATAATAATAATAATAATAATAACAGACCTTTTATATAGAGGAAATGTAAATGGTCAATAAATAATAAAAACTTGTGTAGCCACATTAGTGATCAAGGAAATATACATTAGAGACATAATAAGATATTATACATCTACCATTTAGTAAAAAGTAAAGTTCATTGGCAAGGATGTAGAGCAACAGGAACACTGCAGCAGAGAATATAAATTGGAAAGTTAAATTAATTTGGAAACTAATGTGGCATTATATGATAGAGCTGAAAATATACGTACGTACAATTCAAGTAGGAATATCCTAGAGACAAATCTCTACATGTTCCCTAGGAGACATACCAGAATTTTTATAGCTTCATTGTATATAATAGCAAAACATTTAGCTCAGCTTCACTATCCAAAGACTATATAAATATCGATATTTATACCATGAAATATTTTACAGCAATGAATTGAATTAACTGTGGCTTTATGCATCAACATATAAAATAAAAAGAAGTGATATGAAAAGTTAACTAATATTTTTATAAAACTCACAAAATTAAACAATTAAAGATAGTTACATAATACATTATTTTTTAAAAAAACATGAGAATGATTTAAAAAATTAGGTTAGTAGTAATTCAGGTAAAGAGCAGGTGATGTAATTGGAATTAGATACACAAGTAGCTTCAAATTATATTGGTAATGTTCTCTTTCACAAATTAGGAAATCTTTTAGGTCCTAGTGCCAATTCCATTAGGGGGCAGTGGCAGGTGGTGAAGAGTTCTCCCACACCAACAACAAATAATTCTCTGGACACCAGTTGGGTGTCCTACAATTTAACTCAATCCTGACACTATCTACCTGGAGATAGAATCAGATTCCACAGGTTTAGGGCTCAGTCCCATAAGACTACCCTCTGCTACTTCAGATGTCAACTGAAAACCAGGTTATTTATTACCTGTGCTTCTGACCAATTGGCTACAGATTGGAGGTTCCCACAACCTCCTCCTTGGGTTGGATTAACCTGGTAATCCTTAGAGCTAATAATCCTTAGAGCTAATAATAATTCAGTACTGTGATAAAAGTTGCTTTACTTTTTGTTGAGAAAGCTATCTAATACAGAATATTTAAGACCCAATGATCTAAACAAAAAGAAAGTTTGATTGAGTCAAATGTTTGGAGTGAGATTAAATTCAAGCATGTTTATCATAGATTATAGATATTTTCTGTTGTGTTTTACTGATAGTCAAAATAAAAAATGATTCCCTTGACATCAAATTGTATTTATATAAAGCCTGTATTTACTTATCTGGTATGTAATCCTTTAACCCCAAGCCTTGTGCTATTATCAAAAATTTGTAAATATGTTGAGAGAATTGGATGACTCATAAGGCATATTTATTGTAGAAAGCACTGTTAGTTTATGAAATGTGCTGGTTATTTACTTTGTCAATTATCTCACTATTTTTTCTCTCCTTTTCTGGAAAGAAAAAAAAACATAATTCAATGGACTGAGAGTCAAATAAAGTTGACTCTGGCTATTTCTAATTCAACCAAAATGAAAACTTTGTTTCCACATTTGAGGTGACCTTTAAATACATTTAGTTTGATAATTATTGCTTTAGTATAAGATACAAGATCCCTCTTGTTCTGGACCCTCTAACTGCTGTAAGCTCACACCCACCATATGCCTTCATGCACCTCTCATTCTAGTCAATGGCTCCCATTATGGACTCCCCTGTCTCGAGGCCCAATATCATCCATCATTCCTAATCATGCAACTCAGCATATTGAATTCATCATTCACCATTCTGTCTTCATTTACTAATCCCTGACTCAATGCACATTCCTGCCACATTTATCTTTCATTGTGTCTCAAATCTAACAAATATGCTATAGACTGAATGTTTGTGTCTCCCAAAATGTATATGTTACAACCTAATCCCCAGTGGAATAGCATTTGGTGATGGGGAGTTGAGGAAGTCATTAGGTCATAAGGGCGGAACCGACATGAATGGGATTAGTATGTTACCTTATAAAGGAGACCTCAGAGAGCTCCCTTGTCTTTCTGTCATGTGAGGAAACAGTGAGAAGACAGCTATCTATGAACCAGGAAGTGGGACCACCTCACCAGATACCTTATCTACTGGTAGCTTGATCTTGAACTCCCCAGCCTTTAGAACGGTGAGAAATAACTTTCTTTTTGGTTATAAGCCACTCAGTCTATGGTAAACAGTGATCCAAACGACTATGACAAAATCTATTCACATAAACAGAATTTCACACATGTGATCTTTCTGACTGAAAAGACTAAAAAAGTCCTCTAATCTCTGAAGACCATCCTCAAATCAACACACCTTTCACAAAGCCTTCCTACTCCTTTACCAAACAAAATAAATTGTTCCCTTCTTTGAGCTCCTATTGCACTTTGTGCAAGCTTGTATTAACAGTGCAATTGTTTGCTGAGAGTGACTTTCCAAGTGCCATGGGGAACTATTATCTTTAAACCCAAGCAAGTGGAATACCTGCGTTGGCCCCACTCTTCTATAGGACGCTTTTTCTTAGAGTGTCTGCTTGGAAATTCCCTCTTTAGCGTCTGGTACCAGCAGGGTGGGCAGTGTTCTCAGAGCCCAGTCCTGAGCCCTGATCTGAACCCACATGGGCTAGGTCCCATTTCTCCCATTTGGAGGGCTTTCTGGTTTTTACCCCCCAGCATGACATTGAACAAATGTCCTAAGAATCTCACTTTCCCATCTTGACTCTGCAGTTAATTTGCTCTATGCTGGCTTTAAATAAATTAATATGAACTTCAATCTCTTTATTCTGAAATTAAAGGATTGAACCCTAGATAATATTTGAGATATGTTTCAGATATAGGAACTCATCTACCAGTCATCTCTCTAGTAGGCAAAAACTTCAACTGTTTGTCAAAAATTAACACTCAACCATATCCTTAGTTGTACCAATAATACTAAGAGCTGGAAATGAAACATGTGTCATAATATTTAAATTACTAAAACAAAGATACATAGTATATTGTGTTTGGGGAGATATAGTTTCAATGATACATTTCCTAGGATCATTCTCCTTGGTTACCTTAAGTGTATATTTTTTTTTAATTTTTTTTTTTACCTTAAGTATATTTTTAATGATTTATTATTAACCATTTGGAGAATTTAATTTCACCTTGAGATTAATAAGTTAGGGGATGCATTTTTTAAAAAACATGGAATGCTTCACAAATTTGCTCATGCAGGGGACTTACTTATCTTCTATCATCACAATTTTTGTATACGTGCTGCCAAAGTGAGCACAGGGCACGCGTTTTAATAATCATATATATATTTTTATAAGGCCTTTAATACCTAGTATTTAAAATTGACATACATAGATATTAAGTGTAATAAATAAAAATAGCACTTAATCCTGAAATTTATTAGGACAGAAAAACAGCTACATTACCAACACATAGATAAATAAACATGTTGAAACCATGTTGATGGAATTGGTTATAAGGTAATGTAAAATAATGGAGATTTCCAACACTAAACCTGCTGTTTTGTTTCATTAATTTTAATAATTTTGCAATCCATGCTTATAATTTCTGTATCTGTGTTCAACAATTTAAAAGAAAAATCAATGTCAGAAAAAAAAACAAAAAAAGTGGAAATAAATTTAAGAGATACAAGGACTAGGAAGTAAAAAGTGAGCCTGAGAAAAACGAGGAGTACAAAGAGGTACCATACATTCCCTGTGTATTCTTCTCAACGTATGAACATGTTCATTCTTCATAACACTCAAGCTAAGTTGGCAAAATCAACGCATGATAAATGTTTCCTTATAAGGTGCTTGATAAAGTAGTTGTGTTGAAGATCAAACAATATCATTTAAATATAGTATGTAATATGACTGTAGTGTATATATGTGTATAATTCAAGTTATATTAAAGTTAATTTTAAAGTTTTTGTGTAATACAGAAAGAAAACCTGTAGCTCTGAGAAAATAAAATTGGTCTCCGGCTATGAGTTAGTAAATTATTGCAAATTAGTTATCAAAATTTCCTTTTTGCCTTCCATGCAGGTTGCCCAGCTGGCAGAACCTGTTATCTTCACCAGAGTGTTTCTCCTACCTCTCAAAGCCTTGCTAACATTCACTAGGCTCTTATTGTGCATTGGTGTTAGCTCAAGAGGATATGAGCAATTGTAAAAACAATCAGGACTGTTCAGTTCTAAAGGAGCTTAAATATTTAAAGGTTTTTACGTTGCACACAGGGTTAAGTTGAGAGATCTCAATGCTTAAGTTTCATTACTTTCACAGAGGACACTTTGCTTCTTCTTGGTTGCTGGAAAATGTGTCCTCTAATTGTGCAACTAGAGCAATGACCATTTTCTTTTTTTTTAAATTTTTTTAATGTTTATTTATTTTTGAGAGACAGAGAGAGACAGAGACAGAGAGAGAGAGAAAGCCAGAGCACGAGCGGGGGTGGAAAAGAGAAAGAGGGAGACACAGAATCCAAAACAGGCTCCAGGCTCCGAGCTGTCAGCACAGAACCCAACGCGGGGCTCGAACTCACAAACCATGAGATCATGACCTGAGCTGGTTGGTTGCTCAACCGACTGAGCCACCCAGGCGCCCCATGACTATTTTCTATTCTCAGGAAATTTTATCTTTAACAACTAACAGTTCTACTTTGTCAAGGCATTTGGATATTACCCTTCAAAATCAGGTCCCTATTTTGAACATATATATGTATATATATATAGTGTGTGTGTGTGTGTGTGTGTGTGTATATACACTATATATATAGTGTATATATATATATATACACTATATATATAGTATATATATAGTGTGTGTGTATATATACATATATATAGTAGAGAATATATACTATATATATAGTATATATATAGAGAGAGAATATATACTATATATATATATAGTATATATAGTATATATATATATATAGTATATATATAGAGAGAGAATATATACTATATATAGTATATATATAGAGAGAGAATATATACTATATATATAGTATATATATAGAAAGAGAATATATACTATATATATAGTATAGTATATATATAGTGTGTGTGTATATATACATATATATAGTAGAGAATATATAAATAGAGAAAAACTAAATACTATTATATATAATATATATAATTTTGTATATGTGTGTGCATATGTATATGATCTTTACAGCATTGATTTTTTTAAAATTTTTTTTAATGTTTTATTTATTTTTGAGACAGACCTGAGCTGAGATCATGTGAGATCATGACCTGAGCTGAAGTCGGACGCTTAACCGACTGAGCCACCCAGGCTCCCCTACAGCATTGATTTTTAAAGCTAATGTGCTCAGAGTGCCTTTTACATATAGATTACCTTTGACATTTCTCAACCATTTAGTAAAACAGAAGAATTTACTCTCTCATCTTGGTCCTGTAATTCATGGTACAGACATAAAAACAAAAAGGGCTATTAAGAATATTTAGCATGATTAGTATGCTCCAAATTTTTCCAGCATTGCTCAAAAGTATTATGAAATCTGTACTATTTTTCAAGTCTTAAATGTAAGAAAGTTCTAAAAACAAAGAGGCTGGTTTATCTTTCCCTTTGAAGGTGATTGATTTTATTCACATTTTTTAAATATTCACATAAAAAGAATTTAGTTATTATATGCATATTTTTATGATGTGGAAGAGCTAACAATGACTATAAGCAAGACACTTCTAAATGACTTTGTCCCATGGTTGGAATACTTGCTATTAAAAGTTATTAGGGTGGGCGCCTGGGTGGCTCAG
This sequence comes from Lynx canadensis, assembly GCF_007474595.2. NCBI lineage: Eukaryota > Metazoa > Chordata > Mammalia > Carnivora > Felidae > Lynx > Lynx canadensis. The sequence continues at coordinate 126,809,211 of NC_044305.1, read as the reverse complement.
TGGGTTAAGCATCTGGCTTTGGCTCAGGTCATGATCTCATCTTTCGTGGGTTCAAGCTCCACCTCAGACTCTGTGCTGTCAGCTCAGAGCCTGGATCCTGCTTCAGATTCTGTGTATCCCTCTCTATCTGCCCCTCCCCTACCCTCTCTGTTTGTCTCTCAAAAATAAATAAACATTAAAAAAAATTTTAAGTTATTGGGGTATGCAACTTAAAGATAGAGTGTAAAGGAAGTATGTGAAGTCAAAGATTTACCAATGATTTCACTCCCCACATCCATGGGTAGCAGAATATTAAAATGAATTGTGAAAACCTAAACTGGCCAAAGTTTGTGCAGAAACAGAATTGAAGCAATCAGATGCACTGCTCAAAGTTCTTAAAAACATGAGATCTGTAATAAACAGAAGACTAAGAACTTCCACATAAATTATTAATGAATAGTCCACAATGTTTCTGATTATTTTCCCAGTGACCACTCGCAGGAAAAACATTTAAGTGCTTGACAACCGTTATGCTTTATTATTGCAAAACTAATAAGTTATATGAACAGATACCATCCACAAGTACAGGAAGCTCTACCAATCTCCCTGGACAAACAATGCTATGACACCAAGGCATAACTGAGTTCACTTAGAAGTTTAGTAGAGGAAGACATCATCACATCCTGCTGATTTTTAGTTGACACAGTTAGGTGTCAAGACCTATTGCCTTATATTCAAGCCTCCTGTGATAATAGGTTTCTTGCTATTAATTTGCTTTTTTCTCCCTAGACACAGTGTCCAATACTCCATTTTATTCACTTGAGTCCAGACCCATGATAACAAACAATATAAAGTTCCTTATGGAGGTGTGAGACTCTTTAGAAACCTGGCAAACCTAAACTAATCCTAAAAATAGAAATTCAACATTTGTGTCAAAGTTTTCGCAAACTTCCAGACCTATTCCACATAAGACTAACACTATCTAAAGAAACACCATTCAATCTACATATTTGTTAAGAGAGTTGCCATGCTTGCAACTTTACTTGCCCCTAATAAGTCCTACCTTTGCTTTCATACCTCACCTTGGCATTCTTCATTGTCTAGAAGTGGAAGGAAGGAAGGAAGGAAGGAAGGAAGGAAGGAAGGAAGGAAGGAAGGAAGGAAGGAAAAAGGGAAGGGAAAGAAAGGGAAGGGAAGGGAAGGCAAAAGAAGGGAAAGGAAGAAAAGAAGAGAAAAGAAAGAAAAAGAAAAGAAAAGAAAAGAGAAAAGAAAAGAAAAGAAAAGAAAGAAAAGAAAAAAGAAAGAAAAGAAAAGAAAAAAAAGAAAGGAAAGGAAGGGAAAGGAAAGGAAAGGAAAGGAAAGGAAAGGAAAGGAAAGGAAAAAGAAAAAGTTTAAATCCCAACTACTGTTCTGTTACCTCTTTCTTCCAAGACCGATTTGACTACTTTCTCATTAAAAAATACATCCCTACTTGAGACCTGTCACACAATAAAGGGATTGAACAGAATTGTTAATCCTCTCTCTCCTATCATTGTAAAAGCTTGGATTTACAAATGCTACTAAAAGCAAAAGTAACAGTGTGTTTCAGTGGGTACTCTGATGATAACTTCTAACTACCGCACTGTCCCATCTGACCTTATTAATTTGATCATTGAACATCAAGTGTAAGAATAAATAATTTATTTTCAAGAACTGTGTGGAACTATATCACACAAAAAGTCTATACCTACACCTAGTCACTGCTACTTTATTCTTCTCTAAGGCAAAGATACAGCAAAAACACATTCCTCAAATGCTTCCAAATGTTGGATCCACTCTCCATATCATATAGCACTGAAAGGGAAATCCCGGCGATGACAGGGTCTTTTACCTAAGGTGACAATCTACCATCTGTAGGGGAATATTTCCTTTCCTAAACATTTTGGGCATGATCCAGAGCAGAATTAATATTTGTAGAATTAGTGGCTTCCCACTTAGCCTCAAAGAAAGGGGGAACACCTGACCTATACTTAGTAACTGTTGTTTCTGAATTTTTGTCATAGAAAAGATGAAATTGTTTTTGAAAACCAGCATTAGTAACTATATCCAGTGCTACACTAAAAACGTGATGTTTCCAGAGGATATAACAACTTTGTTTCTCTATAAAACTTGATGTTTTAAAAACTCTGCAATGCTTTAGCTTCCAAGGATCCATAAGGGAAAGTTTTGTCCTCCCCTTGAAAGGGCTGAAGGCAAAATGATCTCAGAGTATAACATACTCAATCCTATAGATTACCTGCTCTATTGGAGAGGTCAAGTACCAAACCAACCTTTTAAAACAAGGGAGAAATACCAGGACTGCTTTTCTTTTATATACATATGTGTATACTATATATATATATATATATATACATTTATTATATTACATATATTTATTTATTATATATAATATAATTTACATAATTTAATATAATATATTAATATTTATATAATTTAATATAATATGTTATAATTTATTTTATTACATATAATAATTTATTGTCAAGTTAGCTAACATACAGTGCATAGAGCATGCTCTTGTCTTCAGGAGTAGATTCCCATGATTCATCACTTACATACAGTACCCAGGACTCATCCCAACAAGTGCCCTCCTCTATGCCCATCACCCATTTTCCCTGTCCCCTCTGCCCTCACCATTCACCCCCCATCAACCCTCAGTTTGTTCTCTATATTTAAGAGTCTCTTATGGTTTGCCTCCCTCTTTGTTTGTAACTTTTTTTTTCTTTTCCTTCTCCCTGGTCTTCTGTTAAGTTTCTCAACTTCCATATATGAGTGAAAACATGCTATCTGTCTTTCTCTGACTGACTTATTTCACTAAGCATAATACCCTCCAGTTCCATCCATGTTGTTCCAAATGACAAGATTTCATTCCTTTTCATCGCCTAGTAGTATTCCATTATATATATATATATATATATATACCATTATATATTCCATTATATATATATATATATATTATGGTATAGTATAATATCTATTCCATTATATATAATAGTATAATATAATGTATAGCATAATATATATTCCATTATATATATATATATATTATAGTATTACATTATACAGATAGATAGATTGAGTGAGATATATATATATATATATATATATATATCACCTCTTCTTTATCCATTCATCAGTTGATGGCCATTTGGGCTCTTTCCATAATCTGGCTATTGTTGATAGTGCTGTTATAAACATTGAGGTACATGTGCCCCTATGAATCAGCACTCCTATATTCTTTGGATAAATTCCTAGTAGTGCTACGACTGGGTCATAGGGTAATTCTATTTTTAATTTTTTGGGAAACTGCCACACTGTTTTCTAGAGCAGCTTCATCAGTTTGCATTCCCACCAACAGTGCAAAAGGGTTCCCGTTTCTCCACATCCTCACCAACATCTGTTGTTTCCTGAGTTGTTAATGTAAGACACTCTGACCAATGTGAGGTGGTATCTCAATGTAATTTTGATTTGTATTTCCCTGATGATGAGTGATATTGAGCATCTTTTCATGTGTCTGTTAACCATTTGGATGTCTTCTTTGGAAAAATGTCTATTTGTGTCTTCTGCCCATTTCTTCACTGGATTATTTGTTTTTTGGGTGTTGAATTTGGTATATTCTTTATAGCTTTAGGATATATAGCTTTATCCAATATGTCATTTGTAAATATCTCCTCACATTCTGTTTGTTGCCTTTTAGTTTTGCTGATTGTTTCCTTTCCTGTGCAGAAGCTTTTTATCTTGATGAAGTCCCAATAGTTCATTTTTGCTTTTATTTCCCTTGCCTTCAGAGACGTGTCAAGTAAGAAGTCGCTGTAGCTGAGGTCAAAGAAGTTATTGTCTGTTTTCTCTTCTAGGATTTTGATGGTTTCCTGTCTCACATTTAGGTATTTCATCCATTTTTAATTTATTTTTGTGTATGGTGTAAGAAAGTGGTCCAGTTTCATTATTCTGCATGTTGCTGTCCAGTTCTCCCAGCACAGGACTGCTTTTCTAAACCTGGTCTCCACAGAGAGAATGACTTAGAGTTTCACCTTAGCCATCAAAGGATGCTTATGTTCACTTTTTGTAAAGAACCCTCTACCTGCATTCCTGTACATTTAAAGTGTGTCCATGATTTATTAAGCCTCATACAGAAGAAAGTTGCCAAGTCACACTACATTGAGGATAAGAACCTATTTATATCAGCTGATGGCCTTGTAGGGAATTAAGAAATACAAAATAAAATAAACAAGATGGTGTTCATTTACATGTAAGTAATGCTTATGAAATTCTACAAGCAATGCAGCCTTAAAAGGATGCATCACAAACATGCTTACTGGGATACTACGTATTGTGCTGCACTAAGATACTTGACAAAGACTACACAGATCCAAACTTAAGATGGAATGTGGATTCAGTCAACAAAGAAAATAATTGTGCATGCAAAACATTAGATGTCTTGTGACTACCTTTGTAAAACTTCTCTGTGCTTTTTCCTTTTGACATTTTATTTTACTTTTTTTTAATTTTTAAAAATGTTTTTATTTATTTTTTGAAGGAGAGAGAGAGACAGAGCATGAGCAGGGGAAGAGCAGAGAGAGGAGACACAGAATACAAAGCAGGCTCCAGGCTCTGAGCTGTCAGCACAGAGACCGATGCGGGGCTCAAACTCACAAACTGTGAGATCATGACCTGAACCGAGGTCAGATGCTTAACCGACTGAGCCACCCAGGTGCCCCTTCTTTTGACATTTTGAATTGAAATTTTCTTAGGCCAACTCTTCTCTCCCCTCTTGGTGCTAAGTTATGATATCACAGTGCTAAGATTTGAAATTGCATGTGCTTCTAAATCCTGGTGTAAGAAATCTCAGAAATATGGAAAGGATAAAATGTTTCTCTCCCTACAGTTGCAGTTCTGCCTCATACAGCTAGTTTTGATACAATGGTGAATGGAGAACAGCACCTACAAAAGTGTTGATCTTGTACTTCTATGAAATATATGTAAAAAAGTATAATCTATTCTGTGTTATGTTATTAAAACTGTCCTTGGAAGTAATATTTGTACAAGAGTTTTTTGAGATACTGGGACTTTAGAAATTATTGCTCTGCTCTGAGAAATATAGCCTGTTAGCACTCCAAGTTTTCAGTTATGATTATTTCCCAACATTTCAATGACTATTTGATCTGGTTGTAATATCCAAATTGGCATCCTTGTTTCCTGAAAGTATAAGTAGTTGTGAGGTTTCTTTTTTAAGCAGGAAAAGCACTTTTGGAATTCCCTTTCCACTCTTTGATACATACATGACACAATAATACCATAAATGCTGAATTTTTATTCAAACAAATAGTTTAAGACTTTGCTTCATTTCAGTTAAACCTAGTATAACCCAGGGCATTCTGAATTACACAGTAACAGAGAGAAAAATCCTGAGACTATATACTTTTTAAATGCGGGGGGGGGGGATAATCATTTTTAGCTAATAATATATTTAGGGAAGACATACTTAGCATCTTTCTTGAAGCCTGGAGATTGACTGAAAAACAATATATCTTGAACTTCTCTTTCAGTTTTAAGTTGAATTCCCAACACCTATTTGTAAAACCATGTTCAAATATAGCATGCCAGCCCATCATAGGAATCTCCTAATCTACAGATGAGCAGATTAGAGAGCAATAGGGCTAGCTAAGAAAATTATAATCATACATAAAAGGAAAAAAATAAGACTTTAAGCTGCTAAGTACTAATTTCTGGGTATATGACCTAGTAGCTGCTTCTGGGTGAACACAATTAATTACATATGAGATTTTATCTAGTTATTAAAGCCCCAATTCTAACACTAAGGAAAAGAACTCTAACATATTAAAGAATAGGTACAGTTAAAAGGAAGAATCCCTTGCTGTATTGTTCATAATGAGTCTTTTTGTAGGTCACTCATAATAATTATCATTTTACTTTGCTTTTCTTATTTCAAATAGTATAAAAGACAAATGTTTGAGTAGATGTGTACAGGGTTCATGCTCAAGAGAAAGTCAATTAATAAAGTTTCTATCATGTATATCTTTTCTTCCTATCATCTAATTTTACATTGTACTTTACTCAAAACTATTATCAACTAACTTCCACTTATAAAATATCTCAATTTTACTAAGCATAACATTTCTACAAGCCTATTACCTTAAAGTAGCTTCTGGCATCCATGTAACATTCTTGATCTTTTCATAAAATGACATTTACAAGGAGAAAATACAGGTGTATAATTAAACAGAGTAGGAAAAGCACTTCAGTCTTCAATCAAAAAAAATTTTTTTAGAGACAAAGAACTGATTATTTTAATTTCTTCTTTCTACTTAACTACAATGAGGAAGGATAAGATACAATTAGCTAAACCAAATCCATATTTTAAGTAATCAAGGAGAGTCATAAGGGAAATCAATTGTCCAGCCAACTTATAAGAGATGCAATTGTGTTTTCATATGTTAATTTAAACTGATTGAGCTAAATCATCCATTCCACAGGAATGGGCACTAAATAAGGAAAGACCTTTGTGGAGTGTGTCTAGGAACTAAAGCATGAGACACATGGAAATAACCATAATATAGCACACTATGATTGGCTATAGTACTAAAATTGAAGAAAATACTATAGGAATATATAGGAGGCAGGCATTAGATTTTTGGCTAAAGGTAATGAGGCAAGATGAGAAAAGACTTTAAGGTGATAATATGCTGTACTACCCTGTCCAAATTATCCTTGCTGTGATGAATAGGTTAATAGAAAAATTACTTCTAAAACCATGTACTGCTGCACAAGTACTAAGTTCTTCTTGCATCAAGATTTAACAAAAGTTGGATAGCTAAACTATACATTCTTTTATAGCTACCAACTGCTGATTCAAGTGGAAACTCCTTAGTGTGATGTTCAAAATTGCCGTTATCTGACTTTAACCTATATTATGCTTCACCAAGTCACTTCCCACTTACTACACTCCAGGAAACTGGAATATTGTGGACTTCCATCCCCTGCATATAATTTCACAGTTTCCTTTGTCTAGAATGCCCTTTCCTAATCCTATTTTTGTCTGTCATAATTATCAATTTCTCATTCCAGACTTAACTCAAATATTATGTTATCCCTCTGTATGGATTAAAGATGTCATAAATTCTTTGTCACTCCCATACCAAGAGATGGGGTCTAAGTTCTGTTTATACAACTCTTTAAATTTAGGCTGGACCTATGACTATTTGATCAACAGAATACAATAAACACAATACTGTGCCACATTAGGACTTGGCCTTTAAGAGAAATGTTAGTTTCGGCATCCTCCTTCATAGTACACTCAGGGGGAAGCCAGTTGCCATGTACAAAGTCCAACTACCCTGTGATGCTGTGAGGAAGCCTGAACTAGGCATGTGAAGAGGCCACACTGAAAGAGAGAGATGCCTGGCCAGCCCCCAGACATGTGGGTAAAGAAGCCATCTTAGACTAATAGCCCAAATGAATCTTTAGATGGTTGCATTGTCAGCTACCACCCTACTGCATCCCAAAATGTATCCTCAAGCACTAAGCTTGAATGCAAGCAAGAATGGCCCAGCTACAGAAGACATGAATAGACACTTTTCCAAAGAAGATACCCAGATGGCCAACAGACACATGAAAAGATGCTCAACATCTCTCATCATCAGGAAAATGCAAATCAAAGCCACACTGAGATACCATCTCACACCAGTCAGAGTGGCTAAAATGAACAAATCAGGAAACTACAGATGCTGGCGAGCATGTGGACAAACAGGAACCCTCTTGCACTGTTGGTGGGAATGCAAACGGGTACAGTCACTCTGGAAAACAGTGTGGAGGTTCCTCAAAAAATTAAAAATAGAACTACCCTACATCCCAGCAATGGCACTACTAGGAATTTACCCAAGGGATACAGAAGTGCTAATGCATAGGTGCACATGTACCTCAATGTTTATAGCAGCACTTTCAACAATAGCCAAATTATGGAGAGAACCTAAATGTCCATCGACTGATGAATGGATAAAGAAGATGTGGTTTATATATACAATGGAATACTACTTGGCAATAAGAAAGAATGAAATCATGCCATTTGCAGCAACGTGGATGGAACTGGAAGGTATTACGCTGAGTGAAATAAGTCAGAGAAGGACAGATATATGTTTTCACTCATATGTGGATCTTGAGAAACTTAACTGAAGACCATGGGGGAAGAGAAGGGGAAAAAAATAGATACAAACATAGAGGGAGGGAGGCAAACCACAAGAGACTCTTAAATACAGAGAACAAACTGAAGGTGGACGGGGAGGTGGAGAAGAGGGAAAATGGGTGATGGGCATTGAGGAGGGCACTTGGTGGGATGAGCACTGGGTGTTGTACGTAAGCCAATTTGACAATAAATTATATTTTAAAAAATAGAATAAAACAAGCTTTCTACAAAAAAAAAAAAAAAAAAAGAGTGGCCCAGCTAAACTCAGGCAGCTCATAGTAAATGTAGAGATAATAGTAAGTGGTTGTTAAAAGCCACTACATTTTGGAGTGGTTTGTCATGCAGCAATTGATAATTGCAACACTATGCAAAAAGAGTATATATTACAAAACTATTGAAACTGTAAAAAGATCAGTGATTTCCAGGACTTTGAGACAATGAAGGAATGAATAGGTGCAGCAGATGGAATTTTTAGGACAGTAAAACTCTTCTGAATAATTCATTGATGGTAGATACATATTATTATACATTTGTCAAACCCATAGAATATACAACACCAAGAGTAAACCCTAGTAATGTGAGGTTTTATATATATAAATATATATGTAAATATATATACATATATAAATATATTTATACATATACATATAAATATATTTATATATAAAGTATATTATATATTTATATATCGAAGTGTCTTGAAGAGCCTGGACCTGCACTTGCTTTTCTTGATAGAAAAATAAAAACATATTGCTTATTCTCAAAAAAAATATACAGGTTAGCAGAACCACAAATTTGTGAGTAAACAAATTTAGTAATGTTAGATATGCTGTAATAAAAGTCTATATATGCCACAGTGGTGGGGGGGAGGATATGGTGTCGTGGTGTGTAGAAACTAGTGATGCTACATACTCTTCAAAATTTGGGACAATCTTAAACAATATTGAATTGCATTGTACCCTGCACAAGTTATAAATGTCTATCTTGACATTCATTTGGTTTAAAACTTGTTTATAATTATCTGAGTCTAGAAAAGGAAAAGGAAAAAATTAGGTAAGTTAAAAAATACAAACACTATACTCCACTTGGTATTTATCATAAAATTGTACTCCTTGGTATTTCACAAAATCACACATTCCAGAGAAAGCTTTTTCCAGTTTGGAAAACAAATTCCCAAGCTCATAACCTGCACAGAATGAAAGCATTCACCTAAAAGAGGCTGTCTAACACTGAGGGCTTTGTGGAATTTTGGAAAGAGTGGAGATACCTGAATTCCAATCCCAGTATTTCAACTTTCTTGAGTAATATGACATTGATCAAGCCATGTGTTCTTCAGGTCTCTGACACCTATCTCATGTGTGAAATTGTCTTCACAAGGCTGGTGGCAGTTGCTTTTGAAATCATAAGCATAAAAGTCTCTTAAACATCTGGACTTTATATCAATGTCAGGTATAATGTCAAATTTACTGTCCTGGGATCATTAGGGAGACAGAGAAGGTAGAGCTCTAGTTCCAAGGACTTCTAAAAAGTATATTCACTCACATTAGAAAGAAAAGCAAGATGAACCACAAAAAGAGCTACAGTCTTGGTAACCTGAGTTCATCTATCCTGACCTTAATGAAGATAAACAGGATATCTGGACTTCTCACACATATCCTGCCCCCATGTTCTCAGTAGTTCAGAAAGATTTTGTAATACTTTACTTTACTTTAATATATGTATATTAAACCACAAGGGACTATACAATGGCTTTGTAAAAGGGTTTTGAATTGATGATTAAAAGTTGGGCTGAACATAAAAGAACATGCTTTCTGATTCAATACTTGTTTAACGCCCACTGGACAGATTTCTCCATCAGGCCTATTTTATCCAGGAAGAAAGTGTCAGCGAATTGCTTTATTAAAAAGGGATCTTCTAGGCCAAAGCCATAGTAATTGTCCCCATGGCTAATGTATCCTCCTCACAAAAGCGTGACCCAGGATATTTTTATATCACTGATTCCCAAATAAAGTTAGAGTTCTTCATTTTAGATTTATTCATGAAATAACTTTTTGTGAAGAGGGTAGGGTAAGTGGTCTTAAAAGGCTTCTAAAGAACTCAAAGCTGTTCTTTCCTTTTTGTTTACTCATGTTCACTTGGTATTTAATGTTACCCCTAAGTTTGTTGCATTTAAAGTCCATTTTTCCTGGGGCACCTGGGTGGCGCAGTCGGTTAAGCGTCCGACTTCAGCCAGGTCACGATCTCGCGGTCCGGGAGTTCGAGCCCCGCGTCAGGCTCTGGGCTGATGGCTCAGAGCCTGGAGCCTGTTTCCGATTCTGTGTCTCCCTCTCTCTCTGCCCCTCCCCCGTTCATGCTCTGTCTCTCTCTGTCCCAAAAATAAACAAACGTTGAAAAAAAAAATTAAAAAAAAAAAAATAAAGTCCATTTTTCCTAAATAATAAGTTTATTTTCTTCTGCTTCATCATTTACATGTTTTTTACATTCAATTGTATATTTTTATAATAAGAGAGGTTTTTTTATTTTTTCACATTATTGGTAATATGAAAGTTTTAAAAAAAAAAGTAAAGCTTTAAATAGGACCTTCAATCAAAAATATGGTTTTTACAAGAGCAGAATGTGTAACAAATACTTTAAGACAAAACTTTAGTATATACAATGCAATCTTATGATTTGCATTAACTGCAGAAAAAATAATTGCAAATAACACCAATCAAGATGAACACAGTTTGAAAATAAAAGTATTCTAAAACAATAGTTTAAGTTCTTTTATGTTTAATATAAACATATAATACTAGTAAATATCTCCTATATTGGATTTGCTCAATTTTATTACAATAAACTCATGTAAATATGTATTTTTAAGCTTCTAGTTATATAAGTATATTCAATCTATTTAGTCATGGAGATAATATTTACTTCATAAGGAATTTAAAGGAACTAATGCAGACGAAGTACCTAACTGCCTGGTAAACAGTAAGGTCAGTATTAATGAGCACTCTTTAATTAAAGTGAGCTTTTAAAAAAATGTTTTACTGTTTATTTATTTCTGAAAGACAGAGAGACAGAACGCAAGCGGGGATGGGGGAGGGGCAGGGAAGGGGAAGACACAGAATCCGAAGCAGGCTCCAGGCTCTGAGCTGTTAGCATAGAGCCTGACGCGGGGCTCGAACTCCTGAAGGGGTTGATCATGATCTGAGCCAAAGTCCCACGCCCAACCCACTGAGCCACCCAGGCGCCCCTAAAATTAATTATATTCTGCCAAATCTATTATTGTTACACATGCAAAAACATTTTAGACACTTCACAAAAAAGACTCAAAGAACCAATAAGCACATGAAAAATGTCTTAAAATCATCAGTTATGAGGAAATGCAAATCAGAACCACTGTAAGCTGTAAGAACCACTAGACCCTCAGGAATGGCTAACGTGAAAACAAATGTTGGAGAGGATGTGAAGCAACTAGAACTCACAAATATAGCCGGTGGGGATGTAAAATAGTACAACTTCTTTGGAAAACTGTTTGCCGTTTGTTAAAACATTAAACATAAATCTACCCAATGACTCTACAATTCCCCTGCTACGTATTTATTCAATAGAAATTAAAATATATGCCCACCAAGTGCCTTGTACAAAAAACTTTATAGTAGGTTTGTTCATCAGGGCCATTGTCTAGCGCATGGATAAATAAGCTTTGCTATATTGCACGATGGAACAAATACACAGTAATAGAAGGGAATAGATAATTAATATACACGACAACATGGATAAATCTCCAAAGCATATGCTGAGTGAAAATCTAGACACAAGAAAGTATATACTGTATTATTCCATTTATGTAAAATTCTAGAACAAGCAACACTAACCTGTGCTGATGGAAGTCATGTCAAGTGGTTTCTTCCCTAATGTGTTTATGTGAGTGAAAAGAGAAAAGCGTTGTGGGTTCTCACCATTTCTGAATTTACCAGAAGTTTGTAATTGTTTTTGATTATAAAGAGAAAGGTGGTTGTTTATTTTTGTATGTGAAGGCTCTTATTTATTAGGTTTTGATTTATATTGGTTAATTTTGTTAATTTTATCCTTCATCATTTTAATATAATATTTAATATAAGTTTTCCCTTTAGTGCTTGAAGTATGACTCACTCACTGGTATTTAAAAATTTTTTTGAGCACTGTGTGTTGTATGGAAATCAATTTTACAATAAATTTCATATATTGAAAAAATAAATAAACTAAAATTTTTTTAAATGTTTACCTATTTTTGAGAGAGACAGACACAGAATGCAAGTGGGTTAGGAGCAGAGAGAGAGGGAGACACAGAATCTGAAGCAGGCTCCAGGCTCTGAGCTGTCAGCACAGAGCCCAATGCGAACCACTGGTGTTTTAAATGGGCTTTTTTTTTCTTCATTTTGGTAATAATTGTTTTAAAAGTCTCAGGGGAAAAAATCAGAATTGGTTATTTAAAAATGTATCACTCTGGCACCTGTGCTCTGTGTAATATCAGCCAAAAAAATTTTTGTAATTTATTAATATGAATGATCCTCTAGATATGGTTAAATTAAAACTGGGATATTAACTGTTTCCCCAGATTGGGGGAGGGGAATAATTATAATTATCCAAATGTTCCCAGTGGATTTGCATTTGCTTGTTGACTGCTTTTATCACACAATAAAACTAAAGGCCTTCTGCATCCAAATGCAATAGAAAACCATCTTCACTAAGAAAAAAAATGAATTGCTACATTCATTACATGTGGTAAAGTCTTGTAGAAATTTGGCAATTTCTAACTCAAATTGACTGAGGCTTACTGAAACATGAAAACATTTGCTGAGGGCAGAATATATTTTAGGTAACATCAGGACTTACTAAGCACTTTGGCACAAGTACATGTTAATTCAAAATACATAATACCCATTTATAAATGGGTGCATACACATCTATAGTATAAAAACAAAACTCATTTTCCAGAGATTTTCCCACCATTCCAATGGTGATTAGGGCAAAATAATATTTCCAGTGTATCTTTAAAAAATTTTTTTAAGTTTATTTATTTAGAGAGAGAGATAGAGCATGAGCAGAGCAGAGAGAAGGAGAGAGACAGAATCCTAAGCAGGTTCTGCACTGTCAGTACAGAGCCTGATGCGAGGTTAAAACCCACAAACTGTGAGATCATGACCTTAGCTGAAATCAGGAATCAGATGCTTAACCAACTGAGCCACCCAGGCATCCCAATTTCCAGTATATCTTATAATTAAAACAAGCATCTACAATACCTGCAACCTCTGAGGAAAGTATTTTATAATAAAAATAAATAGACCATAATTTGATAAATGTGAACCCACGTGTGTTCATTTTGCCAGTGGCAAAATTATGTCTTCATGATACCCACTGCTTATAGGACAAGCTCCAAATTCTTTTCATTACTGTTGAAGGTTCTTCTAATTCCAGCTTCTATCTTTTCTGCCTCTCATGTCTCTCATCACTTTCCAACATAAATAAATTCTTAAATCTAGGAGGCTATTTTCCTTACTTGCTCATTCACTAGTTTATTCATTCAATAAATACTCAGTAAACCCCTACCATGTATCAGGCATGGTTTTAGGCATTGGGAACACATCAGTGAAATGACAGTCAAAAACTCCTGTTCTTGCGGAAATTACATTCTTGTGACGTTAGGGGAGACAGAAATTAAGGAATAAATTTAAGAAATATATAAAATATAAGTCAGAAACCAAGAATTATGGAAAAACTTGATGAGAATAAGTGGCAATCAGAAGTATATGGGAAGGGAGAGGAGTACAACTGATCTGACTCAAGTCCTTGGCTGACAGTAAAGTGCTTTTCAACTTCTCCAACCTATAGAGATTACCCCATCCTATGGAGTAACGGAGTCTTATAGCTCTCCTTGACAATCTGCATCGTTCAGTTGGCTTTTCTCACATCCTATCTTACACTGCCAAGCAGGAGAGTAGACTACAAACAGCAGGATTAGGAGAGGAGTCTGGGAGTCTAGTTATAGCCCTTTAATCATCTGGGTGGTTTCCTTATTTTTATTTATTTATTTTTTAAATGTTTGTTTTTTTGAAAGACAGCATGAGCGGGGGAGGGGCAGAGATCCATGGGAACAGAGGATCTAAGGCAGGCTCAGTGCTCGCAGCATCAAGCCTGATGTGGGGCTCAAATTCATGAACCATGAGATCACCACCTAAGACTTAGAAGTTGGACACTCAACTGACCGAGCCACCCCAGTGCCCTGGTTTCCTCATTTTTAAAATGAGGAGTTTAGGCTAGATGTTATCTGAATACTTGAAATATAAATTTTTATGTGTATGTTCTCCCCTCACAAGCAATTTCACCATAAAAAATCTTTCATATGTTTCCTTCCTTCTAGAGCCATCCACACATGTAATACACAATAAGCTATAATTTATAGTAGTTGATTTGTTGGCAAAAGCATTTTAAATCTCATCACCAAAACACTGTTCAGTGATGAATAAACTTTTTCAGGCATTAGCAAACTTTGCCAGTGACTGAAAATATTTCATCCAGTGAGCTCTTATCCTAAGTATGAACTTGGTTCTCAAACCAAGTTCTTTAACTGATGCACTATGTACCATGAAGAGACAGGGTCTGAGGAAGTCAGGCTATTCCCCTTCCCAACAGTTCACTACTCCAATCCAGACAGACTAAGAAAGCCTCAAAGATCTTTCATCCTCCACCCCAGGACATGCTTGGTACCTAGATTAGGAATAAGCGAGAGGCTTGTTCCTATGTAAATGAAGCCTCAAGTTGGCAGCCCAACAAATTATGGTGCTACCAGCCGGGCAGGGAGAATGGCCCCCACGCACTACCCTAAGTTGCTGCAAGGCAAGCATGCCAGGTCATGACCCACTATGCGTCTACACCAAGGCCCCTGCTATGAGCAGAAGACAACATGGGTCTTGTGCAAGGGTACTGAGAAGAAAGCTCTGAGGCCAGGACAACAAGGGCTGCAGAGTGGGCAGTTAAGGTCTCATTCCTGTGAGATTTGACACGAGCCAAGGCTCCAAACCCCAGTGCGTATTTAATTGTTGCATTGACTTAATTTACAAAATACACACTCAAGGACAGAATTATTAAGAAATTCAAGATGGCACCCATAGAGACAACCCCCAAGCACAAAGCCCTTCTGAATGTGGGTTCCTATGTGGCTTCACTGACCGTATCCTCATGAAGCCTATGCTGCTCCAGATACAAAAGAATACAACTGTATAACACCATCTACATACAGTTTCTAAAAACTGAGAGGAGACCAGTTCTTCTTGGAGAAATGGCTGACTCCAGGTATGACCCAGGGAAGGTACTAGTTGGACATGGATCATTTTGTGTCAGAAAGCAAGGAAGAACTCAAAGACTAAAAGGAATGTATCAAATGGACATAAGAATCAGTGTAAGGTGCTCCCATCAGCCACATTTAGGATAACTTGCACATCAAAATTAGTAACAATAGTTAATTATAATACATTGAATAAATAAAAATCAATGAAAACAATATGACACACATTTAAAAAATGATAAAGTGAGAAGAGGAAAAAAGAAACAGGGAGGAAAAAAAGAAAATCAATTGCTTCCATTGGAGGTAACTATTATTCTAATTCCTTACTCTGAAAATTGGTGATTGGAGGGAAAGAGTTAAGCACTTATCTTGCTTTTTAAATATGAACTATAGTTCATTGTCATTGATGAATGCAACCCCTTTTTTACAGAAGAATCCTGTGTAATGAATACAGATGGAATAATACTAGTAAAATGTAATGTAGTTAAAGGAAATTATTATTCCATCAATGGAAGCTAAAACCATTACATGGAAAGGGGGGGCAGTACCTTCACATTGTACTGAAGTTTCTCCCTTCACATTAGCTGATAATTGCAAAAGGGAAAACTTACTTTTACAATAGAAATATCTGGTGATTACCACTTTAACCAAGTAATCAAATCTAAGGTTACTAATAATGACATTTTATATCTCCTGATGTGATACAGTACATGTGGGAAGAACTCTGCCAAAAATGATTAGTCAAAGCTAACTGAGCCTTCAGACCTAATCTACAGTTATAGGGGTAAAAAAAAAAAAAAAGTTAAAGGACACCAGAGAAAACAAATAGACAAACCCAAATGCAAACATTCTACTTTCTGTTCTGATTAGAACAGGCAACTGTTCTAATCTTTTCAAAAATAATTTGTTGTAGGGGCGCCTGGGTGGCGCAGTCGGTTAAGCGTCCGACTTCAGCCAGGTCACGATCTCGCGGTCCGGGAGTTCGAGCCCCGCGTCAGGCTCTGGGCTGATGGCTCGGAGCCTGGAGCCTGTTTCCGATTCTGTGTCTCCCTCTCTCTCTGCCCCTCCCCCGTTCATGCTCTGTCTCTCTCTGTCCCAAAAATAAATAAACGTTGAAAAAAAAAATAATTTGTTGTCATGAAAAATAAAATTTTGTGTGGGAGGGGTATGGTATTCCACACTAAAGGGACATAACCAAAGTTTGACAGGAAATTTGGTAGATTTCACATTCAAAAAAGCCAGTTATAATACCCTTTTGGAGATAGCTGAGAAGGTTTTAAATATGTCCTAAGCATTAGGGGTGCCTGAGTGGCTCAGTCAGTTAAGCGTCAGACTCTTGATTTCCACTCAGGTCATGATCTTGCAGTTTATGGGATCAAGCCCCCATGTCAGGTTCTGTGCTGACAGCATGGAACCTGTTTAGTAATCTCTCTCTCTCTCTCTCTCTCTCTCTCTCTCTCTGCCCCTCCCCCTCAAAATAAATAAATAAACATTAAAAAATAAATATGTACTAAGCATTAGATAATATATGAGAATTGTGGATTTCTAGGTGCAATCATAGAATTTTGCTTATGAGAGAAAACATATAATGAACCGTACAATTTTCTCTGAAAGATTTCTGCAAGAAGACTAAAATGTTAATTGTTGAATCTTGAAGGAGAGCATATGCATGTTCACTGTATTATTCTTTAAATTTTTCTGTCTATTGAAACATTTACAAGGAAATCAGAGCCTTATTAATACAGCTTAAAACTTTTTCTTTAACAATGAAAACTTTCTTTAAACAAATCTTACAAGGAGCCATGGGAAGTAAAGCAGACAACAGCTGAGCTATTTTGATCTGAGGTTCATAAACTAGAAATCCATCCCTATCAGCAACTTCTCCTTGCCTTTCAAAGAGACTCCTGAAGCATTCAGCTAAAACTCTGTGACTTAGGAAACCATTTTTCATAGTGACAAGAAGAACTGGGGTGGCCACAGAGCACCAATAACTGAGGACAAGAAAAGAAGTGTGCCCAACGAAAGGGCATAAATAGAGAAGATGACAAAACAAGAAGTTAATATATATTTTACATTCTTCTTAAAGCCTGTCTTCTCCTACGGTATTTGAGGACAGGTAAATTTT
Source organism: Lynx canadensis (assembly GCF_007474595.2). NCBI lineage: Eukaryota > Metazoa > Chordata > Mammalia > Carnivora > Felidae > Lynx > Lynx canadensis. Next base: position 126,791,556 of record NC_044305.1, on the reverse strand, counting down.
CATGGGTGGTATATACAATCAGAAACCCAAACCTTAGAGACATGGAAGCCTCCAACAGTTCATGACATTGTCATCAAAGCAGTGGAGGATTAACCACAAAGCATAGAGCCAAAGGGTCTATCCATTCAAAACGTCTCATAAATAAATCCAGACGGAAGTCTCAGATTGACATGGTCAGTTTAAATAAAAGATACTTGGTTTTAAAACGCAACTGAATTGCACTTTAGTTGCTAAAAAGTTTTAGACTTAGTGTAGTCTCTTTAGTAAAACAGACTAACAAGTTTTTATTTACTTCTCATTTGAAAAAAGAAACAGCCTACCAAGTGTACACATATTTTAATTATGTACTGTTGAAAACATAATTAGAAAGTATGAGTTTTAATTAGGTGCTGAGCTTTTATTTTAATTCTTTTGTATGCTGTTGGGTATGTGATGGTGTTTATGATTTTAAAGACCTCTTTCTTAATTAGTTTCCACCCATTCTGATCTTTCTCTGAAATAATAAGCCATATCATCTATTGTATACATTTAAATATGTACACTTTTTTAAAAACAAAGATTTTCTGAAGAGTTGAATTTGTGAACTTAATAAAATTTTTTTCTAGGATTTTTACCTCCAGATAGATGCTTGCGTTAAAGTTTCATAGATCTTCACCATAATTATAAATGCATAGGAATTATTTTTTGCATAGTAATAAATGGAGTTCCTTAAGATAATATTATAAAAATAATTTTTACAGTCATCTTGATATTTAATAATAAACATTTCTTTAAAAGGATTATCTTTTCTTGGGGTGCCTGGGTGGCTCAGTCGGTTGGGGGTCCTACTTCAGCTCAGGTCATGATCTCACAGTTCGTGGGTTCGAGCCCCACATCAAGCTCTGAGCTCTGAGCTCAGAGCCTGGAGCCTGTTTCAGATTCTGTGTTTCCCTCTCTGTCTGCCCCTCCCCCACTCACACTCTGTCTCTCTCTCTCTCTCAAAAATAAACATTAAAAAAAAATTTAAAGAAGAAATAAATAAAAGGATTATCTTTTCTTAGTATCAACATACTTTCTAAATTGAATCATAGATTTTAATGCAAATAGTCAAGGTCTCCTTACATAGGGAGCAAAAAGAATTATCTCTATTGGCAATTCAAAATTAGGCAATATTATCAGCCTTTATGAGAGGTAACTACAGAGGGAGGGTAACTAACATTTTCTAAGTGTCAACTGTGTGCCAAGTATTTTTATATACATAATCTCACTTCATTCTTATGCCATCCCTAGAAGGTAGGCATTATTTTCTCCTCTTTGGAAAGTGCTTGGGGGGAAAAAAAAGGTGTTTGGAGTGGGATTAAATATACATAAGATCTGTCTCATTGTAAGACTTATGTTCTTTCTGAAATATCACCTATCTTCATTAGAAATTAAAATTTAGGAGCATCTAGGTGGCTCAGTCGGTTAAGTGTTCAACTCTTGTTTTCAGCTCAGGTCATGATCTCATAGTTCATGAGTTCAAACCCCACATCGGGCTCATCACTGCTGGTGTGAAGCCTGCTTGGTATTTTCTCCTTCTCCCTCTGTGCCCCTCCCCTGCTCTCCCTCACTCACTAAAAAAAAAAAGAGAGAGAGAGAGAGAGAGAGAGAGAGAGAGAGAAATTAAAATTTAGAAAGTAAAATGAGAATATACCATATCTACAAGTACTTGCATATTTGGTTGCATACAATGTAAACAGTTTTCATTATTATAATGAAGCAAATAAAAGCATCAAGAGAGATGTTTTTCAACCTGCCTTAAACGTTGAAGAGACCAGGCACTGTGGAGTAACAGAAACATTCTCCCATTCTCTAGAGCTCTAAGAGGAAACATTAAGCAGTGGTCTGCTTTTTATTTGTTTTTTTCAGAAATGAAAATAGTCACAAATTGAAAAAAACATATTTCTACATGTTTATTCAAAAGAGGAATATCTAGAATATGTCAACAATCAAAGAAAAATTAATTGTATAAACATCTCTAACATTGCCATTGACCATCACCCCTCCAGTCCCAAAAATAAATGCATCAAGACTTCCCACTTTCTGTGGTAGTACCAGCATTATTCTAGAAATACTGTTTTAGGCTGATCTTTTAACCAACATATCACATTACAGTTCCATGAATAACACTATTGATTTTTTTTAAGTAGGTGTATTTTTTAAAGCCAAAACTTAGGCCCAAGAATAATATCAAAAGGACAAATTCAAGCAATCTGTATTTTGACATCTGTAAAATTTGGATATTATTACCTCATTGATTTTATATTGGGATTAAATATGAATAAACACATGAAAGTATTTTGGTGCCTGAAACACAGTAAATTCTTTCAGTAGGTTGGATGGTTTTCCCTCAAAAGACACGTACTTGCCCTAATTCCTAGAATCCTCAAGTGTTACCTTATTTTAAAAAAAGGTCTTTACAGACTCATGTTAAGGAACTTAAAATGAAGACATCATCCTGGATTATTTGGGTGGGCCCACCTCCAATGACAAGTGTCCAATTAAGAGAAAGAGGATGTCGATAGGCAGATGCAAAGATAGAGGCATGAAGGTGGAGGCATGAAGATGGGGTGATGTGGCCATAAACCAAAGATACCCAGGAACTCCTCAAGCCACCAGAATCTAGAAACAAGTAAGGATTCCACCCCAGGGCCTCCAGAGGCAGTGTGACCCTGCTTTCACCTTCATTTCAGAATCTTGGCCACCAGACTGTAAGGGGAAATTTTTTGTTGTTGTTTTAAGTCATCCAGTTTGTGGTAATTTGTTATGGCAGTGACAGGAAACTAATCCAGTTCTCACATGGTAGTTATTAGTAATTAGGTCAAAGTCGTTGTTATGCCCTCCTGATAGTTTAATTCAATGGCTTTTAACTTCAATGCACATTAAAATTACCTGGTAAGTTCCTAAATCATGGATGTCCAGACCCCATCCCCTGAGATTCTGGTTTAATAGATAGAAGGTAGAGGAGTGACACGGTTCTCAGTAGTTTTTAAAATATCCCAGGTAAAAATAATGCGGAGCAAATGTTGAGATTCACTATTAACATCTGTCTTCCCCATTAGATTTTGGGGTCTGTCAGGACAGGAATTATATTTGAGTTGTTCCTGCTTAACACAGTGCCTGACATACAGTAAAGTATTGAATAAATGAATGAATGTCTAACCCTTTAACATAAATATATTCAAATGTGAGAAATGAATGAAACATGGCTCCTAACCTCAAACAGTTCTTGAACATAAGAGAGAGAGGAAGGCAGGTTGGGATAGAGAAGAAAGGCTGTCTAGGAATAATAAAAGTTATAACAAGTAGAATCACATTCAGTTTCAAATAATAGAAATCCCAAACTAACAATGAATTAAATAAGTGGAAATTTCTCTCACACATGAAAGAAATCTAGTTATAGACTAGAACTAGTGAGATAGTCTTAGAATTATCATAGACCTGAGCTTCTCTCTTGTTCCTCCTTGCTTCTCAGCATACAGCTTCTAATTCATGGCCCAATATGACTGTCTGAGTTCCAGAAATGACAGGTACACTATGCCAGCAGGAAGAGGTGAAGAAGGACAAGCATCCTCCCATTAAGGACTCCCTTAATGCATATAACATGACATTTCCACTTGCATCCCAATAACCACAGCTAAATCATATAGCCATTTCCATCTTCAAGAAAGGATGAGAATATTGCTTGATTTCAAGCAGTCATGAGCCCAGTTAAAAATTAGTTCTATATATTATTAAAGAAAATGGATATTTAGAGGAATGAATTACTGCCTCTGCCATGTTAATTAACTCTAATAGAACAAACTTAGATACTGTGCTATAATAAAGGTCTGTAGTACTTAAGGAGTACAGGGAAAGGAACTAAAATTCCAAGTGGAAACATCAGGTAAGGCTTCATTGAGAAGGTATCATTTGAGCTATGAAAGAAATAGAAAAATAGGCAAGAAAAAAACTGGTCTAGGCAAAGGGAATATTGTGAACAAAAGCACAGATATGGGAAGGTACAGAGTGTATATCAGAAAAAGGTATCTAGTAGAGAACACAAAACGGAGAGAGAATTCTCTTTTAGAAAGAAAACAAGAATTTTGAATCATAGAGATCAAGTTTGAGTCAGTAATTTCACTATTTAATACATGGTTAATGGGAAGCTGTAAAATTTAGGTGAGAATATGAAACACAGTTTGCAAATATATGATAAGGATGAAACAAAAGCCTTGATCAGAAAGGAAGGAACATAATTGTCATACTAAGCATGTTGAGTTCATTCTGTTAGTAACAGTGAGGGAATTTAGCTTATTAATAAAAATCATAGTATTCCTTCTTTCTGGAAAGTCCATCCGGTAATTTTGATTATAAGATTTGGTGATTTTAAAAACAGAAAACTATTTGTTGCAATGGGGAAATCTACATACCACCTTGGAATTCTTTCACACAATTTTATTCCTCCTTACAGCTTTCAAACCATCTAGTAGACACATGCAGAAAAATCTGTTTGAAAATGACAAGTGAAAGATGTTTTATAAACTCCAGATGGAATTTGGTCTTTACTCAGATCAAATATGAAAAGACATCCAGGCACCAGGGTGGATATCCAGCAAGTAAACTCTATCTGACTTTGTGAATCAAAATTTTCTGCATTATACTAACTGAACTTCAGTGTGGAAGCTCAGTGGTTATGCTACTAAGTGGAGGGGAGAAGGGAAAATGGAAGAATGGTGGAATGTTACCATTATTTATGGAGAACTACAAAGTGCTAGGTACAGTACCAGTTATTTCATATCCAATGTGTCATTAAACCCAACAACCTTATGACCTGAATATAACCTGAGGTTCGATAACAATAAGTGTCTTGCCCAAGTCATTGGATGACACATTTCAAAATCCAAAGTCTAATCCAAATACTAATTCAAAGTATTTTCTTTTTCCATACTGGAGATATGCACTTTTCTTACTCAACTGGTCAATCACTCACTAATTCCCATTTCACTCAATTCTTCACTTCAAATTTATTCCATGCAATTTTTAACCAAAAACTATCATTCTTCTTGCATTTTCCCAGATGTCTCTAATTTCAATATTCACTGATTTACTTTTCTATTTCCAAGTTATCTCACTTCCTGATTTATAATACAACATATAAACATTTCAAAATTTAAGAAAAATTTTACCAATGAAATTAACATGTAACATTTATCCTGTCTTTGAAAGCTCCCAGTCTTTACCATCCTTTGCATAAACAGCTGCTCATTGATTTTAAAATTTTTCCTTTCTCTTTCCTGCAGGTGTTTGCTATGCATCAGTGGTGAACTGAAATATATGACAACTCTGTCTGCTCAAGAGAAAAATTCAGATCAATCTTGGCACTAAGCCAATTTATACTATATAATAGAGAATTTATTTATTCAAAAAATATTTTTAAGATGACTACTGTTGAGTCAGGAACATATAGTACTAACCAAAGTTGACCCTTATGTTCCCCATGCTCCCAATCTATCTTTCCAACTTTTGCTTCCCACCCCTCCATCAAAGCAATAGCAAGAAACCAAATTTAGACTACTGCCATTCTTTAAACACACTCCAGTTTTTCCCATTTCTGAGATTTTATTTATTCCTTTCTCCCTACAAGAAGGCTCTCTTACATCTCACTGTATAGGAATCCTGTTCATCCCACAAATTTCATTGTAGTTCAAAGGTCACTCTCCCCAGAAGATCTTTCCAACCACCACAGCTGGAAGTACTCTCCTTCCTTCCAATTACCATGGCATTATATTTATTTCCCCAGTTACTTGTAATAATTTTTTATTATATAATTACACAAAGATACAGAAAAATCATATAAATGTGATGTTGGGCTTAATGAATTATTTTAAAGTGAATAACACCCAGGTCAGGAAATAGAAATCCCTTCCATGTACCCCATCTTAATCCCAATTACCTCCCCTCTGCCATAGATTAACATTATTCTGACTGAGTCAATTTCATATTCTATTTAATATTACTGATTTGAGTATACATGTCTCCCAACTTGAGTGTAAGAATTTTCAAAGTCTTCTTACATCTATGATAATTTCAGACTCTGTTAAGTGCTATGAAAATAATAAACATGGCAATACGACAAAGAATAGCTATGATGGCAAGAAAGAAGGAAGATGGAGAAGGAGCTGGTTACTTTAGGTAAAGGTCCAAAGAAGATACTTCTGAAGAGATGGCATTTCAACTGAATCCTGAAAGTAAAGAAAGAGAGCCATGAGAAGGGCTGGAGGAAGAATGTAACAAGTAGTACAAAAAGGCTCTGAGATAAGAAAGAGTTGGTGTGTTCAAGAAAAAAAAAAAAAAGGAGGTCAGTGTTACTGGAGTGCAGAGAGCAAAAGCTCTGGTAAGAAAGGAGGCAGGGGCAGATAATAAAGAGTTCAATGGCATTATAGGGTTTGAAATTTATTACAAGTGTAATGGGAAGCCATTCAGGCATTTAAACATGATCTGATTCACATTTTTAAAATATTATTCATCAAAGTCCTGAAAACATTTCTCTCCTTGGACAGCCTTGGCTATTACTTTAATGTCAGTAGTGCAGTCTCTTCCAAGCTCCAACTTCCATTGCCAATCAGATCTTTCTCCCTAGAAGACTCAACTTCACCATAGACCCATAATGCTAAGAACAAACTTGTCTTCTCCCTAGTAACTGACTCCACTTCCTCACTTCCATCATTTCCCTGGTAACTTAACTTTAATATTCTGACAAACCCTCCTTTCCACCCTCCCCCCAAGTCTGAGCAGGGCTCTTACTCAGAAACTTCTTTTTCATCCCCACTGCTATTACCCAAAATCAGGATCTCACATAAAACTCAATCCTAACTACCAAAAAGAGCACCCCAATACATCTATCCTGCTTTGAGATTCCCCAACCTCTCTTAGGCTTTCTATAGTTACATGACATAATTCTCTATATAACTACTTGTATTCCCCACTCTCAAATTTTTAAACTCTCCAATGTGGTGCTTAAAACCCATCCTAGCCATAAGCCTTATCTTCTACTACTTCTTTAACTAAATCCTCTCTTCCAGCCAATTTGATCTACTTATAATTTTGCTCTGCAGAAAATATCATTTTCCCTTATTTCCACTCATCAAAATTCCAAACCAAACCCCAGGTCAGATCCCAATCCTTCTGTGAAGGTATAACTGACCACTTTAGACTGATATTAGTTCTCTTTCCTCTGCCTTCTCTCCAGAAGTGCTTAATCTCTATCAGTCAATTAGCACTTATCATTTTCTCTCTTGTATTATTACTATATTTCCATGTTTATATGTTTTAAATGAAGAAAATGAAGAAAAATGGGGAAAACCTTGGATGTATCTGCCGCTGAGCATAAAAGAGTACTAAATACATAGAGGTACTCATTACATGTTTGGTTTGCCCTCTTGATCATTTATAGGAAATAGAAATAAGTGTCACCGATTTCTTACAAAACCAATTCTTTGAGAAAATAAAATGAGCATTGGAATCCTGCACTCATTCATCAGTTCAGACAAATGCTCAGTTTAGCACATTTTGAGTAATACTTTCTAAACTTTCAATATGAGTATTAAAAAAGCCAACTCCAATGTGCTAGGTGATATACTTTAGCCCTTTTGCCCTGTCATCAAAACTAGGTGGAGCCTGCATTCTGCATCAAGCCTAATGCTATTAGCCTATCTAGCCAATCTTGTCTCCTCACTAATGCCCATTCCCACCCTACTGCCCATCCAAATTCACAAACCAAAATAACTGAATTATCTAACTTGTAACCATCATCTCTATAAAACTATTTTCCTGTCAGTCTTGAGAAAGGCATCTTTCTCAAAAAACATTTTCCATGCATAGTCAGAAAATAGTAGATGCTGGGAATTTGTATTAAAATGCCTTTTCAGCTGGAATTGAAAGTGTTTCAGAGATGATCAGAGGCTCTGAATATTTGGGAAATAAATGTGCATGTGTTTACATTAACTATAGCATATACCATCTAAGTATAATCTCCATTGGATTTGTTCAATTTTTTCAATTTGTAGATCTTATAAGATTAAACAGTAGTCTAGCCTTTCATTAAATGAAATTTTAAATAATTGTGTCTATTCTCTTTGAAATTGTTTTAACAAATAGTATAAGTTTACAAGATTATATGCATAGTTAAGTGATTCAGGAAAAAGACAAAAACCTGAAATCTCAACTATGAAATATTTTCATCTTGAAGCTAAAATCTTTATGGAATAATAAAGAATATTAAAATCTCAAAGACAGCTATTTTATTTATCACACGAATGAATTGGAAGGCTCTAACTCTATATTATACCCATGCTAAAGCAAGCAATTATATGTATATTTCCAAGAGGATCATTTCTTCTCACAGGAAAAAAAAGCGGTGACTAGTCAAATCAGGACTACAAAAAAAAACAAGACAAAAACAAAAGAACAAAACAAAACAGAACAAAACTTGAAAGGCACAGGTAATAACTTCTTTCAATAACATCTTCCTCAGTGCAACACTAGGAAGCAGAGGAGACATTTAGGGATGGGATATGGTAGGACTTTGTACTAGGTGCATAAAAAGAATTTGATGAATTTGATTCCACATTAAAGTGGGTCCTTTCTCATCTTATCCTAAACTGACAGAAATGTAGAAAATGTAGGATAAAGAGTTGTCTGGAGATTTTCATGACAGACATAAAATAGAGCATTCTGCAAACAACATTTAGGAGAATCACTTATCATCTTTTAGGTCATTAATAAATTGGCTATTGCTAATTATCACAGATTGAAAGATGAGTGTTGTGATGATAAACTGACAAATGGAAAAAAGATACTCTAACTTTGCCATTTAAGATGAAAATAAGTTCTGTAAAGGCCAAGTTGCCCCTTACGCCCTGAAGTGAAAATACTACCAATTATCTACAACTACTACTACTACTCATGAGGTTTTGGGGTGATGGTGGGTTGACAGCCAAGAAAGAATTCTTGAAGATGTCTTTGGTGCAAAAAGACAATTTTATTAAAGCACGAGAACAGGACCCGTGGGCAGGAAGAGCTGCAGTGGGGTTGTGAAGAGTGACTCTTACATACTATGAAGGTGGGGGAGGTAAAAACAAAAAGGAAGCCTCCAGAAGACTTTGATATGCTAAAGAGGACTCCTAAGATACCTGAGGCCTAGCTACTGTCAAGCTAAGGTGGTTTTTTTTTTCCTCCAGTAAGGCATTAACATTATGAGGGTAGGGGGTTCCTGGAGAAATGTTATACTCTATATTTACCTCAAGTATTTGTCACTGGGCTGTAAGTTATAAGGAAATTTAATTTTGCCTGCCATTTCCTTCTTGCCTTTGTTCCCCATATCACTATGGCAGGGTGATGTTGGGGCTCCAGGAAACTGAGTCTACAGGTTTCTGGAGATTAGGCTATTGATAAGATTGCCTTTTTTCTTGTAACTTACTAAGATATTTGTAAACTGATGGAGACCTGTGTCCTGTATGACCGTGATATCTATCAGTTAACTATTTGTTTTCTTACCTTTCCTTTGTTCCTGGACAGCCAGGAGTGCTTGAGGAATATCACACATATTCCACCTGGGGTTGGGAGAGGCAAGCTAGCCTGTGCTCTGCTCTCAACTTACTTTATGCTCCCTCATCACTACTACTGCTACTCCTGGTGCTGCTGCTCCTGACAATAATTGTATTAATAATAATGATAGCAGTTATAATTTCGTGCCTGGTATTTTACATAAACCGCCTCATTTAATTCCATCAGTTATGTTGCCTTGTAGATTTGTAGCTCAGTCTAGAGAAGTCATACAGCTAGTAAGTGTTTGAACTTAAGCAGATTCTAAAGCCTGTATTTCTCTACATTGTTGCCTCTGTTGAATAAGGAATGAGAAGGAATTGATGGGGTAGAAGGGACAGATGTAAGCAAGAATGATTCAACTCATTGGAGGTAGAAATCAGTATTTGTCTCATATAACTGGCCGTGAGCACTCACATCAGCTGTCAGAGTCCTGGCAAGGTAGTACATGTTGGCTTGGCTACTCTACCTTCCTTTTTCCTGGTTGGGAAAAATCACATGATCAGATGACTGGTAAGAGTAGGATGAGGCAGGCCCCCAAATAACCCCCAAAGGGAAGTTTCAAAAGGGACAGTTAACAAGTCTAGGTTGACTGCTAAACGATAGTTTGGATCACTTGTCTAAGATCCTGGACTGAATGTGTGAAAGGCAGGAATACTGACCTAGCATAGCCAAATGAGGCAGGGATCACAGAACCCTTAAGAAAATCTGCTTCCATAGTTATTTAGATCTTTGTTCAAACCACATTGAGATTTTGTTCTAATTTAAATAGTACCAAAGAATATAATTCTAGACTTTTTAAAAAATGCCTCCAATATTTCATAATTTTTATTACCAGCCTCTTCAGCCAGGTACTGATCCTCCACAGATCTATTTTTATTTTATTGTGAATATTTTCATTAACTTTTAAATTAAAGTGATAGTTGTATATAATTTTCAAGCCAGAATATTTGTAGTAGGTTTGCAACAAAAAAGCAGTTCTGACACAGGCTAACGGTTCTGTGCCCTCTCCCCACTAATCACATATTAAATCCTAACTCCCAATGTGATAATATTAGGAAATGGGGCCTTTGGGAAGGTGATTGGGTCATAAGAGTAGAGCACTTATAGAAGACACTTCCTCCTTCCACCTTGTGAAGACACAGGCAGGCTTTCAACAAACACCAAATCTGCCAACGCCTAGATCTTAGACTTCCCAGCCTCCAGAACTGTGAGAAATAAATGTCTTTTGTATATAATCCGCTTCTATGATATTTGTTAAAATAGCCCAACCCAACTAAGTTCCTTTCCTTAGTACCCAACACTCCTTTTCAATAGCAAACACTTCCAATTATTTCATTTGCTTTTTTATGATATTTTCATCTGTGTTTTTCAATAAAATGCTTACACTGCTATTTCTTGATTTATCAATTTTAAAGTATCTATTTACTTTAAATCATAGTAGATCAATATTTAACATACTGCTACCCCCTACTTACTTAACAAAACTGCTACCCCTACATCTGTCTCCTACCTTCTATACTTACAGTGCAGTTCTATATTAATTTTGGCCAACTTAATAGTCAGTCCTTAAATTACTGTTACTCTGTACTCATTCATGATCAAGCTAAATTGAATGCTAAGATTTTATTCACCCGTTTGTATACAATTCCCTCTCTACATGGACTCAATAATTACCAATTTTCTGATTAATTTTTCTGATTATTTTCCTTGACTATATCCAAATTTCCACACAGATATGCCATATATTTACTGTATTATTTTTAAATGCTTAAGGATTTCAGAAACATATCAGTTCCCTTTTTTCCTGATAATCTCTCTCCAGAGTTCCCCAGTTGCCTATTCCACTCCCGACTGGTTCACTCTCCAGGCCTAAAAAGAGTTATCCTCTTGGGTCTTCCTTCTCCCTTCATCCTGCACTCTTCTTGAAAATCTCATTATAAATTCACTAATTTTCTTATCCCATGATCCTTCTTTTTAAAAAATGTAATATCTATTCTCTAGTAGCTCTCTAATAAGAATGCATTGAAGATACATTTTGAATATTTGAAACTAAAATTACTTTTATTATAAACTCACACTTGGGGCACCTGGGTGACTCAGTCGGTTAAACGTCTGACTTCGGCTCAGGTCATGATCTCACAGTTCGTGGGTTTGAGCCCCAAGTCGGGCTCTGTGCTAATGGCTCAGAGCCTGGCACTGCTTCAGTGTCTGTCTCCCTCTCTCTCTGCCCACCCCCACCTGCTGCTCTCTCTCAAAAATAAATAAATAATTAAAAATATTTAAACTCACCCTTGATTAAAAGTTGTCTTATTATAGGATTTTAAGTCGTAAATTATTTTCTATCAAATTCTTAAAAGCATTGCTCCCTGTCTTTCTTTTCCCAGTTTGTAATAGTATACTTCCAGTAGGTCCAGTTTATTTGGTATGGTATTTTTTCATTCTTTAAGTATCTACTGAACACCTACTATACACCATGTGCAGAATCTTATCTACTTAGCAAGGCAGTAAAGTGTAGCAGTTAAACACATAGACTAGAGCCAGACTGCCTAGATTCAAAACCCAGTTTTGTCCTTTTCTTGCCCTTTGGCCAGTTTGTTTTTTGGTGTTGATTTTTTTGTTGTTGTTGCTTTTTGTTTGTTTGTTTTGTTTTGTTTTCTTATTTTTTTTTACATCTCTTTGCTTCAGTTTCCTGAAGTTACCATCTAAAATATTAAGAAAATTAAATGAATTTTTCCTTGATGTTCTGGCACATAGTATGCACTAAATAAATCTTTGTTGTTATCAAGGCTGTACTTTGTATGTTCCATCAAGTAAAAGTCAAACTTCCTTCAGGTTTGCTTTGATAAGTCACTGCTGTTTGTAGAATGGGTTTGTTTCTCTTAGAGTCCAGTTTGTTATTTGTCTCATTACGACACTAGACTTGCCTGACACAAACTAATACAAAATATTTTAAGTGGATCCAACAGAATTAACTTTTCAGTAGCCCTAGAATTCTAAGATAGAGTGAATTACTAAGTAAGACTTCACACTGTGTGAAGGTTTAAATGCTCACCTAAGTGAGCACATAATAACTACAAAGTTTCTTTATTATTAATGGTAATGTACTGTAAAATCAAGAGCTAATGTCTTTTGCTTATTCAATATCAACAAAACTCTGGGTGATTTGAAGGCTATACCACCCCGTGCAGGGGAATTATAACCTAAATTGGACAGGTAGAGTGCCAACATAAGCAGGGAGGATTACGAGACCAGTGTGTATAGACAACCAACTCAGATTGGTGAGTAGAAAAATCTCACTCAAAGCTCTTCATAATCACATTTTAGGTTCCCATCTTTATTCTTCAAAGAATACAAATTAATCACAATTGGTTTTGAAAAAGAAAAAGCTTAAATGTTAGCTATCTTAACTTAGTAAATACATTTGGTATTTTTGTGTTACTGAAAGCAGCAAACAGGGATGCTCAGCATAAAAGGAACAGAGTTTTTAAAATATTTATCAGAAATGTATTCAAGAAGTGATTTGCTAAAATCTTTGCAGCACTGTGATTTTACCTGAATCATGTATCAATAAACAGTTGAGACAAAAAAGCAAACTGATTTCCTGATACTCTATATCTCTTCATAGTATTTTCCTTAGTAAAGTTTAATTTTCCAAGGAATTTTATAGTCAGATACTACTGTCCAAAAGAAAAAAATCAAGAATTCCAAAAAGGAAAAGAAGATTGAATAAGAACAGGTAAAATGCAAGAGAAAAGATGAAAAAAAGAAATAAAATTACTCAGAAGAGTTAACATGTCTTTCTTTTTTTAAAAAGAAAAAAATGGCTTGGAAGCAGAATAAAAATAAAACCACATCTATGAACTTATTGGTTAGTTTATAAAGAATAACATCTAAAGATAATTTGCACAAATTGCTGGGTGGCTCCACAGGTGCTATTGTCTTTCCTTACCTATTAAGCAGTCAGCTTTGGTTTAATGGAGCAAAACTCATGCACAAGGTAGAGCCATCACCTAAGAGAACATCAAGCCAGCTCCTCTATTCCAGACCCCTTTATCCTTCTGGGGAAATGAAGGAAAACATGGGGCTCTCTGGACAAATAATTGATAGGTCTAAAATATTAAAGTCTGAGGCAAAACAAATCAAATCACACTATGAGAAGCATAAAGGGAAAGTATTCTAAAACTTTCAGTAATGATTCTATGCAAAAACATAGAAATCACACTGAGAATGTGTGCTGTCTCTGCCCATATTGTGTCTCTTGTCCACATTCCTCTCAAACAATGCTGGAATCAGAGGCCATTCCCTATTGCTCATAGCATGTGTCAAACAACTAAACTGAGGTATATTTTACTAATCATAAAATTCATTTTCAGGTTACAACTCAAGGATTCTTAATAACTTTACCAAGTGGTGAAACCAAGATCATAAGTTAGTTTTAGAACATTTTCATCCCCCTACTAAAATCCCTCATGACATTTAAACTTCTATCCCTAGGCCTAGGTAACCACTACTTTCTGTCTCTATAAACTTGTTTTTTCTGAATATGTCATAAAAATGGAATCATATAATATATAGCCACTTATGTCTGGATGCTTTCACTTTATATGTTTTGAGGTTCATTCATAGCATAGTATATGTCAGTAATTCGTTCCCTTTTTTTGGCTGAATAGTATTCCATTATATGGACCTACCTCATTTTGTATACCCCATTTACAAGATCATGGACATTAAGATTGTTTCCAGCTTGGTGCTACAGGAATAATGTTATACATATTCACTCACAAGTCTTTGTGTGGACATATATTTTCACTTCTTTGGGGTAAATATCTAGAATGAGATTGCTGGATCCTATGGTAGCTGTATGTTTAACTTTTTAAGAAACTGCCAAACTGTTTCCCCACGTGGCTGTACTATTTTTACATTCTCACCAGTAATGTATGGGGGTTCACATTTTCCATATTCTGACTAACATCTGTTATTGTCTGTCTTATTTATTATAGTATACCTACTATACTATACTATATATAGTATACCTATACTATAGTATACCTACTATATTCTAGTAGGTATGAAATGACATCTCCTTGTGGTTTGGATTTACATTTCCCTAATAATTAATGGTGTTGGGCAGCTCATAGCATTTTGAAATTGCAAGTTCCTTACTTTACAAATTAGGAGCTTGACAGCTAGAGAAGTGACTGATCTAAGGTCACTCAGAAATTTAGTGCCAAAAATAGAACACACCTCTATTGGCTTTTTATTTAGTGTTTATTTTTCTCTATGAAGCAAAAATATAACCATTTATAAAGAAAGTTTATAACATCCTCTAAGCAGAAATCAGGATCTATATCTGTCACCATATGCAGTACAGTTTTCATGTAATCTTTACATTTCTTTCCTCTTGCTGTATAGATTTAGATTATGTTTTATGTCCCATAAATATCTGAGTAAGAGAATGACTGAATGAATGAATGAATGCCAATAAATGTTAAATCACAATATACATCTGAGGAAAAGCCAACAATGTTAAAAAGAATTTACACAATATGTATGTGAAAGTATGTTATATCCCTTCAATCAACAGGTGAGTAATTTCCTCTTACTCCCAAATTGAATGCGTGCTCACCACCCCCACTTACACATTCTAATGAAACTTTCACCATGAGCAAGGGAGAGAGGGAGAGAGCTAGAGAGGCAGAAGGAGGAGGGAGAGAGTCTTAACCAAGCTCCATGCTTAGCACAGAGCCTGATGTGGGGCTCAGTCCCACAACCTGAGCCAAAATCAAGAGATGGATGTTCAACTGACTGAGCCACCCAGGCACCCCACTTTTCATTGTCTCTTAATTGTATTATAGCAGTAGCATCCAAACTGCCTTTCCTGCTACAAGTTTACTCCAACTGCTGCTCATTGGTGTAATAAATACCTGAAATCATTTCCCTACTTTTAAAACTGCCTTTGTAGGGGCGCCTGGGTGGCTCAGTCGGTTAAGCATCTGACTTTGTCTCAAGTCATGATCTTATGGTTTGTGAGTTTGAGCACCGCGTCGGGCTGTATGCTGACTGCTCAGAGCCTAGAGCCTGCTTCGGATTCTGTGTCTCCTTCTCTCTCTGCCCCTCTCCCAACTCATGCTCTGCCTCTCTCTCTCTCTCTCTCAAAAATAAACATTACCAAAAATATTAAAAATAAATAAAAATAAAACTGCCTTTGTCTAGCTACTATTCTTAAAGTCCAAGTTATTCAGCATGGCATACAAATCTTTGCCACATGTTAGGTTGGTCTGAAAGGCAAACTAAGTAGCCTGGAGATAATGGGTGAGCTAGCATCATCAAGAAAATCTCTATTCTGAGATAAATTTTCACCTTAGCCAATAGCACCACTTAAACTTTCCTGAGATGTAATCCTAGATTTGCAAAGCCTTTCTAAGAAAGAAAGAAAGAAAGAAAGAAAGAAAGAAAGAAAGAAAGAAAGAGAAAAAGGGAAGGAAAGAAGGAAGGAAGGAAGAGGAAAGGAAGGGAGAAAATTAATTGTTCCCGTTTGGACTGTTTGGGTGGAAAATGTGAACACTTTCTGACATAGCACAGTCTAATTCCCATCCCCCATTTCCTGTTGTTTTTCTCCGAAACCATCCCTATTTGGAGAACCACCACTTTGACCCAGAACCATTGGGATAAATCCAGTGCTTTCTGAGGTAGGTAAACTGAAGCTTAATGTTTTTCTGAGTTCACAGATGCAGAAACCCTGCTGATATTTTTGTTCTTGAGCAAGGTAATCCAGACTCTAGAATGACTCATTTACTATGTTCACATGCATTTTCACAAATATTAACATGGATTAATGCATCAACTCCCACTTGGCATGAGTTTACAATTTGTTAAGAGCAACTGCAAATTAGATTGTGACAGAAGCTCTGTCTGTGCAGAAAAAAACCATGCTCTTCCAACTTCTGGAAAATGTAGTGTTACAGACGGGCCAAGCTAGATTACTACCTAAAGTAACAATATATTTCTGCCTACTCTTAATTTGTCAGACTTATTATAGATTATTTAAGAAATACCTCTAAATTCTATTTTTGCAACACATCTGATCAACCATTTTGAACACTATTAGGTGTGATTTCATTTTTGCCAGTTAGTGGCTTTTTCACATCTTTAAATGACTTGCAGACTTTGCAAAATACTGAATAACATAGAAATTTGGTGAAAATTTGTAACAATACTTCTTATGCGAACCTTACAGAAATATAATTATATGTATAAATATATTTAGGTATCATGTAAACTTGAGATATAGTTTTATATTTTTGTAGACATTCCAGATGGTAGAACACCTAAGCATCTTTAAATAATTTTTTAAACCATGGCATAAACAGTTTTTGCTGGCATTCTAGAAACCCACACGTTTTATTAACATATGCCTCCCTGTCATATTTTAACAGTCCCTAATAATAACCAAAACAGTTAGCACATAAATAGCTTTTATAAGCCAAACTATAATGTGGAGAGAAATTGTGGCAACAAGAGCACTGAAAAAGTGTCAGGACATTACTGTTTCTAGTCTTGGCTTTTGCATGGACTGTGTGACCTTTGACAAATTACCTCTACTTCCTGGGCCTCCATTTCTTTATCTCCTATATGAGAAGTGTCACCAGCAGAGTTTCTTGAAAACAAAGTTGAGGATAAAAGCCTACATGCAAGCAGTTTATTTGAGAAATGATCCCAGCGAGCAGAAGTGAAGGACAAGAGGAGTGAGACAAGGAAGCAGAAGAAGCCCATAGAAGGATCTGTATGATACCAAGTTGGTCACAGGTGCTCAGAACCTTCTGTGAGCCTCATAAAATGAGCAGGCCCAGAGCAGTCCACTTGGGAGACAAGAGGGAGAAGAAAGGTTTTATTCATCAGCTGAGAGCCTCATCAGTCAAGCATGGCTCTAAGGGTGCTAACGGTCCCCCATTTAGAGTTCGCACTTGCTTGAACGCAGTGTGTCAGAGATGTCAGAGAAGCCCTGGTCAGGAAATGAGATGTGTGAGGAAAAGCCTGAAACAAAGTGCTCTCAAGTTGCACTGAAAGCAAGCAGATCAAAGCCTGCACAGAAGTGGTCACCTTCACAGTGACTGGAGTAAAAGCAAAGCCAAGACATTTGAAACAGTGCGTAACAGGTGCATGATACAAGACAGTTGGTCAACACACTTTCAAAAACGTTCCAGCTCTAATAATATTTAACACTAATATTGATAACTCCCATCTGTTAGTTTCTACTAAATGGGTAACTCTGTTTACAGTGTTATCTAATTTTTGGCGCACAATGGTCCTTTAAATATATATTGGTATTTCCATTTTGTAGATGAGGAAACTAAATCTAGAACAGTTAAGAAATTTTCCTAAGGCAAGGTTCTTCAACCTAAAAACTTGTGACACTTTGGGCAGTTAATTATTTGTTAGGAAGTAGGAGGGTGCTGTCTTACACACTGTAGGTAGTTTAGCATCATCTTTGGCCTCCACCCACTAAACGCCAATTGTACCCCTGCAATGGTGAGAATCAGAGATGTCTGCCAAGTGCTCCCTGGCAGGCAAAATCACCTGTAATTAAGAACCACTGGCCTAATGTCACAATGTCAATAAGCAACATATGTGCATTGTGAATACAGAAATGACTATGAAATTCACTTGAAGCACAAAACTGTCCCTTTTACTATCTGATTAATCCAGCCTAGAGAATTAAAGCTCTGAGGGACTCAAATAGTTGAAAACAAATCAGTTCTCAAACATTGTTTGAGTAAATGCAAAGATAGAGACACAGAGTTATTAATAAGAATCCTGAAGTAAGACATAGATGTCCTCACACTCCTAACAATATGGGAAATTAATGGACTCCAACACACTGTATATTGTTTAGACTAGATCAGAATTGCTCCACAAGAAACCATAGTAATTGATTCTTATCACCTTGGTAATCAAAATTAAACAGAGGCTGAGATCAGAACTTTTATTAATCCCTATACATGCACATATGTACAAAATGAGTTATTAATAAAGTAAATAGTTGGTATTAATATCTGCTTTCTCTTTCCTAGGTCAGGAAACAGGAAGCCAATATGTTTCTAAGATCCTAAGCAATACTTACCTCCTCTCCTCCAGCAAAAAGTAGAGTGTTAGGTTTCAGTAGTCCCTTTTAGGGAATGTGCAAGGTGGTCTTGGAGTAAAAGATGGAGGGTACCAGTGGAATTGAAATGAGGAGGAGGTCAGACTGAGGAGATAAAGGAGAAAAACAGGAGTATCTGATTTTCCTAAATGCAGGACAGCCTTGCCTGCTCAGAAGAGATATTACAAATGGGGCAATTCCAGTAAGATACACTGCAGCCTTAAGAGTATGGGCGAAGATTTCTGGAAGGGTTTGCAGTCAAAACTCAACTGAGATCAGACTTCCTGCCAACAAAGGTGGTGAGGAGGGTAAGTTTGGAGTAGATCTAGCTTGATTTAAAAAAATAATTAATATGACAATTTTCATGCCTTAGAATTAGAAGTGGACAAATACTCACACTTAACCACATATATTTAAAGTGTAAATACTGCTCATTCCAGGTTGACATTATAAACAAATCATGTGGCCATATTTACAAAGTCTAAGTTTAAAAGCTTCTTTAGCTATTGTTAAATACCTGGTACAGTGGTCTGTATGATCTATCTAACCATAACAGGCAAAACTCTGGGACAAATTAGGGGTGAAGTAAAGTAAACAACCCCCTCATCTGAATGCTGCTATAGCCATGCTCATTTTTTTTTATGATAGTTACGTATCTCTTAAATTTAATTCAATTTAATTTAATTTAATTTAATTTAATTATTTAATTCAGAAGTGGAATCATTCATTCAACAAATACAAAAAAGACCTTGCTGTGTGCTAGGCATCAGGATGGAGGCTGGGATTTAATGTTGAGAAAAACAGACACATTCACTGTACTCATGGCTCTTAGACTGCTAGGTGGGCTGGTGGACACCTGTAAAATAATCACACAGACAAATATAAAATTATAGTTTTATAAATGAAGGTTATAGAGTGGCAGGAGAATTAAAATATGAAGGCTTTACTTTTTCAGAAGTCAAGGAACATTTGCTCCAAGACATGATGAGAACTGAAATCATAAATAGAAATTAAATAGGCATAGAAGGGAGGGTGAGGAGCAGAGCTCCAAGCAAAAAAGATGAACTTGTGCAGTTTCTTTTGAGAAGGAAGGAAATGGTGGGAGTGAAAAAGGCCAGAGAAGTAAATAAAGATGAGAATAAACATTTTTTAATGTTTATTTACTACTGAGAAACAGAGAGAGACAGAGCATGTGCATGGGAGGGGCAGAGAGAAGGGGACACACAGAATCCAAAGCAGGCTCCAGGCTCTGAGCTGTCAGCACAGAGCCCGATGCAGGGCTTGAACCCCACAGACTGCGAGATCATGACCTGAGCTGAAGCCAGACACCCAACCAACTGAGCCACCCAGGTGCCCCGAGGATAAACATTTTTAAGACCATGTTAAAAGCTTGAGTCTTTAAGATATACCAGATGCCCCCTTTGAAGTGGTTTAAATTTGAGGATGAGAAGAGAGGATGGGCATACGAAGTGACATGACCAAATGGACACTTGAGAAATGATAGCCTAAGTTATAAAGGTCTATGTTATGGTCCTAGGGTTCAAGAGGAGAGCTGATAGTGGGAGAAAAACTCACTTTCAAGGCCAAAAGAAATTGAGCAAGGGACAATAAACTATTATAATGAGTCCATTATGTGCCCTAGGAAATATTATGCAGCACTGAAGGATAGGAAATGCTCAGAACAGAGAAGCTACATTAGAAAAATGACCTAACCAATTGCACCACAATTATAAAAGGTCTTCTCACAGGTTCCTCCTGTGGCTAGAATTGCCTGTGATATTTTAGGATGTAAACATATTTTTCCCCCTTTTTTTATTTGTTTTAGAATTCCCATAGAAGTAATATATGTTCATTTGGAAAGTACAAATTTTAAAAGGAAGATCATCTCACCAGACTTCATAAAAACATTAAAGTACAAGTACCTACCTGAGGTAACAGAAGACACTGAGATTACTGTTTAAGTCAAGCCATAGTCACTCAAGAGAAGATACAAAAATCCAAATCCTGAAAAAAGTACATATGAACACCAAGTCTAGCAATGTCAGAAATAAGAATTAAAGTTAGTGGTATAATGTGGAAAACAGCCAAGACAGATTTGCCTTGAACACCAGCTGCTGTTTGAAGCTTATTAATATAGACAGGCAGGTTTTGTGGTTCATAGAAAAATCTACCTGGTTCTAACATCTAACCCAGGTTTTAAACTGTGGTTTTTTAAAACCAGTACCAGAAATACCTAAGATGTTTGTCAAAAACATACTGAAATGTACATATACGCACATGTGCAAATTCCTGATACCCTTTCCAAACTAAATGTATAAGAATCTCTGAATTTAAGATTCAGTTCATGCATTTTCAACCAGTTTAGAGGATTCTGCTGTGCACTCAAGTTCAAATATCACTGATCTGGGCTATGAAGACCATGTTACAAGAATTCCATGCCTAGTGGCTATTCAAGGAACACTGACCCACCCTGCCTATCCAAAGAGGTTCTTTTTCTCAATAATGAGAAAAAGGCAATTAAGGTCCATAAGCTCTGGTCCCTTCCTCCATTATACCCTTCTCAAAGCCCAAAGTCTACTAGTGTATTTTATCAATTCCATTAAAAACTTTGGATCATCAATCTTTTACAAGTAAATTCAATTATAAAGCTTAGTGGAATACAATTTAGCTTCAGCTAAAATGTCATCTTAAAACATGAAATACTCCACCAAAAAATTGCTAAAACTAATACATGAACCCAGCAAAGCCGCAGGATATAAAAGCAACGTGTAGAAATCTGCTGAATTTCTATACACCCATAATGAAGCAGCAGAAAAAGAAATCAAGGAATTGGTCCCATTTGGAACTGCACCAACAACAATAAGATACCTAGGACTAAATCCAACTAAAAATATAAAAGATCTGTACTCTGAAAACTAAAAAACACTTAGGAAAGAAATTGTTGAGGACACAAAGAAATGTATAAGCATTCCATACTCATGGATTGGAAGAACAAACATTGTTAAAATGTCTATACTACCCAGAGCAATCTACACATTTAATGCAATCCCTATCAAAATACCACCAGAATTTTTTCCGGAGCTATAACAAACAATCATAAAATTCATATGGAACCAAAAAAGACCCCAAATAGTAGCCAAAGCAATCCTGAAAAAGAAAAAACAAAACTGGAGGCATCACTATTCTGGACTTAAAGCTATATCGCAAAGCTGCAGTCATCAAGACAGTATGGTACTAGCACAAAAACAGACACATAAATCAATGGAACAGAATAGAAAACCCATAAATGGACTCACAACTATGCGGTCAACTCATATTCGACAAAGCAGTAAAGAATACCCAATGGAAAAAAAATACAGTCTCTTCAACAAATGGTGATGGGAAAACTAGACAGCAACATGTAGAAGAATGAACTTGGACCACTTTTGTACACCATACACAAAAATCAACTCAAAATGGATGAAATATCTAAATGTGAAGCAGGAAACCATCAAAATCCTAAAGGACAACCCAGGCAGCAACCTCTTTGACCTCAGCTGGAGCAACTTCTTACTAGACACATCACTGAAGGCAAGCGAAACAAAAGCAAACATAAACTATTTGGACTTCATCAAGATAAAAATTTTCTACACAATGAAGGAAACAATCAACAAAACTAAAAGGCAGCTTATGGAATGGAATGGTAGAAGATATTTGCAAAAGGGTGTGTATCCAAAATCTATAAATAATTTATCAAACTCAACACCCAAAATACAAACAACCCAGTTAAGAAATGGGCAGAATATATGAATAGCCACTTTTCCAAAGAAGTCATCTAGATAGCCAACAGACACATGAAAAGATGCTCAGCATCACTCATCATCAGGGTAATACAAATCAAAACCACAATGAGATACCACCTCAGCCTGTCAGAAAGGCTAAAATTAACAACACACAAACAACAGATATTGGTGAGGATGCAGAGAAAGGGAAACCCTCTTGTACTGTTGGTGGGAATGTAACTGGTGTAGCCACTCTGGAGGACAGTATAGAGGTTCCTCAAGAAACTAATAATAAAACTATCATATAATCCAGCAATTTTGCACTATTAGGTACTTACCCAAAGGATACAAAAATACAGATTTGAAGGGGTACATGTACCCCAATGTTTTTAGCAGTATTATCAACAATAGCCAAACTATGGAGAGAGAACAAATGTCCATGCACTGATGAATGGATAAAGAAGATGTTATACACACACACACACACACACACACACACACACATATATATATATATATATAATGGAATATTACTCATCCATCAAAAAGTGAAATCTTACCATTTGCAACAATGTGGATAGAGCTAAAATGTATCATGCTAAGTGAGATAAGCCAATCAGAGAAAGACAAATACCATATGATTTCTCTCATATGTGTAATTTAAGAAACAAAACAGATGAACATATGGGATGGGGAAAGCAAAAGAGAAGAGAACTGAATTTCCAATGCATGCAGTCAACAATTTTTGGGCAGTTAGGTGCTAGGTATTATTTTAGATGGCAAGGATTAGCAATTAACAAAATCTTGCTCTCACAGACCTCACATTCTAGTAATAATAAAAAGTAAATGCAATAATCTTTTAGATAGTCATAAGTCCTTGCAGAAGAATAAAACTAGAGAGCAATGGGAAAATGTCTAAAAGGGGCTAAAGGAAAATGGTTTCTCAACATAAAATTCTTTGCCCAGGATTAACTATCATTCAAGTATGAGGGCAAAATAGATATTTTCCAACATTTTCCAATATTTCCAATATGTTTCCAATATTAAACAGAAGAGCTACCCTATTGGCTTATATAACTGGTAAGAAAATATATCATGCAAGCATGACTGTATCCAGAATCTCAACTATCATCATTGGGTTTCTCTCTCTCTCCTATATCCACCTTTTTTTTTCTATCTTGTGGCATTATTCTCTATGCCACTGAATACATCCTTCTTCCATGTCATAGAAGGAGGAAGCATCATGGAAATTAGTCTGACTCTATATCATCCCACTTGTAAAAACAAAATTACATCAGTATATATAAAATCCCTGGAAAGACTCTAATTAGCCTGAAATCATACACCCATCTCTTTTTTAAAAATCTTTGCTCCAGGTGATGTTGTACTATGACTGGCCAGACATAAATCAGATACCCATGTCCATGATCATTGGCATAGAATATAGTGATTTACAGTAGCCCCATAAAGATTATATCAAATGGCTAGTGATAGAGGAGGAATTTTCTTTTAAAAAAAGTGTGTTATTCCCAGAAGATAGAAGAGATACCAAGCAACCAAAGTAACAGTAATATACTATGCCATCTATTTATCCTCTCTGAAAAAATTCTGGAGAATATAATTCTGCAAAACAAAAACAAACAAAAAGCAGAATAAAATCCAACAAGAAATACAAGAGCAAGAAAAGAAACAAGCAAAATCTGTAGTTCCATCCAAATAATTGTTTTAATTGTTGATAATATATTTATGAAGTAAAATGTAATTAAGAAAAATGCAATTAATATATGTATAAATTATTTATATATTTTTTATTATATTAAAAATATAAATTGTTAAGGAAGAAGTTCTAAAAGTGGAATATGCATTTTTAAAAAACTGAAAAATTCCATCTGATTTAGGATTGTTGTGTGGGAGAAGAGGATCAAGAACAAAGAAAAGGTGTCCCCAAAATATAATCTTATTTGCATGTATAAGAAGGGAAAAGCTTCATGAATATTCTCCAATTATCTATATTAATAGAAAATGTTTAAATATACATACATTGACATTTAAAAAGTAACACTAAAATATGGTTTCAAAGATGGTTTATATCTTCATCATCTATAAAAATTTATAAAAATGCAAATGTCTGGGCCCCAACCAGAAACATTCTGATGCGGCAGGTCTGGCCTTAGACCTTAGAAACAGATTCTGTGTGTGTGTGTGTGTGTGCGTGTGGTTTTTGTTTTTGTCTTTTCAAGTTATACATGGGATTCAAATGGGTCACTAAAACCACTGCAATAATAGAAATAAGATTAAGGGGCACCTGAATGACCCAGTCAGTTGAGCATCAGACTCTTGGTTTAGGCTCAGATCATGATATTGTGGTTCTTGAGATCAAGCCCTGAGTTGGGCTCCACACTGACAGCACAGAATCTGCTTGGGATTCTCTCTCTCCTCTTTCTCTTCTCCTTCTTCCACTCATACTCTCTCTTTCAAGATCAATAAACTTTTAAAAAATAAATAAGATTTAGAGCTTTTAAATAGAAGGGGGGAAATATCAATCCAGGACAAGTCAGAAAAAGATAGACAAATGACTTAAAGATAGACAAATTATAGGACTTCCAGGGAAGATGATGGAGTAGGAGGGTCTTAGGTTCACTTCATCCCATGGATACACCTACATAACATCCACAGTATAGTAACCAAGAAAGCAACCCAAAGACTGGCAGAACAAACTCTCCACAGCAAAATGTGGAGAAGAGGTCACATCAAAGAGGGTAGAAAGGGAAGAGATGTAGTCAGGAGCTAAATGGATCCACAAGACTGTCCACAGAAGGGAAGGATGCCATAGGCAAGGAGAGGGGAGAGGAGCAGGCCCCATAACAGGCACCTCAGGCATGGCAGGCCCACACCAGGAATACAAATCCCCAAAACATTTGGTTTTGAAAACCAAAGGGGCCTAAATTCACATGTTCCTACAATCAGTGAGGCTTCACACCTGGAACTTTAAAAATCAGCAGACTGGGCTCTGGGAGAGCTAGGAGAGCCATAGAAAATTGAGTTCCTGGGGCGCCTGGGTGGCGCAGTCGGTTAAGCGTCCGACTTCAGCCAGGTCATGATCTCGCGGTCCATGGGTTCGAGCCCCGCGTCGGGCTCTGGGCTGATGGCTCAGAGCCTGGAGCCTGTTTCCGATTCTGTGTCTCCCTCTCTCTCTGCCCCTCCCCCGTTCATGCTCTGTCTCTCTCTGTCCCAAAAATAAATAAAAACGTTGAAAAAAAAAATTAAAAAAAAAAAAAGAAAATTGAGTTCCTGCCCTTAAAGAGATAGAACAACAAACAGTCCCACTGAGATACAGCAGAGAAGCAACAGCTTGAAAAATACCTGATTATCTGGGAAGGAGATTTGTTTCCTAATCTCAGACTGTGTGTGCTGGAAGGGCAAAGATCTTCGAGAGACTTTTCCAAGAACAAAAGAACTGGAACTGGTGGGTGCCATTTCTCTCCCCCAGGCCCAGCCCAGACACAGGACATCTGAGGGAACCAGCCCAGCATGAACACTCTCCACCCAGATTGCTAACAGCACACCCTGCACCCATACTCTTCTACAGCCTGTTCTCTCCCTCCCAGCCTTGGAAGTTTTCCCAGGTGGCTGCAAGTCCCTTCCCTTAGCAGACCAGCTCAGACCTTCTTTGCACCATGCACCCTGCCTCTGCATTCTCCTGAAGACCCACCCCATCCAACACACCCTTGGCAGGAGTCCATCCAATTTGGAACCACAAGGTGGCAGTATGCAAGCAGCGCCAACAGGGGTTAGCATCACCCCAAGGTGGCTCCAGACCCAGGAAGAAAGGAAGAAGACCATATATATCAGTTCAACTGTGGCTTCACCAATAGGCTCAGAGCAGACATCTGATCTGACTACAGGCTCCACACACCAAAGAAAACTTCTTGAAGACAACACTGAGAAGGCACCTTGCAGTTCAGTGCTACCACAGTTCTGCCAAATGTCTGGTCTGATTCAACTCATGCCCAAGGTGTCCCCAGACTGGGCCACAAACAACAAAGGAACCAAATCCAGCCTTTATCAGGCAGAGACAGGCATTGCAGACAACAGGACTGAAGGCAAACATGGCTCAACCACAACAATAGGGTGCATGCAACACACATAAAAGACACCCCTGAAGCACCACGTTCTGGTGAACAGGGGATGTTGCATTTAGGACACTATAGGACCCCTTCATAAGGCTACTATTTTCAAGAGAAGTAGATGTAGCTGACTTTCCTAACACATAGAAACATATACAGAGAGTTAGACAAAATGAGAAGATGAAGGAATATGTTCCAAATGAAAATCACAGCAAGAGAGCCAAATGAAACAGAGATAAGTAATATGCCTGATAGCGAACTTAAAGTAATGGTCATAAAGATAGTCAGTGGACTTGAGGAGACAGTGGAGGATCTCAGTAAGACCTTCAACAAAGATAGAAAACATAAAAAAAGAACAAATCAGATATGAAGAACTCAATAACTGAAATTAAAAATACACTAGAGGGAACAAATAGTAGTCTAGAGAAAACAGAAGAAAGGATCAGCAGGCTGGAGGACAGATTGATGTAAAGCTATCAAGCCTAACAGGAGAGAGAAAAAATAATAACAATAAGTAAACATAGATTAAGGGAAATCAGTGACACCAACAAGCATAATAACATTTGCATTATAGAGATCCCAAAAGGAGAAGAGAGAGAAACAGGTGCAGAAAATTTATCTGAAGAAATAATACATAAAAATTTCCCAAATTTGAGGAAGGAAACAATAATCCAGATCCAAGAGATACAGAAAGCCCCCAGCAAAGTCAACCCGAGGAAGTCCACACCAAGACACATAGTAACTAAAGTGGCAAAAATAGTGACAAAGAGATAATTTTTAAAGCAGCAAGAGAAAAGAAAATCATTACTTACTAGGAAAACCCCATAAGACTATCAGCCGATTTTTCAGCAGGCAAAAAAGGAGTGGCATTATATTCAAGAGTGCTGAGAGAAAAACAATTCTGCAACCAAAAATACTCTATCCAGCAAGCCTATCATTCACAATAGGAGAGATAAATAGTTTCCCAGACAAACAAAAACTAAAAAAATTTTATCACCACTAAATCAGTATTACAAGAAATGTGGAGTGGAAAGGAAAGACCACAAGCAGGATTTTAAAAAGTAGGAACACAAAAGCAGTAAAATTAAGTATATCTATAAAAATCAGTCAAGGCATTCACAAAATAAAACAATGTAAAATATGACACCAAATACCTAAGACAATGGTAGGGGAAAGGAATAAAAATTTAGTGTTTTTAAATGGGTTCAAATTTAAGCTACCATCAACTTAATATAGACTGCTATATGCATAAGATGTTATATACAAACCTAATGATAATCACAAATCAAAAACCAGTAATAGATACACAAAAAGTAAAGAGAAAGGAATCCACGTATATTACTAAAGAAACACAGCAAACCATGAGAGAACAGAGCAAGAGAAGAAAGAAACAGAGAAGAACTACAAAGACAATCATAAAACAACTAAAGAAATGGCAATAAGTAAGTACCTATCAATAATTACTTTTAATGTAAATGGACTAAATGCTCCTATCAAAATACATGAGTTGATAGAATGGATAAAAAGCAAGACCCATCTATATGCTGCCTACAAGAAATTCATTTCAGACCTATAGAAAAATGGATTGAAAGTGATGGAATGGAAAAGCATTTACCATACAAACGAAAATGAAAATAAAGCCAGAGTAGCAATACTTATATCAGACAAAATAAACTTTAAAACAAAGACTGTAAAAAGAGACAAAGAAGGACACTACATAATCATAGAGGACACACTTCAACAAGAAGATATAACAAGTGTAAACATTTCTACACCCAACACAGATGCACCCAAATACATAAAGCAGCTAGTAACAAACATAAAGGAGATAATCAATAATAATACAATAATGGTAGGGGACTTGAACATCTCATTTACATCAATGGACAGATTATCCAAACAGAAAATCAAAAAAGAAACAGTAGTTTTGAATGACACACTAGATCAGATGGATCTAACAGATATATTTAGACCATTCCATTCTCAAACAGCAGAATACACATTCTTTTCAAGTGTGCATGGAACATTATCCAGAATAGATCACATGTTAAGCAACAAAACATGTCTCAACAAATTCGAAAAGACTGAAATCATACCATGCATCTTTCCAACCACAATGCAATGAAACTAGAAATCAACCACAAGAAAAAATCTGGAAAAAACACAAAGACATGGAGATTAAGTAACATGCTACTTTATAAAAAGCAAATGGGCCAACCAAGAAATCAAAGAGGGAATTTTTAAAAAATACATGAAGACAAAATAAAATGAAAATACAACAGTCCAAAATCTTTGGGATACAGCAAAAGCTGCTCTAAGAAGGAAATTTACAGCAACACAGACCTACCTCAAGAAGCAAGAAAATCTCAAATAAACAACCTGACTTTATACCTAAAGAAACCAGAAAAATAAGAACAAACAAAACCCAAAAACAGAAGGCAGGAAATAATAAAAGATTAGAGTAAAAATAAACAACACAATAGAAAAAAAAACAATAGAACAGATGAATAAAACCAGGAGATGTTTCTTTCAAAAGATCAACAAAATTGATAAATCTTTAGTGAGGTTCATTAAAGAGAGAGAGAGAGAATGAGGACTCAAATAAACAAAGTCAGAAATGAAAGAGGAAAGATAACAGCCAAAAACACAGAAATACAAAGGATTATAAGAGAATATTATAAAAAATTATATGCCAACAAAGTAGACAACCTAGAAGAAATGGATAAATTCCTAGAAACATGTAACCTCCCAAAATTGATTCAGGAAAAATAGAAAATTTGAACAGACTGATTACCAGCAATAAAATTGAATCTGTAATTAAAGAAACAAACAACAACAAAACCTCCCAACAAACTTAAGTCCAGAACCATATGGCTTCACCCGTAAATTCTACCAAACATTTAAACAAGAGTTAATACCTATCCCTATCAAAAAATAAAAGATGAAGTAAGGAAAGCTTCAAAATTCATTCCACAAGGCCATCATCATGCTGATACCAACACTAGATAAAAACACTATAACAAAAGAGAATTACAGGCGAATATCTCTGATGAACATAGATGCAAAATCCTCAACAAAACATTAGCTAACAAAACCCAGCAACACATTTAAAAAATCATTCACCACAATCAAGTGGGATTTATTCCTGGGATGAAAGAGTGGCTCATTATTCACAGATCAATCAACATAACAAATCCCATCAACAAGAAAAAGGATAAAAAACATATGATCATCTCAATAGATGCAGGAAAAGAATTTGACAAAGTACAACACCTATTTATGATAAAAATCCTCAACGAAGAATGTTTAGAGGGAGCACACCTCATAATAAAGGCCATATTGAAAAACCCACAGCTAACATCACACTTAATGGTGAAAAACTGAGAGCTTTTCTTCTAAGATCAGAAATAAGACAAGGATGTCAACTCTCACCACTTTAATTAAATATAGTACTTGGAAGTCCTAGCCACAGCAATCAGACAAGTAAAAGAAATAAAAGGCATCTAAGTTGGTAAGAAAGAAGCAAAACTTTCACTATGTGCAGATGACATGATACTATCTATAGAAAACCTTAAAAACTCCACCAAAAAATCACTAGATCTGAATTTAGTAAGATTACAGGATACAAAATCAATATACAGAAACCTACTGCATTTCTGTACACTAATAATAAAGTAACAGAAAGAGAAATGAAAAGTCCAGTTTACAATTACAATAGAAATAATAAAATACCTAAGAATAAACTTAACCAAAGAGATGAAAGACCTTACTCTGAAAACTATAAAGCATTGATAAAATAAAATGAAGTTGACAGAAGCAAATGGAAAGATATTCTATGCTCATGGATTGAAAGAATAGTTATTGTTAAATAGTTATTGTTAAAATATACATAATACCTAAGGCAATCTACAGTTTTAATGCAATCACTATCAAAATTCCAACAGCATTTTTCACAGAACTGGAACAAATAATCCTAAAATTTGTATGGACCCCCAATAGCCGAAACAATCTTTAAAAAAGAACAAAACTGGAAGTATCGCAATCCCAGATTTCAAGATATAATACAAAATGGTAGTAATCAAAAAACATGGTACTTGCAGAAAAATAGACATATGGATGAATGGAACAGAATAGACAGCACAGAAATAAATCCATGATTATAGGATCAATTAATCTTCAACAAAGGAAGAAAGAAAGCGAAGGGAAAAAGAGTGTCTTCAACAAATGGTGCTGGGAAACCTGGAGAGCTACATGCAAAAGAATGAAACTGGACCACTTTGCTACACCATACACAGAAATAAACTCAAAGGGATTAAGCATATAAATGTGAGACCTGAAACCATAAAAATCCTAGAAGAGAGCACAAGTAGTAATGTCTCTGACATAGGTCCTAGTAACATTTTTCTAGATATGTTCCCTGAGGCAAGAGAAATAAAAGCAAAAATAAACTATTGGGACTACAACAAAATAAAAAGCTTATGCATAGCAAAGGAAACAACCAATAAAACTAAAAGACAACCTATTGAATGGGAGAAGATATTTGCAAATGACATACCTGGTAAAGACTTAGTATCCAAAATATATAAAGAACTTATACAGCTACACACACACACACACACACACACACACACACACACGATCCTATTAAAAATGGGCAGAAGATATAAACAGACATTTCTCCAAAGAAGACAAATAGATGACCAACAGACACATGAAAAGATGCTCAACATCACTAATTATGAGGGAAATGAAAATCAAAACTGCAATGAGATTACACTTCACACCTGTCAGAATGGCTAAAGTAAAACCACAAGAAACAATAAGTGTTGGGGAGGAGAAAAAGGAGTGTAGAGAAAAAGGAATCCTTGTGCACTGTTGGAAATGCAAACTGGTGCTGTTACTGTAAAAAAAAGCAAACAGGGGCGCCTGGGTGGCGCAGTCGGTTAAGCGTCCGACTTCAGCCAGGTCACGATCTCGCGGTCCGTGAGTTCGAGCCCCGCATCAGGCTCTGGGCTGATGGCTCGGAGCCTGGAGCCTGTTTCCGATTCTGTGTCTCCCTCTCTCTCTGCCCCTCCCCTGTTCATGCTCTGTCTCTCTCTGTCCCAAAAATAAATAAACGTTGAAAAAAAAAATTAAAAAAAAAAAAAAAAGCAAACAAACAATACAGAGCTTCTGCCAAAAGTTACAAAAATAGAACTACCCTATAATCCAGTAATCGTACTACTCAGTATTACCCCAAAAATAAAAAAGCTCTAATTCAAAGGGATACATGCACCCATATTTATTGTAGCATTATTTGCAATAGCCAAATTTAGAAGCAAAGTGTCCCTTAATAGATGAATGAATAAAGAATATATGGCATATATATATGTATATATATATATGGTGTATGTATATATATGGTGTGTGTGTGTGTGTGTGTATACACACACACAATGGAAAATTATTCAGCCATAAAAAAGGATGAAATCTTGTCATTTGCAACAACACAGATGGAGAGAGTATAACAGTAAGGGAAGTAAGTTAGAGAAAGACAAACATCATATGATTTCATTCATATGCAGAATTAAGAAATAAAACAAGCAAAGGGGAAAAAACAGAGAAATAGAGAGAGAGAAACCAAGAAACAGACTCTTAAATGTATGGAACAAACTGGTGATTACCAGAGGGAAGGTAGGTGGGCAATGAGTAAAATAGGTGATTAAAAATTACACTTATCATGATGAGTGCTGAGTAACAAATAGAACTGTTGAATCATTAAATTTTACACCTGAAACTAATAGAATACTGTATGTTAACTATACTGGAATCAAAATTAAAAACTTAAAATATTTACAGTATTCTCAAATAGCTACAACATATTTACAAAGATTAATCATGTACTAGGCCACAGAGAAATGTCAATACACTACCAAATGGAGAAATAGTAAAAGGTCACACGGTCAATCCATAAAGCAATAAATCTAGAAATTAACATAACAGGATTGTCATTAACCTCTTGCCAGACTTGGAGTCTCAGCAACAACCTATAACACTGATGTGGGAATTCTCCCCTCCAGCCTCCCACTAGGAGTTCAAGGCCCTGACTCCCTATTCTTCATCACGATGGAGTGATCTGAAAGAAGAGGATGTGAATATGGGTTAAATATGAGATAGAGCAAAGAATCCTTGAGCATGGAGATTCTCACTCCTGCTGGGTGAGGTATGAATGTTTTTCACCCAGAACTAATGAGAAGAATAGTTAGCGTACCCTGGGACACAAATATTTCATTCAAAGAAAACTGGACATGTTGCAGATAATGTTCACTTTTCTAAGCATGCCATTTTTAGCGAGAAAATTATATTAAATTTATTTATATATTCACTGTGTGGCTTAAAGTAGAAGGCAGAAAGGGAGGAGACATGAAGCAAAAGGCATAGCCTGGGACAGATTCCATGAAGCTGTTGAGAGTGCTAAGCCTAGTTCAGCTGGCCTCAGCTTCTCCTGGATCCACTCTCCCTCATCTGCATGCTGTTATGCCATGGTTGGCAACAACCCCGGTCAATGACCTGCTGGCATCAGTATTTTTACTTCTGCCCCATGAATCTCTTCTCAAATGTGTCAGCTTCTTGCCGAACTGTCTCTGCCTTTCTGGAAAAAGGGAAATTGACTCTACCCTAAGAATATTGCTTCCCTTTCAGCCTTCTCAAAAGGAGGCTGATTTTTCTCCCACAGAACTTCTATGAAGTCTAGAGTCGGGTGAATGTCCTTCATGCTTCTCATTGCAACTTTCAAGCATTTGTCCTACCTCTTTCCTAAAAACCCATAGCTTTGAATTCCAGGTTATCAAATTAACCCTCTACATCATCATTTTTGCTGTCATCTAGAGGTTCCCAGGTCATCCCCTTCATTTCTCAATAATTTTAGCCTGGTTCACTGTCTCTCTGTAATACTACTCCTTTCTTAATTTTTGGTGAGGTCATTGTACACATAAATAATTCTTCCAGCACTCTATCCTGTTATTACTTGAATTTCTTTCCTATAATAATCTTCCCACACTACTTTAGCTGCTCTTTCTCGCTGACAGACTTCAGACACTGCCACTGCTCCATAATTTCAATTTCATGCATCTCTCTGACCACAACCTCCTATCTTGCCAGCTCACTTCCTATTGTCTCCCAAATCCAGTAATCTTTTGATCCTACCAAGACTTGCCAGCCATTAATCCTACCACTCTTTCACTGTCCCTCACTCTCCCTAATGTTCTTACTCTCCCCCTCACCCAGCTTAGATTACATAGTTAATTCTGATCATTGCTGCCTGTTTCCATCTTTGACTTCATTGCCCTTCTCTCATGGTCTTGAATTTGCTTGGTGAAATTTATACCCCTGGCTGTACCTAATCCTCTGCCTACCCTAAATCTGAACACATGAAGCTGAACATGACTGGAGAAAAATGCAATTCCACACATGACTCCTCTTACTTTAGAAGTCGAGATCATGATCCTCAAATGGTACCTTAATATTGCCAGACAAACCATGTATCTTGGGTCTACCAATTCTCCTACACTCCAAGAGAGCTATTTCACATTTTCTTCTCTTATGGAAATCCTAGCAACATCTTTTATTCAAACATCAGTCTCAGTAGAAAACCAGCTTCCTATGTTATGGAGGATTTGAAATAATCAAAAGAGAATATTCAGAAACTTTTACCATCACATCTACACTCACCTGCCTCCTCACCTGTAAGCATAATAAACTTTCAAGCACCCATCTAAAACTAATTCTTCCACAAGTTCACTAGATACCACCCTTTTCCACATACTCAGACAATGTTCTAGAAATTCTTTCCTTTCTCTCCTGCATGAATTTTTTTAATCTCTTAATTTCATATCATCTTTCAAAGATGCTATTATTTCTCCTGTGTGAAAAAAAAAATCTTTTTCTCTTCCCCCATAACCATCATCCCATTTTCTCTGCTCTCCTTTGAAGAAATCCCCCCTCAGAAGTTGTTGGTGCTTACTGTCTTCAAGTTCTCTCCCTTTTGTTCTTAAACTCATGCCAGTCAGGCCTTATCCCCACTCAATACCTTCAATGACCTCCAGATTGCTAAAGCCAATGGTCAATCTGCATGAAGAAGGGAGTGACACACTTTGTTCACATGGCTTTCAGGACATCATAGTTCTTTGGTTTTTTGGTTTGGTTTTCACTGTATCACTCATTTATCTTCTATCCTTTGGTTATTTCTCCTCTGTTCATCGATCTTTTAATAGTAGCGTGTCCCAAGGCTCAATCTTTAGTCCTCTCCTCTATCTACACTCATTCCTGTGGTGATCACATACATTCCCACAATTCTAAATACCTTCAATACACTGATGACTCTTGGATTTGTGTCTCTAACACAGATGTTGCCTCAAAACTCCAGACTAGTCCATCCTACTATATTATAAACAGCTCCCTTAGATATATAATAAATATCTCAAATTCAGTATGTCTGAAACCAAATTCCTGATACCAACAATCTCAGTCAGCTCAAGGTGCCATAACAAAATACAATAGACTAGGCTTAAATAACATGAATTTATTTCTCACAGTTCTGAAGACTGGGTCCAAGATAGGATGCCAGCAGAGCCAATGTCTGGTGACAGCTCTCTCCTTAGATTGCAGATGCCCACCTCTTATTGTGTCTTCTCATGATCTTTCCTCAGTGTGTGCAAGTGAGGAGAGATAAAGAAGCAAACTGTATAGTGTCTTTTATTATAAGGGCACTAATTCCTACATGAGGGCCCCACTCTCATAACTTCATCTAAACCTATTTACTTCCTGAGGTCCCATCTCCAAATACATTCACATTGGGGGTTAAGACTTCAACACATAAATTGGAGGGGAAGGGACAATAATCAATCCATAGTACCATCCCCTAAGCCTTCTCCACCCTCAGTCTACTACCATTGATTGTATAACAATAGCATCATTTAAGTTAATGGAGCCAAACATCTTGGATTTATCCTTGAGTTTGTTTTTTTTTTTTTTTTTTCTCAGCATGGACATCCAGTGCAGGAAAATCCTTTTTCCTCTACCTTCAAAATATACCCATAATAAAATCAGTTCTCAACAACTCTCTACCACTTTAGTTCAAGCTTCTTTTCTATTTCACTTCCTAACAACTTTTTATCTTACTCCTTCTTCTCCACCATCTATTTCACAACAGAGTGATCCTTTTAAATCATGTCAGATCTTACTCTCATCTCCTTCAAGTTTTTTAGTCTTGATTTTTTAACGAGTTCTACGTAGACCACCCTATTTAATATTACAACCTTCTACACCAGATATATTACATCTCTCCTTTACTCCATTCTGCTTTTACTTAACATCTTCTAACATATTGTATAATTTATTAAATGCTATGTTTACTGTTGGTTGTCTGCCTTGATTAGAAAGTAGAGTCCACAAGAACAGTAAATAATTCTATTTTGTTCAGTGATGTCTAAAACAGTATCTGGAACAGTGTCTTAGACATAGTAAGTGCTCAATAAATATTTTTGGGCAAATTGGTAAATTAATTCTATTAGTTCTTTTATTAACAAATAATGGTAAGCATTTGAGCAACTGTTCGTGACAGTACTTGATTAAATGTTAATTGCCATTGTTTATTAGATGCCTACCATGTGCCAAACACCCTGTTGGACAGCTTACAAACTTCATGTATAATTTGGATAAAAATCCTGAAAGTTAGGTCTTACTATCAACAATTTACAGATGAAGAAAAAGAGAATCCAAGAAGTTATTATGGATTGGAGCCAGATATATCTCCAAAACTCCATGCTCTTTCTGCTACAAGATGCTGCTTCTGCTTTCAGTTTATTTGTTTCACCTTTTTGGAAATGTAGAGTACGATGTAACCAAAAGTCAGAGCAATGAATTCATTTTCATCTCTTGTCTGATTCCTTTTCTACCACAAAACCATAACTCAAGCTGCTGATTATGTCTCCACATGTCAGATAAAGAAGTATCTATAAGTGCATATTATTCCACAGTACTGAAGTCAAAGGAAAATATTTTACAAAAACTAAATATTAGGTCAGAAAGAAAAAAATCCAACATAGACTTTTAAACATCAATGAAGCTGAAAGGTAGCCCATCTGTAATGGGAGAAAATTTTTCATTTCTCCATCTTGCTTTAGAATAGAAAAATAAGACATATTTTGTCAAATTATATAATTTTCAAAACCAAAAAGCCTTTCATGGGTGAAGGCCAAACAATGTTAAAAATTTATAGATTTGAATACTGAATGCATGTATCAAGCAATCCTTTAAAAATGTTTAACTCCTCTCACTACATACATTTTACCTTGTATAGTCTGCAATTAGGAATGTAATAAAGTAAAGAGGATTCATTATGAACACATTTTTAGGGATTAACTAACATTAAATAAAATCTTTTCTTACATATTTGTGACCATTGTCAAATATGACTTTATTATTCTAATCTTGTCCAGTGACAACAATTTGAGAAGGTTGTATTTTAATTTTTTTAATGTTATGTTCTATGCAATAGAACTTTCCCAAGTGGTAGGCTGGGCCTCAGCATAAATGAAACTAAGATTATATATATATATATATATATATATATATATATATATATACGTGTGTGTGTGTGCGTGTGTGTGTATACATACATACATACATACATAAATATACATATATAATCTTAGTTTATGTACGTAAATATCTGTGTAAATATGTAAATTAGTATGTGTATATATGTATATACGAATAAATTAAATATGTACATATATAATCTTAGTTTACATATAAATATGTAAATTAGTGTGTGTAGTTTACATATAAATTATATGTAGTTTACATATAAATATGTAAATTAGTATATATACAAATAAATAAAATATGTATATATAATCTTAGTTTATGTATGTAAATATGTATGTAAATATGTAAATTAGTATGTATATATATAATCATATATACATGTGTATATATATGTATATATATATAAAGTGAAAAGAAATATGGACATGAACATGGATTATTTTGTGCAACATATTAACTATTACATAATCTTATATGCCTGAATTAAAAATTCATATACTGATATATTTATTAATATATCATTTCTTTGCAATCACATTTTTAAAACATAGACCTGGCAAGGTGCTAACATTTAACTAGTGAGTAATACAGCCAAATTTTTAGAGTTTGCTCATCAAAAACCCATAAACCTTAGCATCACTTAATGTCATGCCATGCCATTAATGTTTAATGTAAACAAATTTTAATTAAGGAAATTAAATTTAACTTTTTAACTAAAATGTTTTTCATTTAAGCCAATGCTCTAAATTATGAAAATTCAAAATGCAGTTTCATGAATGTAATTGTAAACATGAAAAAATGCTTTAACACTTAAAAGATCAACTAACATACTATGCACTATAGATAGATGAAAGTTTTTTGTACTTTTCCCTTTCTACTTCTTATGTGTAAGATGTAATAAAAAAGAAAATTAACTTTTTATTTTTAGTTAACTTTGCAATGTGTGACTCCTGTGTTTCCCCAACCAGGCAGTCAACCTAACGAAAGCAAACATGTTTTATATTCATTGTATATCCAGCAGTTAGCAACTCAGTAAAAAGGAATGGGAAAACAGGGAAAGAAAAAAGAAAAACAATATGAAAATAGGTACTATTATGAAATTAATGGGAAGAGCATTAGCTCTCATTTCAGTTTAACAACAATTTACTATGTGCCAGGTACTGTGTTAGGATCTAAAGTCTTAGAAGGATCTGCTTACTTTAAAAATTCATTGAATCTAAATATTGGCTCCATTATCTGAAAATGGAGATGGATAATGGATTGGTAAGACAATTTAATGAGGAAAACTATAGAGAGAACTGTAAACTTCATAAAAACTATACAAACACATGTGAAGATAATAATGATAAACTAGCTACAATTCTGCAAACATGATAATGAAAAAGGAAATTAGTAGTTTAAGAGATAAAGTTAAATTTTCCAAGTTCTTATAAAAGGACAGTAAAGTAGAAGAAGATATCCTGAAGACAGATGTCTGAAATAAATGTTATCTTGCATTCCTCAAATAATTATTGACTACTTAAGAAGAAGGTAATTCAGAGACAAAGATTAAATCCTTACCATCAATGACCTTATGGTATAGTAAGTAAGATGGTCCAGTAAACTATGTAATAACAGTTGAAGGTAATAAATCTTATACCACTGTGGAAATACTGATCATGAAGTCTTTTTAAATGTTTTGATTCCACTGACAAATAGTTTCCATCAGGAACACTATGAAAGTAAATGTGGAAGCAGATATGGAAGCAGATGGTAGCCATGGGTATTTTAGAAAAGGAATATTATTCAGGAGAGGGAGAATATGACATAAAAGTAAAGATAAAATTTTGAAGAAACTAAATCAGGATGAAAGGTGAGAAGAAATAGAAAAAGAGGAGGGAAGGAAGGAAGGAAGAAAGGAAGGAAGGAGAGAAAGAAGGAAGGGAGGGAGGGTAGAAGGGAGGGAGGGAGGAAGGGAAGGAGGAAGGAAAAAAGGAAAAGAGGAAGGGAGGGAGGGAAGAAGGAAGGAAAAGAGGGAGGGAAGGAAGGAAGGAGAGAAAGAAGGAAACTTGAGTATCCTCAGCCTAGAAGGTTTAGAGAAAGAATTTCTTCAAAGGCATATGAGTCACTAGAAAATGAGAGCATTCATTATTCTTTATTGGGGCTATAATGTGTGAAATACTAAAAATTAATTTGTTTTAAATTCTGGAATTTCAGTATGCTGCTTCTTATCTCAGAAAGCCTTTTTTTATTTTTAAATTGTTTAATGTTTATTTTTAAGAGAGAGAGACAGAGTACGAGTAGGAGAGGGCAGAGAGAGAGGGAGACACAGAATCCGAAGTAGGCTCCAGGCTCTGAGCTGTCAGCACAGAGCCTGAAGTGTGGCTCGAACCCACCAACTGTGAGATCATGACCTGAGCCAAAGTCAGACACTCAACTGACTGAGCCACCCAGGCACCCCTCAGAAGGCCTCTTTTAACCTTCTGATATATTGAACACAAATCAAATTCTAAAAATTAAAAAGGACTTCAAAATATAAAATAAGGAACTATTTCTTATTATAAGAAGACAATTAAGTCCTTCAATATATTTTCTTTTTAATCTATAATCCGCCATGAGTTTATGAAAAATTAATAATAAAATAAAATATATAATTAACAAATTTATAAATCTCCAGCTAAACAAAACTGCTCATCTTCACAATCTTCTAAATAGAATTTTCCCTTCCCTACCCTAATCTATAATTATTAAAAATATTAAGTTTTAACTTAAGTTCTGCATGTTTCACATAAATCTCTCCTCCCCAGCCAGAATAAATCTTTCAAATTCCTACACTCCCATGCACTCAGATTGTTCATTCTGTTCTGTATTATTTGTCAACATGTTTTTCCTTTCAAGTAGATTAAAACTCCGTATCTCGTCTATCTTTGTAACTTCCACAGTACTTACCAAGTGCTTCTTATACATCAAATCTTCAGATAATGTTTATTCAATTGAATAAACTTTTACCTGTTTTAATCTAACAATATTTAATGTTTTATTTCAAATTTATCAATATGCAGTATTTTTCTATGCCTAAAGATTACTAAGAATTTTGTAAAATTATTGTGTTTCCAGTATAATCTCAGTTACTTTCATAATTCTATCCCAATTTAAAACTTTTCTCCTTGTTGCACTCTTTGTAAGAAAAAGCTGTTAAGCAAAGGAACTTTACACCCAAGTTCTAACAAATTCCCAAGCAGTTTTCAAAGACACATAGGAATGTGTTAGCCATAGCTAACATAAAATCAGTTTGAGTCAAAAACTAGAAAGAATTGCAAAAGTGAGAGTTTTCTCCCATCTGTTGTTATGAATTTATGATGTCATTCACGATTAAAAAAGGAAAACTCAGCAAATATATATTTTTAAATAAAGTGAAGTTCAAAAGTACTATATACAACAATGTGAATATACTTAATTCCACTGAACTGTATATCTAAAAATCATTATAATGGTAAATTTGTGTTAAGTATATTTTACTCTAATAAAAAACTGCTCTATCCTCCTTTTTAATAATTTGCTTCTAGTAAAAGGACTTCCATGGGACCTGGAACAGTATATTACACACCGTAAAATAAATTGGCCCAAACAGGTATAGCATTGAACTCATTCCTTAATAAAGTATTCTGAAAAGTAACTATTCAAAACATATGATAGACTTCAACATATAAAGATAAGTATTCCTCAGCCCATTCTTCATAGGTGGGATTCCTTAAACCAGGAAACCCTACTGGTAGTCTTTTTACTTACAGCTAAGGCACGAGAAAGCCCCTTTCTAAACTATTAATAATAGCTACTAACAATCACATGCTTGCTATGTACCAGGATCTGTGGTAGACATTTCATGTATATTATCTCTAACATTAGTCCCATGAAAAGCAATCAAATAACCCCTACTCCACTCTCCAAGTCTTCATAATCACAAACATTAGAGCGTTGAAACTCTTTTTTAAATCTAGGTAGGTATGGAAAATATGTCACATTCATAGGATTGCCTTCATAACAGTCTTCAGATTATCTGAGCAACCATTTTTATGGTTCATCCTTTGTTATTGGCATAGAATAAGAATGAAGTTAGGGGCACCTGGGTTGCTCAGTAGGTTAAGCATCCACCTCGATTTCTCCTCAGGTCATAGTCTCAAGGTACAGTTAGTGAGATAGAGCTCCTTGTGGGCTCTGTGCTGACCATCTTCCCTTCTCCCTACCCCTCCCCACCTCTCAAAAAAAATGGATTTAAGAGGGAGTTTCTTATTCATTAGACGCAAGCCATTCCATGGATAGATTCCCTTTAAAAAATGGCTGTTGCATAGAAAGATGATGATTAATATCCTATGAGTTTTATAACTGAGAGAATTCATAGAAATGAGATCATTTGTTCAGTTCCAGACTCATAATATGCCCTCAATAAGTGTAAACTGAGGGTATAAATAAATGAATAAGCAAATGAGATAGGAAACAGATAACATCCTTCCTTTTGAGGTGTACGAAAGGTCATGATAATAGTTACTCTAACCTTTATTTGTCTTCTTTTTTTGTCATCCTTTAGAAGCAAATAAAAGTTGCTAAAATACCAAAAAATATTACACATTCTTTGTTTTTTACATTTAATGCCTGTCCCTGTTTGTATTTCTCCTTTTATTTTTGATTAGCAACCCACAGGATATTTAATTTGCAGAACAACAGAATATCAGAAGTTATTTTAGTGATTATAATATGCCAAACGAGGAAACATCTAAAAGCCAAATGAGGCTACATGATATATTCAAGATCATGCAGAGAGAGTCAGAATGAAATCTCAAGTTTCCCAACTATTCTTTTAGCTCTTTAGTGGATTTTGCCTCTTAAATTTTGTTGGCTAAATTTATATAGTCTCTAAATCAGGAACCATGATATATACATGCATATCCCACATAGTACTTGGGAAACTGGTAGACAATTACTGGGTCTAGATACATACTTGATAATTATGAGCATTCATGTAGTCACAGCACTGGGATTACTAATAGTATTCTGATGTCCATGCAGCACATCACAGGGCATTCATTATACATCACAAGACTGACACATTATTAAAATATTCCTTTATATTAGTTAGTACTTTTGATTTCCACTTCTAGAAATTTCCCAAGTCTAGGAGAGACTTTTACAGCACCATCTTAATGTTGACCATTTAGTCAGTGCTGCATTTAGGCCCTAAGTGCAGTTCTTGCTAACAAAATAAAAGATAAAACCACCTTTGGAACCATTTTATCATGACTTAAAATGCTTTGAAATGTGTCTGTTCAAAGAGAAGCTTTTGTTAATGTTGACAGTGTAGTTCCTTTGAAGACTCTCCATAAGGAAAATCTATGAGAAAAACTTTCAGAAGTTGATAAGTGGACATAGCCACAATTAAAATGAACTATGATAGAAAGGAAGGCCTGAAACATTTGGGACTTAAGCCTTCTGCTAGAAAAATACCTTTTGCTAGAAAAGTTAAGACTATAGCAATCTTAAATGCATATTGCTATGTGGAAGAAACCAGTCTGCACATAATATATGATTCCAACTACATGATATTCTGGAAAAGACAAAATTATAAATACAGTAAAAATATGAATGGTTGTTTGAATTGGGGGAAGGGATGAAGAGGGATGAATAGGTAGAGCAGAGGGAATTTTTAGGCCAGTGAAATGATTCTGTATGATACTGTAAAGGTGAACACATGGCGTCACACATCTGACAAAACTCAAAACTGTGCAACAAAAAGAGTGAACTCTAATGTAAACTATGAACTTAGATAATAATAATGTATCATATTGGTTCAACAATTGTAACATATATACCACACCAATGCAAAATGTTAATAGTAAGAGGAAATTGGGGAGATGGAAGGAATATTATGTGGTAATTCTGTACATTCTATTCAATTTTTCCATAAATGTAAAACTACTTTAAGAAATAAGTTCTGAAAGTTAATATTATAAAAATACTAATGGTTTATAAATCCATGCTTTCTCATTTCTTAACAAGAGTTTTAATCTAGATGAGCATTATATCTCTTCAGATAAACACACTTTCAGCTCTATACATCTTCATAACATTATATATTTTTTAATTGTTGGTGATATTACATTTTTTTCTTTGTAACCACCTCCATACTGCTCTTTCTTTGTATACAGCATCTTCAAAAATATTCCTAGATCCGGGGTGCCTGGGTGGCCAGTCAGTTAGGCATACAACTCTTGGTTTTCAGCTCAGGTCATGATCTCACAGTTAGTGAGCTCGAGACCCGCATCAGGCTCTGCACTGCCATTGCTTGGGATTCTCTCTCTCTCCTCTCTCTGCCTGTTTCTGCCTCATTCTCTCTCTCTCTCTCTCTCTCTCTCTCTCTCTCTCAAAAAAAAAAATAAATAAACATTAAAAAAATAGTAATAAAAGAAAGCACTATTGTTAATCATAAGACATAGCAATCATAAAATGTTTAAGTAGTTGATAAAAGCATTATGGAAGCTGAAGTTCAAGGATAGATAAGATTTTAAAAGGTATAAAAGGAGAGTACCTTAGGAAAGGAATGACTATGAGCAAAATAGGAAAATATTAGTTGGTAGAAACTGAAGCATTAAGAGAATAGTTAAGTTATAGGGAAGTTGTGGGGTGGTCATCTGCAAAGATACATTAGGTCAGGTCACATTATGGAGGCTCAAAAGAATGGAAAAGGACGAGTAGGTCAAAAAACTCCTAAGGAGAAGGAAGCAACGGGATTTGATAATGGGGAGTAAATGTCAGGTGGGAGAGTGAATGAAGACCGTTAAGATTTTAGATATACAATAGTGAGTTGAAGTTATTGACCCACAGCAATATGGAAATTAGAGCAGTATACTGTAGCAGTTAAGACCTTTGGTCCTGAGGCAGACTGACTGGTTTGAATTCTGATTCTGTCAATTAATATTTTGTGACCACAGATAAGTTATTTAAATTCACAGTGTAAAAGAGAGATGAAATAATATCTTACTACGAGGTTATTTAAGGATCAGATGATTTACAATAAAGAACTTAGAATATCTCCTGACTTATACTTTGCATTTAATGAATATTCTTTTTAAAATTATTGTTACACAATTGAAATTTGAATTTGAGAAAGACATAATTTGGTACCAAAACCATAGATTTGGTATGGTAGATGATCACATGAAAATTGAAGAGATTTCTAAGGAATATAAAACAGAAATAAATAGCAAAAGTCCACGGGCTAAACTTTGGAGTTTGCTTATATCTAAGAATCAGAAAGTAAAATAAATAGTATGGTCAAA
Source organism: Lynx canadensis (assembly GCF_007474595.2). Taxonomy (NCBI): domain Eukaryota; kingdom Metazoa; phylum Chordata; class Mammalia; order Carnivora; family Felidae; genus Lynx; species Lynx canadensis. The sequence continues at coordinate 126,747,023 of NC_044305.1, read as the reverse complement.
GAAATAAGGGGCGGTACAATGCCACAAAGTGAAGGTTTCAAGGACGGAGGGCAGGTGCAATGCAAAAAAAAAAAAAAGTTTTTTTTTTAATGCAAACTGAAAAAATAGTCAAAATCCTCAGTGACTCTTTTTTTTAAAGTTTATTTATTTTGAGAGAGAGAGAAAGTGTGAGTGGGAGAGGGGCAGAGAGACAGGCAGAGAGAGAGAATCCCAAGTAGGCTCTGCACTCAGCTTGGAGCCCAGACATGGGGCTCAAATCATGAACTGTGAGATCATGGCCTGAGCGGAAGTCAGATACTCAACAGACTAAGCCACCTAGGTGTCCCCTGGTTAAATACTTATTATGTCAAGCACAAAATAGGAAATTTTTTGCCCTCAAAGAATTTAAAACCTAGTGAGAAAGGCAGATAATAAAATAAATAAGTAAAAGACATAGTATGTTGACAGCAAAGTTCTAAGAAAGAAAAGATAAAAGCAGGAATGGGGCATATGAATGTTAGCAGGAAGAAAAAGCCACACTAAGAAGGTGACATTTGAGTAAAAGTTCTAAGGAAGGGAGTGCAGGGCAAGCTATACAGACACCTTGGAGACAAGCATTTCAGGAAAAGAAAGCAAGTGAAAAGTCCCCGAGGCAGGGATATTTCTAATGCTTCAAAAAACAGCAAAGTCAGAGTGGTTTCAGTAGAATGAACAAAGGGAACATAGTAGAGAGGGCTTCAGGGAAGTAAGAGAGATCATTGTCAGCTCATTACACATAAAAGTAAGAATTTTTTTTCCTCTGAGTAAGATGCAAGGCCTTTAGAAGGTTTTGAGCAGAGCTGTGATATGTTCTGACATATTTTAAATAATCATTATGGCTAGCTAATGTGTTCAGAATAGAGTGAAGGGGAGCAAATAATAAAGCAGAGAGACCAGTTAGGATTCTATTACAATCATCCTGGCAAGAGAAGCTAAGGCCAACAGGATTTGCTGATGGGCCAGCTATGGATTATGAGAAAACCTATTAAAAAAAGGAGAAGAAGTATGAAGGATGACTCCAAGATTTCTAAGCTAAGTAACTGAAAGAATGGGGTGACCATTCACTGAAATGAGAAGTCCTGGAGGAAGAGTTTGGGGAGAAATATCAGAAACTCAAGTTAAGTTTGAGACACCTATTAGACATCACAGTAGAGATCCTGAATAGACACTTATGCATCAAGTTCAGGGAAGAAGTCCCCAAAACTTCCCTTTAAAAAAAATTACATGGGGGCGCCTGGGTGGCGCAGTCGGTTAAGCGTCCGACTTCAGCCAGGTCACGATCTCGCGTTCCGTGAGTTGGAGCCCCGCGTCGGGCTCTGGGCTGATGGCTCAGAGCCTGGAGCCTGTTTCCGATTCTGTGTCTCCCTCTCTCTCTGCCCCTCGCCCGTTCATGCTCTGTCTCTCTCTGTCCCAAAAATAAAAAAAAAATAAAAACGTTGGAAAAAAAAAATTTAAAAAAAATTACATGTACTCCAAATGTCCAAAATCTATAAAATTACAGAAATATTATAATTATAGAGACTCAGATCATGAGTTTATTCTTTTCCCCGTAGCCTGGATAGGTGGAATGATTTAATGACTATTTCTTCTGAATTTGCTCTTATAGCATGTGTCTGTGCTTTAAAAACAAACAAAATGAACAAACAGACAAAACATTAAATAGGAACACTTGACAAGGATTGTTTCAGACAATGATATATTTTACAGCAAAGTGAAGAAAATATGATTTGGAACTCTTCTGACATCTTTATAAACTAATCCTCTGAGCCCAAAGAATAATTTCTTTAGCATGCTCTACTAAAAAAATCTCAAAATGGTGGCTGACTCTATAAATATTTTTTATGTGGCAATTTAGATGTAACTAAAGATCAACTTCACTACATACTTTGTTTTACATTTTGCTTAACTAAATAAAGTTAAATGGATATTAACTCAGAGGTTTTTATATTTCAGGTACTATCAACATAACTTTGCAACTCTATTTAATATAATGCCCTGCTTCTCTTCTCATGCTCACTGTTATGCCTCCAAAAGCTTGTTACTTTAAGCTGAAGTAGCACAGAGATTTATTCTAAGGTTGAATAAAAGCAAGTATTTTTAAGTGGCTTTTCATCCTTTGAATATTTTTCTTCTGATCTAAAATCATTCAACTTTTACATTTTAGGAACAAAGATGAAGAGAACAAGGTGGAAGGAGAACGGGTTTCAGTTTAAAATGTGTTTTACCATAGCCCCCAGTGCAGCCTCTCCAAACCTGGCTATAAAGACAAAAACACATACGAGCTAAAATGTACCTCCCTCCTAGCCTCCAATTTTCTGATTCCAGATACAAGAACTCACAGAACTAGGCAAGAAGGTGGAGGTGATGTCTGTTTGTGTGTGTATATATGTGTGTTTGGGTAGGAAGTAGTGGGGAAAGGGGTGCTTAAGTAATAACACTGGCAGGAGCGAGTTTTGCATTTGGAAAGATGTAGTAGTATTCCTCATTTTTTTAAAATAAGAAAAGCTCTGTAGGTAAAAGCAGTAATTGGGGAAGTGGCATGGAAAAGTACTGTAAGCAGTACAGAATGTGTGAGGAGATTAAACTTATCACATAGTTCAGAGTATGAAAGAACCAGGAGTGGTTGTAAGTTTTGTGAAACCGAATAAGGGAAACCTCTTTTAAAATGGAGTCAGTGGTGGCTCAGTCGGGTAAGCATCTGACTTCGTCTCAGGTCATGATCTCATGGCCCATGAGTTTGAGCCCTGCATTGGGATCTGTGCTGACAGCTCAGAGCCTGGAATCTGCTTCAGAGTCTGTCTCTCTCTCTGTTCTTCCCCTGCTCACACTCTGTCTCTGTCTCTCTCTCAAAAATAAATATTTTAAAAAAATTTTTTAATGAAGTCAGGAGGCCAGAAGCAAAAGATCTTATGCCCTACCCCTGGCTGTCAGTTGCAGACCCCAATAGGAAGAGCATATCTTGCCCTCTCAATTGAGAGAAGCCTATACCTTACTACCCCAGTAGGAGGAAGAAAGATTTTCTCCTTGCCTAGCAATAGCCCAGTCAAGGAGAGACAGCCACAGCTTAGCCAATGAAAAGTCACTACACTTTGAACTCCCCATTTATTCCAATGTACTTTTTGTTTATAATAGCTCTTCTAACTCCCCTCTTTTTTCTATAAGTGTTCCTTGTCTTTCTTCTCCAGACTCGCCTAGGATTTTGCCATAGCATGCATGTCTTGAATTGCAATTCTCTGCTATTCAAAAAAAAATTGTTGTTAGCAGTTTCTGCACCATTTATTCAAGAAAGGATAGAAATATGTAGAAAAAACTCTTTTGGCTCATTCAGTTAGGCATCCGACTTTGGCTCAGGTCATGATCTCTCAGTTTGTGAGTTCGAGCCCCACGTTGGGCTCTATGCTAACAGCTCAGAGCCTGGAGCTTGCTTCAGATTCTGTGTCTCCCTCTCTCTCTCTACCCCTCCCCAGCTTGCACTCTGTCTCTCTGTCTCTGTCTCTGTCTCTGTCTCTCAAAAATAAATAAACATTAAAAATTTTTTAAAAAAAAAGCATCCTAAATATTAGGAATAAGACTGGAAGCACATAGGTTTGCCCTTGAGAAATAGATGTGAGAACAGAATTTGATATTCACACACAGCAACAGAAAACAAGGAAAAGAACCAAGGTTCGTCCAGACAAATCTTGACTGTGATGAAATTTGCCTTGTATAACAGACAAAAGAAAAAAATCCGAAAGGGGCTTGTAATAATAATAAAAAGAAAAAAGAGGTAGATGAGGACCCTTGTAGAAAAAAAGTAAAAGGACATCTTCATAAGACTCAAAGGAATAGGCATATTCCTGAAAATAATCCAATTCCTGATCCAAAATAATTCAAGAAAAGGTCAGTCATTCTAAATAGTTACTAATTATTGAGTAATTACTGTGTATCAGCAAATTGTTATTCATTATTGAGGAATTACTACATATCAGAGCCACTACAAATACATAACATGTATTAGCTCATTTAAACTTCACAATGAAATATTGTTATCACCTTTTTAGAAATGAGAGTTTGCAGGGGCACCTGGGTGGCTCAATCGGTTAAGCCTCTAACTCTTGGTTTCGACTCAGGTCATGATCTCACGGTTCGTGAGTTCAAGCTCTGTGTTGGGCTCCGCACTGATGTTGCAGAGTCTGCTTGGGATTCTCTCTCTACCTCTCTCTCTTTGCCCCTCCCCCACTCGTGCTTTTTCTCTCTCAAAATAAACTTGAAAAAAATGAAAAAAAAAAAAAAAAAGAAATGAGGACTTGCCCAAGGTCATAAAACTATTAAGAATTCAAAAAGATATAGCTGTTATGAGCAGGTATAAAAATTTATTATTCATTCACTCAATATTTTATGTGTACTCACAAAGGGCAAGTGCTATTCTAGGCACATGGGAAAGAATCTTGCCTTCAAGGAACTTTCATTCTTTCTAGAAAAGTGTTTATATGTTTAAGAAGGTGGTGAGTTTGGGTGGAGGCGTGGAGAGAAATCAGAGAAAGATATAGAAGTTGGAAAGTACATTGCTAGGGGGTAATAATTAAAGAATACAGAGAAATTGAGATGTTTTTAATGTGTTTCAGAACCTTGGCTTGTAATAGAATTTAATCCAGTCACATATATTTTGTGAATTGATACATTTAGTCTTCTTTCTACATTGTATGCTTTCTGCTTTTTAATGCTTTCTTGATGCCTCCCTCCCTCTTTCCTTACTTTAAGTAACCAATTTTACTGTTGCTTTTCTGTATAATGTTTTGAAAAGTATTATTCTACTGATGGCTACCTTTAAACTGTGTATATTATACATTTCTTTACCAATCTTAAGCAGAGAAAATAAGTTCCATAAGGTGGGTTCTCATACGTGTTTTCTGTATTCTATCTCTGAGCTTAATACAATGGTAGGATTAAAATGTATTTGTTTTATGAGTGAATAAATTAAGAATAGGTACTAACTACATGATCATAATTCTGCTCTGGGGCCAAAGGTAGACTGTGGGGGAGAAATAAAAATTAGAAAGTGAGGGGTGCCTGGATGGTTGTTGGTTAAGCGTCTGATTTTGGCTCAGGTCATGACCTCACAGTTTGGGAGTTGGAGCCCCACGTTGGACTCTGTGCTGACATCTCAGAGCCTGGAGCCTGCTTCGGATTCTGTGCCTCCCTCTCTCTCTACCCCTCCCCTGCCCACACTCTGTCTCTCTCTGCTTCTCAAAAAATAAATATATGTTAATTTTTTGTAATTAGAAAATGAATCCAGAGAAAAGTAGGAAAGAATTCTTCAGAAAGTGCCTCTATCCCAATCCTGACACTAATTTTGCGGTCTTAAAAATCTTACCCGTCCTCTTTGAACCTCTATTTTTTACTTAAAAAAAAAAACAAGTGGATTAGAACAGTGGTTTGTTACCATTTTTATGAGTCACAGATACTTTTGAGAAACCTATAAAGGCTAATATTCTTCTCTATAAAAGACTTATACATATATATCATGAAAAATAATACGTTGACATGTTTTACGAGATCATGAAAAGCCTTTAATGTGTATGTCATAATATAATATGGAAACATCAGTGAAATATTTTGTAATGTTTAAAGGTAATTAGATAATTCACACACACATACACACAAAACCTTCTCCATACTTCATAATAAAGAAAGCCCCAAACTCCCAAACTAAGAGAAAGCATTTAACCAAAGTAGGAAACAAAACACTTATAAATGCAGTGAAATGTTTTGAAATGTTAAAGTCCAACGTCTTCTTTTAAGTTCTCATAACATTTATTTCAGATAGGGATGAAGTTGTTTAAGCTTAGCTTTTCTTGACAAACCAATTCTGATTGGTCGACTGCATGTCTTAAGAGGTAGTACTCTTGAAATTCCATGTGAAAAATTACTACCTAAAATATAAGATAATAAAAGTGCATAAGGGAGTAAAATTGTAGTTGTAGTTTCTAAGCTTAAAAACTTTACTTCTTTTTTTTCATTTCTTTTTTTTTTTAATATAATTTATTGTCAGATTGGTTTCCATATGACACCCAGTGCTCATCCCAACAAGTTTTACTTACTTCTAATCATGATCTGGAAACATTTACTGAGTCACTGAGCTAATAAGTGCTTTAAATTAATTAGTTTACTTAATCCTATCCCTATTTTTAAAATGTGAGAGTCTCAACACAAAAAAAAGTTAAGTAACTTGCCCACATAAAATAACAACTAAAAAAAAATCATCATTCCAGTCAGGTAGTCTGACTTAAAAACAATAACAAAACTATATAATTAACTTGATGTTGTGGCTTTAAAAACCATGTCATTTTTTTTAGAAGCTAAACAGTAGGCTATGCTGTTAATGATTACATTTGGCTTTAATAGAGACTATTATCAATAATAGAGCACAGATGTATTTCATCTGTTTATGTATAAATGGAGGGCTCTGATTTTGAAAGTTTTATTTAACATCACACGATCATATTCAAAAAAATTTAAAACATTTCATGGAGGTATACTTTTACTAAATCAGTAGAACAGACAGGTAGTATTAACTATGCTTCATAATGAAATACAAAAATACCTCTAATTTTCAGAGTGCTTTTTTAAAAAAATAAATAAACAGTGAAGTACAAATATAAAGCTAAAAATGTATCAGGCTTTCAGCCAGCTTTAATGAATTAGTATGACCTTAATATAATAGCACATTTTACTGAAAATAGTATAATCAACCTAATAATAATTCTGACAAAAGATAAATGGCATGATTTCTATTAAGCTGAACCAAACAGAACCTGTGTGTTTACCGATGTAAACAATAATGAAATAAAATACAAAGCTTAACTATATGTAAATAGGGAGAAAAAGACACAAAAATAGCTATAAATCAGTTTATGGTACTTTATTCAACATTAAAACTATAAACTTAATTATAAAAAAATAAGAGAAAAAAACATTACCAGTTGTTTTCATTTTTTAAATAAAACAAAATTGTTGGGTCGTGTCTGATAGGCTAGATTTGGTTATAAATTAGATAATTTCAGCAATTTATACTAAGGGGACTTCATTATGAGATTATTATTTCAGAGCAAAGCCATGATTAGTCCATTTGATTACTTTTTCAAAGAATAGCTCTCCTCTTTCATGGTCTAATATTACAGATACTTCTGGTGATTTTGCAATGGGTAGGAAATCACCGAACCAATTTATATCAACAGAGGCCTTTTGCAAAGCATATGTCCTGAAACAGTCATCAAGTTGTGGCTATGAGGATACGGTTCCTCATCTCTTTGGATTTCCTACCTTTTTATGAATAGATTGTGATCCCTTTTATTACTACTGTACACCAGATTAATCTATTGCTTTGTGTTACTTAACAATCCTAAACATTCAAAAGTCATAAAATGTATTAGTAGTCTTTTAGAAATAATACTGACTCCAATGTTTTCTAAATCCTTGCAAGTCAAAGTCCACACGCCAGCAGCATCTACATTTGCTTGTTGCAAATACAGAAGCTTCTGGCCTACCCCACAAAATAATCAGAATCGTTTAATAGGACACCCAGGTGATTCATCTATACATTCAGGTTAGAGAAGGCTTGGTGCTAAATGATATATAAAGCACCTGGTGCACTGACTGGCCTATTTCCCGTGTTCAAAATAATTTCAAACTACTTGTATTTTGCACACCAGAGAGACAGGAGAGAGAAACAAAGAGAGACCGGATGCCCCGGAATCATGACTGGTAGATGGGAGGCATCATGATGACCAGTGGGTAGGTATCAGAAACATTTCAGCACCAGGGCAGAACCCACCACTCCCCAATGCCTTCAAAATCCCATAGGCAGAAGCACAAGCAGGCACCCACTCCGCCTAGGCAGAATTAATCCATTTTTACTAGCCCCCCTCCTTCCCAGCATTCCCCAACTTTTCCCCTCCACTATTTTTAACAAGTCTCAGAAAAACCACTCCGTTTGCATGCACTTCAAAAGTAAATCCAAGAGGACTGTCCTAACATGGTACTAAATAATCCTGGCTGACCACGTTATTTTTCATATTTCATGATGAGGCTCTTTTCCTTGTGAAGGCCCTGTAGACTATATGGGTTCAGATATTTCCAACACATGTAACGTTTCTTTTCCCGTTTGTGCACATACTTTAATTTTCTTCATACACTCAATTTCACTGTCACAATTGTAACCACGATGACCATATGAGTAGGCGCTCCCTAATCTTCCTTCAAAACCCTCCGGACATTCCTTCCTAATCTTCCTTCAAAGATACTTTGAGAAACCGTCCATGACTAAAGATGTTTTGGTAGATACGTTTCACCTCCATCGTTATTCTTTCTAGATCTAGTCTTGTTACTGAGCACCTGCAATTCCTGACCATATGCAAATTTAGTCATTTAGAAAACAGTTTCCTGGGGCGCCTGGGTGGCGCAGTCGGTTAAGCATCCGACTTCAGCAAGGTCACGATCTCGCGGTCCGTGAGTTCGAGCCCCGCGTCAGGCTCTGGGCTGATGGCTCGGAGCCTGGAGCCTGTTTCCGATTCTGTGTCTCCCTCTCTCTCTCTGCCCCTCCCCCGTTCATGCTCTGTCTCTCTCTGTCCCAAAAATAAATAAACGTTGAAAAAAAAAAAAAGAAAAAAAAAAAAAGAAAACAGTTTCCTAATTTCAACCTTACCCTTACCTCACAAGTTAAAATAGATATTAGACTTAGTGTGTTTTATTCAGGTACTATAGACTTGTTTTTTTTAGGCAAAGACCTTTTTTAGTTGTTTAACTTTTCTTTAGTTTAATTTTTTTAATAGTCAAAAGTTTAAATGCCATAAGTTACATCATGTTAATAATATCTAAATTATATGTTTTTTAATTAATAAAATATCAATATAAAAAGCCCCATAATATTTAAAGAATAGAGAACATGGATAATAAATATGCAATTCAGAATAATCTCATCAATGAAAAGTCAACTTCGATAAATATCTTTTTTGGTTTTGCCAATTAATGTTACACACACACATTATACATGTATTAACCCCTGTCTCATCACGTAGCTATGGCAACACATCACTGCAAATATTTAAACACAGTTTTGTAGAGCACATTTCCCAGTAATATTCCAAATGGCTGATTGTAGCCATTTTAATATTTAGCTGATTTTTTAACTATTGGAATTTGCATCAGTAAACCATTAACACTTACAAAAGTGCTAAATTTGTATTTATTTCCTAATACCCTGTGTATATTCTCCTCATGCTAAAAACACAAAATGCAATAGTCATCTCAGAAGGTATTCTAGAAAATAACCAAAAATCTTACCTCCCTTCAGTAAGTAAGTAATTTTTTCCTCCCTAAGTTCATCAGAGAAAAAAGCAGGCCTTTTAGGCGGAGGATTTTCACAGTCTGAAAACAATAATCAATAGGTTATAGCAAAAAGTAACTTTTACATAAATTGTTAATACCATAAACAAATTACTTTCTCAAAAATGTTTCCTTCTATTGGCTTCTAATATTTGGGTAAATGAAGCAGGATTCATCAAGGTTCCTTTTAAAAATTTTAGCACTTGTAGGGGCACCTGGGTGGCTCAGTCAGTTAAGGGGCCGGACTCTTGATTTCAGCTCAGGTCATGATCTCATGGTTCCTGAGTTCGAGCCCCGCGTCTGGCTCTGTGCACTGACCACATACAGCCTGCTTGGGATTCTCTCTCTCTCTCTCTCTCTCTCTCTCTTTCTCTCTCTCTCTCTCCTTCTCTCTGTGCCCTGACCCCGCTCAATCTCTCCCTCTTTCTCTCTCTCTGTCTCAAAATAAATAAATAATCTTTAAAAAAATTTTCATCACATGTTACCTTCAGCTTCACTCTATTACTTAATGTCTGAACAGGATTTCATAGAAAAATAATGTGCATCAATAAATATTATCTTACACTTTACCTCTATCTCCTTTTTTCCCAAAATTATATATTTGGCCTACACAGAAAAAAAAGCAGAATTTTTTTATCATGATAAAAAAATATTTAGGGGCGCCTGGGTGGCGCAGTCGGTTAAGCGTCCGACTTCAGCCAGGTCATGATCTCGCGGTCCGTGGGTTCGAGCCCCGCGTCGGGCTCTGGGCTGATGGCTCAGAGCCTGGAGCCTGTTTCCGATTCTGTGTCTCCCTCTCTCTCTGCCCCTCCCCCGTTCATGCTCTGTCTCTCTCTGTCCCCAAAAAAAATATATATATATATTTAAAACTAATTTCATACCTTCCTTAGAAGTGGAATAAAGTAATTCTTCCTCTGCTGCTCTTGAACAGCAATATTCATTTGGAACTTCCTGTTTCCCATTATTGGATACTGCTTTCCATTTAAATAAACTTTGGTGTCTCTTATGCATATTAGGACATGTTATAGTATCACGGACCAAAGAAGATACACATATTTCGTTGACTGTAACCATTTTCAAATCTTCTTTCATCTCCTTTTTTACCTCCTCAATATCATTATTTTCTCTAAGGTAATATTCTTGCCCATTGTTTGTTTCCGCAGTGCTTACAATTTTGTTTTCCTTACTGATTTCATGAAACATATGAAGTTCTTCAAGTACTAAATCAAATTTACTCTTCATCTCAAAATTGCTCACTATTGTCTGAGCTTCTGTTGATAAACACTTGGCAGTTAAATCCTGAAAACATTCATTGTTCTCTAGACTCAAATCAGTTTCAAATTGATGATTAACACATTCTGTAGAGTCATTCTTTGGATGAAAATACTCTGAATTAGCTAACTCACTTTCTTGCAAAACATGTTCATATTCATTTCTGTCAGCTACATTATTTTGATTAATATATTTGGTTTCTTCCACATTTACTTTTTTACTCATTAGTGAAACTGGTTGCATAGAAAACATGCCATCCATTAAACAAAAATTATTCTTCTCTTCCTTTTCTATCTTAATGTCTTTGTTAATTTGGCAACTGTTTGTTAAACTTTGTGCTGTGACTTTTACTTCCTCTTTCAAAATTGAGTCTTGTTTTTTCCCGTTGATTTCACTTAGCAAGTTCCCAAAATTTAGAACCTGCATTATAGTCCCAAGATTGGTTTGTTCACTATGGTTTATGTCGTGGTTTGTTGGTATGGTCCGGGGCCTAATATTGAAGAAATCTTCAAAAATGCACTTAAAACTAATGCTGATCTTATTATGCTCCTTTTTCCTTTCAGTATTTAAATCCTGGTTATACATATTTACTTCATAAAATTTTTCATTACTATATCTATGGTTCTGTATAAATTGAGAACCAGATTTAACATGTGTTTTAACAGCATTAGGTGTACAGTGAGTCCAATTTTCCTCATTCATGAATTGTTCAGGACAACTCTTATTCTTGTAAATGTCTTTTGTCAAAGAAATTTCATCCATGTCATCAAAATCCATTAAAAGAGGATTTTTTTCATATGTTTCAAAAATTGGAAAATGTTTATTTTTAGTCGCCATAGTGAGGGAAGGTTTTTTCTTAGACTCTTCAAAAACTTGTTCAGTTTTAAATAACTTTCTTTTTCTTAACATAGGTTTCATGTTACCTTCTAACAGTCTTGAAAAAGTTAAAGTCCTTGCTAGATACACAGTATGATTTTCCACTATACTATTTTTTGAATAATGCAAATACATTATCCATTTGACAATGCATCTCTCTTGTAATTTAGGATCATTTTCAATTCTAATGAAACAGTTAAAGTTATTCAGCAAAGAAGCTATGTTGGTTTTCAATATGCTATTTAGAGGTCCTGAAATACTGGTTTGTAAACATACACTTAACATATCATTTTTTCTATTGACATTCATATTCTTAGTTATTAGATTTTGAAGATCAACTCGCTTCTTATCCTTGAAAATTTCATGCCAGTTTAAAACATTATCATTTTTTTGATTTCCTGAGATGTTTTCATGAAAATTCAAAATTTCCATAATGGAATTTTCAAAAACTTTCCTTAAATGAGAGACTTTCTGTGTAGCAGAATATCTTAATTGTAGCATATTGTTGCTTTCTCCTTTACCATTTAACTGAAAAAAACTTATTAAAGCTTTTTGGCTACCAAGTGTTCCTATCATGAGAGGCTTTGATTGTTCTTCACGTGTATTCAGGGCTTTTGTATAGTGATAATCTCCTTTGCTTAAAAGATCTATTTCTACTAATTGTAGAAAATTCAATTGTTCTCCAGTTCTTTTAACATTTTCACTTTGAGTCTTGTAATTACCCCAAATCCAACAAAGTGCCCCTATTTTTTCTGAGATGTGACTAATATTAGAGCCCTGGCTTTGAGACTTTTCTAATCTGGTAAACGTATGAATGTCCAGGCATGTTTCTGCTTCTTCCAAATTTGCATTCCCCAGTATTATAGTGAAACTCTTTTCAGAGTCTGTTACATCAGATTTGATACTACTGTGGTTATAGTAGTTTAAACTGATCAAGTCTTTTTTTCTCACACAAATATTTTGGTTGCTGAGTGACTGGTGGTTACTTTCATAGCATGCAGAAAAAATATTTTCTGCATCGGCATCCACAATGTTTTTATCATCCTGTAACTTTTGCTTCTTAACATCAGGTCTATTTTGGGACCAGTAAACGTTTGTGAAATCCCTAACATATGCCTCGTTTTTGTCATTCTTTTTCTTTGCTGTTCCCTTTAAATAGACAGAGGACATTTTGCTATTTAAATCAGTTGGAAACTCAGGGATACTTATTGTGCCTCTATCTCTAAAATAGCTGGCTTTGGCAATTTCCATGCTGGGCTGGTTTTGAGATTTTGATATATTTAGTGCCGATGCTGAAATGTTATTTTCCTTTTTATGAGATGGCGTAACACCGTCAGCTTTCCATCTGCACTTAATATCAAGAAATGGTGATTTGGTTTCCTTGTAAAAGGTAACATCCCCAAATAGGTTTTCTGTCTGTTTCACATAACTATCGTCTTCCTGAATACCGTCCCTCCCTTGCACTGAATATTGTTTTCCAGCCGCATTTCTTTTAACCCCATGTATATCGTCTGTAGAGGGGTTGGGCAGAAGCGGACGGACCTCTGCTCCAGCTCTGTCACTGCGGTGCACACCGAAAACCTCTTTGTCATTCAGTCCTGCTTCACAAGACTTTCCAGAAGCCCTCAAACCAGAATCAAAACTTCGTGAGGGGAGAGACTGCAAACAACTATTCACCTCAAATTTGCCATTTGGGCATCTCGGACTACATATCTGCTCCCCACCGACTGATTTCTCCACACGCGAGTCTGTGGAGTTACCAAAAATCACATTAGCTGAAAGAAGAAGGGCCGGGAAGGGTCTGGGCGACAACAACTGCCAGGCTTTTTCCACCTCAGACAAGCGAGGCACCAGAGGCAGCCTCCACTCCACCTCAGAGGCACTGCCGGGCTCCGTTAGACGGGGCCGCTTACTTCGGGGCGGTCGGGAATCAGCGTCCTCAGGAGGCAGTAAGGAGGTGGCAGGCTCCCTGAACCCGGCACCCTGCGCGGTGCACTGCGTGAAGGACATGGCAGCGAACCGAGATGTTCTGACGAAGTGCGGCCGCGCTCCAGCCTTTTAGCCGGCTCCAGGCGGCTCCGCCTGGTCACGCCCCTGCCACGCCCCTCGAGGCCGGCTTCGGCCGGGGCCTCAGGGAAAGCCCCCACCCGACCACGCCCCAGCCCCGCCCGACCACGCCCCAGCCCCGCCCCTCCGCCGTCCGGCCCCGCCCCCACTCTACCTGAGGTCCTGGAGCTCCCGTAGTCTCTCCCTCACAGCGCAGAGCCCCGGGGCCGTTACATTGTCTATTTTTAGCGCCTCTTGCGGGTGCTTGGACTGTAGCCGGTCTAAAGATTTTCTTCCCTCTGGTAGAATTAAGGGGAAAAGTCAGACTCTCTCTCTCTCTTTCAATTTGTGTCTCGTTTAATTTGTGAACAGAAACAGCTTTGCTTTTAAAATTCTAAAATTCTGTTTTCCTCGGAAGCGGCTTCTCCACAGTTGCTCTCGAGAGTCTTCTCCAGTAAAAAAAAAAACAAAACAAGGGTGGTCTGTGAGCGCCAGGCCAAATCTCTCCTTGTCTGGAAAAACTTTTAAAAAATGCTCGTAATCATCCCGGTGACATTTAAAATCAGATATTCACTTCACTAGTAAAGTGTGTCCAGGGGAAAAAAGACACTGGTATTTAACAATGTGAATTATTTCACGGGAGGAAATGTTGAAAATAATTATCCAGATAATTATTAATCTTCACTTTAAAACTGTAGAAAAATCGTTTTCACGTGTGCTGTGGGGTTCCCCCCCCAATATTGTGGATAAAATAAGTTACAGATAAAAATTGTATGTTTCAACTAGTTCAGTTACTGTAAGAATATATAATACAGTTTCCATTCATACCTAATAAGTTGTGTGAACGTTATTTTTCTTCTTCCTCTGCCTTGAGAATAATTTATTATTTCCCGTCCGTTCTGGTTTTTGTCAATTCCATAATCATAAAGAAGAAAAAAAAAAAGAAAATTATTTTCAAAATGTTTATTATTATGTACATGTTTATTAAGGAACGTGGGATTACTGTTCAGCCATCAAAAACCTCAGCCCCCTAATGATTGTTTCAAAGTTGGTCAGTTTTATGTTCCCTGGCAAAAACTTATAAGAACCACAATAATGTGCAACAGGAATCCTGATTTTAGAACCCATGGGAGCATATATGGCAAGATATGACTAGTGGACTACTTTATTTTTTTTTTTTAATCTTTATTTATTTTTGAGAGAGACAGAAACAGAGCATGAGTGGGGGAGGGGCAGAGAGAGAGGGAGACACAGAATCGGAAACAGGCTCCAGGCTCCCAGCCGTCAGCCCAGAGCCTGACGCGGGGCTCGAACTCATGGACCGCGTAATCGTGACCTGGCTGAAGTCGGACACTTAACCGACTGAGCCATCCAGGCACCCCTCACTCCTTGTGCTTTTAAATATTAATCATCCGGTTTTTTTTTTCTTTTGGTCTTCTTAAGTTGGCTAGAGCCTCCAGTGCAATATTAAAGCAGTTTTGTTTTGTTTTTTAACATTTATTTATTATAGAGAGACAGAGCATGGGAGGGGCAGAGAGAGAGACACAGAATCTGAAGCAGCCTCCAGGCTCTGAGCTGTCAGACGTGGGGCTCGAGCTCACGAACCTCGAGGTCATGACCTGGGCCGAAGTCGTATGGTTAACCAGCTGAGCCACACAGGCACCCCAACTAGTGTACTACTGTAGGTCATAAGATGTTCATCAGCCTCCTGTCTCGTAAATACTCTCAGATACACTGTGAATCCAGTTTCTGGGTATTTGCTATTACTTTAGCTTGTAAATTCCTCCAGAGAAATGTTTGCTTAAATTTGTAGAAAGCCTTGCAGTACAAGCATTTCATCTACACTAAAAATAAGAATGTGGCAATTGTTCAAATTATACATCAGTGAGTTCTCAAAGTGCTACTTCTATGTAAATTCCATTCCTTTTTTTTTTTTACCTTAGACTTTCCACAATTGTACATTCCATACTAATGGAGTCTGTTCTATGCTTGTGATCAGCCCATGAGGATTGACTTGCATAGCTGATGGTGCACTAACATAATATTAGGAACGAGCTTGCTTGCTTTCCTTCTTTTTTTTTTTTTTTTAAGTAAACGGTACCTCCAATGTGGGGTTGGAACTCATGACCTCAGGACCAAGAGTTGCATGCTCCACTGACTTAGACAGGGAGGTACCCCAGGAGGAAGCTTTTTTATCTGTAAAGTAAATGCCATAGCTTTGTGATTCTAGATTGATCTGTCACTTGGTGTTTCTTTCTTCATTTTACTAGCTTTCCAAGAACATACTATTTTTTAGATCTCCCTTACACCATGATTTAAAAACCGGATTGTTTAAGGACTAGAACACAATAAAACCCAAAAGTATTAAATTTAATTCAACAATTGTTTGAGAACTGTGTCTAAGACACTGTTAGGTATACAGAAAGGTACAGGTTTGTTGGGTTTTTTTTCCCAGCCTTAAAGAAACTTACAGCAATGAAGACAGAAAAAGAAGTCTTTTTTTGTACTTACTTACTTGATCATTACACTAATGATCACTGCTGTTTCAATCAATGCCTATTGAAACTATTATTCATGTGAGGGTTTTGTTTTATTTTTTAAATGCTACCTTAAAAATACACTATAAGTGAGAAATGCAAAAAGTGTATCTTTAACCCATCAAAATCAAAATATAAATGAGATTTGTTCAAATCTTACCTACCCTTCAAAGCCCACTTCAAACGTCATATATTTCCATATCACCTTACCTGAATGTTCCTACCTCCTTAATAACAGTAACCTGAGCTTTAAGGACAGCACCTGTCATTCCTTTCAGTCTGGTGTCTTATTATAGTCCAGATCTGAATGAATGAAAGAAAGAATGAGCGCATGAGGTAAACCCCATACTGAAAATGTAACACAAGCTCCTGTTAGAGTTAAGTCAGCAATTCACTCAGGACCTCAGAACGTTTAAAGGCTTGTGTCCTTAACATCGTTGCCAGATCTTCACAACTAGGTCCTACCTTAACGTTTTTCAGCTTTGTTTTCATTTTATTATTTTATTTTATTTTATTTTATTTTATTTTATTTTATTTTATTATTTTATTTTATTTATTTTATATTTTATTTTTACAATTTGCACCGTGTTGCAAATACCAAGCTGTTTGTTACTTTCTTGCCTTTCCATGCGTGTTCTCAATGTCTTTCTCTTTCTCAGCCTGAAAATTCCTTCAGCCTTAAAGGGCTCTACTCAAAGTTACTTCTGCTGTGAAAGCTTCTCTGCCTCCTCCTGCTGTATCCAATCTCCCTGCAGAATTACTTGCATCCTCATCTGTGTTCCTATGGAAGTTTATTTTATAACACTTAAAATATCACTCAATTGAATTGTTTACATCCTCTCCACTAGACTCTATGTTCTTCAGAGCAAAGATTTATTTACGTTTACATCCCCATTGCCTCAGGCTAAATACCTCAGCTAATGAGAAAACAAAAACAAAAACAAAAACGGAATGATATTATTGTCACTCTACCTTTACCTATCCAATTGTTGCCTTAAGAGTGTCTTGAGCTTCCTGTTTTGGTTTTGGTTTTATATGTTAAAATGTTAAAATGGAGACCTCCTTGAGACTATACTACCACAAAGGCCAAAAATTGACTTTAAACTATTACTGGTTTTAACACCACTTAAGTTTAATGGTAGGACCAGATATTTGATGAGCCAGTTTTTCTCTTTTTTGTCTTTTAATAAGTTATATAAATGGTGAATAAATATGCTAAATCCCAAGTTGTTTCAGATGGACAAATCAGATAATAAATATTTTTAAAGACTTAATAAGAACCACTAACAAAAATATTTAAACCAAATGCAGGGGGTAGAGAGGAAAATATCACTTGCTGAAAATATTTAAAACAAATATGGTTGTATATAACAGAAATAGCACTTTTTATCAAGTCACTAAGAAGCAGTAGGTGGGAAAAGATTTCAGAAAACCATAACGGTGTGCATATTCACATGTGCAGTTAACCTTTCAGCAGTACACTAATGGTAATTTATAACATAAATATAATCTTAAATGAGACAATGTATGTGCAAATCATCTCGTTATTCTCAATTTTCATTAATGACATCATTATCTACCCAGCCTCCTAAACTAGAAACTCTTAAGTGTTCTTAATTTTTTCTCTTTTTTACTCCTTCCCTGAAATCCAACTTCTCTGTAGACAATCATCAAATCTTGTTACTTGTACATCAGACATGACCCTGAAATTAATTCCCATTCTTTATTCATAATGTTTCAGCCTTATTTTAGGTCCTCATCGTCTCTGAGAATATTGTAATAAAATAATCTTTTTACTAGTCTCCCTTCAATTTCTATCCAACACTACTATAAAGCTTTTTTTCTTAAAATATTAATCACTTTAGGGGCACCTAGGTGGCTCAGTCAGTTAAGCGTCTGACTTCAGCTCATGTCATGATCTTGCCCTTTTTGAGTTTGAGCCCCACGTAGGGCTCTGTGCTGTCAGCTCAGAGCCTGGAGGCTGCTTCTGATTCTGTGTTTCCCTATCTCTCTCTGCCCCTCCCCTGCTCACAATCTGTCTCTGTCTCTGTCTCTCTCAAACATAAACACTAAAAAAATTTTTAATATTAATCACTTTATTACTTCCTTAGGAACTTCTTTCTGTTCTTTGATACTTACAGAATAAAATACACATTCTTCAATTTGGCATACAATATTCTTTATAGTTTAATCTTCAAACTGTTTTTTCAGCTTCTGTGTCTACTTCCAAAACATAACTTGCTTTCCTACAATGCTAAACTTCTCACCTTTCTTTACTTATATAAAGCCTTTTTCTTGGGGCACCTGGGAGGCTCAGTTGGCTGAGCATCTGACTCGACTTTAGTTCAGATCACTGTCTAGAGGTTTGTAAGTTTGAGCCCCATGTGGGTCTCTGTGCTGGAGGCCAGGAGCCTGCTTGGGATTCTCTGTCTCCTCTCTCTTTGCCCTCTCTGATTTGTGCTCTCTCTCTCTTTCTCTTAAAAATAAACTTTTTGGTTTTTTTACTTTTTTAAATTTATTTATTTTGAGAGAGAGAGAGAGAGAGAGAGAGAGAGAGAGAGAGAAAGAGAACACACACACACATACACACTCGGGCAAGGGGCAGAAGGAGAGGGACAAAGAGGGAGAGGGAGAGAGAGAATCCCAAGCAGGCTCTGCACTGTCAGTGCAGAGCCCTTCATGGGGCTGGAACTCACAAACTGTGGGATCATGACCTGACCTGAGATAAAGAGAAGGATGCTTAACTGACTGAGCAACCCAGGTGCCCCATAGATAAACTTTTTATTAAAAAAAATATATATATGTATTATATATAAAATATATTATTTATATATTTTATATTACATATAAATATAATGTATTATATATTATAATATATAATATACTTATTATAGTATATATAAATATATACAGATACATATATACAGATATATATAAAAATATATACATATATATAAATATATACATATATATATAAAGCCCTCTCACAATTTCAGTCTTGGGTACATGCTGGTTCATTTGCATTTAGTAGTGGCAGGTCTTTCTTGAAGTCTTCTGAAGTGATTCCAAAGTTTACAGCCATCTTGTTTCTTTGGACACCCATAGATTTATCTACTCTCCCTTCTTTTTTATTTTTAAATCTTACTTTATTAATGTACTATTATATTTTCTGCCTGTTTAGCTAGTCAAAAATAACCTTTTTCCTGAGCCCTCAGTGTTGGAAAACCAGGTGGGAATGTTCAGCTACTTACAACATCCATTTGATGTTCTAATAAATTTCAGCATCAGTTAAAAGATTCTTTGCTCCTGAAATAAAAGCAGGAGTCTGTATTATTTTTGGAATTGCACTTGTAAATAATAGCTCTTTTAAAAAATAATTGTGAATTCTTTTCAATTAACCTTCCACAAGAAATCTTTTCAAAATTCTGACAAGGAAAATTTCTATCATTTTTTTCATTATACAAGCTCATAATTACTTAGATTGCTTTCCCTTTTTGTACAGTTTTTCTGCTGAGATTAGTCACTTCGTTTTGGTCAGTTGCACAATAAATAATTACCTGTATGTTGCAAATTCATAGAACTATCATTTACTTCAAAATTTTAAGGAATTACATACATTTGCATTAAATGCAAAATACATTTAGCATGTAAACTATGCTAAACATAATTTAATTTTTTTATCCTAGAAGAAATATAGAATAGTGTTTCAGTGAGTAGGCTTTTGGCATCAAACTGTCTTATGTTTGAACCTATGCTCCACTTCTTCCTATCTGTGTAATGTGAGCAAATTGCTTTAACCTTTCTGAAATAGTTTCCTGTAAGAATTATACAGTAGAATGTACCTCATAGCCTGTTGTGTAAATTAAATGAAATATACCATGTAAAGCATTTAGATGAGTATTGGGCACTTAAGTAGGAGTGCATTAAAAGTTTTTAATTTACGATAGTTATTATTAACATGAAACTAGCAAGGTGCTGGGTGGCTCCTACACATGTTCAGATGAACTGATCGTCAGCATCTCTTGCCAAACACACGGTTCCGTAATTTTATGTGAGTACCTTGGAGTGGACCATGGCGGAAGTACTTATTACACCACTGAAATCAGCAAATACTACAAATCAGGATTTGCTTGTTTGTTTCTTCCTTTCTAGAAAGCCAGTTGTTAAACAGTTACCAGCATAGTACTGACTCAAATTCTATCTTCCAGTACTTCAGATTCATTACTATGTAAGTCAATTATCACTACAGAATTGCAGCTGTAGCCGGCCAGGCAGTTTTTCGTATTTTGTCTGGCTAAGGTCAAAGACGGACAAGATGACAGACTACATTGATGCCAGCACATATTGTAAAAACTTTATTTAAAAAATGAAACAAAACTTGGGGTGCCTGGGTAGCTCAGTTGGTTAAGCATCCAACTTCAGCTCAGGTCAAGATCTCATGGTTTGTGAGGGTTCGAGACCTGTGTCGGGCTCTGGGCTGACAGCTGGGAGCCTGGAGCCTGCTTCAGATTCAGTATCTCCCTCTCTCTCTCTCTGCTCCTTCCCCGCTAGCATTCTGTCTCTCTCAAAAATGAATAAATGTTATTAAAAAAATTTTAAACAAGATGAAACAAAAGTATATTAGTTTGTTTTAATCTCATTTAATACTTTTTTATGAGTGGAGAATACAGAATTTTCCACAAACACAAAAGTAACTATTTCAGTGTTTTAAGTTTGCTCATAGTTCTATGATTTCAGAATGGAAATAGGTTCAGTTCAGGGAAAAACAATGGATCAATGTTTTCAAAGGAAAAACAATGCAAGAATGTTTCTTCCATCATTATCTGGAGCAGAGTGTAGTCACTGTTTACTAGCAATCGGTAATCACTGGCAATTGAATGATAGCATAGTTTTCAGAGTACTTTTAATGGATGCTCTCATCTGATGATTTGGTTTGCTGAACATCTTTTATGTGCAAGGAAGGATGGCTGATACTGAAGTAAATACTATGACGTATAAAATATGATCTTTGTATTCTAACAAGAATTATGCATATAAAAGGATAATTAACAATATATGGCCCACTATATAGCCTAGTTAATCAGCCATTCACTACCTTGTCCTAAACTACTTTCCAGCCTGATTCCCAGCTATACCATTTCTGTCTCCTGTGCCTCTCACACTTTACCACACAAAACTGCTTACAATCCCCTACTCATTTTCTTGTTGTTGTTCACTTCAGAAGATTTTTAATTTTTTTTAACGTTTATTTATTTTTGAGACAGAGAGAGACAGAGCATGAATGGGGGAGGGTCAGAAAGAGAGGGAGACACAGCATCTGAAACAGGCTACAGGCTCTGAGCTGTCAGCACAGAGCCCGACGCGGGGCTCGAACTCACGGACTGTGAGATCATGACCTGAGCCGAAGTCAGATGCTCAACCGACTGAGCCACCCACGTGCCCCAAGAAGATATTTAAAATATCTATTATGGGGTATTATGGGGCACCTGGGTGGCTCAGTAGGTTAAGCATCTGACTTTGGCTCAAGTCATGATCTCACAGTTCATGGGTTCGAGCCCCACATCGGGCCCTCTGCTGTCAGCACAGAGCCTGCTTCGGATCCTCTGCCCCCTCTCTCTCTGCCCTTCCCCCACTTGCATTCTTTCTCTCAAAATAAATAAATAAACTTTAAAAAATAGTATCTATTACTCACCAGCCACTTTGTTAGGTATTAGGTATTGAAAAATAAGCACAGTCCTTTTTTTTTTTTTCAAGGAATTTACAGTATAGCAGAGGAGACAGATATACAGAGTTTATTACAATATATCAAAATAAGTACTACAGTAGAGAATGCCCAGGCATTGAAAAGAGGGGACCAAAGTTAGTCTGGAAGCTTCAGGGGAGGTGCCCAGGAGGAAATGGTGCCCCAAAACTGATGCTTAAAGGATACATTCATTCATTGTATTCCTCTGAGCTTATAATTTTCTATAAAACTCCCTTTCCTATCCATACGAGTTCATTTTTCATCCATGTTCCCATAACATTTCAAACATCTATTATAATACTTACGAAATCATATTATGGTTAGTTATATATGTACTATCTTCTCCACTAAATTTTTAACTCCTTGACACTTGGAACAGTTACCTTATTTACCTTTGTATTTCCAAAATATAACATGGGATCTGCCATACAATACACAGTAATATTTTTTGTTAATTTTTGGGTTGAATAGATATCAAGTGAATGATATATAAAATAAGTACTATTAAGAAATAAATAATATAAGGGGGCACCTGGGTGGCTCAGTCAGTTAAGCTCCTGACTCTTGATTTCAGTTCAGGTCATGAGCTCACAGTTGTAATATACACACTGGGCATGGAGCCTGCTTGAGATTCTCTCTCTCCCTCTCTGTCTGCCTCTCCCCTACTCTCAGAAATAAAGAAGGAAAGAAAGAAATAAAGAAGAGGAAAAGAAAAGAAAAGAAAGAAAAAGAATTCCAAGAATCACGAAATGAGTTCTAGATAGGGTAGGCATGAAGGCTTCACAGAAGAGCAAATTGAACTGGGTCTTGAAAAATGGAATTTTGTAGCTTCAGACCAGTAGTTTCAACTAGAAAACAAAAACTGACCTAAGGTCTGGAAAAATAAAGCTCTGCTTTCACAGAGACAAAGGAAGTAGAGAACTAGCTCTAGCACTAGAATGGGAGGTAGGAATAAAGATGAATTAATCAGGGAAGTCATTTACCCAAAGGATCAGGCTACAGGAAGAGGTAGCCAGTCAGAATGAAAAACAACTAGTGTATGGAAGAAAATAAGTGATATTTTTAAAAACTAAATCTAAATAGAGACTATAATATAGTAATTTCCATGGGGCGCCTGGGTGGCTCAGTCGGTTAAGCGGCCGACTTCGGCTCAGGTCATGATCTCGCGGTCCGTGAGTTCGAGCCCCGCGTCAGGCTCTGTGCTGACAGCTCAGAGCCTGGAGCCTGTTTCGGATTCTGGGTCTCCCTCTCTCTCTGACCCTCCCCCGTTTATGCTCTCTCTCTCTCTGTCTCAAAAATAAATAAATGTTAAAAAATAAATAAATATATAGTAATTTCCCTATCCTGAATGTAATGGATGCTCTAGAATTTCTCTAATTATAATGAGTGGTTTTGGCACATTCTTCCTAACTGAATATAGCATGTTCTATATATTAGATTTCATAAGAGGCAGGTGGAAAGTTAATGATAGAAAAATGTGACTAAGCCCATGATTCCCCTGAGCAGTGTTTTGAGTCTTGCAGAAAGAGAACAAAACAAACACAGAAAGTGGGAAGGGAATGTAATTTTGGGGCATGGGGAGAGACTTTTAGTTACCCATTGCAATGTGTTGTCACACAACTCTATTAAAGAACAATATTATTCCTAATTGTTCAAAGTTTCTCATAGATAACTATGTCTCATAAGAACAAAAGTAGGACGAGCATACATGTTTCATTTTGTAATGTTATCTGACATATATTGTTATAATACACAATATTTCTTGTTTTCCATGGTACTTAATCGTGAGTAGAAAGGAAGAAAAGTTGCAAAATGTCACTTGCTTTGCCACTTTGCCTAAAGCCAGTCATGCTAATCACATACTTATTATAGTTACAAATCAGCTTCCAAAGCTAAACACTTGATCTCTGGAGACCATTCAGAGGTGGCCCTTCTTAAAAATTATCTAGTGTAGACCTTGGACGATAACCTAGAAAAACAAAGACACAGGATATGGACCATTTGGTTATAGCTACAATGCCATCTTTAAGAAATTATTGAAAGAAGGCAGGGGCTGGGCTTGGAATATAATATGTAGCTGAACAGGGACAGAACCACAGTAATCATGGTTGGGATGAAGATTCTGTTTCTCATATGTGAAAAACTGAAAGGTAAGAAGGAGAAGGAGAAACAGAAGCACTGTGACCATACATTTCCAAGCTGTCCTAATTAGAATATAAAGGAAAAACAAGTATATGCATTCTCCAATATAAAACCAGTATAATCAAAGGGTTATAAATAATATTTTAGTTTAATATGCTGTATGACCATCCAATTTTTATATCAAAAGAAAATAAAATGGGTGCCTGCATGACTCAGTTGGTTAAGCATCCAACTTGATTTTGACTCAGGTCATGATCTCACAGTTGTTGAGATTGAGCCCCGCATCAATAGGATTCTTTCTCTTCCTCTCTCTCTCTGCCCTTTCCTTGTACCCCCCCTCTCAAAATAAAATAAATAAACTCAAAAAGAAAAGAAAAGAAAAGAAAATGATAAAAAGGCACAGAGGTTTTCTTGTTTGTTTTTTGCTTATAAAATCTCTGATGGGTGGAAACAAACAAACAAACAAAACTTATTTCAATTCAAACAATACTTAGTATAGAATGCGTATGTGCTCAACCCTGTACCTGGGTGCCATGCTATTCTGAAAAGTGTAGGCTTAAGTCATGAACACTTTAATATGTATGTGTCTTCCTGTTAAATAGCTTTCTGCTTGCATGGAAATATAATAGCAATAACCATCTTTTCCACTTTTACTCTTTAAACTCTTCTCTGGTTGAATAATTTTTTTTTTTATTTTTTTAATCTTTTTATTATTTTTTGGAATAATTTTTTTAAACAAAGGCAAGTATTTCAATGTCTGCATGCCATTGAAGGAAAGACTGTTTCCATTGGATTTGATCCATAAACTAATTGCCTCAAACTGTAATTACCCATCCTTGAAGTATTGATACAAGTCAAACTCTGTCCGGAACTTTAATATGGAAACAAAATAGCCAGTTTAAACTCCAGAAGCAATAGTTCATGGGTCATCAGGATGGCTTGTCGTGGAGGCTGACAAATAGAAGGCTAGAAAGAGAACTGCGATGTCCTTCACCTCGAGTCCTTCCTGGAGCCCTTCTCCAGCGCAGACCTACAAGAGCATAACGGTTTGCATATAGTCAAAACTGTTTACAACACTGCTCAGAAATGTACCTTTACTTAATTTGCCAGAGGATTTGTAGAGTTACAAACTATTTTTGTCTTTTTAAATTAAAAAAAGGTATTTAAACTCTGTCAAGAAAACAACCTCAAAGTTCAGGCTTTTTTAATATCCTTCTTGCTTTTTTCCCCCTATGATTTTTAGGAATGAACACTATTCATTTGAATCAGTGAAAACTGAAATCATAGGAGGAACTTTAAGGTGGAGAGTAATGTCCAGAAATCAATGTAATGTCCAAATATCGAGAGAGTCTAAAAGCCTAAGATTACGGACTCTGTACTTCACAAGTCTTCTTCATACTTCAGTTCTCTACCTCTTTACCTGGGTGATGTGTTCATCTTATGATAATTCATTGTCTTGTGCATTTAGGAATGCTATTTTTTTCTGTATGTATATCCCATTTCCATGAAAAAAAGACAGAAAGAAAGAGAGAGAGAAAGAAAAAGAAAAAGAAAAAGAAAGAGACATGGATTCTGAAACTAAACTGCCTAGATTTGAATCTTGGCTCCATACCTTACAATCTATGTGACTTTGGGTAAACTCCTTAACCCTCTGTGCCTCAATTCCCTCAACTATAAAATGGGGATGATAGTAATGGCATCTACTTCAGGTGGTGGTTATAGGATTTTACAACTTAATATATGTAAAACATGTGAAACAGTGCTTCACACATAGCAAGGTATATATAAGTATTACAGTTGTTAATAGTAACCCATTCACTTCTTTGACACTCTAGAATAAGAATCCTTAGATCATCCTTAATGAAAATCATTTAAGGAGATTTCCCAACTTTTCCCAGACTTTTCATTGATTTCTCAAATTGCTCATTTTTTCCCTTTGTTGTCTGGAGAACTCCATAGGAAACAATTCTTTATCAGTTTTCCCTCTAGATTTAACATAAAAAGAAAAGAGATTAAAATATATACCATTGGATATTTACAAATATATTAAATATCTTCACTGACATATAGTTGCCATTCTGCTTTTCAAATGCTATTAAGTCTGCTTTTTAAAATATCTATTATATATATTTATTCATTAATCTTCATTTAAGAATAATTAACCTAGCTACTTTTGTGACTGTATATCCTGATTTTTTTCTGCATTAGTTGTCATCACTTAGCTTTTTAATGGCTTTACTAAATATAGCCAAATAAAATCCTCTAACGAGGACTCAAAGACATGCACTCTGGGAACCAGTTTTTAATCAATGAAACAGTCATTAAGTACTAGCATCTATTCTATATTCAATATTGTGTCAGGTGCCCTACCAAGAAGTTATGACACAGAGACAAGGAATTAACAATAAAAACCATCTAATAACAATATAAATGGTTTTTTTAAAAAAACCTTATATGTAATTTGAAATAGGTCATATAAATGATATATACTTGTGACTCAAAAGAATTGCGTGGTTAAGGATTGGAATAGATTGGGATATGAGATGAATAGTAGATATACTGCAGATAAGAAAAAGGACATGGCCAAAGACATAGACAGAAGTGTAAGATAGATTAAGCAATAGTAAGTAGGCAAGGTGTTCGAGAGAGAATTTTTGTAACAGGATAAAAGAAGATAAGTGGGAAAGACACTGAGATCAGAGCATTCAGAATCTTGAATGCCAGTCTTAAAAAAATTTGTACTTTATGCTATAGGAAAGACTGTATTTGTGGGTTTGTTTCAGGAGAAAGATGTATTTAAAACAACGTTTTAGAAAAATTCACCTAGCTGCCACGTTTAGGATTAACTGAAAACAAGTGAAAGAAATTAGGCAGAAATTAGGGGCCATTGCCATAGGACCAGAAATATTAAGAACATGTATTTGAGCATTCCACAGGAATGGAAACGGGAATTATATTTTTAAGAAATTATTATTAGAATTTGATAATGCTCTGCTATCATGGGGGGTAAGGAATCAACAATGATTTCTAGGATTCAAGCTTAAATTATTAAGAAAATTAATAGAGAAACCATTAATAGAGGAGAGGTGTGGAGAGGTTGTACTTGTTTGAGAATATATCATGAGCATAGAGGCAAGGGGTTTGGATTTAGGTATATTGCATTGAAGGGGCACCTGGGTGGCTCAGTCGGTTAAGCATCCGACCTCAGCTCAGGTCATGATCTCACAGCTCGTGGGTTCAAGCCCCGCATCGGGCTCTGTGCTGACAGCTCAGAACCTGGAGCCTGCTTCGGATTCTGTGTCTCCCTCTCTCTCTGCCCCTCCCCCACTCATACTCTGCCTCTCTCTCTCTTAAAAGTAAATAAAACATTTAAAAAAATTTTTAAGTATATCGCATTGAAGAAATTGCTAGACATTTTTTGCACTAGATTTCTAGTTGGAAAAGCAGAAACAGAGCTCAACAGTGGGAAAAGCTATAAATGCACAAAATCTTGTGTCAGTATGTGTATTAAAATGCATCAGCATGTTTGTGAAGGGCAGAAATATCAGAACTGCATGTTTCCTGCAACTTTTTTTTTGCTGTTATTATGTTCTAACTATACATGGTAATGAGCAAAATGTTATAATTCATATTCTGTGTTACTTATATATACAATCACATGACATCTGTAAACTCTGTGTGGGCTTAAAAACCTCTTAACTCTTGATGGAAATTAAACCTCATCTCTTTTTACTAGCATGGTTGGCTTGGTTTTAAAACATGATTGCAAAGTGTTATCCTTGTTTTAATGTAGTCTGATTTTGACTATACTGTAAGCTGGCAGATTTTTACTGGGGTATGATATCATCATCAAAAGGCTTTTAAGCAGTAACTCCTTGAATATATTTTACTTATTGTTTAATATGGTAAGTTTTAATGTTTGAATTTGGGAATTCATTTCACAAAAATTAGTTTGAGTGAGTAGCAAAGAATCTTTAAATGAATAACATGTGGATTTCAGTGTTAATTTGCATATAGACAACCTCTCTCAAAATATAAAAATAAATAATATTTCCATTAGAAATTATAAAAGGGAACACTAAACTTTTCAAAGGCCTTGAACAATTATGATCACGTCTAGCAAGCTACCAAATAAACAGTTAAAGGAAAAAAAATTAAGTCTAGTACAGCCTTCATTTGTTGGTAGAAGAAAGAAAGAAAGAAAGAAAGAAAGAAAGAAAGAAAGAAAGAAAGAAGAGGAGAAAGAAAGGAGGGAGTGAGGGAGGGAGGAAGGAAGGAAGAAGGTAGGACAACAACATAGAGTAGAGTAGTAGAATATAAACATATTCCTTGTGTTGCAAATAATTACACTAGTTGCCAAAAGATGGTTCAGTTCTAGTGTCTAATGCAAATTGTAAAAGCTGTTACCCAGTCAAATAAACCTAGAAACTCCTTTTCTCAAGTCTAACTTCTTCTTTCTTTCATAAATCATATGATATTCATGGAAATTAACTCAACCCCTATGTCACCTCTTCTTTAAATATTTTTATAATATATTCCACCATATATGGCACAAACCTATATTGAATACTGAGGATAATAAGAATAAAAGTAGAGTTACTATATTCTCTCTTCTCTACCAGAGTGGCAAGTGGTTCACACAACTTTTAGGATAGAAAGAGTATAAAATAATACCATTAATGGTTTCTTCTCCTGGATTAACACATGTATTAGCTTCTAAGGAGAAAGAGTTTCAGTCTATCAAGAAGTATTTAGAAAGAACTATTTATAAAAATGCATGTTGAATTCATAAAGACCAAGGAGTAAATTTTAGCTCTTTTAAAACTGACCTTCATTCACTGGATTCAAATTGCTTTCAAAATGACCATGATTTCAAGTTTCAATTACTTATTTTTCAAGGAGTATAATGATGTATGAAATTTTAATGTTTACAGGTAGCAGAATGTTAATAGAATGTGGCCTTAAAGATTTAATCCTTGGTCTGGATCTATTTGTGACTGATCTTAAAGGTTGCAATGACAGTAATATTCCATTTTGCTAAAGCACAAATGTAAATCTTACATTTACAATCTTATGCTATAAATCTTATGCTACAAACTATAAATTTGTACTTGTAACTGATAACTAAACTGGTAGGTCTAGTCAACTGATTACCCAATGTCTGTAGTTCAACATAGACTGTTGTTCTTATTTAATTTATTGTCTCACTTAATACTCCTTAAGTAACCAATGTTATGGCCATTTTACCAAAAAAAGCAATTTTATCCTGGAGTGATATTCATGTGTTGGAAAGTCAGAAAGGTCATAGGACATAATCCTCATAAATACCAAGGGCTTACAATATATTAAAGGAGCAATACAATTAATCTGTTATTTAGTCTTACTTTTCATCCAGTCCACAATCGATATGCTTGAACTTCTAATACTACACTATAATCTCCATAACTGAAATCAGTAAGGTCTGTGGTCAATAAATGTTTCTGAAAGCATTATAAGTGCTACAAATCTAAAATTGCTCTGAAAATACAGCCTATTTTTAAAAATCATTACATTAGCAAAGTGTTACGTAAGTCTAATTTCAAAATATTGTTTAACACTGCAGTGTTAATAATACTCAATTTTATTAGAACATCTATAAGTCAGTCTGGGATATCTTAAACAGAGTTTGTATTACTTCTAGTAGTGGTACTATGATCAATGTACATAATCCAATTTTTTATGAGAAACAATATGAAAGGTCTCTAAGGAGATTATTTTAAATAAACTCAAAACCAAAACCATTAATTTTATTTACAGACATGCATACTTCAGAGATATTGTGGGTTTGGTTTTAGACCACCACAATAAAAGGAATATCAAAATCAAGTCAAATGAATTTTTTGGTGTCCTAGTACACATAAAAGTTATGCTTGCACTACTCTATATTGTGGTCTATTAAGTGTGCAATAGCATTATGTCAAAAAATGTACATATCTCAATTTTGTAATACTTTATTGCTAAAAATTATTGTCATTTAAACTTTCAGCGAGTCCTAATCTTTTTGCTAATAGACGGTCTTGCCTTGATGTTGATGGCGGCTGACTGATCAGGGTGGCGGTTGATGAAAGTTGGGGTGGCCATGGCAATTTCTTAAAATAAAACAACAATAAAGTTTGCCAAATCCATCGACTCTTCCTGTCATGAATGATTTCTCTATAGCCTGGAATGCTGTTTGATAGCATCTTACCAACAGTAGAACTTCTTTCAAAATAGGAATCAACTCTCTCAAACCCTGCTGCTGCTTTATCAACTAAGTTTATGTAATATTCTACATCCTTTGTTGTCATTTTAACAATCTTCACAGTATCTTCACCAGGAGTAGACTCCATCTCATCCAGAAGTAATTCCCCACTCACTGAAATTTTATCATGAGATTGCAGCAAGTCAAGTATAATAGTATTCAAAAAGTTTGAAATATTTCAAAAATTACCAAAATATGACACCGAGACAAGTGGCAACTGCTGTTGGAAAATGGCACCAATAAGCTTGCTCGATGCGGAGTTGCTACAAAACTTCAATTTGTGAAAAAAAAAAAAAAAGCAACATCTGCAAAGCACAATAAAAGGAGGAATGCTTGTAGTTTTCAATCAGAAGAAACCAGTTCAGTATCATCTTAGATGCAAATTAGCACTATTCTCTTACTATCAAGAATTTTGTGGATGCCCAATATCTTGAAATTTTGAACTACAGAGCCCTACTTTTAGGTAGAGTTTTAATCTTTCTCATTTTATAAATAAGGAAATCAAGTCATGGAAGGGAACTTAAGTGATTTGCCCAAAACCACATCTCATAGATGGCAGAGTTGGTTCTTGAACCCATGTCTTAATTCAAAGCTCAGTGGTTTTCACAGAGTGAAAAAAAAGTACACCTATTTGTAGAAAACTTTATTTTTCTATTATCTCACTGCCACAATATTCTTTATTATAAACTTAAGTGCCAAATGCTGTGTTTAAATGCAGTTCTCTGTATTTCTTAAGGCTGCTGTAATGAGATACGATACAATGGGTGTCTTAAAACAACAAAAATTTATTCTCTCACAGTTCTGGAGACCAGAAATCTGAAATGAAGTGTCACTAGGGTCAATTCCTTCCGGAGACTCTGAGGAAGAATCTGTTCCATGCCTCTCTTCCAACTTCTGGTGGTTGCTGGAAGTCCCTGACATTTTTTTTGCTTATGCATAACTCCAATCTCTGCCTCCAAAATATACCAAATCAGTCTAAAACAATAGGGGCACCTGGGCGGCTCAATCGGTTAAGCGTCCACTTCAACTCAGGTCATGATCTCATAGTTTGTGGGCTCAAGCCCCACGTCGGGCTCTGTGCTGATAGCTCAGAGCCTGGAGCCTGCTTTGGATTCTGTGTCTCCCTCTCTTGAAAATAAATAAATGTTAAAAAAATAAATTAAAAAAATAAAACAATAAAGTAAACTGCATCTCAATCACCAATTTCAGTGGATCATCTCAGAAATTCTACTAGACAATTAACCAATGAAATACTTCTGTCTTTGTCACATGGCAAGTAATTTGAACAAAAATGGATTCTTTGGGGGCAAAATTAAAAATAAGAAATGCTTTAATAAGTAAATAAGTTGTAGTTTAGTGTAAAAAATTCCATGGGATTATAGTATAAACTGCTAATGGATACCCAATACCCTTTCTCCTCGGGTTTGTAATAAACCTGGTTTCCTAAATCCAGGAAAAAAAGTGAGGCAAACATTTATTTTTTTTAACTTTATTAGTCCAAGCAATAATAACTCCCTTCTTCCTACATTTTAACTGCATGCTCTTGTCATGCCAAGCAAGAACCTGAAACTGAGAAAGATGGAAACTACTGGAACATTCTGCCAGTATTGGAGAGTAGTTACTGAAAAAGCAGAATTAGATTACTGAATTGTACCTAGTTCCACCACATTACAGCCACATAACCTCTAGAAAGCATTATAATTTGGACTTTCTAAAGTGCTAATAATCTCATCTACAAAATGAAGATAATCATATCTGGGGATCAAATAATATAAAGATGGTGAAATCATTTAGAAGCTATAAAATAGAAAGTATTTTATTGTAGTTCTATGCTTATAATTTATGCCTAATGTTTAGAAAAACAGACAAAAACAGAATAAATAAAAACATTGAAAATCAATTGGTTAACAAGTGCTTTTAAATATGTTGAATGTAGTGGCACCTGAGTGGCTCAGTCAGGTAAGTGTCTGACTCTTAATTTGGATTCAGGTTATGATTGCATGGTTTGTAAATTGGAGCCTCACATGAGCCCTGCATAGAGACCCTTATTGCTGTCAGCACAGAGTCTGCTTGGGACTCTCTCTTTGCCCTTCCCCCCGTGCTCACTGTCTCTCTCAAAATAAATAAACATTAAAAAAAAAAGATACTTTAAAAAATAATAAATATTGAATGCGGATTATTTGTGTAACAGTAATTCAACCAAGGTGTAAGACACACATATATAAATGTTAAACAAAATTTCTTTATAGCAGTTACTAACTCTAAATTCAATCAAAGACCATACATTAGTTAAAAACAGTTCAAGAGTTTTGTTTTTAGGGATGCCTAGGTCATCCAGTCAGTTAACCGTCCAACTTTGGCTCAACTCATGATCTCACATTTGTGAGTTCGAGCCTCACCGCTTCGGATCCTCTGTCCCCCGCCTCTCTCTGCCCATCCCCTGCTCTCTCTCACTCT
Source organism: Lynx canadensis (assembly GCF_007474595.2). Lineage (NCBI taxonomy): Eukaryota > Metazoa > Chordata > Mammalia > Carnivora > Felidae > Lynx > Lynx canadensis. The sequence goes on along the minus strand of NC_044305.1, from coordinate 126,714,289 downwards.
CTCTCTCAAAAATGAATAAACATTTTAAAATAAAGTTTTGTTTTACACCAATATCATATATTCATTTTGCCTTTTGAAATGAAAAGCAAACAACATAAAGCTTTTACTTAATAATTAATAAACAAATTGCCATTACATAGTATCTTATGTTCAAACAGAGTCTCACAGTTTATAAAGTATTATCCTATATACTATTTGAGTCCATCTTTACAACAGCCTATAAACTATCTACTAAGTGCCAGGAAGAGAAAGATTCTTTGGTTAAGAAATAATATTTCAGTCAAACTTGAGGTATTAATAGAAATCTTAATAGAAGAGTTTCCTGAGAAGAGAGAAAGAACACAGGAAAGAGTACAGAGAAGGTAAAGCCCCGCCCATCCCCCCAGTACAATTGAGCAAAGAACACTAATGACACGTGGCAGGAGATGGGGCTGGAAGGTACACGAGAGCCAGAACACAAGGGGTCTTGTATGGTGTGCGAAGTAAGGAGCATTTATTTTTACCATTTTAAGCGAGAAACTACTCAATGGTTTTATTCAAAGGAGTGATGTGATTTTATGTGAGTTTTTGCAATCGTTATGAGAATGAAAAAAAAAATAGTGCAGCAGTGAGATGATGAAAGACTGAATGAACTAACACAGTGGCAGTGAGGGGTGTATTTGAGAGACGTTGGGAATATGGAATCCCTGAGACTTAAGTAACGATTTGACAGGGAATAAGAGAGATGGAAGGGCTGAAGGTGATGTGCAAGGTTCTGATTTAGAGCAGGGGGTTGATAGTGGACACCTTCAAAGTGCTAGGGAGTATAGGCAGACTGGTGGGAGCAGAGGGCAGAGGGGATAATTACTTTGTAGATGTTGGATTTGAGGTTACTGTGAGAAATGTGCATGAAGATGTTCTGTAGGCAGTTGTAAATAAGAAAATAGACAGCAAGAGAAAAGTCTGGATTTAAGATCACCCATAGTCATTTTTTCTCTTCTGGAACATTCCTTCAGGATGGCATAATGAACTTAAAGGAGAAACATAGTAAGAACAGAAAACAAAAATTGAGGGAGACTTCTGTTTCTATTCTCCTTCATGTGGTAGATGAAAATGTGGGAATGCTGGGATAGGTAGACTTTTTCCTGGACTTGTTTCCTCCCCTCTCCCCCTCCCAAATTAGATGGTCTAGAGTCAAGGCAGGCAAGTAGCAGTGGGCCACACGGTGGAAGATTCTGAACACGTGACTTAGGGTTTGAAGTTTTCTCAGAAGAAAATGGGAGACTACTGAAGAGAAATAAGATGATCACAGTATTCACAATATTTAGGTGAATAAAAAAGTAGTAATTTATAGGGGCGGAATCATGACATTAATTGGAGTGGGGTGAAGAAAGAGAAGCTGAGGCTAACTGAAGAAGGCATCTGGAGATATTACTAATACATATTGCCTCGGTTTCTTTCTCATATGTAAAATGGATTATAATAGTAGCTATATGTAAATAAAGTCATTGTGAATGTAATATTGCATTTAACATGCTCAGTACACTGCTTGGTACACAGTAGGTACTCAACAGGTGTCTGATAACTGAATGAGATCAGAAGGAATTCAACCTGTAGCCACTGTTAAACACAGCCATTAATTCTTCAAACATTTTTCTTTTTCTGTTTAAAGTATCAATACAACCCACTCTTAGAAACTCTAGTACAGGTACTAAACCCACATTCTGGAAGACAAATGAGAATCATCAGTGATCTCTTCCTCAACCTCCTTATAATGGTCAAATGAACTTTATTTTTTTTTAATTTTTTTAACATTTATTCATTTTTGAAAGACAGAGAGAGACAGAGTTTGAATGGGGAAGGGGCAGAGAGAGAGGGAGACACAGAATTTGAAGCAGTTTCTAGGCTCCAAACTGTCAGCACAGAGCCCGATGTGGGGCTCAAACTAACAGACCGCAAGATCATGACCTGAGCCAAAGTCAGCTGCTTAACCGACTGAGCCACCCAGGTGCCCCCAAATGAACTTTAAAGGAGGAATATGGTAAGAACACTAAAAAATGAAGGAGTCTACCGTTTCATTCCTCCTTTAAGCATGAAGTGAAAATATAAACCCAACTGTGAAAATCTTCTGGTAGAGAACGTGGGTTTGTTTTTGTTGGTAGTCTCAGGAGTGAAGAATTCGTATTTTTATTTTCCTTTATATTTTATGCTAAAATTCTCTGTTGAGCTTAGGAGTATCCTTATAAATTCAAAGGAACTATATTAAGGAAAATAAAGATTGAAGGTAGAAATAAGTTAGTAAGATCTCCTTTAAGCAAGAAGGGCTTTTGAAGACCCTTTGGCATCAGGTGATTTCCAAAGTACAGAAGCTCCAGAATATGAATTCATGATTATATTTGCAGTGGCTATTCACACAACTAAAGAAGAGTACAGCCTAGCATACAGAACTATCTAAAAAGTCACTGAAGAAAAAAACAGGGATCATATTTAGTGTAATTCTGCTATTTTATGTGGTGAAAACACACAAAGATAGTGGTGGAAATTTCCAATTTAAGAGCTCTGCTGGGATTCTATAGGTCAGGCCCCAATGTGGAAGACAGAATGAAGGACTCTCCATTCTTAAGGCTGCATACCACCTACATTTGTATGACCGTTTCTTTTCCTTTTTAGAGAGAGAAGGGGGGGGGAGGGGCAGAGAGAGAAGAATCTTAAACCCAGCATGGAGCCAGTGCAGGGCCCCATCTCATGACCCTGAGGTCATGACCTGAGCCAAAATCAAGAGTCAGACACTTAACTTACTGAGCCACCCAGGCAGCCCACCTGTATATTTTTTTAAAAATAGGGTAAATAAAACAGAATCAACATAATTATCTCATGTAATACATCTCCTCTGTAAGGATTAATACCTTCAGCTTTCTGAAACAAAGACACTTTACCTATACAAGAAAATTGCTATCATTATTCTGCATGAATTTAAATTAGTAAATCCATTTTCCAATTCCTCTCTTTTCATTTTCCAACGTTGACTTTCAAACACTTAATTTTCCTTCCAATTTCCTAAATGCCCCATGCCTTAAGTTCCACCATCCTTGGCTCATATACTTTATACACAGCATGTCTAATAAATAATATTACCACGAGCTCAGAGGACCACAAGCTCAGACCTGTTACCCTCCAGGCGTTCTGTGCTTTTACTGTCATTCTCAGTGTTCAACTTGTCTATGTCTCCATTAAAGTGGATGGCAATATTAAATGAAGTTGTGTACACCTAAAAAGTCATTCTTGGTTTTGTTTTGTTTGTTTAAATCTGGGAATGAGTAAAGTGGAAGTAAGACTACCTGGGAAAACAATATAATTTGCAACAGAGGAAAGGAACATGGCTACCCAGTTGTTTCTGGGAAAGTGAGGATTCTCCTAGATATTCCAAAAAAAAAAAAAAAAAGCCAAACAAACCCCAAAACTCCTCTTTCCAGCACCTTCCTCCCCCCCCCCCCAACTCTCAAAAATCTCCAGAGAGTATGAAAGCTGACGCCGCTATCCATCCAGTGTTGCGGAGGAGACTTTAAGTAATAGAACAACTGCTTTAGCTTGATGGCAATGGCATTCTTTACTCAGCAGAGTGCGGTATTCCTGTCCCTTCTACGCCTGAGCGGGGGACCAGGCACCTCTGTTCCTCTGTGGTCACCAGAAACATCTGCAAATGCCTAAAGAAACAGAGGGTTCCCTTATTTTTTTAATGTCTGCCATTCTCCTTTTCAAGTTCATTCCACTATCCTAAAAAGGGGAATTGATTTCTGTAATTTAAACAATATTCCTTTGGTGTCTTTTAGAATTTGCTTCCCCTACTGTGATTTCATGCTGCATATAAAACTCGACCAAAGGGCATCTCAAAAAAAAAAAAAAAAAAAAAAGTTAACAACAACAAAACAGAGCTTAAGAAAATAAAGCTGCAAAATAGCTGGAGATTAAAAATCAAGATACCGCCTTAGGACGCCAAACAACGCTTCAGTGCAAATAAAACTTTTTAAAAATTCTGTCTGCCCAATTAGATAAAAGCTGCTTCACAAAAGCGCATGCATCTAAATCAAATCTCCCCTACAACAGAACACGGTTTAAAGTATCAGTGGTTCGTTTCTTCCTAAACGCAACTTGAAAGTAACTTATCTAAAACCGAACAATGCCGCGAAAGAGATCGCCAGGGCGCAATAGGCCTGTCTCTTTCACGCCGAGAAATGGCATCCTGACCCCTTCCTTTGGCTGATGCAGATTGCAGTGCGGAGGCTGTTCTCGAGAGAGAAACCAGAGAGCCCAGCGTAAAACGCTTTAGTAGGGGAAATCGACAAAAGATGAGAAATTACTCTGAAAGCTTTGGAGATTGTCTCCGCGGCCAACCAGAACGACTCATCCAGAGCTGACTTTTGCCCCCAACCCATCCCAAGCAACTGACGGAACCTCTCGGCCTGTCCCGCTGCGCAGTGCGCACTGCGGGCCGGGAGCGCGGAGCTGGCGCTCGCCAGACTCACAATGTGCTCAGTTGCCGCAGCGCGCCCGGGCGCGCGCCCTGCTCCGCGAGACTCCGCGCTCCGGGTTTCCGCGGTCGCCAGCACCCCGCGGAAGAGCCCCGACGGGAAGGGACTTCTTGGAGCGGTGTCCCGAGAGTCCCGCGAGCTCTCTCCTCTCGGCGCAAACTGCCGAAGGCGACTGGCCCAAGAAAGCGCGTTCCTGGGCTCTGGGGCGGCCAGGTCGGCTTTGAGCGTCAGGCTGTGGCTCAGGTGTCACTACTGGGGGTCCTCACCTGGCACAAGCCTTTTACAGGGCCGGAGACTGGTGGGGCGGAGTTTCTCCTGGTCTTCTCTAAGTGGCCTCTAGTTATTCCCAGCTGGACTCCCCGACTTGGCAGCCAGGAGCAGCTCCCTCCTGGCAACGGAGATTTGTCTGTCTCGAGCTCTTTTGCCACCAGAGATGCTCTTGGCGTCCTCAGAACCAAAAGATTAAGTAACACTGCAGTTTTCCTGAACGTGGTAAGGTGTGTGAAATTGTAAAGGTCTCTATTTAAGGAGAACTTGGATCTTCACTGTGCCTCCAGAACTGCCTCCCCTCTTGAAAATAAAACTCCCTCCTGAATGTAAACCTCAGGATGGGGTTTTGTTCGCTTCATGTATCCCCAAAGCAGTGGCTAATACTAAGTAGTTGGTTAATGCATAATTTTTGAATGAACGAATGAATTAATGTGCAAACATACACACTTGAGGAAAACTGATCAGGTTGGAAACATCTGGGAATTTTTGCTTTCCTGGTAGGGAGGCGACCAAACATTTACTGGACACTACTCCTTGCCAAGTCTTCTAGGCTTTGGCAGGACAGTGGGGAGCGGGGGAGGGCTAGCAAACACATGCATCCTTAGTGGACACAAAAGGGGGCACTATAATATCGCTTGGTCCAAGCCCTTAATCCTCGATTCCAAGGATGGTTTGTTCCCTCCCATCTACCACCCCCTCCCCGAGCATAGTCAATAAATATTTATTAACTGCATACTGAAGGCGCTTGTTAAATGTTTGTTGATGGTTAGCATGATTTGTCCAAGGTCATACAGGGCAAGAAGTCTCGGAACCAGCTCCCTTCAACACACATTTCTCTAACCGCTCTGGATAGGACTGTCCTCCCAGCATAAGACCCTGGGATGCAATGGCCCACGGAAAGTGCCCACCATAACTATTCCTTCACAGGGGCCGGGTAGGTATGGTCACAGCTAGCTCTGGGGACATACTTCCTTTGGAGAAAAGGATTTCTGCAGTTTTCTCTGTCATCTTGCAGCCCGACAAAGGGTCGGTCGGGGGTCCCCTGGGAGCCTTGGCTGAGAGCCTTGGGAAAAGCAGGCTCCAAGTGTCCCATTTCTGGCCTTCGCCTTCACCACCAGACTCCATAACAGCGGGGCGTGGTGAGCCCAACTTGCTCTCCCTACCGCCTGTCCAGGTGGAGGCTGCTCCGGTAGCCTGGCTCCCTTTTCCTCTGTACTTTCCTTTCGAGTTTCTGCTAAAATCTGGAGACATGGAATCCATCCGCGGGAACTCCGAGCCCCTCCAACTGAGCATGCGCCAACGCCAGGCTGCTTTTGGTCACCGGCTCCACAGCTCTCTCCACGCTGGGGCTGCGGAGCTGGAGGAAGAGGGAGGAGGGGAGAGGGGAGGGGGTGCCTCGAGAGGCGGCGGCTCGCGCGCCTGCGCAGCCAGCTCCAGGGACCCTAGGTTTTCTATGGGATTCCCAATCTGCAGCAGAGACTTACCCGAGCTTGTTGCGGCGGCGGCTGGGCTTGCGAGGCGCGATCTAAGAGGGATTTAAGCAGCCTACAGCTCCAGAGAAAAAAAGCGCGAGAGAACCACACACAGAGACGGCTTAACCGTTTATCTGAATTATACATATATATAAAGAACTGTTGAGTTTTATTATTTTCATTAAGTGACCGTGCGCAGCGCTATAACTGTAAGTGGAAAATGCAATCTTCGTTGCTTTTCTGCATGTGTAGTACAGCCAATTGTCTGAGAGATGCTTTGGCTATTGTCACATACTTTGCATAGAGCGTCCAAATGCCTGGTGACAGTTGCTTTGGTTAAGGCTGGCCATCTGAATGTGTTGTTAGTCAAAGGGGGGATCTTTGGGGATGATGGGGGTGGGGGAAGGAGGAGTGTTTATATGCGGCGTGTTTGGGGGTTTGTCTGAAGCTAGATTTAAGATAGGTGAAACAGAGGTGCATTTTTAGTGTAAGTCTATAAATAAGCGGATTTCCTCTCACACACATTTAAGTAGCTGTTTGACCGATTGTGAAGTTTTCCGGTTGCTGATAAAACTATTGAGCGGCTGCAGTCAAGTACCAACCTGCCATCCGTGAGCTTGGTGCACCATTTTTCTCACCGGGGAAGAGCAGTGAAGGTGTTTGCTAAGTGAAACTGAGTAGACGAGATGGTGTGGAAACCGGGGTTGGTTTCCAAGCGGGGTGTTAGTGTTTAGAACCACGGAGCGACGCGCAAAAGAAGCACATTTCTTAGTATTGAGAAATGAGTAGATAATTTTTCGGTTTTGATTCTTCGTCATGATGGTGAATGAGCAAAAAAGGAGAGATGTTCAACCACATAGTCAGCCGTCTGTCTTGAGCAGAGTCTGAGACCCAGAGCCTCTCTGAATGGAAGCTGTCAGACCCAAACTAGTTGCCTGCCTCTGCACCCCGTATTCCCATTCTGGAATGCGGGGTTGAGAAATGTAAGCCCAGATGTGTTACATTCGGTGGTGTTTCTTTAAAGGAGAAAAGGTCGTTTTGTGTTTTGAGTTAAAATGGGTTGTTCCGTGCCTAGGAACTAAAGCAGGGTCTTTGCAAGGTCAAACCCACTGTGGAAACCGGGGGCACTGGTGAATGGCGGTGGAGGGACAGAGGAAATGGTGAGGTTCTGGGCGAGTGCTCAGCACTGCACGGATGGATCGGTGCCCTGTGAGATTCGAGAGTGGGAATCCATTTTTCTAGAGTTGTGCTCCTGCCCATATTTTGGAGACTAAAATGAAATGGAAATGTTAGTGGGTGTAGAAAACACAAGTGGATACTATCTGTGTGTCACATCCCACTTGAAGACAAGAAGAGCGAAGGAGTTGTATTTCTCCATATTAATTTTTGTTTTTAATTTAAAGGAATTTCAGGCTGAGACAAATTAAAAATGAAACTTTTGTGAAAACATATTTGATCCCCACTTCCATCTAAACTGCGTGTGGTGGTGATGGGGAGGTGGTCCTGCATCATTGAATACTTCACCCATAAGTGCACTCTCATTAAGCTTGGGTGTTTAATAACTCCAGAAAATGCTGCACTGAAGCAGTTGGCAGAATGGCATGAGGCAGGCAGACAAGCGAAGAGCATGGCCAGTGAGCTGGATGGATTTCCGTGGAAGAAGCAGATTCAGTTTCTGTAATGAAATAAATTTTCCTTCAAATAAGACAGATCATTATAGGGCTCATTGGCCCTTTAGTCAGTCCAACTATTTTGAGCCCCTCAAAGAAATTTGCAATTTCTTTAAATGGATAAAATTTGAAATAAAAAATTCGAGAATATTCTCTCCGTGGAAACCCAAAGTGTAAATCACTGTTCCTCTCTTCCTTACCCCAGGGCAGAAGGATCAATCATTTGTCATAACTGAACCATACTCCTCGTCCTCACTAAGAGTTGGAATGTGCTTCATGAATCGTGCAGTTTTTACACTGCATTGATAAATGGGTAGTGCAGGAAGAATGGGGGATCTGGCACGAAATCTTAGAGGTGTTTAGTATCAGATACCCTGGCTCATGGGCTGACAGCCATAGAGACGTACCAGACAGAGACCTTCTAAAGTATCTAGTTCAAACCCCGTGTTTTGCAGATGAGGCCATTGAGGCCCAGAAGCTAGGGAGCTAGGGAAATGTCAGTTAACTTCTAGTCTATGAAATAAACAACTACAGAGAAATGTTGAGTGGAAATGTTCCCTTCTCTCTATACTTTTAGCATCTTCAGTGACATCGCTAAAGTCTTTAGATAAATAATTGTCTGGTCCCCAGCACATCTTCAAGAGAGTCCCAAGGTTCCTTTTCACACTATTATCATTTCTCCTTTCTTGCAAGGTCTCTTTCTATCTCTTTTCTATTGCCCTCACCTACCATCTACCCACCTTATTCACTGTGTAACCTGCCCTTCCTGGCTGCCTCTGCATCTCAGTTAGTTTCTTTGGAATCCTTGGATTTTTTTTTTTTTTTGAGAGAACTGGCACATCACTCAAAGCTCCTGTCCAAGGACTGCCCAGACCCATCTCCGTCTCCTCCATGCTCTAATCCTTCAGGGACTCCAGGCTTCAGAGACACTGCAGGTGCCGTCCTCACTCTTCTGCCTGTCTTACATCTTCCAAAACTGCTGCAGCTGCAGGGTCTGGGTCCTCGCGGAGTGAGGCGACTGCAGTGTAAACACACAATGGGCCCTGCCAGCTCTCCCCTGGCTCCTAGAAGGCAGAACCCAAATCCAAGATGCCTAACTGTCCCCAGCCTTCTTGGAAATCCTCCAGATGCAGCCACCTGCAGAGAAGGGGAGGGGCGGGGGCGGGGGGCGGAAGACTGAAGGAAGAGTGCTTGAGCGGCTCAACCTGAAGTGGGCGCTAGAGAGGACGGCAGTGCCGCCTGCAAAGCCTTTAGTGCTTGGCAAGCCCTTGCACAGCCTCCTTCTGGGTCTTGCAGCACTGGGACTGCAAAGCAGGCAATGATACCTGCCTACCTGGGCCTTCTTCTCTTTCCTCCTTTTTATATTATCTTTTCCTCTCGCTTGATTTTTCTATTGCTCCCTCGTTTTCTCTCCTGAATGCTCAGATAATACAGCTCTGGGCCATTTAAAGATAATCCAGGCCCTCCTGTTCCTTTTTGAAGAAATATACATCTCCCAGGCCCTCAGAAACATAACCAAGGCCACCACAGATGCACCCTTTGGGAAAGTGCCAGGAATTCTTACCTGAAAAAAAGCTGAGGCATTAGGGAAGGCTTGAGGAAGACAGTCTGTTTCTTTCTCCCTTGAAAGATAAGTTAAATACTCTTGGAAGTTTTTGATGAAGCATGGAGGTGTCTCAACACAGTCACCAATTAACATTTACTTTAACCCCTCCCCTCATGGTAACCCTTTGTTGAATTGGGATGAACTCTGTCTTGGATAGAGTCTGTCCCTAACAAATACTCTTGGGTCAGATGTCACCTGGTCTTACTATCCCACTCTGAAAATAGTCGTGCCCAGGCTATTCTGAACACCAGGTAGCCTATGCAGAGACCTGCAGCTGCCAAGCTGCTTCAATTTGCTGCGCTGTGAATCTCGTTCTGCAATAGGATAACTGGATTAGAAATGTTGTCCTGGGCAAGCTATAGGTTTTCCGTTGGGGTTGCATACAGGTATGGATTACAAACATTGCTGAGGACCTCCTTGGGGAGTTTCATAAAATGACAGTATAATGTCAATAGCAAACAAATGTTATCCTACTTCACAAGAGCAATACCTTTTAATGTCCTTCTAAAGATCTTTTTCTTTGTACTGAGTGATATCTATGCTCCTTAGATTAGTAATTATTTAGAAAGATTGGAAGACTCTTCTCAAAGAAGGATCACATTCAGTTTAGTCTAAGGTTGAAACTGACAATGTCCATCTCAGTTACATTTAGTAGATATAAATGCATTAATTTTCCTGAAGTATCCAATGGTACACAAATTAATACATGATTGATATTTCTACTCTCCCAATGGTTAATTCACATAATTAATACAGTGTAGGAACTGAATGGGATCCACATAAATTACTTAATCCATCCCTCCAATACACAAAAAACATAGGATATCAAGGAACATTTTCATTTTAAAGAGATATCTACAATATGAAAGCATAGTCTACAAGGGTGTATATTTTAATGATCTTTTTAATATTTCCACAATATTTGTACAATGTCTTTTATAGTACTTTACAATATATGTCGATTATATATCTGTTCCAAGAATCAGTTGTAAGCACCTTATTAATTAATTACATTAAGAAATTAAATTGTTTTGACTAAAAACATTGCACAATTAACATTGCTTTCAATATTCTTATGTTACTGAAAGGAAAAGCTGGACTGAATATTATTTTATAATTTATTTTCACTAAAGATATAAAAGCACTATAATAATACCTTCAAGAGTTCATTTTAATCCACGCATAATTTTTATCTCTTAAGAAGTAAAAATATAAATTATTTGTACCTATCTACAAGAACTGGTATTAATAAGTCAAAGAGGGAATTTAAACTCAGACTATGGTAGCTATGTGTACTACTTAGATCATGGGTCCCTTGAGCTATGGAATTATTTTAACATGTTCACACGGTGAAGGGACCACAATAGTGCATTTCTCATTTACATTTTGTTTCTAATGGTAACATGTGCTCTCTTAAGTGAGTCAAAATAGTTTGAGTTGCTCCCAGCCTGGTTCATTGAGAACTTCATAAATGGGGAACTTGGGGGTGCTTTAGAAACTATTTAATGAATGAAACAGAAATGGAATAGCAAGTTACTCAAGAATCCTCACAGAGGTTTGACACTTTAATAATAGGGTGCCTGTGAATACATTAAAGAGATGTTCTATACCCTTATCAGCGAACTTAAAGCATGCAAGTTGGGTAATTTGTCATGATTCCTATGCTTTCTCTGGATTTCTCTACCGCCTTACTTCACTCTACTTCAAACGCAGATGAACTGCTGTGTAACCACCGTTTTTTTTTTTTAAGACAATTCATTGCTTTAATAACCATTTGTTGGATTATTTTCAGGTGAACAATCTGTTTCCTCTTGTTCTAAATTACAGTTCAGACTTGGAGGACTCTCATTGATCAACTGGCCTTCAAGCTCAATATATCTGATAAAATAATTGCTGAACTTTTTATAGAAAATAAGGCTCTCATTTTATGAAGTATCACTCATAACAGACAAAGTGTTAACATAGCAGTTAAATTTACTTGCTATTATTACAGATCTATAGAATGAATTCTTATTTTCTTTATTCTTGTTCATATAGGGACTTTTCTAACAGAAATCTGTCACTTTAAATATTTTTTATCTCCTTTGTTTGGATTTTGTTTATTATCTCTTAGGCTCTGAATTTTTTTTTTTTAATCTTTATTTTTAAGACAGAGAAGGAAAGACAGAGTGCAAGCAGGGGAGGGGCAGAGAGAAAGGGAGACACAGCATCCGAAGCAGGCTCCAGGCTCTGGGCTGTCAGCACAGAGCCTGACACGGGGCTCAAACTCATGAAAGCAAGTTCATGACCTGAGCCAAAGTCAGATGCCCAACTGACTGAGCCACCCAGGCGCCCCAGGCTCTGAACTTTTGAGGAGCTGATTGTAAATAGATTTTTGCAAATCACTAACATGTTAAATGGGCTGTGGAGGCTGGGTGGATTTTTTTTAACTCAAAAAACTAGACCCTAGGGGCGCCTGGGTGGCGCAGTCGGTTAAGCGTCCGACTTCAGCCAGGTCACCATCTCGCGGTCCGTGAGTTCGAGCCCCGCGTCAGGCTCTGGGCTGATGGCTCAGAGCCTGGAGCCTGCTTACGATTCTGTGTCTCCCTCTCTCTCTGCCCCTCCCCCGTTCATGCTCTGTCTCTCTCTGTCCCAAAAATAAATAAACGTTGAAAAAAAAATTAAAAAAAAAAAAAACTAGACCCTAATATTTCTGTTGTTTCATATTTTATTGTAATTGAAAATTTCTTAAAATATTAGGCTCTGGTGCTACAGAAGTCTCTGGTGTTTTATATTTTGTATTGGTTTTATTAATTTGTGATTAGTGTGTTTATTTCTGATTTCTTGAGACCCAATCTTTTTTTTTTAAGTTTTTTTATTTATTTTGAGAGAGAGCAAGCGGGGAAGGGCAGAGAGAGAGGGGGGGAGAGAGAGAGAGAGAGAGAGAGAGAATCCCAAGCAGGCTCCACATGGTCAGTGCTGAGCCTCACATGGAGCTCAAACCCACGAACCATGAGATCATGACCTGAGCCGAAGTTGGATGCTCAACTGACTGAGCCACCTAGGCACCTTGAAACCGAATTTTAAATTGTGAGTGAAATGTCTCATTGGAGGCTCATTAGGCATTATCAGTGAAGTTGATATGCTTATGAATATATTTTATTTTAATGCATCAAATAGTGCTGTGCAAGTCAGACTTTCAATTAACAACTTCTATTTGTTAGAATTCTTTGGCAAGTGGTGTTATGAGTTTATGAAAGACAAAACCATCTACTTAATCTTTACTCCTCTTTCGTTTGTGAATAGGAAAATTCCTCAGCCCTCACCGAGGTTTTAACTGACTCAAAAGAAATTATGATAGGAAATATAAATAAGAGTTTTCAAGCTGGACACACTTAGGTATAAAAATCCCCCAGTTCCACTAGCTTATTAGTTCAAAGACCTTGAATAAGTGGTTCAAGCTCTCAGCCTCAGTTTCCACTTAAAATGGTAATCACAGGATTTTTGAACAGAAAATGAAAGACAACATATGTAAAGATATAATATAATGCTTCATTATTAAAAATGCGGGGCACCTGGGTGGCTCAGTCGGTTAAGCATCCAATACTGGGCTCGACTTATGATCTCACGGTTTGTGAGTTTGAGTCCCCCATAGGGCTCTCTGCTGTCAGCACAGAGCCTGCTTCAGATCCTCTTTTCCCCCTCTCTTTCTGCCCATCCCCTGCTCACGTGTATGCTCTCTCTCTCTTTCTCTCTCTCTCAAAAATAAAAATAGGGGCGCCTGGGTGGCTCAGTCGGTTAAGCGGCTGACTTTGGCTCAGGTCATGATCTCGCGGTCCGTGAGTTTGAGCCCCACGTCGGGCTCTGTGCTGACAGCTCAGAGCCTGGAGCCTGTTTCGGATTCTGTGTCTCCCTCTCTCTCTGCCCCTCCCCTGTTCATGCTCTGTCTCTCTCTGTCTCAAAAATAAATAAATGTTAAAAAAAAAATTTAAAAAAATGCAATAAATGACAGTTATTATTGTCAATTATTGTCATTACCATTATCTCCATCAGAAATCAATATCCTGAAACACGTTAGTCTCTGAGTTGTAGTAGAACCAACATTCGTAGTAGAACGTCTGAGCGAGGAAGTGAGCTCTTAAAAGCAATGAACACTGAACAGTTCTTAGCCTACCTTGTAAAACAAGTATCCATGGAGTATATGTGCCAAGTACTGTGTAGTCACTGTGGAATCAACATTAAATAAGATACAGTCCCAGCCTTCAAGGAATTTATGCCTAAATGAGGAAGACAGATAAATGCAATTTACTAAGTCGGTAAAATAGAAAGTGGCATGGATGCATAGAAAAGAGAATTTCTAGAAGAAATGCCTACACTGAGACCTCAGCCTTCCCATTTTTCTTATTCTTTCTTTCAGTGCATCTCCTTTCCATTATACCTTTTCTCTACTGTCATCCCCCTGCCATGTAATAGCAGCATATAATTGGGCCCAACAGAGTATGGAACTGGTAGCACATTTTTACATTCGTTTCCTTATTGAATACATTTCCTAATTGTTTTTCAAGGCATAGTAGTCTCCCTTTATCTGTAGTTTCACTTTCCTTAGTTTCAGTTACCCCCAGTCAACCCAGGTGCAGAAACTTTTGATCCTCTTGAACACTCATCAGAAGGTCAGCAGTAACCTAATGTTAAGTCACATACATGCCTCTGTCACTCACCCCACCTCATGTCATCACATAGGCATTGTGTCATCTCATATCATCACAGGAAGAAGTATGAGTACAGGACAATAAGATATTTTGAGAGAGAGAGAGGGAGACCACATTCACATAACTTTCATGACAGTATATTGTTAGTATATTATTAGTTATTGTTGTTAATCTTTTACTATGCTTAACTGATAAACTTTATCATAGGTATTTATGTATCATAGGTATTTTTCCTATAGGAAAAACCATAATATATATAGGGTTCAGTACTATCTGCAGTTTTGTGTATGTGTGGGAGGACTCTTATGTGATCTGTTCTTTTATTCTTTTCTCCTAGGGCTTTTATGATAAGAAAAGCAATCCTTCTTACCTACTGAGCTGAAAACTTGTTTCCAGCCTGTCTGTGCCTGTGTGGGTGTGCACACAGGCACGCACATGCACACACTTGCATGCGCACACACACACACGATTTCAAAAATGGTATTGTCTTTAGTTCTTCTCTTTTTAAAATGTTTCCTCATTTATTTTGAGAGAGAGCGAGCAAGCTCACGTTCATGCGAGCCAGGGAGGGGCAGAGAGAGAGAGGGAGAGAATCCATAGCAGGCTCCAAGTTCAGCGCAGAAAAGTGGGGCTCGGTCTCATCACCATGAGATCATGACCTGTGCTGAAATCAAGAGTCGGACACTTAACTGACTGAGCAACCCAGGCGCCCCTGTCTTTAGTTCTTCTAAGAGCCATTTTTCATCTCAGCTTTTTCTCAATTCTCCCCATATTTCCTGCTTCATTTTCTAGGGAAATTCAAGTATATTTCTAATCTGTGGTTAAAAAGGAGAAACGTTTTCTCCTTTTGAAATCTGTAAAAGTCACACATCGTTCTGAGGGTCTGTTGTATAGTAGGGGAGTCTTAGATCATTCCTAGAATTGGTCAGGACTTTTGGTCTTAATTAATTTGGGGGGCCATTTTCTCACTTGTGAAATGGGATTAATATATTTACTTTACAGGGATGTCAAAGACCATATATATGTGTATGTACAGATATGCATATGTACAGGTGTATACACACATACCACCTAAAAGAGCTTAGCATAGTGTAAATAATCCTCCCTCTGTGGACTTCCACCTGCCCTCTTGCCATTCTCCTCAGTCTGCATCCCACTGTTTCTCCTAGTCTCCTGTTCTAAGTGTTCTGCTCTAAGCATGTTTGTTCTAACTCAGTCAACGTCCTAGCATAGACCTGTGTTCTGCATCCATTTGGGAAAGCTCTTCCATTTATTTAAGACGTGCCTCCTGCTAAAGTTCCCAAAGCTTCCAATGACCAACATTCAGTTGATGAACAGTCTTTCCCACACCAATGACCTACGGTGTGCTTCATAAATAATGTCAGAGAGCATCTGCCAATGTTTACTTGTCTTCTGCCCTCTATCCTCTCTTTCCTTCATCTTTTCCTCCAAGGTGCTTAGAGTGCCTGTGACACATCCCCATGACACCCTGACGTCATTTCTTTGGTCAGGCCTAGTGCTATCACTTAGTCCATCTGTTGTCCATCAAATGAATATCCATCAAGTAACACCCAGTAAATGGCAGAAAGGGAAGCCTTGGTGGTACACACAATTAATGTTGTAGAACATGTTTGAATCAGGAGTAGCCTATCAGAGCCTTCGTTTGTTGAGTGTTTGTAGACGTGCACACTAGTGCACATTGACAAAGAGCAGAGAACAGGTCTCAAAGCAGGAGTGAGGGAGCAATGCCTATACACGCATACATGATATGTATACAGTAAGTTTAATGTACCATCATAGATCATTTGATATTTTTAAGCGAAATATTTCAGAGCAAATAGCTTTATACCAAATCAGTACTTATGAGATGGTATTAAAAGAAAGGCCTATTGAAAGTTTCCTCCTTGTAGATGAAGTGGCAGAGTTAAAAGGGAGGGTGATTTAAATTTGGTAATAAGGACATTTTAAACTTTCTTTCTTTCTTTTTTAAGATGCTCCTCTTATTCTTTTTTTTTTTAATTTTTTAACGTCTGTTTATTTTTGAGAGGCAGAGAGAGACAGAGCATGAGTGGGGGAGGGGCAGAGAGAGAGGGAGACACAAGATCTGAAGCAGGCTCCAGGCTCTGAGCTGTCAGCACAGAACCTGACGCAGGGCTCGAACCCACAGACTGCGAGATCATGACCTGAGCCGAAGTCGGATGCTTAACGGACTGAGCCACCCAGATGCCCCTCCTATTCTTTTTTTTTTCATTTACTTATTTATTTTGAGGGGAGGGGCAAAGAGAGAGGGAGAGAGAGAATCCCAAGCAGGCTCCACACTGTCAGTGCAGAACCTAACTCAGAGCCTGAACTCACAAACCATGAGATCATGACCTGAGCAGAAATCAAGAGTCAGACGCTTAACTGATAGCCACCCAGGAGTCCCAAACTTTGTTTCCTTAAAGAAATATTTCCAAGACACTGATAGTTACTTCCCCACAAAAAGTTTTGTGAAAACTTTTTTTGAGGGAGTTCATGCTTCCTGCATCCCACTCTTAGATATTCCTAGTGCATGTGTGTATTGATGTAAGTCTGAGAGTTCCTCTTGTAGAGATCCCAGAGTCTGTTTAGCTTTGCTGGACCTTATGTTTCCAATGTTTACTCAGGGAACTCATGTTAAATTACACTTATCACCATCTCCTTGCCTTCTGAAGAACCCAGTTGGAAAAGCTGCTTTAGCAGGACACAAATGGAAGTACATAATGGAAAGACCATAAAAGTAGGTGGCATTAGCTGTGTTTTAGGCATCACAGCTGTGCTGCAGTCATCATCAATGCAAAGTCCTGGAAAAATCAATTAAATTTTTCTGAGTTTTCATTTCTTCATGTGAAAATAAATATGGGTCTCAATTTCGTAGGGTATAACATACAAGTTGTGAATAACATAGTCTACACTTTATGATGTTCACATCATGTTTATGATGTCACAGTTTACCCAACAAGGAAGGGGGAAGAGAAGGAGATACTTCTTAAAGTGTGCAGTGTTTTTAAACGTGCCTGGCATATCCCATGCCTCTACACAAAGGGCTCTGCCAGGTTCTTTGCTTTACTTGCATATTACTCATCCATGTTCACAGCAATCCAATGAGATGGATTATCTCTACTTTAGATGAATAAATTGGTACAGGGATTGAGTAATTTGCCTAAAGCCATGTGGTTTGTAAGTGGTAACTCTAAGATCCAGAACAGATCTGTGCCCTTTCTGACTACTCACCTGTCGTTTTTATGTTCATTACATTGTTTCTATATGAGGTACTATCTCTCTGACTCATCAATGTATTCATTCTTTCAAAAAATACCTATTGAATATCTGTCACTTGCCTAGCAGTAGACATGCAGGGTGAACTAAAATAACCATAATCCTTGACCTCATAGAGATCAGAGTCTAGTTAGAGAAACATAAATTAAATAATCACAAAATAGCTTAACATTACAAATAAGATTAAGTATACTGGAAGAAAAATACATGATGGTATAAGAAAATGTGACAGAAAGACTTATTTTGAGGTGTTTCAAATAATAGATTCCAGGGAAATCCAGTGAGAATCGGCAAGTCTTTTACAAAGAACATTGTCCAAGGGGTCAAAAAATCTTCATATTCTAGCCTGGGCTTTGCTTCTAGCTTTTCATCTTGGTTAAATCACTTCCTCTTGATGGGCATTAGTCTCATTATATGTAGAATTAGTAGGATTAGCTAGTATGTCTCTACTAACAGCCTTCCAGCTCTATCTACTATTACTGAAAATCTCATACATTTTCTTATCATAATTTTAAAGTCATATAAGTGTTATACAGCAAAAATCTAGCATTGAGCCATTTTCTCAGGAATAGATACAGATTTGTCTCCATATATTTATACCTCGCCTTGTCTCAGAAAGGATTAAATACTTCTATTGTTCTTTATTTGTGCAAAAGCAATATGATAAGAAAATGAAATAAGCTGTTTATTCAATATTGGAAAAGAGATTAAATTACTATTTTTTTGCTGGCTGTATATAGAGAAAGTTGGAAGATTCAAGTAAAAATAAAAAATAATAAATGTTTGATAAGGAGTTTAGACATGAGATAAATTATAAAAACAAATAACTTCTTTCATTTTAGTCTACCAAAAAAGTATTCAGAAATGAAAAGTGGAAAAAATATTCTATATACAATAGCAACCAAGATGATAAAATGTTTAAGATTAAAAGTTTTAAGAAAAGCAAAGTGCCTTGGGGAGCACAACTATAAAATCTTATTGAAGAACAGAAAATATGATAACAACAAATGAAAAGACAATATGAACACATCATATAAGGTAATGAATAGACATGATATGTTTGTAATATATAATAATTATAATGCCACAGGATTTTTTATTGTAGGCATCATTTAAGTTTTTTTAACTTGGTTTTAAAGTTTATCTGAACACTGCATCCTCAAATATCATGTCAAATTTGAATATCATGTCAAATTTGAATATCATGTAAAAAGAATAGAGTAGTCTTGCATTACCGGTTGTTAGAACATATAAACACTGTAATCAAATTAAGATGGTGTAGGCATATGAGTAGACAAATAGACCAGAGAACAAAATAGAGAATCAGAGATAGCTCATTTTCTTTGAGATTTTATGAAATACCACTAAGGGTGCCATTTTAATTTAGTGGGAAGGGAAATCAGAACACCTGATTGTCTACTTAGAAATATCTACTTAGATAGAAATATCCATCTCACACTATATAAATGTATTCCAGATATAGTAAAGACTTCAAATTTTTTTTTTTAAGGCTTAGCAGAAAGTCCAGGAGATGTATTTGTAACCTAGGTGTAGTGGGAAATAAGCAATCCAAAAACTCTAAAAGGGTAGGCATATTTGATTACATAAAAGATACTATGTTAAAAGATGTTATTAACCTGGAAGTGTTCAATACTTTTTAGTAAACTTTAGAAGATAAGTTTCTGTGTCCTCTGGACCATAATGCCTGGTTCATAGCTGAGATTCAGATGAAAGCATGCAAGTAGAATGGGATACGGGTCATGACAAGAAGGATAGATTTTGTTCTAAGAATTTTGCGTGTGAAAGAGCAAATTAGTTTTCAATGGATTTCTTAGGTTGTCTCTTTGGGACTCACAAGTTTCTCCTATGAGAATATGACAGTTAATCAGCTCAACAAACAGTAACTGACTAATCCAGTTAACAGACATTGAGTGCTTACTATGTACCAAACCCTGTACTGAAAAAATTTGGAAGCAAAAAAAGATAGACTCTCTCATGGAGCTTATGGTATGGAAAGGCATGACAAATGGGTGATTAAAAACTGATTAGTCTGAAAAAAAGGGGGAAGATTATGCTCCTGTGGGTATGCATAACAAAGAGACTTAGTCTAAGGAATCCTGGACTGACTCAGAGTGAGATTTATGCTGGATACCTAAGTAGGGGTGGAAGTTTGCCAGTTCAGGAAAGGTATAGAAGGAGTGCTCCCCACACAGGTAATAGCATGTGCAAAGAGCTGGATTTGATAGTGAACCTGGTAAGAAACTGGAGTGAGGCTGCAAAATTATCCAGGTTGTGATGGATCTTATAAGGAATGTTAAGGGATTTTTTTAAAAGGTTTTTTTTTTTTTTTTACTGCATCATGAGAGTAAGAATCTATTAAAGATTTTAAAAAGGAAGTGACTTGATCAGACTTAAATTTTCAAATGATCCTTCTGGAGAATGAATCAGGGAGACCAGTTTGGAGGCAGTTGTATTTGTCCAGGTGAGAGGTGATATTGGCTTGGCCTAAAGTGGTACAGCACAGCTTCAGAGACCTGAACAAATTTGGCAGATGTTTAGGAGGTAGATCATATAGGAATATGACTATTTGTGAGGAGAGGGAGAAGAAAGTCAGCTACTGTGTTAGTGAGCAACTGTGTAGAGAACTGTACAATTCTTCAGGTGGAAAACATATGCCAAGTGTCTGTTCTTTTTTGTCTCTTAAGAATGCAGCTCAGGGGCACCTGGATGGCTCAGTTGGTTAAACGTCCAACTTCAGCTCAGGTCACGATCTCGTGGTTCATGATTTCGAGCCCTGTCGGGCTCCGTGCTGACAGCTCAGAGCCTGGAGCCTGCTTGGGATTCTGTGTCTCCCTCTCTGTCTGTCCCTTCCCCGCTCACACTCTCTCTCAAAAATGAATAAACATTAAAAAAATTAAAAAAAAAAAGAATGCAGCCCAAAAGTTAATCAAGAAAATGACACTCCCTTTACATTGTTCTAAATAGGTACACTCGTCAGAATAAAACATGGGACTCACCCCAAACACCCTCACCAGCCAGCAGGGTCTGCAGTACTCCCAGCCTGTGGAATTGCTATTGGAGTCTGTTGAGGTTTAATTCAAGCCTTTTGAGGCTTCTTCTAGTCTACACTTTGTACCAGGTGTTCCCCATCTTTTTTACCACTACTTTATACTTCTGGGACTTCTCTGTAATGCCAAGTTTTTCAGACTCCCAAGGCTAGTAATTGTAATTTCGTTATTAGTTGATTTGAAAGAACACATTGGGACAAATAGCTACTATGAATTCAATAATGTTTAAAATTCACCTTTAAAATTTACATTATTGATAGCAATAGCATTGACACACATTTGAAAAATAATACACTGATATGTGAAAGATAGACTATTCCATTTCTAAGGCTAACATTCATATGTATTCACAGACCCTTTTAAATAATTGAATGCATTCTTCCACTTCCAGACTTCATTCTAGCAATCCACAAACCAAATTTTATCTTTAAGTCGATCATAAACTTTTTAAATTTTCATTAAGAAGCAAAGCTAATGCTAATATGGTCTCTTTAACAATTGCACATTCTTTAGAAATCAAAGAGTAAATTTTTGTTCCCTAATGATGGCATTAGACAGGACATTGAGATTATATAAATAGGTATTCTGTCTGTTTTGGCATAAATTGGCCCTAGATTTAGAATCCAGTCTGTCCCCATTGATGGCATATATTGCCTTAAGGGAATTTTATCTTCCTCTGAATAGTATTATACAAAAAAAAGACTTATTTAAGGAGAAACGTCAGAACTGGACCTACAGAGCCGTTAGGAACCAGCACAACTAGGTATTTGCCACTGCCTCCTTTTCTTGGTCTCTGGGATCCGAGATGTTCCTCTCTCTATACATAACATCTCAGTTTCTCTATCTGCTGGTTAGCTCTGCACCCACTATTCATGAAGGATTGATACCAAATCTCTTCCATTCCAAATCTCTGAAAGAGCAAGTCTGATTACTTTTATCTCTGTTTGCAAGCCCTTCCCACCATCCAACTTCATCAGCTGGTCTGTGCTGTGCCACTTTTGGGTCAGTGACCCATCTTTGTTTGGATTTTTACATCATTCCTGCCTAAAAATGGCTGAACTATACTTTTCTAAATATGAAGTATGGATAAGGCCACTGCAGCTAAAAGAAGAGATGAGACATATTAATAACTGATATGTCCAGTATGTTGGGCAAGGAATAACCAGGAAGGAGAGATGAAGGGAAAAGGGAACTATTTCATGACAAAAATAATTCAGGCACTTCACATAGCAAAACTGGAGAATATTACAGTAGAGAGATATAAAAATCATCATCTTAATATTCAAAGTTAATATCGATTATTTGGCATATTTCTTTCTGGCCTCTTTTTTATATGCCTCTTTCTTTTTATTTAGTTGTGATGTTGATATCGATAAACTTTACCCTCTTCTAAATATTCCTTTTTAAAACCAATTCCTTTAATTATATCCAATGTTTTTCCAGTCATGCTCTTCTCCGTTTTTTGTTTTTTTTTATCTAGTCTTCTTCCTTGTTCAGAGAGGATTGCAGTTAGGTTTCTAATACAGTAACATTTTTAAAAAAATTTAACTTTAATTGCCTATTTATTTTTGAGAGGGAGCACGAGCGAATGTGAGAGGGGCAGAGAGAGAGGGAGACACAGAATCCCAAGCAGGCTCCAGGCTCTAAGCTGTCAGCACAGAATCTGACGCGGGGCTAGAATCTGTGAACCACGAGATCATGACCTGAGCAGAAGTTGGACGCACCACGAGATCATGACCTGAGCAGAAGTTGGACACTTAAGCGACTGAACCACCCAGGCACCCCTAATGCAGTAACATTTTAAAAAATAAATTAGAAATGAGAGGTTTCAAAAAAGGAAAATGAAGATTGTCTTCTGATTTGTTCTATCCCACACTTCTGATTGTTAAATAGAATTTGTATGTGGTTTGGCAGCCTCCTCTGTGTCTTCTTTGAGTCTTTCTGACCTAAGATACACTTTCAGAGCCTATAAGCTGAAAGAAACCATAGCTGGCCAAAGATGTGTTCCGTTTTGGCACAGAAATGCATATTTATTATTAAGTGGACTTTATTACACCATCTCACGAGGGTGTTCAGAGAGGCCTTTAAGAAATTATTCCAATCCTCATGCATAGGATTCTGGAGCAAAAACAGCAGCAACTATAAGCCATTACGGCCTCATTGTGTGTGTTTTAGTACAATGGCAAGAAACCAGGTGACTCAAGGAGTCACGCTTGTGCCAACTTTGAGTCTCTCAGAGCCTCTCAAGTTGCCTTGCAAATGTGGTTAAACAACAGTGTTTCAATATCCCTATTCAAGATGGAAATTGAAATTGTATTAAATCATTTTTCAAAACACTTACTGGATGCCCATGTGGCCTAGGCATTGATGAGTAAGAAGGGGTCCCCCTCTTCCAGTGTTTCCAGAATCTAGTGGGGCCAGGCAAGTAAGCAAGTGATTACAGAGCACAAAACTACCTTGATGTGGTTAAAGCAGTGGATGTTCCATTGGATATATGCCTCCTTGTATTCACTGCAGCATTGATCAGAGAAGTATTTTTTCCTAAACCGAAAATGGACCTGCTTTAAATGGGTAAAATTCTTAGAGGATGGCACAATTTTCTCTTCAGCGTTCTGCCACATGTTTCCTTTGAAATGAACGTGATTACTCTTTATGATAAGAGTTGGAAGGGGGCGCCTGGGTGGCGCAGTCGGTTAAGCGTCCGACTTCAGCCAGGTCACGATCTCGCGGTCCGTGAGTTCGAGCCCCGCGTCAGGCTCTGGGCTGATGGCTCGGAGCCTGGAGCCTGTTTCTGATTCTGTGTCTCCCTCTCTCTCTGCCCCTCCCCCATTCATGCTCTGTCTCTCTCTGTCCCCCCAAAAAATAAATAAACGTTGAAAAAAAATTTTTAAATAAAAAAAAAAAAAGAGTTGGAGGAAAACATTATCCAAAATCATAAATGACACCCAAGCCATTTGATTAATTAACCATCAGTGATGTAAAGTCCTTAGGAAAACATCAGAATTAGACAGAAATATGAATTCCAAATGCTTTAAAAGAAAACATACTACTTTTTTATTGTGAAACATTTCACACATTAAAGTTCAGATAATAATATAGTAAGTATCCACTGTCCTACTGCCTAGAATTCACAACCATTAATATGTTCTCATATTTTGAAATTCTCTTCATTTCTCTTCTTAGTTCCACTCACCTTTCTTTTTCCTCAGAAACATTCTATTGAACTTAGCATGCATTTTCTTCACGAACATGCTTATTCTTTTTACTAAATACATGTCTCTATAGTATCATCTTTGCTCTTTGACATTTAAGTAGATGACATCATACTGTGTGTCATTCTCCTACTTATCCTCTCAAAAAAAATTTTAGATCACAATTTTTATTCATGTGATATCATTTATTCATTTTAACTACTATACAGTACTTCATTATGGGACTATACCTCCGATTACCTATCCATTTCCTATTTTATGATCATTTAGGTTGCTCTGACTTTTTTTTCAGTGTTTGCTATTAAAAACTTGCAGTGTGCGTCTTTTCACATAACCCCTTGGATATTGTGTGAGTTTCTGTAGGGCGTATGTGTTGAAATAGAATTGCTAGATCATGTTCTATATGCACCTTCTGCTGTATTAGATATTGCCAAATTGTTCTCCAAAGAAGATGTACCAGTTAATATTCCCACAAATAGTATATTAGAAAGAGTCCATACTTCTTTATGTCTTTGCAAACAATTGGTATCAGCATATTTTAAAAATATATTTAATTTTTTTAACATTTATTTATTTTTGAGAGACAGAGCATGAGTTGGGGAGGGCCAGAGAGAGAAGGAGATACAGAATCTGAAGCAGGCTCCAGGCTCTGAGCTGTCAGCACAGAGCCCAACCTGGGGCTCGAACTTGCAAACCATGAGATCATGACCTGAGCCAAAGTCAGATGCTTAACTGACTGAGCCAACTAGGCACCCCCCAAAATTTATTTTTATCAAACTAATTGGAAAAAATTGTTCTTTGTAATTTTCCATCTCTTACTCTTTATTGGCCATGTAGATTTTCTTCTCTATTGATTATCTAGTTTTATGCTCTACCGATTGTTTAATAGTATTGTTTGTATTTTTCTCATTCATTACTTGGAATACTTCATATGTTCTGAATAAAAATTCTTTGTTATTAGGTACATTGCAGATATCTTCTCCTTGCATATTACTTATTTAACTTTATTCATGGTTTATTTTGTCTTAAAAATAGTTTTTAATCTCGAAGTATTCTTATTTATCAATCTTTTACCATGATTTGTGCATATTGTGTTAATTTGGATTTTAATCCATCGGAATATATTTTGTGATCATTTGGAAGGTTGGCATCTAATTTCATTTTTGCCCAAATCTTTGAGCACCTAACTGATCACTTCCTTAGGTTAAATTCCTGGCATGAAGAGTATTGACAGTTGAAGGGGCTTGATGCCTATTACCAAAGATGCTATTTTTTTCACTAGTCATTAATAACTAATATGCTAGAAACTTGAAATATTGAGTATAAAGTTAAACTACCTTTATTTTATTTTTATTTTTTTATTTTTATTTTTATTTTTGAGAGAAATAGAGACAAAGCACAAGCTGGGGAGGGGCAGAGAGAAAAAAAGCAGGCTCTGAGCTGTCAGCACAGAGCCCAATGTGGGGCTTGAACTTGCAAACCACAAGATCATGACCTGGGCCAAAGTCTGACACTCAACCAACTGACCCCACCCAGGCTCCCCCAAACTATCTTTAAGCTTTTGTTTCTTTTTGCTTTTTTACTCATTGTCAAAGAGTGGCATTTAAATTCTTTTTTTTTTTTTTTACATTTTATTTATTTTTGAGAGAGAGAGAGAGATAGACAGAACACAAGTGGGGGAGAGGCAGAGAGAGAGGGAGACACAGAATCTGAATCAGGCTCCAGGCTCTGAGCTGTCAGCACTGAGCCCAACGCAGGGCTCAAACTCAAAAACCATGAGATCATGACCTGAGCTGAAGTCGGATGCTCAACTGACTGAGCCACCCAGGTGCCCTCATAGAGTGACATTTAGGTGGACCTTTGAGATTCCCATAAATACTTTTCTTTGGGAATGTTTGAGGAGGACTGTTTTCTGCTCAGTCTCAGACACCTGGCATGATGAAGGGATATGCCTCAATATCTTGGCATATCTCTAAAGTGAGTGTCTCTCTGACATATAGTTCACTTCTCTTTCTCACTTCCCTCCCCAGTAGAGCAGGTGTGTTTTTTAAGGAGACACTTTCTACGAAGAAACATAGCTTTTTAGTTTTTGTCTTGTTTCTTAAGAGAGAAGATCCTAAGAGATCTTAAGAGAGATCCTACTGTGGAAGAATGACTCTCAAGAGGACTGCACTGAGATGTAGATGCTTGGGAGAATCACGCCTTAGCTGGGTGATTTATTCCTACACACCAGCCGTACACCAAGAATGTCTCACATTCATGTTCCAAGAAAGTTATAAATTGGTTCATTTAATGGGCCCATAATAGAATAGTCAAATTTTGAAATGTTAAATCTATTAACACCAATGGTTGACTATATTTGGCATCAAGATTTTTTAAATGAGTCCATCTATGGTTTGGTATTATTATAAAACTCTTTCTGAATGCAAATGGAATATATAGATCAATACTTTTACAATTTTACAGATGAGGAAGCCGAGTCTCAGAAACATTAGTTAACTGCCCCAAATTGTAAGACTAATAAATACCAAATAAACCAAATAAAACTGAGCTTTCCACTGTTCAATCTTGCTTTTTTAAAAAGTTTTTAAAGTATATTTATTTATTTTGAGAAAAAGAGAGAGAGAGAGCATGAGCAGGGGAGGGGCAGAGAGAGAGAGAGAATCCCAAGCAAGCTCCGTGCTGCCATCATGGAGCCCGACATGGGGCTTGAATCCACAAACTGTGAGATCATGACTTGAGCCGAAACCAGGAGTCTGACGTTTAACTGACTGAGCCACCAAGGCGCCCCCATCTTGATTTCTAAAAGCCTCCAAAAGCACTCTAGAAACACAGAGAAAAACAACTTACAATTTTTAACTATCCAGAATACCAAGAATAGATGGTTTAGCTATGGTATGCATCAGGTAATTTTCCTGAGTGGTAACCCACATTTTGCTCTTGGTCCTAGGATACTGTCTGATTCAAACCTGACACAATTAATAACATTTTTTAAGTGACACTGTAGCCCTAATATGACTTAAGGCTATTTATTTCAGTTGTTTCCTGAAGTTGGAAATAATTAAGGACTCTGCTGAGTTACATATCCTTATTGAGTTCGTGAGCAGGCAGATAGGGGAATTTAAAGTTGACCTTTCCTTCAAACAATTTGGCATACAACCTATTTGCACTGATATGTGAAATGAACACATTCATATGGTAACTATAAATCACTGTCACTATCAAGAAAGGAAGTTTATGGGGCGCCTGGGTGGCGCAGTCGGTTAAGCGTCCGACTTCAGCCAGGTCACGATCTCACGGTCCGTGGGTTCGAGCCCCGCGTCGGGCTCTGGGCTGATGGCTCAGAGCCTGGAGCCTGTTTCCGATTCTGTGTCCCCTCTCTCTCTGCCCCTCCCCCGTTCATGCTCTGTCTCTCTCTGTCCCAAAAAAATAAATAAAAAAACGTTGAAAAAAAAAATTTAAAAAAAGAAAGGAAGTTTATGTTTAAAAATTATAGAAAGTTAAGATATTCATTTTATGACTATTAAGTACCTACTTAGTATCTGGGATGGGTCTAGATACAAAGAGTGATAAATAAGACAGGCCAGGTTCTTGCCCTCTTTGAGCTGACATTCTATAGTGAAAAAAGACCATCAATAAATAATCATATAAATTAATGAATACTTTAGCTAAGTTCAGACAGTCTTACGGGCTACAAAGAATATAAAACAAAGTAGTGAGATAGTCGTTGGAGAAGAGGCTATTAATAGTTACTTATTAATAGTAATTACTATTAACAGTATTAATAGTTTGAATAGAAGAACTCAAAAGGTGACATTTGATTAGTGACTTGAATGGTGAGAAGTCAGCCATGAAAGATCTTGGAAGAAGAGCGTTCTAAGGAGAGAGAAAACTAATGCAAAGGCCTTAATGGACGAATGAATGTGGTGTGTATGAGAGAAGGCCACAGAGTCCCTAGGGCTGCAGCATAGGAAATAAAGGAGTTTGATAGGTGATAAAGTTGGAGAGGCAGGGTGACAATACACCCGAATTTGCTTAAGATAGTCCTGAATAATACCTATTGTCTTGGTAGAAGTAATAGCACTTTCCTTCACTCTCAGAGTGTGCTCTTTGGACAATAAATTATAAAGTCTCCCTATTGAGAGTTAAATAGGGGCCAAACTATTTGGTTTCAGACAGCAAAAGAGCAAAAAACTTTAGAGACCAGATAGCAAATTAATTCCTTCTTGTTCCTTTGGCCCTTCTTATTTTAATCTGAGTTGGAGTCAAAACATTTTATTTGGCATTAGTGTGATGTATGCAGTAGGATAAGGGAGATATACAGATAAGAGCTGGTTGCCCACAGAGAACATCTTGTGGAAAGGTTTTTAGGTTTAGATCTGAAAGAGGCCCTTAGTCTTCCCTAGTGACTAGAGCAGGCAAAGATAACTTGTGCTAAACCAAAGAATTAACACTAAGAGGAAGAGGAGAGGGGGAAAAGGGAGAGGAAGAAAGTGGAAGAGCTCCTGTCCTAAGCTATGCAATTTTCAGTATTCTATATTATCTCATCTTTAATTTTTACAGTTTGTTTTAAGATAAAATGAAAGCTATGAGAGCTTTGATAGCTTGATTGAAGTCACACAAGTAGTGAGAATTAACTCTGGGATTTGAATCTAACTCTGTCTGACTCTTTCCATTAGGTTATCCTGTCCACCTGAAGCTTTCCAGCTGTCTTCCAGTATTTCTTGATCCGTGAACATGCCGTGTTCTTTTGTACCTCAATGTGTCTATTATTTCTACCTGACAATCCCTATCCAACCATTGCAAAGATTGCTTCTCATGTGAAGCTCTCCTTAATTCCCACAAATATGGTTGTTTCCTCTGCCCTTCCGTAACAGCCATACAAATCTCTGTTACACAGTTTTATTCATCCATCCGTTCATTCATTCATTTATTCAGCTGTTGAATATTGGGCATACAGCAGTGAGCAGGACAAACACAATACCCAACCTCACTGAGCTTATGGATAGAGAAGATTGATTAGCCAAGATATCATTGTCATTAAATAAATGTCTTATATTAAATTTCCTTTATCTCATTTATTCATTTGTCCATTCAGTAAGTGCCTACTATGCTAACAGAGACCTGACAAAATATTGAAACATTTTTGAAAATGCAAATTCAGTGTGAGCATGAGTCTCAAAGTGTAAGACCAAAGTAGTGAGAGATAAAACGGAAGGAAAGACACCAGCAAGATCATGGTGGCCTCTATGGGTACTTTGAAGGAATTTATACATCCTTTTTAGGCAACAGGGAAGCACCGAAGGCTTGAAGTGGTCAGATATTTATTCTAGTAATAACAATATGGTGACAGTGTGAAGAATAAATTTGAAGGGTAGAGACTGCAGAAAGACTAATTACATAGTTGTTGATAAAAAAAAAAAGTAGAGTTTAAAATAAAATAGAGTTAGTCAAGGCAGAATTTCTGACTAACTAGGACTAGGGTACAAGGAGTGGAGAAGCATATACAGCCTCCTAAGTGTCTGACTGGGCTTGTAAACTCATGACTGTCCCCTGAATTACTGAGACAGAGATGAGGTCTTACCCCTGTATCCTCCACTATCCTCATAGTTCTTTTTTTTTTTTTTTTAATTTTTTTTTTTAAACGTTTATTTATTTTTGGGACAGAGAAAGACAGAGCATGAACGGGGGAGGGGCAGAGAGAGGGAGACACAGAATCGGAAGCAGGCTCCAGGCTCTGAGCCATCAGCCCAGAGCCTGACACGGGGCTCGAACTCACGGACCGCGAGATCGTGACCTGGCTGAAGTCGGACGCTTAACCGACTGCGCCACCCAGGCGCCCCTATCCTCATAGTTCTTTAAAAGACAAGTAGTCCGTTTCTTCTGTCACCTTCTGTTTTCGTTGATGCACTCTGGGTGAAAGCTGCGTTTGAAGAGAACATTGGATTTGTGGTCAGGAGATGTGGCTCTGGAACTAGATCTTAAACAGACATTCCCTACACTCTTAGAAGAAGCTTATGTTTTCTCTAGGCCTCAGGTTCTCATCTGGAAAAGGAAAGCATTGATCTAAGATCTATTTGTTTACTCTCTCTCTCTCTGCACCTCAGCCTTCTCAACTTTATTATAAGGACGATTAATTAGATTTTACAGAGATCTTTTCAAGTTCTCATGTTTTAATGTGAGTTAATATAGTAACCTATAGGAGATCTTTCACTATTCAGCATGAATGTGCTACCATAGAATCTTTTACATTTTTAGGGATGTCCTTATCGCTCCATATTATACATTGTAACTAAATGTGTGCAAATTATTTTTCTCTCCCATTGGATCATTGGTTTCTACGGGAAATAAGCAAGCAACTTCTTTTATTTTTATTTTTATTTTATCTATTTATTTTGAGAGAGAGCATACATGAGGGGCAGAGAGAGAGAGAGAATCCCAAGCAGGCTGCACTCTGTCAGCACAGAGCCCAACGTAGAGCTCGGACTCATGAACCATGAGATCACAACCTCAGCTGAAGTCGTATGCTTAACCAATTGAGCCAACCAGGCGCCCTAAGCAAGCATTTCTTATTTATCCCCATGCCCAGATAGATACATAGTATGATTTCTGCACAGTCTGCACTTTTTATTGATTTGTAAGGAGGAAAAGAGGAAAACAACATACTTCATTTTTTTGCAGTAAATAGTTGTAATTATAATGTGTATTCAATGTTGTATGCCCACTTTTTGCACTTAGCATATCATAAGTAATTTGCCATGTTTCAAACTTGTACTTATACTTTTATATTCCATTGAGTCAACATACCATAATTTACTATTTCCCTAAAACTAGAGTTTCTACCATTACTAAATAAAGCTGTAATAAATATATTCCTTTGTATAACTTTTTCCTCTTGGAATTTTTCTTTAAAATGAGTACCCCTGGTATCAAAAGTGTTGCTGTTTACAGCTTCTTCATTTCTATTTTTAAGTGGGTTGCAGGAACATGCAGTTTTACCGTGTTTGATTATTTGTAGGATTGGACTTGGCCACTGAGATTTCATCTCTGTTCATACTCTGTTCTCGTTGGTTGTTTAGTTTTCCATCAAATTCTCTTACCATTTATTTTTTTTTAATTTTTAATGTTTTTTTTTAATTTATTTTTGAGAGAGAGAGAGAGAGACCAAGCAAGAAAGGGAGAGAGAAAGAGGGAGACACAGAATTGGAAGCAGGTTCCAGGCTCTGAGCGCTCGAACCCACAAGCTGTGAGTGAGATCATGACCTGAGCCAAAGTCAAATGAGCCACTCAAGCGCCCTTCTTACCAATTATTTTTAAGCACCTTTAATATTTAAAAAACATTTATGTTGCCTATTTTTTCTTCCACTTGACGTTTGCTATTTTTTTCTGGTGTTTTTAGACTCCCTAAACTTTGAATTTATGTAGTTCTACCTACCAATCTTATCTTTTATAGTTTCTGTCATTGCTTTTGTTTAGAAAGTCTAACTTGACCTTAATAAATAGGCTAAACATGTTTCTCTGGGTTTGTTTACTATTTGTGTTTATGCTGGTATGAATTTTCTATGTACACTCTGATCATTCATCTAACAGTTCCCTTAATAATTGGAATTTGCTTTATATATAAAGCATATAAAGCTATGTGTATGGATACACATAGCTATTAACATTTTGTCTAGCATATCTTCAGTTTCTATTAGTTTTCTTTGACATATTTTTATATTAAGCTGTTTATTCCGAATGTTAATGATTTTTTAAAAGATGGTACATAGTGTGGTTCTGTTGCAGGATTTTTTTTTTTACCTCAATACCCCAGATTCGTTGTCTCACCGCTTCGAAGAATGAAGAGGTAGACACAAGATGAGCAGCAGACTAAAGTTTATGAAGGTATAAGATTAGAAAGTAAGAATTTGAGCATAAGGTCAGAAAGTAAGACCAGTATGAAAGCTCTCTTTACAGAGAGGTGGCATTCGAAGGTGAAAGCCTGCGGACTGTAGGCAAGGGACTTTGTTTTGTAAGGTTCTGGTTGGCTCCCTCTTCCCTTACCCTTTGTTCCTTCTCAGGTTCTACCCTTATTGGGTAGGTAACTCTAAATGCCTAATCATTCCTTTTTGATTGGCTCATTTGCATTGTATGAGGCATGGTCTATGGTCTATGGTCTAAGTTCCTTGTGGGTCATACATTTTATGGTCTACTACTTACTTTTAGTTAGGTCTTTTGTCAAATTCCTGAGGAGAACCTGAGAGGGGAGTAGATGGTGTCTGTTGCATACTTAAGAGGAACCTTACCCCCCCAGGGAGTTTGTTGTAGTCAGACCCTGCCAGCATTGTTCTAAAATATCTGTTTTTCCCCTCCGGGGGCCTCAGGTCCCAACGTCTCCCTCTCTGCCTATTTTATCCTCTTTTCCCTATCATACTTCTGACTTACATTTTTTCCACCAAATTGCTATCAAAAGATGATGGCACCACTTATAAAATTACATTCCCTTCTCCTCTTGTTCTGAAAAGCTTCCCTGATCATACATTAAGTAATTATGTATAGCCGAGTCTATTTCTAGACTCTCCATTCTGTTATGCTGATCTATAGGTCTATTTTGTGCCAGTAAATCCTCACTTATTCAAGGAGAGCTCAAATTTCCTTTCCTGAGTCTTTGCTTCTTCTGGTTAAACATCCTCCGTTCCTTCATTGCTGCAATTGTATTAAGCATTCAAGCCCTCCCCAGCCCCCAAGGACCAGAAGCTGGTAACTGGGAAAAAACAACCTAGCCTCTTGGTACTGGAAATTGCCTCACTTGAGTAAAGAAATGCATAGATCAGGGCAACACCCAGGCAAGAAAAGAGAATGGTGAACCTTATATTGAAATAACAGTTTTCGGTTCTGGAAAGTACTTCTTCTTTCTCATCTCCTTTAACAGTGCAGAATAGTGAACAGTGGATCGGAGCCTTGCAGGGTTCAAGTGCAAACTCCACCAATTTTTTGCTGTGTGACCTTTGAAAAGTTTCCTAATTCTCTAAGTCTTATTTGCCTTGAGTGTAGAATGAAGGCATAGTAATATCTACTTCATTAAATTACTATAAAGATGAAATGCGTAATCCATGAACACAATATGATAATATAACTATGGTTATTACTGCTAAAATGTTAGTCATATAGATTTATTGTTTTATTTAACTTTTTAAAAAATTGTTAATTGAAGTAACAGTTGACATACAATATTATATTAGTTTCAGGTGTACAACATAGTGATTTGACAATGATATACATTACACAGTAAGTGTGGTTACCATCTGTCACCATACAAAGTTGCTACAATATTATTGACTACATTTCCTATGCTGTACTTTTCATCCTGATGCCTTATTTATTTTATAATTGGAAATTTGTACCACTTAATCCCCTTCACCTATTTGGCCCATCCTCCCACCCCCTTCCCTGTGGCAATCATCAGCTTATTGTCTGTGTTCATGAGTCTCTTTCTGTTTTGTGTTTGTCTGCTTGTTTGTGTGTTTCATTTAAGATTTTGAGGTAGTTATTAACATACACAACTTAAAGTTGAAAGAATGGGATAGGAGAGTTTCAGGAACTTGCCCAAAGTTACAAGTTAATGGACATGCAAGGGTTCGGGATCTCCCTCTCTCTAACTCCTAGGCCTATGCTCTTCCTTGTAGATGCCATCACTGCACAGCATGATGGAAGAAGCTACTTGTGACTGATTCTTTGGGTTCTGCCTTGGTTACATAGGTGAAGTTGTAAGTTCTTAGGTAAAGGTTAGTAAAAGTTTCAATGTATAATATGATATTATGTCTTGAGATTTCCTTTTGGTTTCAGTGTGCAAGGGCATTAGATTAATGGGAAGTAGAGATATGATTGAATATTCATATGCAATATTTATTTAATATTCATATTTAATATTCAATATGCAAATTGGCTGATGGGGAAACATATCCCTTCAAATTATTGCTCAACATACTGCTCCAAGTGGCAGTGACACAGCCCAGAAGCATTTGTCATCCCCACAGGGAGCCAGAGGAAGCAGCACTTCCTCTCCCTCAGCACATGTTACCTGTGCTCTCAGAAGGCACATGGCCGGCCGGGAGGGAGGCCGGTGGAGGATGCCACGTTAGCAGCCTGTGCACACAACTGCCAAGTCCAACAGAACCGGAAGGTCTAATTTTAGCCCACTCAGCCTTGGCATTGTCCCTTTTAGCCAAGATATTTTTCAAGCACCACAATAAAGTGCTTTGTTCCAGCCTTGCTGGATACTTCACAAAGGCCCAGCAAGGACAGGGTGAGCAAAATTCAGAACTGGAAACACATCAAAGACAGGAACCTCACTGGAGAGGGTCAGCACTGCTCCAGCAACCTTTGGTAAATATGCCCTTTCCATCCACCTCCCAAAGCTCCAAGAAAGGGCCCATGGCTGCCTCCCTCTTCCTCCAGCTTGTCAACCTTCTGTTGGCTGCCTGTCAACAGGTGTCTTTTCTCTTTTGTGCTAGGATTTGCAATTTACTCATTCTCTTTTCCCCTGCCTAATAAACCCACTTCTTTCCATATATCCGGATCTTGTTTTCTTTCCTGAGATGTCCAGAAAGTGCCCTAGATTACGAGCTAGAAACAATTTTACCATTTATAAGATTTGTCCATTACAACGACCTAGTGAATTAGGTGAGGTGGAAACTTTGATAGAATTTTTGGAGATGAGAAAACCGAAGCTCAAAATGGAAGCCAACTGTGGCTAAGGTCACACAGGAAAACACTGGTGGAGTTGGGACTTGAACCCAGCTCTGTGCTTTAGGGAAAGTCGTGGTCCACCAACCTGTCAAAGCAGACAGTCCACACAGGCTATTTGGGAGGGCCCTGGAAAACGTTTCCTGAGAATGTCAGTTGGCTTTATAGTCAACAGCTCCAAGTTGAAGACTGTGAATCACCATTTCCTTATTTCCTGGAAAGAAGGTAAGGAAGGTTGATCCACAGACACATCCAGTGATGCTACTGTTTCCAAAGCCTTTGTAGGGGAGGAAAAATAATTTTCCCTTAACCTTTCCAGGTTCTTGGCTAAGATTCCCACCCCTGGGCCCCCATAATAAAAGACAAGTCAACAGGAGGAAAACAAACATAAGTCTGATAACATGTATACCTCTTGCATACAAAGGAGATACCCAGGAAAACCAAAATGGACCAAACCATCACCTTAAATATCATCTCCAGCTAAACACAAATAGAATGTGAGGGACAGGAGGCAGTTTGGGGGGTCTGTCAAGCAAACAGTAAACAAGGGTATGGTTGTTATGCACATTAATTCAGTTGCCTTCTCCATTGACAGAGTTTCTAGAGATTTAGTCATCTCCCCTTGAAGTTCCATAGTGAGACACCCTTACAAATGGAGATTTCTCTTAGGAATATAAATGTCTCTTTCGGAAGGGTAACTTCTACTCATATGTTAGAGATTGCCCTATGTCTTCTGTTTCTTAAAAATACTCAGCCTAAAATAATCCTACACCGAACAGGCATAGATTGGGGTAGCAAATTCTGCTCCCTTTCACCTTCTCACCTCTTTCCTTTGACCTTCAAGTAGATCTCTCTGGATCTCATTAGACAATCTTAATCCAGCCTTAGGCAGCCATAAGTGATGATCTCTGGGATCATCATCTTTTCTATCTTTTGAATTTGAATTTCAGTTATTATAATGAATACTGGAGAGTGCTTTAGCATTTACAAAGCTCTTTTCTATCTTATATCTCATTTAAACCTTGTGATAACACATCAAGATTGATATTAACATCATCAGTCTCGCATGGTAGAGCTGAGCCTCAGAGAGGTTTCCTGACATGACAGATCCTGAGGGTCAGGAACGCTGACCTGGCCACACTTTGTCTCCCCATCAATGCTTCTCTAGGGCTTTGAGATGGGTGAGAAGGTGGCAGATTCAGGGTTCTTCTGAGCCTCTCCTCCATGTTCATCATTTCACCCAGAGCTACCCAAGATAGTCCTCAGAGTGGTCTTTGGTCTGGAAGTGAACCCTGACATATTGCTGCATCAATTGTTGGAAAAGGGAGTGGCATTAATTCAAAGCATCTTGGAAGTTCCCTTTCCAGGATGCCTGAGACTGTTTTCTGAACAAAAGACATTTTGTTTGTTGAGATTATTTATATATTTTTTTTCTGATTATAAATGTTACATGTGCTCATTATAAAAGTTCAGAAAGATATTGAGAAATGAAATATTACCATTATACCACCAGCAGTCATAACCGCTGTTAAGATTTTGATGTAAATTATGTACTGCCCAAAGTTTCTGTGCACACAAGCTTGAGCTTGCATAAAGCAAAGCTTGCATAAAGCAAAGGCAAGGTGATACACATACTGTCTTGTGACTTGCTTTTCTAACTTAACAGTCTATTACAATGTCTTCTCTCCTCTTTTCTTTCTTTTTTTGGACCTCAAGTGCACATTGATGGTAATCATACTCCTGTGTTCATGGCACACTGTCATCATTGTATATATAAAGCCCCTTTTGGATTTTATTATATATATATTTTATTTTCTGTACTCACTCCCACTTTCCTCTTCCATTCTAGTGTGTTTAATACATGTCCTCAGTTAAGTGTTTATCCTTAAAAATACATAGTTGTTTTGTATATTCACATGTTTTAATGTAAATAAATGACATCAAATCAATACCAATGTATGTCATTAGATGTAGATCTCTATTACTACTTCTAATGGTTTCATAATTTCCATTGTGCGGTTATAACCAAATCAATTTAACTAGTTTTCTATGACGGACATTTAAGTTGTTTCTTTAGAAGGTAGCGTTTTTAAAATTATTTTAAACAATGCTGGAGTAAACATGCTAGTATATACATCTCTGGATTTTTGTGATTGTTTCCTTGAGATAATTTTGAAGGATTACTTTGTAAATAATTCTTCACACAATTTTTCAGCTCCTAAAGTAGTTTTATTACTGGTTCCCTAGAGTTCCCTCCCACACCTCCCTCTTTCTTTGTTCCTCCCTCCCTGTCTCTCTCCACGTTGCTGGTGTCTCCCTAATGGCACTTAGCACATTCATCTTTGATCTCTGTTTCATATGTTCTCTCTTATCGCTCAGCTGATAAGCTCTAGCTAGTTGTTGACAGAGATCACATCGTAATTAATTGATTCAACAACATTTCCTGGGCACCTGTTCAGTGTAATCTGAGGCTAACCTGACAATCACTCTGCCCTTGGGGAAGCCCAGGTCTAGGGAGGTGGCAGACGTGCCTTACGGTGGGCAGACGTGCCTTACAGCGACCATGCCCTGGCAGGTGGCGTGGTGACAGCAGTGTATACAAGAGTCAGGGTGTAAAAGAGGAAGCCAGATAGTGAAGTCACCCCAGATGAGGTGTCTCATCTATGTCTAGAACATGGTTTGGAATTTGCTAGAAGGCTAAAGGGGAGCTAATAGGAACTGCCCTCAAAGCCAAAGGAATAGCTAGTACACAACCAGAGGTTCAAGTTGATGCAGCAAGTTGGATCACGGGCAGGGGTGAAACCAAAGAGCTCCTGGGTGTGGGGTGGCAGTGGCCCAGGTGAGTGGTCTGGAAAGCCTGCTGCGGATTGGATTCAGGGTGAGGCTAATGGGAGTCCACTAAAGGGGTTAAGCAGGACAGTGGCATAATTGGATTTGGTGTTTTAGAAAGGTCCTTTGGCTATTATGTGGAAGATGGATTTCAAGAGGGCAAGACTGTCGATGGGAAGCAAGTTTGGAAGTTTGGATAATGATAAAAGTGAGAGATGATGGCAGTCTCAACTAAGATAGTGGCAAGAAAGAAGCTGATGGATTTTGAAAGAAAGTTAGGAAGTAGGATCTACAAACTATTTCACTTGATGATTGGTCGGATACAGGGATGTGATGAGAGGCAGAATCCTGCATAACCCCCAGGCTCTGAATGGGACCCTGGGCAGATGGCAGGGTCATTTACTGAGAGAGGAGCGCAGGAAGATATGTTGAGTTTGGTATGGTTGTAGGATACAAAGGTGGAAATGTCTAACAGGCAGATGGAGATATTATCTAGTATTCAGGAAAAGCTTACCTTGGAGATGATTTGGAAATCATCTTTATCTTTGCAATATAGCATAATATTGAATAAAAGATTCTTGAATAACTGAATGAATGAATGAATGAATTTTTAGTGTCATTCTCCCTTCAAATAGAACATTTACTTCTATAAAGCTACCTTTATTTGAGACTTTCAAACTCTCTGTATTTAAGACCCACCCACATGAGTTAAACTATTTTTTTAGAATTACTGTAGAAATAACAATATAGGGACACGGTAAGTGCAAACAGCTCTCAGAAAGGAAAGACCGCCAGCCTGAGAATCAGAAGACTTGAGTGACTTTGCCACTACCTATAGACACTTGGACATGTTACTCTCCCATCAGGATAGATATCTCAGATACTTCTGAGAGCAAGGACTTGGATGTCTATCCTGACCGCTGATGCTCAAGGCTGCTCCCAGCCCGGGGACTGGTGATGTGCAGGTGACGCAGGCGCCCCTGCTCTGTGATTCTCTCCCGCAGCTCCCTGCTGCTCTGAGATAAGGGCCACGGTCCTTCCCCACTGGGACCTGGCAGCACAACCTAGCACACAATCTGTTGGACAGAAGGCTGTGATTATTAATGAAAGCATTTCCTCTGTTACCTCACAGAACTAAGTGAGGTTCTGACACTGCCGGAGACGGCCTGTTTCCTTTCATAGAAATCAATGCTCAGAACACATAGAATGGTTGGAGAAAGATGTACCAGGAAGTAAAAATAAGATGCAGAAAAGTGGGTGGCTGCTTGAAACACTCCCAGATGAAAGGTTACTAGCTATTAATCAGCTTACACTTCTGTTCAGTGGGTGAGTGGGGAATTAGATGGAAACTTCACTCAACAGTTGATGCTTAGTCAAGGCTGTGGGGTCCTCAGATGACTTTTCTCTGTCAGGTTGGATATGAAGCACTTGTACTTGGAGGAGAAGAAGCAGGAAGCAGGACCACAGTAAAATTTCCCAAGTGCCACAGTATGTGTACTTCTGTTTACACATACCAGGTCTGGTACGAGATGTCAGGGTTAAGGTGACACCTAGATATTGAGGCCTGAATCATGAAATGTCTGCCTCCCCATCTTCTGGAGCCATCCAGTTTGCTGGGTCCCATGATAAAGATAATAATAGCTACTGTTTGTTGAACATCTGCTATGTGGCAGGCACTGTGGGAAATAATTCAATGTGTTATCTCATTAATTCCCATAACAACCTTGTGAGCAAATTTCATCATTTCCATTTGACAAATGAGTAAACTGAGGCTCCAGTGGGCTGAGTAGCTTATCATAGAACATCATAGATGTTCTCTATGCAGCAGGAACATCATTTGATCCAGGTCTGCCCCCAGGATACTTATTTTTGTCCCGCCAAACTATGTCCAGTGAAAAATAAAAGAGACATTATGTACCAACAGAAAAGGAAAAGAACTTGTAAGAGAGGGTGAAAGGGAAACCGAGTCTGAGTAGAAATTTTTCCAAAGTTATAGCCCAACACCTGGGCGCCAAGTGTGGCTTCGGGTTTAGCCACACTTCCCAGATGTTTAAGAGATGCTCTTTGTGCCTGGGCAAGGAGGAAGAAGGTAACTGAGTCGGACCCCTAAAGCCAGTTAGGCCACTTGATGCCTTGTAGATCAGAGTCCCTGAGCACCTGGCCACCTTGTTACCAGGTGGGTTTTAGTTTGGAACCACCTAGTCAGATCCAAGGGCTAATGTTCACAAGCGGCTCCCATCCTGGTCAGGGCTGTCCCCAGCTAAGGCCCTAGGAAACTTCAGACTCCACCCCTGAGCGGTAGAGAGGCTGCTCAGGTGGCAACTTGGCTGGAAACAACTGGGACAGGCCTAGAGAGGGAGGCCACTTTTCACAGCCTGGTGACAGGGACATAGATTGGCTCTTCCTAGTCCTGCAGGGCCTAGGACCCTCAACACAAATCAGCACCCAAGGGTCACAGGCCTGGGCATTATAGCAGCCTCCAAGTCTTCTTGCCCAGGCTTAGTAGCCAAGGTGCTGCTAGGCACTGTC
Source organism: Lynx canadensis (assembly GCF_007474595.2). NCBI lineage: Eukaryota > Metazoa > Chordata > Mammalia > Carnivora > Felidae > Lynx > Lynx canadensis. The sequence goes on along the minus strand of NC_044305.1, from coordinate 126,674,415 downwards.
ACGGACTTGCTGTATTCCCCTAACCTTCCTGGGACTCTTCTAGAAAACATAGGGGTCAGATCAGATGATTGATCCCTGGGACCCACTTCTGCTTTCACCTCCATGTATTTATTATCCTTTCTGGGTTGGAACTCTTGTCATTTGCCCTGATGGTGCCATTGCCAGTGCCATCAAAATGTTTTTCCTCATTTATTACAGATCAAATAAGTACTCATGCCTTATTTTGAGTCCCCAGGGATTCAGTCCCTCCTAACCTTACCTGTTTTATGCTTGCAGGCCAGACCTGAGCTGTAATCCTATGAGGTTCAGGGCTTGAGGTAAAGTCATCAAAGAATGCCAAAAGAAAGCATTTTTCCCCTTTTCTGAAGCTGCGGGGGTCCCCAGAGACAGCAAGAAAGGCCAGCCTGGGATCCACACTCTGCCTTTGGGGAGATGCTGCTAGAGGCTTGAGAATACTCTGTTGAGGAGGCTACAGAGGAGAGAGGCAGAAAGAGCCACTGTGTCAGATAATTGTCCTTATTAGAAAAGAAAACCCCACACAATGTGCTGGGCAACTTTGAGGCATGGTTTTCAGGGTTGCTTTAACCATCTCTGGAAACTAGCAACCTCCTGTCATTTGTTTATAGCATCCCAGGGAGGTGGTGATGGAGATTGTTTCAACAACCCAGCTGGGAGATAAACATGCATCCTGGCTTGCAAGCTTTGGGTGTTTGGCCTGAGGACAGCGTGCTGCTGGGGTTGGAGGGTGGGATCCCCCAGCCGGGTCAGGAGACCAGGGTTCTCATCCCCACTCGGCCATTGGGTGCCCGTGTGATCTTCGAGATTCTCAAGCTCTCTAACCTAAAATCAAGGGGATTAAAAGCAGAAGAACCCAGGGGCAAATATTTTCAACTTTGGTCTTCCCTAGTTGTGTGATTTTTAAATTCTTAATGTTAATCCCAGCGCAGGATCTTGAAACAACATCAGGGGTGTCAGAAGGAGAGCGCGAGGCATTAGCGAGAACTTAGGTTATGTCTGTGCTGCTCTGTGTGTCTTCTCCTCAGACCATCTACTTTGATTTTTGTTCATGATTTTCATCACTGCTCCCCCAGTTGACATGCGTTGCTTGTTAAAAGTACAGATTTCCTTCTAAAGGAGGGTCTTAGGAAGCTGCATTTAAAAAAAAATTTTTTTAATGTTTATTTTTGAGGGAGAGAGAGAGAGAGAGAGCATAAGTAGAGGAGGGACAGAGAGAGAGGGAGACACAGAATCTGAAGCAGGCTCCAGGCTCTGAACTGGCAACACAGAGCCCAAAATGGGGCTCAAACTCACAATCTGCAAGATCATGACCTGAACCCAAGTTGGAGGGTTAACTGACTGAATCACCCAGGCACCCCAGGAAGCTGCATTTTTCACTAAATAAGGATGATTCTTTTACTCAGGCACATTTGGGGGACTCTAGTTTAGAGCTGTCACCTGAAGACCACCCACAGGTGAAGTTGCCTGATCTGGTGGGCATTTGTCTCTCTGTCCCCAGTGCTCCGTAGGTCTCTGCTCTGAGCAGTCATGTCATCAGATCCCACATCCCCAGGGGCATGAGGGTCTCCTGCATCCAGTTCTGAGCTTTTCAAGATTGGAACCACATCTTCTCTGTATATCCCACCATGCCTAGCACAGAACCTTTCTCGTAGACAACACCTATACCTGTCTGCCGAGCTGAGCTGCCCAGAGCTAACCAGGCCAGGGTCATTGTTGATGCAAACTATGCTATCAAGAAGAAGAAGGGAGAGTGGTAGGAACTTGTTAAGTGTCAAAGAGAAGACAGCAATGGAACCAAGCCTTGCAGGAGGAGTCAAGTTTAGACAGGTGGTAAGGGAAACAAAGAGCCATCCGGGCAGGAATCTAAGCATGAAAAGGCCCGTCTCTTCTAGTTATTCCAGTGTACAAGTGAGGAGCCCAGGGCTTAGAGAAAGCACCTGATGTATTCAAAGTTTGCCCAGGTAATCTTACACTACAATGAGCTCTGCTCCCATTTAAGACTCTTTCCACACATGGCTATATTCCATCGGCCTCCAACTGAGCCTCTAAAGCTCTTTCTCTGCTCTGAGCCCTGCTTCCAGGCCTCGTTCCCCACTGGTATGCTTACCCTGTGTGTATCTGCACATGTGGCTGGGCCTCTCTCTCTCAGCCCCCAGTCTTTGCGTGAATCTTGCCAGGATTCAGCCAGGCTGATGGCCAGATTACCTGTGAAAAGCCAGGCCTGCTGTTCTGTGTGCCTCATCGCACACAGATGACCCTGCTGTGTTCTAGGAGGTTGGACTTAGATATCAGAGTGGGTAAAGGACCAGCTCAGGGCAACACACACACACACACACACACACACACACACTACTTGAATCTTCTCTAGGACCCAAAGGGTTTGTGGAGGAAAAATGCCCATGGGTGCTCTTTACCTCCCCTGGTGGTCTTTTCCTCCTTTAGGAAGTCTCTCAGATCTGTTCTAAGGGCACTCGTTCATGTTCTGCCTCTTCTGCTCTGGAGACATGGCTGGAAGTGGAAGAGAGGTGGGCAGAACTCAAGGCAGGAAAACCAGTTAGAAGGTGGCTGCAGAATCCAGGCAAGAGAATATGACAGCCTGTATCAGGAAACCAGTGGGGTTCTGGAGAACGACATGTATTCTGAGCAAAGCTTTATTAGCTGGTTAAGCTAAGGCGAAGTACTCATTCTCCCTGAGCTTCAAAGTCCTCATCAGTAAAAGGCAGATGATAATAATCTCTTTCTTACTGGGTTGTTGCATGGGTAAATGTTGCTGCATGAAGACTTTTGTAAACTGTAGAGTATGAAAACATGGTCTTTTCCGGGTATCATTTGCAATTTGGTGCTGGGCTTTCATCACCCACAGGCCCATTCCTGGTGCCCATCACTGGTCCTGTTCTATGCCTATCTTAATAGCCTGGAATGCCAACTTTAAAATAATGCACTCCAGTGCCTGTGCCCTCCCTTCTTAGGCAACAAATGTTCAAGTACCAACAGGTGCCCAGGTAAAGAATCCACAAAACCAACATGTGTGGACTCTTTCAAGACAAGCCAACTTCAAATCTGTGACTCATATTTTCATATTTACAGAACTTATGCTACAGATCCGTGAATGATGGGGTTGGAAGGGCCTTAAAGGTCATGTGTTCCAACTCATTTGTTTTTCAAATGGGGAAACTGAGCAACAGAGGAAGAAAGGATTTGGCTCAAGATCACAGAATGAACTAGAAACAGAGCTGGGATAACCTGCCACCTCCCCCCACATGGAATATTTTATTTTATTTTATTGATGTCATGAAATCTTTTTATTGGGAATATGATAAGCTTTACTGTCATTTTTACCCTTTCTGTTGTCCTGCTGCCATAATGAAAGACACTAGTGGCCCATATCACTGCAGCCCCAGGACAAGGGGAGTATAGGTGGGGAGTGTTAACCCAATGCTTTCCTTCACGTATCAGATATTACTAAGCACCACATTTATGCCAAATACTGAGAATATTGAGACAAAAGACACGAGCTCTGGCTTGAAGATGTTCAAAATTTAGTGACGAAGACAACAAAAAAATGGTCTCTGACGGGGGTGGGGGGCAGGCCATTTTCCAAACAGTTAAAAGAAACATTCTTCCCATCTGTTGCCTGCATGTTATATTTATACTTATGATTGCATTGACTCTTTTCATATATACATTACTAGGAGACTGACTTTCCCAGAAAGAAACATACCAAATGCCACAACTTGATGAAGGCCAGTACCAAGGTCCTTGACTGTGGACTCCACAGTGGCTCAGTGCCCCTCATTCATTCATCCCCTCAAAAATTATTTGTTGAGCACCTAGTACGAAGTAGCAGGGATGCAAAGATAAATAAAAGACAGTCCTCTTTCCCAAGAAACTAACAATCCAGTAGATTGGATAATGAGTAATGAATAATGACGATGAAAGCTTTTACAAGAGAGTGGAGACGCCTTTGAGAAAGGATGCCTAAGCGAGCCTTGGAAAGTCAGCAAAGGTTTCACAGAAGAGGTAGCATGTGAGCGGAGGCTACTTAAAGAAAGAGAAGAAGTCTGCTGAGCAAGTGAAAAGACAGATGGGCAGAAAATGAGGATGTGAGTAGGCAGGACAGGTGCCAGGCGAGGGAGATAGGGCTGCATCCTGTAGACAATGGGAAGTATTGACGGTTTTAGGGAGAGGCTCAGAGAGCAAGGTTTGTATTTTAGAAATTCATTCAAGCAGCCATACAGAAGGTGGGCTGGGGTCAGAGATCCCAGTGAGGATCATGAACCCAAACAAGGCGTGATGAAGGCAGTGGCAATGCTGCTTTGAGCCAGGCCAGAATTTGATTTTCTCTGTAACCCATCTACTGCCAGGCACACCTAAGTGATAGTGCTGAGCATGACCCATAACCAAGAAGCATGAAGTGATGCATTTGAGTCTCCAAAATGGTGATTCATGGTCCTGACAGTGTTCCCTGTGTGAGACCACCCTCTCCCCAGTCAACAGGAACATAAATGATCCATGGAGAATCCACGCTTCCTTGCTTAAGAGAGAAGCTGACACGCTGTTGACCTTCTAAAGGCATTTTTGAAGGCAGTTTTTAATAACCCTTAATCCATTTTCCCATCATTAATACAAAACCCACTCTGGCTTGTGGTTTTGGTAAACTCTAACAGTCTTTTCCCAACTAGGGCCTGGCAAAGTGACTGATCCCTCTCTCATCCCTTCTTTCAGCGCCAAGAGGCACTGATTCATCCTTGCGAGCTTTCCTGCTTTTGCCCCTCCTGTTCCTTCTGAAATGCCTTCCATCCACCTGTCTGTCTGTGATTGTGCATTCGAGTCTTGCTAATCCATGTTCAAATTCTGGCTCTGCTACGCATTACTTGTATGATCTTGTACCAGAGAGCTGCCCTAATCCTTATTGCAGAGCTGTCATAGGGCCAAAGATCGAGGGTAAAATGCTCAACACAATGCCTATCCCACAGCCAACCCTCAGTATTCAGCAGCTGTTATTGTTAGGTGAGATTCTAGTGCAGAAATGAAAATTTGTCATTCTCTACTGCAAACAACAAAGTGAAGTCCTGAAAGTTTGGTAATACATCTTTCGATTAACAGGGTAACCATGGATTAGAGTGTTCTTACCCAGCTTAATTACACTTGACACCTGAGTACCCAACTTGATTTCCACATCCAGCTGTGGAATCCCACACTAACCTATTATTAAGAGACAGTTGCTAATAAGAGACATGGAGCTTGAAATTAAGAGCAAAAATCAGTCGAGACGCTCCACGATAAAAGAGCAAAGTGGCTGCTCCTCGGTCCTTTGCTCAAACAGAAGAATTGGGAAGAAAAATGGCCATTTTCATGATATCTTCTCACTGTGTCCACCTGGGATGATGCTGAGGAGGAAGCTTTCCCTGGAAGTAGCAAGAGTGGTTTGGTTTCACTACAGTGAAAGGATTTTCAATGTTAGGACAGGTCACTGACAATGGGTATGGAATCTGTTGTAGAAGGAGGCAAAAAAAGCCCCAACAAAGCATGTGACGAGATTACCCTTTCTGGGTGATTGCAAAGGTAGACCTGCCTGGAGCCTGAGAGAGAATTTGTCTCAAGAACATTGAAGGCCTAGATCCACTGGGGTAAAATTTTCAAAGCCTAATTCAGTTCCCGTATCAGGGTTTTGAAGATCTTGTGGCTTTCCTTATTCTGGTGGTCCTTCAGATTTTCAGTTTAATTTTACTTTTTAAATCAATCTGTGGTTAAGCTTGGTTTTCATTCTTTTTTTGTTATAAAACAACAACATTCAAGGGAAATTTTTAAAAGTCACCTTCAATTTTCTGGCACTAATACAAAAAATAGTTTAATTTTGGAGTATTGTTTATCTTTGTTTACCTACTTATTTCTTAATCAGCCATCACAGTAAATCTGAAAGAGTTTAGTTATTATATAATATATATAATATAATAAAATACAATATAATATAATATAATATATACTTAGTTATTATATAATATATATTTGGTTATAATATAATATATAATATATACTTTAGTTGTATTATATATGTGTAACATATATATTATAAACATAATTTTATTAAGGAAGAAATTTAAGCTAAAACAGTTCATTAATATTGCCCTAAGTAACATACATGGCAAACGGTCAATAACCTGGCACATAACTGATATAGGTAACATTATTTTATGTATTTTATGCACTGTTATTTGCTGATCAGATTTCCCAAGTCTGTTTGTGATCACTTGGCTATAAAGCCTTCTCATTGTGTGTGTCAACAATCCCACTCAATATCCTTACAAACTACATGTAGCATTAGGCACCTAGGCGGCAAGTGCTAATGGATTTTAATTCAGAAAAAGAGGGCATAAACAGTTCCCATGTACTTTACATGAATAGCAAAAACAAGGATGGCTGTTTCTCCATGTAGGATCTATGCCATGTGAAAGGGGACACGTGACGGGGAAGGCTGAGCTCTGCCACCTCTTGAGCTGTGAGAAGAGTCTTGTTCCGTCCTCTCCCTACTGGAATGCCAAATAGAAGGAGGCAGACTTGGGGGGACTTTGACCTGACACACGGGAGGGAGTTCCCACCAAGGGCTGCTCAGGACTCTGACGTGGCTCCTAATCAAGCTTGAAATGACCACAGCTAATTGCATTAATTTGCTTTCCTTCAGGCAGAATGGGGAAACAGAATAGCAAACTGGCCCCTGAAGTGATGGAGGACCTGGTGAAGAGCACAGAGTTTAACGAGCATGAGCTCAAGCAGTGGTACAAAGGATTCCTCAAGGACTGTCCAAGTGGGAGGCTGAACCTCGAGGAATTTCAGCAACTCTACGTGAAGGTAAATGGTTTCCACCTCTTGTTTTCTTAAGGCCACAAAATCCAGTCTTCATGAAATGTAGCTTCCTATGGAATTACAACTCCAAGTAGCCTATCTGTTTCAACACTGGTGGTTTTCCAACCAAAAGGAAAAAATGGGCATTTTTAAAAATGCAAAGGGGTGTGTTTTTTCCAGACGTAAGTCAAGCAGTTTCTGAATAAGAAGAGTAATTGTTCAGCCAAAACACTGACTAGAGTTCAGAAGATAACAGTGTTGGGTGAAAGAACAGTAGAAATCTCAGATAATACAGTGTTTGCTGATGATTATTGACAAGCTGTTAATTATACTATTGTTTGGCTTGTTAAAAGTATCTGCACCTCTCTCCATTAAAGAGAAAGTACCTGGGCCCTTTTTCACTACAAGGTGTCTTCCTATATACAGATAAGAAAAAAACCTAGATTCCCACATCAGCACATTTGGAAAGGGGTAGGGAGGTCCGGTATACATTTGGCCATCAAGGTCTACAAAATGAACTCTTAACTCAGCATTTTGTACTGTTTACAAGTGAATCTTACCCTGGACATTAGATAAAACTGTTCCATGGCAGGTATAATTTCTACTGCAGTGGTATTATTTTGGTTTGTCTGAGTTTATCAGTTGTATTGTTTCTAGATTTGGCAAGATCTAAGACATTCTATTTTGTGTACACTTATCTACCGTTAGGCTTGTGGAAAAATGCATTGTTTTTCTTTTAACTTTTTCTGACTAAAATACCAAATAGAAAACGTTGCTTTCATCCTTTAAGTGTAGCAATCAGTTTGAGCAGTTGAACCATCCGCATGAATATATGTGTGGAGGATGATTGTATAGGCATTGTTTTTACCTCCTGAAGTTGAATGTTTCACATAGCTTGTGGTCTGGCAATTCCATCCTTGCACAAGCAGGGACACGTATAAGAATGCTCATAGCTGCACTGTTCACAATAGCAAAACTGGGAAACAACCCAAATGCCCATCAGAGGGAGAGTGGAAAATAAATTGTGATGTATTCACATAGCAGTCAAAACAGTTGATCTGTAGTGACACTAAAACGTTAAGTGCAAAAAGTGAGTCTTAAAATATTCTGAATTAAACACAAAGAAGGTTACAAAAATATTTTACAAGACTACCAATAAATGCAATAAAGTCATATAAAAAGGAAAGCAAGATTGATGAATACAGGATCCAGACTGGTGGCCACATCCAATGGGGAAGAGGCAAGGGACTTGATAGGAGTAGGGCCACAGGGTTAGATACAGATTGTATCTACGTTGTAGCTGCGATTTCAGGTGGTGAGTTTGCAGATGGGCGCTTATTGCATGATTAAAAGCTCAATAACCCTGTAAGGACCACTGATGAGTGTCAGGGACACAGAATTCTCATTAATACAAAGCTGAGCAGCTGGGGGCCGCAGGTAAATACAAAACTATCTCCTTAAATGTGTGTCGAAAGGTACCCTTAGGGTGGCCTGTGTGTATATCATAAGATCACTGTGCCATTTCTAAGATCGAAGAAATTAGTTTTTATCGTGTAGAGCTCTTTCAGGTAGAAGTGCTGAGAAGTGCATTTATTGTTCAATTAATATAAATTGCTTTTGCAGAGAAGTGGGATCATTTGTGTTTTCTTAAATGATTAAACCACTCTCCATAGTTTTGAAAGTCACATCTTCTAACATTTTATCACCCAGGAGTTAGCCTGAGCCTCACAACTGTCTTCACTCTCAGCCCCAAGGGAAGTACAGACAAATGAGATTTGTCAAAGCTACTTTCATATCACTGGAGGTCATGCAAACTGTCACTCTGTGTTTAAGAAAGCTCTGTGTGCCACATTCCTCACTATTTGTTTCAAATGAGAGCAGTTTGCCTTTGAAGAAGGAGTTGAAATGCAGGAAATGAGGTATTTCATTTACACACTGAAAGTACTCAGCACTGGAAGAGCACCAGCCTCAAGATGGGGGGTGGGGGGCATATAAACATTAAACGCGGCTCAGCTGTGGTACAACTGATGTACATCTACCAACATCATCCACCTCCTCCACCTCTCTCACTCCACCCCAGAATGGACTTTTCTATTCCAAGAAGAGAATATATGACTTTCTGAGTGGAGTTTAGATTCCTGGCAGCCTCTTCACAACCATATTCAAACTCAGCCTATGCTCTTCCGTCAAATAGTCAGAAAGCAAGCAAAGTCTTCTTGTCCTTCCAGAGTTGTCCAAGGACATCATACAAAGCAGAACCACAGAGGAAATATGCTGTGTACACAGGGAGAGGAGAAGAAAAAAAAAAAAAAAAGACAGCTCCGATATGCTAGAAGGAAGAAGCCCAGAGAAAGATGTGGATTGTGTAATGAGGCTCAAGAGAGGGGCTAACAGAAAAAACTTCCTTTAATGCTGCTGAAAAGTGCAAATATTTGGCAAGGCACGGTCCTTACCCTGGTGAATAGGCACGTTTCTGTAGTTCCTTCTGTCTCAGTGTGGACACTGAGACATCCTAGAATCCGGCTGAGTGAGCAACTCTGCCCGTGGCCGCTGCCCTCCTGTCTGGGTAGTCAGCCTGGTGCGGGTACAGTCACCAGTATGACCCATTTCAGTCTCTAGGAGAGACACCTGGCTGCTGTAGAACCACTCTTTTCAGGGTGTGGGGAGGAGCAAAATAATGGGAAAGGCCCCTCTGCAAGGCCCAGAGCCACAAACTCTGAACTTCAGAAGCCTTTGCATCCAAAATGTAAAGGAACCCCTTCCTTAAGTCCATGTTTAAAAATGTTTAAAACTGAGGTTCAGAAAAATGAGGCCTGGTGTCATAGAAAGAGGGAAGGTAGGACGCGTATTAAAGATGGGCTTGCCAACCGTCCCCGCAGCCCACAACCCTGCCTCATGACTGGATTCCATGGCAGCCCCCATCAGCCCACTCCAGCCCCTCCAACATACAGCTGCAGGAGCGAGCTTCGCAAAACACAGGTCTGGGCACGGGTCTTCCTTGTTAGGCTCATTCTTTAGTCCTGTAGACCATAGTCACCTCATTTCAATCAACATGAGACCCAGTGGTTAGGATAGAGCCTGCCACAGAGCAAACATCAGTAAGCGTTTGTTTGAGTGAATTATATTAAATGCTGATTGTGTATCTCCTTCTCAGGGAGCTTTGTAGTGAAGACATAGAGAAATGACTAATGGATGGTCCTGCCTGTCCTCCAGGATCTCACAGGTTAATTGAGAAGACACAGTTAAGCCCAATACAAGGCAGAATGACATAAATGCTTATTGGTGGGGCAAAAGGAGAGGTTAATTTCAAAATGAGATACTAAAATAAGAAGCTAATTTATGCAATGATTAAAAGCAAACTTTTCTCTTAGCCTTTTGGAAGATAAAACGTCTGAGTAGATAGTTTTTTGTTTTTTGTTTTTTTTTTTACCTTTTTCAACCTTGGTACCACGTTTATTTTACAAAAATATATTGATGGGGGCGCCTGGGTGGCTCAATCGGTTGAGCATCTGGCTTCGGCTCGGGTCATGATCTTGCGGTTCGTGGGTTTGAGCCCCGCGTCGGGCTCTGGGCTGACAGCTCGGAGCCTGGAGCCTGCTTCAGATTCTGTGTCTCCCCTCTGTCTGACTCTCTGTTGCTTGCACTCTGTCTCTTGCATTGTCTCAAAAACAAACGTTTAAAAAAACTTAAAAAAGGGGCGCCTGGGTGGCTCAGTCGGTTAAGCGTCCGACTTCAGCTCAGGTCACGATCTCACACTCCGTGAGTTCGAGCCCCGCGTCGGGCTCTGGGCTGATGGCTCAGAGCCTGGAGCCTGCTTCCAGTTCTGTGTCTCCCTCTCTCTCTGCCCCTCCCCCATTCATGCTCTGTCTCTCTCTGTCTCAAAAATAAATAAACGTTAAAAAAAAAATGTAAAAAAAAAAAAAACTTAAAAAAAAATATTGATGGAATCCCATTCAATAAGAAATTTTCTGGGCCTGAAGCTTTGGAAATGTAAGTCTACTCACCAAAACTCTATTGACACAACTACTCAGAGACATGTATTAAAACAAATAAAAAGAAATGATGTCACAGACTCTGGAGCACCTAAATGTTTTATGATAAAGATCTTTTGATAGACCAAGGGAGATTTTTCTAGTTAATGATGTATCAAAACCATATTCTATAATTCTTTATAGAGTTTTAGAACTTAACTCGCAAATTGTGTTCTTATGCCTAAAAACCAGTATCAGAAGAAAAAGGCATGCTTCCTGGAAGTTATATGCAAACATATAAATGTAAGATTTTACGTATAAAATCTTTGTTTTATAGAATATGGAATAAAACATTTGCATTTCATTCTGCCCTGTTTACTGTGCGACTTTGGACAAGTGACTTGGCAAATGAAAAAATTGATCTACATCCATGACCAATTCAAACTTGAATGTGTATTGGGGCACCTGGGTGGCTCAGTCGATTAAGCATCCGACTTTGGCTCAGGTCATAATCTCACAGTTTGTGAGTTCGAACCCCACATCGGGCTCTGTGCTGACAGCTCAGAGCCTGGGGCCAGCTTCAGACTCTGTGTCTCCCTCCCTCTCTGCCCCTCCCCCCCTCTCAAAAATAAATAAACATTTAAAAAATTACAAAAAAACTTGAATGTGTATCAAAATCACTTGGGCTATTTAATCAGCAGATTGATGAACACCTTCCTCAGTGTTGCTGTTTTACTGGGCCTAGGACAGAGCCCCAATAAATGGATTTCTAGTAAGACCTCACAGACAGTTCTAATGGAGAAAATCCATGATGGACTTGCTGAGAAGTACTGGCCTAGAGTTTAACCTGGGAGTATCCTTGGGTTGGCTTCTGGAATTCTGTACATGCTGAGATGGTATGTAAAAGTCTGTATACTCTTTTGGGATAGCTTTCATCAGATTTATAAAGTGTTCGGTAGTCTGAAGAAAGGTTAAGAATCACCAAAGATGCTTCTAACCACTGTCAGGCTGACATTCTAATTCCCACAACAGCAGAGTTAGTGTGTCTTACACTAATACAAAGGGAGAAACATCTCCTTTTGAACTATACTTTCAAATGAACTTACCTGGCAGAAAATAAGAATGCAAGTTTCTTATCTGCACCTCGTTAAATTAGTTTCCAGTTTGTAGGCGATGTTTTCCTGATTTGGGGACCTTAATTAATTTGTGTTTTATTCAGAGCCCCATGGAAATGAAAATGGGAAGGCCCCAATAAGATAAAATGTGATCCCTCCCTGTCATTCTCTCCTAAGCACACCTACGTGCCGGATACCGTGTAGGAGTGAATCCACCGGGAATGTCAGGGTTCCTTCCCTTGGGCCTCTGTGGTCTGGTCTGCCCTCAAGGACCTGATAGGTGAGTGTAGACTTCATATATAAATATATCTATGATTGTGAGGAGGCCCATGAAAGACAAGGAAGGGTCTCTGGGCCCAGGGAGGGCTGGCAGGGAAGGTGATATTGAAGCTAATCCTCAAAGGAAAGGTGGTTTGGACATAAGAATCTGTAGGTCTGTCTGGAAACTCAAGAATCCCACTGACCAGAATTCAAAAAGCTGGAATAAAAAATGATTATTGTGTTTGAGAGCCCCTTCCTAGGGTGTTGGCAGGAGGCCCACAGACTGAGTATATTAGGCTGAAACAAAAACACAACAAAACAGAACAAACAGCTCAAAAGCTTCTCCCAGGAGAGCCTTCCTTGATCTCTCCATTCTCAAAGAAGAAGAGTCTCTTCCTCTGCTTTCCTGTGACTTTGGTCCCCCCACCTCCTTTCACAAGGATATTATGTCTTTAAAGCACAACCATGCAAGCTTTTCTCACCTCACTAGCAAGAGCCCTTCTCCATCCCCCAGAGCCTACAGTGCTATTGGTGTTTTGCCTGATTACACATAAATGTGGTGTCGTTTAACCGGAAGCCTGGATGTGTACCTGCCTCGGCCATACACTAGCCATGTGAACTTGGGACAGTCTTATGCTTAAAAGTTTGTTAAATAAATCAACAAAACACTCTGACTCTCTGTTTCCTAATCTGTCAAATGGGGAGACTATTCTGAGTGCTATTAACTTAATGTGAGAGACAACCAAAGTGCTTTGTAAACAGCAAATCATCTTGTCCTGGAGAGGCTCAGCAGTGGCTTGAGCTCAGGCACATGGGTGTGGGAGGGCTTCCAGATGCCAGATTGCCCAATCTCTTGGGCTGTGACATCAAGAGCTGGCTCCCCCATATATTTTATCAAAAGAAAATGTGACAGAGATGGCTATTATGGCTTCTCAACATCTGATTCCAATCAATTTTGAAAATAAAACTCTTGGCTCAAAACAGATTTTTGGATGATCAGTTTTCAGGGATTCAGACTGCTTGTTCCTAAGAGGTAATTAGGAGTAGGTAGGCCTTATTAAAAATTTGTCGGCAGAACTATATACAGAAACATTTTAATTCCTTCGGGAAATAGACATTACATAAGACACAAAATGTCATCCAGATTGGGCTGGTGAGGACGTTGCAATTTTTAGTGAGAACCTGGGAATTCATTTCCATTTGGAATGTTTGCCAACATGATTGAGGCTGCACTTCAGCTTGAATTAATGTGGAAAACAAGAGTTAGGGACTGAAATCTTGAGGAAGAAATGACAATAAAGTTGTAGTTCTGGGAAAACAAGGTCCCATGTGAGGCTCTAAAGCATTTTATTATGGTGAGATTGTCTCAGGGAATAGTTGGCTACCATCGCGTCTTGCATTGGAGAGAGCATTTATCCTAGAGGGGTAGAAGTGATAACCTTCTCCTGTCTCACAGGGTGTGAAATTATTTTGGATGGCTTCCAAAATAAAAACCTTGGGATTTTGCTTTCCAATGATAGGGCAGGTGTCAGTTAGAGAGATATCAATGGCCATTGCAGCCATGATATCCAAAGGAATGCTCTTAGATGATACCTCAACTTCTCTGCCCTCAGGATACGTTCACACAGGAGGAAATTGAAGCCCTTGGGAGTGGGGGGGGGGGGGGGGAGTCCAAGATGGAGCTGTTTCTTTATCGCTCCAGTTAACCCCCCAAATGCTGTGCCTCAACTCCAGCCTGATTATGGAGGTTTCAAGCCAGAAGGACCTACTCTCCCTCTAGCATTTCTCTGCAGCTAATTGTTAAAGAACAATCCATTTCTCATTGGAAATAAAGCCAAAGAGGCAGAAGTAGCCCATTTCTGTTACAGAATTGGATTTGAAGATACAAAATCATGTCTGGACCTCTCACTGTAAAACTGCTTTACATTGAATTTGTCTGACCCTTTGAAAGGGTGACGGGGGTTTGATCTGATACCATTGACCCATCTTGGTGGGAATCATTTCCTCCCTACCTTCCTGTGGCCCACTGAACGCCTGCCAGAAGAATGCTCGCTGTCGTTGATTATTTGCTCTCATGTCTCCACTTGGAATGGGTCTTGGACCATTGGCATTTCTCTCTAAAGGTAGTTACAGAGCTTGGATTCCCATCCTGTGACCGCCTAATATTGCTACGAATCGTGTCCTGTCCTGAGCTCTAAGTCACTTTTCCCATCTCAGATGAAATGCAGTCCTAAATGGGGGAGAAATGGAGGAGGTCAGCAGCAAAATAGGGCTAAATCTACCTACAAAATATCCAAGGGCCTCATTAGCTCTAATGTAAGAGAATCGTCTGCAGATAGTAATCCGGAGAAGCTATTAGCAGTCTCCCACCTTCAGCAAACACTATCAAGTGGTATCTATAACAAATTTGTAGCCGAGAGCTATGGGGTTGCATAATGTGAGTCAGATTGCCTCACTCACTTAAAGGCCTAGCAGAACAGTCTATATAGATAGCAGAAAGATAACAGAGAAAGTTTTATTTGTCCCAAGACCAGTGCAGAGAACCCAGCCTAGGAAATTTCTGTAGAAGTACCTTCAGTGAAGATTTCAAGATACCTTGAAATATAAGTAGGATCTGTAGCTCTTAAGGATTTCCTTAAGAGGAGGGAGAATCTAAGCAAGGCACAAGGGCAGAGAGACCCGGGAATGGTATGGGACATACTCAGCAAGTTGTTGTGAAATGTGTTGGCTGAAATGTCAAGTGACCAAACAGGTATCACAGGAAAAGTGAGGTTGGAGATGTGAGTGGAGCCCAATACAGAGGTCAACAAGTGCCAGAAAAGCCCTGAAGTCCTGAATGTTGTGGACAAAGCAAACAGATGGTTTCCTGCCAAGATGTGTTAGATGACCATGGACGTTCGGGTGACCTGGTGTTGTATGCTTCTTAAAACAACATAACGACAGTGTCAGGCCCGAGCAGTTCATTTTCATTTCCCTCGTAAGTGTTCTTGGTGACTCAGTGAGTAAGGCTGCAGGAGCTCACAGTGTGCCCTCAAGCGAACAACTTAGAAAAGGTTGGCTGAGTTATTCAGTGGGTATTTATTGTCTGTACCTTGTCTGTGCTGCACAAGACTAAACACAGAGAGAACCAGCAAGTCCCATGCTGTCTGGGGAGATAAAGCCTCCCAAACAGCCAAATGCGGAGAGCTAAGTAGGATATGAGTCAGTGAGAGCTTTGGGAGCTCAGGGGAGGAGGAGGGAGACACAGCATCAGGGAGGGTCCGGCAAGGCTTCCTGGGTGGAGGAGAAGAGGGGTGATGTGCAAGCTGGGTGCTGAGATCCCCCGAAGAACTTAGACAGGTGAAAACACTCTCTCAGGTCTCAAGACCCTGATCTTGGAATGACCGGGACACTGCTCAGGGACATTTTGAAACTGTACTTCACATAACCTGTCTGCCCAGGCAGCCTCTCTGTCTCCTCCCTTCAGTGCCAGTCACTGACCCCACCCCCCAGGCTAGTCCAGTTCTCACCCTGGTCCAGTTCCAAGCAGAGCTGCTGGCTGGGGGCCCTCCACTTCCTAGGGGAGCAAGACTTTCCTGGGTCTTTGTTTCTGTCACAGAGAGGAGCTGGTGGTGACTTGCTGAGAAGAAGGTGAATTTGTTAAATCTCCTGGGGTGGAAACAGCGACGCTGGGTGCTCCGTGAAGGCCATCAGGCCTGGTCTGTGCAACCAGCTGCATCTATGAAGTCAGGCCCCTCTGCCCCCTCCTTGTAGATGAAATTCCTTTTCTCTCAACTAAAAAGTGAGCGCAACATGTTTTGGTTTGAAACTAAAGACAAATGGATGGTGTTATTAGTGTGGTTTACGTTGTTTTCAGGGAAAAATGCAAGCTAGGTATTGTCCTGTGTTTTTGTGTATATATTTTACTACTAAATGACAAAAAGATATAAGGTAAGGTTATGCGTACTATCATTTTGGGCTTGGATCCCTCTATCAGAGACCCAGAGAGTGGCTTAGAGTGGCTTAGGATATCTACGTGTTACTGAAAAGGTGGCTTCTTTTGTGGAAAGGCAGCCCTGATGCCAGACACAGCAGTCTGAACTGGGGGGAGAGGGGATGGTTAAAGAGCTGAGAGTTCTAGCACAGGGCCCTCCACTCCCCCCCCCCTTTTTTTTTCTCAGCTTCTGAAGCTGTTAAATGATTCTTTGCATGTCCCTTGCAAGGGCTTGACATTAAAGGTTCTCAATGAATGCTCAATGAGGTCACTCTCATTAGTACTGGAGCCTTGAGGACTGGTGACAGGAGCACAGGGTGAGGACACTGGCCTCACCGTGTGCTTCTACAGCAGAAATCTTTCATGGTCTGTTCGGCTCTGTGAGGCCTCAAGTGGCCATCTGCTCCAGGGGACTGTCCCTCCCTTTGCAGAGGGCTGTCTTGGCCTTCAGTCATGAGAACCAGCCTTCCCCAGGTTTTCTCTGTAAGCCTTCCAGTCTGGTCCAGCTCCTGTGTGGAAAGAGGGGAAGGGAGGAAGAGAAGAGCCTGCCCCAGGCACAGGTGCTGGAGGGAAGGCTCCCAGTGGTTGGGGAGGTGAGACAGCTGAGCCAGTCCACCCCTCCCTGCGCTTCTCTGAAGCAGAAATGAACAGCCTGAAGGTGTTACATTAACTCCAGAGAAAGGCTATGGGAGAAACATGACATCCTCTGAACACGGCATCCAAACAGTGTCCCTGGGTCGTGTGGCATAGCCCCCACTGAGGGCTGACCCAGAGGGACAGGATCCCATTTGAGGCAAAGCATCCCAACACTAGATATTAAGGCAGGTGGCAGAGAAGGTTTTATCTTGTGCAATCAAGTTTACTGTCTGCTCTAGGGGACTGTCACACGCACAAATGTTTTGATTTGAAAATAAAGATAAATGGTCTGTTTTATCAGTATGGTTCACAGTGTTTCCACAGTCACCTGGTGGGGGCGTGCTGGTTGGCTTTACAACATAAAACACCATAGAAACTAGGCACACTTTAGGTCCTTTCTAGAATAAATCAGAGGGTGGCTAGATGCACAGATGAATAATAAATAGGTGATAATAGCCAGCATTAATTGAATGCTTATTGAGTGTCAGGCTCTGTTCCAAGCATAGCACTCTGAATATATTACTCATTTGATCCTCACAAGGGTGTATGAGGAAGGTATTACGATTGCCTCCATTTTACAAATGAGGTAACTGAGGCACAAGCTGGTTAATAACTTTCCCAAGATCATGCAACATTCAAATGCAGACAGTTGGACTCTACTGCTAGTGCTCTTTACGAGGTAGGTGGATCCTTGATGGAAATCTCAGGTGTCCTGATCCCTGCTCTTACGGGTGGTTTGTGTGGTTTTTCTAAGCATAGTCTTTAATTAAAAACATTCAAATAAATGACCAGTGTGGTTTCAGATGACTTACAGCTGAAGTATGGCAGGGGGAAGGAGTAAGAGGTATGGGGTCAGAGATGAGTCTGCATCCTGGCTCTGCTGCTCCCCTGCTGCTGGGCTGTGGATAATTCTTCATTCTCCAAGTCCATATTTCCCCATCAGACAACAGAAGGCCTACTTTTGTTGCCTCCCAGTGTACCAATGATGCAGAGTCTGACAGTGTGAGAGCTCTCGTTGGCTGTGTTGGAGTTGGGTCAGTGGAAAACCTGGTGGGTTGACTATCTTATGAGATTGGAGAAGCCCACCCACCATGAAGAACTGCAACTTCCTCTTCAAGTACATTTAATGACCACAAATTATGAGATCATGCCCATAATGGGTGGCACTGACCTAAAGAGACATGGAGGGGTGGCTTGATTAAATGAGGTGTCAAACATGATTGGTCACCTACCCAATGGCCATCCTCCGCTCCTCTCTTCTTTCTCTCTGGTTGTGGCCAGCCTCCCACTGTAGAAGCTAAGAATCCAGGTACACACTTTCCTAGTCTGCTTTGCATATAGTATGTGGGCATGTTACCTTATCGTAGTGAGAAGGGATCTAAGAAAAGATCTGCTGGGGGGTTAGGAAGGTAGTGGAAAATATTTTCTTCACTCATTAAAAGACTAGCATGCTGGTGTCTGTGCTGTGCATATGATACCTGAAGAAACTATAGTTACCTTTCAACACTTAAGAGAGATATTGCAGCCAAGCTGAACATGGTAGAGTAGAAAGATAGAAAGAACCTGGGCCCTTGGTGATATCCAAGATCTGTGGGATCAGTCCTGAAACAGTATCTGGACCATATGTTTTGTGGGATACTTGACTTTTTATGGTTTAGGCCGCCTTTAGTTGGTCTTCTGTTCCCTGTAGGAGAAAGCATCCTACTTAATAAAAGAAAGATGAGAATGAGAGGCAGAAGCCCCAGTCCTGGTCAGGACAATGCTGCTAACAAGCTGTATGATTCTGGGCCAGTTACCAACCTCTCTGAGTCATAGACTCTCAGTTTATTGAAAAGCCTGGTAATCCCCACCCTATCTCCCTCAGAACATTTGTGGGACCACATGAAACATTTTTTGAGCCCCACCAGCTACTTTTTCTGGAGATCTAGAAATGAATAAAATATAGTACAAAGGCAGATATGAGAGTGAACTCCATGTCCAACAGACAGAAGTTCAGTATTGCTCAGAAGAAGAGAATGAGGGGATGAGAGATAGAAGGTTAGGTGTAGGCACAGCCTCAGTTTCTCCCTCTGTAAAATGAGGTAGAGAACCATATGACCTCTTAAGTTCACTTCCAATGCCAAGATTCTAGAAGTCAAGGGGGGGGGCTGTCGCTGTTAGATTTCTGCTAAACCTGAATGTCCCTGTACTATAGGTCACTTGGCTTTCTAGCAGTTTTCCTGTGCAACTACCCACAGGGACAGAGACTGTATCTTATTCATCACTGTATCCCCAGCAATCAAAGACAAAAATTGGTTGGTTGACAGAACACATTAATAAATAAATAAAAGGCCCTCTCTTATAGATTAACTGAAATTCAATCTGAAGAATAACTGAAAAGAGGGAAACATTTTATAGTGTGTTATCCAGAATAATAAACCCACAGAGATTCATAGAGAACCATGTTGATGTAGAATACTTAAATAAGCAGGATGCAACATAACGTATCAGGATCACATTCTCAGAGTCAAGCGACTAGCTAATTTTCTTAGGAAGATGTGAGGCGCTAGCCAGCAAAACAGAGTAGTCCATGGACTTCCTTAAATATTATTTCCCCAAAGAGGAGATGAAAGGCTAAAATGTAAAACTAGAGATGTCTTATATGAAAAAGCTAGCTGATGATTTGGAAATTAGGCTGGTGACGTTTCAGTTTGGAATGAGATTATCAGAGAAAAGTGTGAAAACTGAAAGGATTTTAGAAGAAATGCAAGGGAGATCATAAAAGACATAGATGGTCTCTGAAAATAGATGACTGTGTCTGCTTTCTAAGTAAATCTCACTGCATAGTCAAGGTAGGACTTACTTTTATCCATATTTTTAAAAAAATGTGACATGTCTACCAGGCACGCAATAAATGATGACACCTTGTTAGAGCTAATAGGTTGTGGCTTTACGGCTTGGCCTCAGTCAAATCTCCTGTGGACTCAGAAGCTGGTGCCCAGAGACATCTTTCAAGATGACACAGCTGGGTTGCTGGGATAACTCACTAGATGAGGATTCAGCCAGCTTTGGACAGATTACATAAGACAAAACCAGGGGATGTCTTGGAGTGTTAAGGGATGACAGGAGTTGGGGTCATTGTCCATTCAGCTTTCAGGATGAGGACAATGGGGGGACTTTGGGAGTGGGTTGCATTAGCCACCTGAACCAGCCACCTGAATAGAAAAATCTTGGTGTCCAGACTAATGAAGAATGTCCTGGGTAACTGGGAATTCCAGCTAATAGAGAATTAACATGATATATCTCAAGCAAGGATGACTGTTTTCATAAGAATCAGTCTTATCATTTCCTCTTAAGGTTTCAAAGATATCGAAGATGCCCAATTATTTTGTGTTAGAGACATATGTTAATATATGTTTATTGTTCAAATGGATGAATGACTTCCTTGAAGTCCTTCCTTGAAGGACCAAACTCAATTGAATTAATACCTGAAAATGAAGATCCTGCTGAGTGAGTGTGTGAGAGAGAGATATTATACATATACACACAAATACACATATATATATATTCAATTTATGTATGAGGGTGCCTAGGTTAAGATAAAAGTTCAACTGAGTATAACAGACTCATGTGGTTTCAACATGACTAAAGACTGTTTTTCTCTCACAGAAAGTCCAAGCCAGCTTTGCAGCGCTGCTCCACAGCCATCAGAAATTCAATCCCCTTCTCTCCTGGTGCCCCTTCCTAGGGCATTGCTCTGATTCACATGACCCCAAGTAGCGCACCACAGTCTCACCTTCCAGCTAGTGGGAAGGACAAGACAGAAGGAATGGGAGAATATATCCCTCCCTTTAAGGGCAAGCCCCAGAAATTGCACACATCACCTCAGCCATATCCAGGACTTAGTCTCAGGGCAACACCCAGCTGCAAGGGACACTGGGAAAGTAGCCTTAATTTGGGATGGCCATGTGCCTAGCTAAGAAGTCAAGGACTCTGAAAGGAGAGAAAGCTAGATGGAAGACAGCTAGCAGTCTCTGCCCAGAAGGTACATTTTTGGAGGGTGTCTGTCAACAGCCTCTCTTCTAAAGGTCAGGTGCAAGATGTACAGCTGGGGTGCCATTTGAGCTTCTCTGTGGATGAGATTTGAGGCCAGGACAAGCAGAAATGGACTCACTCTGTGTGTGTAATTCTTCTTTACTGAGAGTAAGTGATGCCAAGATAACTCTACTCTGCTGCCTGCCCTGGGTCTGACAACCTCCCCAGGTCTTCACTCTGTTGTACTGGGGCCTGATGGAAACTTCAACTAAATAGAGAGTTTAATTGTGGCCATAAAGGTACCAACAATTGGTCACTACATATGTGTCAGTCAGTGGAGTTTGTTTTTTAAACATGAGAAACTGTTGTCCATAATTTACTAAAATATTAACCCCTGTAGCTCTGCCCTCTTCTTGTACCTACTCCCCGAATCTTTGTCCCCACTGAGGTGCCTCTACAGGGTGTGCAGTGGACTGGTAGACAATGATTAGTGCTGGCATTTCTCTCCTGGTGTCAGTTTGGCAGCAGAGGCATGTATTTGCCTACATGACTTGAGCACAACATGAGAAGCAGGCCTGCGGTGGCATTAGGCAAATATAGCGCCATGAGAGACAAACACTTAACAATGGGTGAGAGATGCTGAGACATAGGATCTGTAGTCACGCTCATAGTAAGATTTACCAGTGCAGAATGACTTCTTGGTCTTTGTATTCCATCCATCCATCCATCCATCCATCCATCCTTCCATCTAGCTGATCCACCCATCCACCCATCCACCCAGCCAGCCAGCCAGCCAGCGAGCTAATCCATCCATCCATTTATTCATTAAACTTATCAAGCATCTCCTCTACAACACTCTCAAATTAAGAACTGGCATCACTGAAATGAACCAACAGTCATGGCTACTCACTCAAGCTGTTCAGTTGATGGGGGAGCCTGTCAATGAAACTGGAAATGGTGATACATTGAGGTAAATGTTGTGCTAGGTTCCGTGAAAAATGGGTAGTTCTGGGAAGAGGCTCTAAGGGAACTACCCAGAAGAAATCATATTGAGCCCCATCTTAACATAGTGAGCTAGGTGGCAATGAAACATGGAACTCCCAATAGCAGCAAGCATTTGCAATCTTTTTTTTTTTGGGGGGGGGGGCTAAGATTTTTTTCCTAGTCCAAAATCATCTTGCAAGTCAAGATCCTAGCTATTTCTCAGCCACACTAAAAATACATCCGTAATCTAATGGAAAGAAGCGCTTTGGCAAAACGTTCCCCTTCCTGCCCATTAGTTAGCCCTTTATCAGAACAAGCCCGTCGAGGACCGAGAACATGACATTGGATTGCAATGTGTCAGTGATGTGGGACTGGAAGCATTCGATGACAGGGCCTTGGCTTTCAGTATCTACTATGCGTTTCCAAGGAATCTTCTTCTGAACTCTTGCCAGGCAAGGGCCACATCTCAAGGCCTTGAACTCTGCTTGCTTTGATGTAGTAGTGCCACTGTTGGCTGCTTCTCCTACGGATTATGGAAATTTTTGTTCCATAAAACAAGCGGTTGTGATATTTTTCTGATCCTGATGGCAATTTTCAGAAAGATAAGGGAAAGGGAGTTAATATCGACCGACTTTCTGCTGTGTGTCAGTAAATTCCATGAGAGAAACAGTGGAAATAGGATCCTCTGGAAGCAATACTGAATATTAACAATAACAAGATCAATAATAATAGAAAATACTTCTGTAGCATTTACTATGTATGAGGCACAATTCCATGTATGTTCTGTATATTGATTATTTTAACCACACAGCAGCCTTTTGTACTGGGTAGCATTAGTGTCCCCACTTTACAGATGAGACAGCTGAGCACAAAGAATAGTAACGTGTCTAAGGTCACACAACCACTGAAAACTTATACCAGTGTATAAGTTTTAATTTTGGATCTCCCAGTTCTGACCTTTACTGTGTGACCTTGAACAAGTTATATAAGCTTTAGTTTCTTCATCTACATGATTGAGATAGCAATGCCTGACACACAGCTCTGTTGTAGGGATTCCAATTATGTTGAGAGACCATGCTTGCACAGAGGTAAAATGAAGGGTGATCATGCCATATGAAAAATATGCTGTGGTATGCTCATGTACAGCTGCTTCATCCAGGAAGCCTTCATCTAAGAAGGGGCTTGAACTGGGCCAAAAGGTGGACTTCTTCCTGGCTAGCACAAAGTTTGGAGGATTATTCTGAAGAGGATAGTGGTGGCTCCAAGTGTGAAATGAGCCAACTGTGTTTCCTGGGCCTTGTTCTCTACACCATAGCTCCTTACCCCATGCCACCCTCTTCTACCCTTGCCCTCCCCTCTCCCAAATGTTTCTAATTAATTTATTTATACTCCCATACCAATGACTGATTAGACTTAATTTGTATGCCATGCTAAGGAATTTGCAGCCTATTAGGAAAGCCAAAATAATAATGGTGAGATTTCAAGACCTGTGGAAAGGACCTTTTCTGTGTGCTAAAATTCACATCACATCATACGAGTAGGCAATGCAGGGCAAGACTTTGTCAATCATGAGGGGTGAGAATTAGACAAGCCATGCCTAACTCTTCACTCCAAGCAGATAGGTATGAATGTGTGCCAAGGGTGGAGAAAGAATGGGTGTGTTTGAAAGTTTCTTCCTTCCTTGACTTTGGCTCCTTCAGCAGAAGAATCTCCTTACAATGTGATCCTTTTTGGGGTTAATGCTCTCAACCCTTAGGAGTGAAGCAGAGGGTGGCCCCAGAGGGTGCTTGACACCTGTGTGATCCCTGTGGCTTGTGTTGGGGGACTGGCCAGCAAGGAACTCCCATTCTAAAGTGGCTCCCCAATATAAAAGCCCCCTTCCCTGCCCACAAACATCCCATCAGTCCTTCATCAGAGACCCCTGGGGTAGGGTTAGGAGTGAATGTGGGAAAATCCTTATAGACATTCAGCCCCACCAAACTTTACTGAAGAGATCACCCCAGATATTACAGAGATGTATCTATAGCCAATGCAAGGCCATCTCCAGAAGAGGTTGGGGAAACTGGAAGAATCTAAAAGAATAGTTCCTAATCTCAGGGTATGCATTCTTACTTTCCACATGCCAGATGGGGTCCACCCCTCCCTCTCCTGGTTCAACATAAAGGAGGTGAAATCAACATCTATACTTTGAAAAAGCTCCAGGATGACTTTGAAATGCATCCCAAGGTACCACTAGGCTTTAGTATGATGCTAAACGGGGACAGACTATTCTGGATGACAGCAGTAGTTTCATTTCCCAGAAGGTGGGTTTACCCATTCTACAGTTCATTCATTCAGTCAACAAAGAGTTCCCAAAACCCTTCTTGAAGCCAGGCTCAGGCACAGTCTTCAATGCTAGGGGATGAGTAAGACACATAACCATGCCACAAATGACCACAGTCCAGTGATGCCATTTCTTCCCCCCAACTCCTCCACATCCTGCCTTCTGACTTCCTTCTCTTTCCTCCCTAGGCCACCCCCAAGTCCACTACCCTCACTGTTCCTAATTATCCCCTATCTTCCTTTGCTTTTGGGAGCTCATACTGTATAGTGCAGCATCCTTCACCCATGATTCACTGTGGTCTACCAATGGCCAGGAAGGCCAACTTAAGTGGAACAAGCAAGAACATGGCTCTGTGATGGTATCAGCTGCAGGAGTAACCTCTCGAATCTTCAACAGGGATTTTTAGTGAGTACACAGAAAACATTAACTGAGGTCAAAAATAAGAATCATAGAGGGGCGCCTGGGTGGCGCAGTCGGTTAAGCGTCCGACTTCAGCCAGGTCACGATCTCGCGGTCCGTGAGTTCGAGCCCCGCATCAGGCTCTGGGCTGATGGCTCGGAGCCTGGAGCCTGTTTCCGATTCTGTGTCTCCCTCTCTCTCTGCCCCTCCCCCGTTCATGCTCTGTCTCTCTCTGTCCCAAAAATAAATAAACGTTGAAAAAAAAATTAAAAAAAAAAAAAGAATCATAGAGAACAATTAAAGAAATGGGTTGACAAGTAGAGTAAAATTTTTGGAAAACTTTTGATGAATTATACACATGTCTACATTCCTGATATCATTATGGTCAAATCCAGATGATGACCATAGGATAGTAAACAGAAGCAGCCTGGGCTGCCAAGTGAGCTCTGGGCTGGATGTTAGCAGATAAGTGTTCTAGTTCCAGCCCCACCACTGTCCCTGGGAGACCTCAGACAAGACATTTCTCGTCTCTCGGCCTGTTCTCTCACCACAAAAGGCATCAAGACTAAACTACCTCTAAGGACTCTTCTTGGAACATTCACCCTAATGTTTCCTTCATGGTAAACACTCTTTAAAAAAATTTTTTTAATGTTTATTTATTTTTTGAGAGAGAGAGTGAGCATGAGCAGGGGAGGGAAGGGGGGGTTGACAGCGGATCTGAAGCAGGCTGTGTGCTGACAGCAGAGAGCCCAACGCAGGATTCAAAGCCATGAGCCATGAGATCATGACCTGAGCCAAAGCAGGACACTTAACCGACTGAGCCACCCAGGCATCCGTCCTTCTTGGTAAACACTCTTAATGCCCAGGTTTCTTCCCCACCTGGAAGGGGGACCCTATGTGGGAAGATGCTTGGTTTTCTCCTGAGCCAGACAGAGCTACTGGTGCAAAGCCTATTTTTTCACCTTCTCACTTTCCATCCTGTTGCCCAGAAGCAAAGGATACATGTCTCCCTGACCAGTTCTTCATTCATTCATTTATTCATTCATTCCATAAAAACATACATACCTCCTGGCATTTAAGTGACTTTTAGGGTGATTAAGAACTCGAACTCAGATAAGATCATGCTCCAAAGAGCTCCCAGTATAAGTGACAAAAGATAAATAGTTAAGGCCATAAGGTAAAGGGAAATGGGGTGGGGGGGGGTGGGAAACATGCACAGAAGGGGGCTATCAGAAAAGACTTCTGGAAAAGGTCAAATTAGAACTGGTCTCTGAACTGGGGTGGGATTCCCCAGGGCAGTGGTGGAGAGGGCATGACATCAGGAGAGACTTTCACGTGGGCAAAGCCCCCTGGGTATAGCTGAAGGCAGGAGAAGACTTGGTGGTCTCTCTTACCACCTCTGTTTTTGTGGCGGCATAGGAGGGGGCATCAAAACTTTGGCTTCCTATTGTCAGATTTCCAGCTGGGGCAAACATTGGCCTAACAACGTTCAGCAATTACATATTTACAATGAATCCTGTTGGCAGATCTTCCCAGCCCTGAGCATCAGAGATGCCTCTGACAGCATAATTACCCTTCACTGTGAGTTTTGCCAGTTGTCATTTTCCCAAGAGCTTCAGTTAGCAGTAGGCAAGGAAGCCAGCCTGATGGGCTCCACGTGGCACTTCCTTTGGTTTCTTCTCCTATCCTCCTTTGCCTCCAAACCCCTGCCAGTTTGTCCCTGCCTCACTCACTCAGCTTTGGCCAGCCCCAAAGGGGGCACCCATGGATCGGGTCCAGAGCATTTTAGCTTCCCAGCAGGACCCACCAGAAAGATGCTTTGTGGGCACTAGAACATGAGGGCTGTTATAACAGGCCACCCATGGAAAAATGCAAACCTCCTTGTTGGTGAAACAGAGGAACCAAGGTCTTCGGCGTCAGAAGGAACTGGGTTCAGATTCTAAGTGAGCCTCTGTAAAATGAGAATAATCTCTCAGAGAAGCTGGATTGAATGAAAATGCCTGACATAGTGCCTCCATTCAGGAAGTCACCAATAAATCTCAGTTTCCCATTTTCCTTTCCACCGGGGAGGTTTTGTCTGATTTGCTTATGCCCTGCTAATAGATTAATGATTACGTATCAACTTCACCTTCCTTAAGTACAGCTCCCATGATATCCTACCTCCTCAAAAACCTGGATCCATGCTACCTCATTAAATGAAAAAGACCAATTGCAAAACACTTTATAGACATATGTATAGCATAGAAACACATCTCTCCCCACATCCTTCCTTTTTCATAGTGTTTAGTTTCTAGAAGTTTTGGTGAGAGGGAACCCTTCACTCCTTACTTTATATACTTTATTGTTTGAAGTTTTCATAACACACATGTATGACTTTTATTTTATTTTATTTTTATTTTTTTTTATTTAAAAAAATTTTTTTTTCCAACGTTTATTTATTTTTAAGACAGAGAGAGACAGAGCATGAACGGGGGAGGGGCAGAGAGAGAGGGAGACACAGAATCGGAAACAGGCTCCAGGCTCCGAGCCATCAGCCCAGAGCCTGACGCGGGGCTCGAACTCCCGGACCGCGAGATCGTGACCTGGCTGAAGTCGGACGCTCAACCGACTGCGCCACCCAGGCGCCCCATATTTTAAAATAACCTTAGAAGCAACAACAAAAGCTCCCCTATGGAGGTGGGGGCGGCTTTTCCAACTAGAGAAAGTACAAATTCCATTTCCTTGCACTGGACCTGTGTCACTTACTTGGCTACAAATAACTAGAAATCCAATAGACAGTGGCTTAAACAATAAGAGTTTATTTTTCTCACATAAAAGGAAGTTTGGAGATGGCCATTTGTTGAGTATTAGATCATGACTTCTGAACATCTGTGGGATTCTCTTGGCCTTACCTTCATGGATCCCAGCTGATTGCAGCCATCTGGCAGCATATCATCATTTGAGTCTGCCAGAGAAAGGGAAAGGGTACCGGCTGCATCAGTCCCTTTATATCAAGAAATAAAAACATCTCCAAGAAATGCTTCCACCCCACTCACCATCAGCAGACTTAACTCTTTGGTCTCTTTGGCCTAAACTATATTTCTTGGCAAACAAACAAACAATAAAAATTAAAATTAAAAATAAAAAATTGACAAGCAAAGAACAGGATTGCTATTATTGGCTTTAGTCCAATCATCATCTATTGCCTGGGGCTGGGAACGCTGATGCTGTGAACAAAAGCCAAGTTAGTGAAAAACTGGGGAAGGGACAGTAGGTAGGTGACAGACTATCTGCCAAAGGACCTGATAACCTCACTGCACTATTCCTAAGGGCTGCCTACAGTCATCAAACATTCTTCAATATTGCACCTCAACCCTGTACTCAAGCTGTTCCCTTGGTCTATGACATACTCCCTTGGGAGGTCCAGGTAAAGGGAACAAGGCACTCACCTACTGCGAACATCATCACAGAGTGAAGCCCAAGCAAGCCACACACAGTCCCTTGACTCCAGGTGGCCCTGTAGCCAGCTCTGGCTCCTGTCGGCTCTCATTTTTAATTAATGAGCTCCAATTTATTTATCATGAAGTGCTATGAAATGGCATAGTGTAGCCTTGCCCCATCAAGGCTGCTAACTCCCTAGACCCCTTCTGCATCATTGTAACAAGTCCCACAAAGATGGGGAAGGATGGAACTTCTCCAGACACCCCACTGCTGACTGGTGGTACAAGGGTAGGTGGCATGAGCTGATGGAGCAAAGTGAATTTGCTTTCTAAACAGGTAATCTTGACCAAGATGAGCTCCATGTAGACCCTGGATTGCAGTTACCTGTGTGTATTCTCAACTTCCCTGCTGGACACTAGCACTGGAGGTCAGGAGTTACTGGAGCATCCTTAGAAAAGTTAGCTGGTTAATCAGGTTGATTTGAGGAGCGCCTCCTGCTTTGTGTGACTTGGGCCCCAGAGTCCCTCCTGGCCAGTGGCAGGGCTTAAGAGCCATGATATGGTCCCTGAGGAACAATAAAGAAGCAACACCCTCGGAGCTCAACAGCAGGCAGGTGGACTCGTGGCCCGTTCACTGTGAAACAGGGCATGCCTCTGTCAAGGAATAACATAGAGAGCGGCTTCCTTCCACCTAACTGCTCCTGGGGCTTTTCCCTCTGGTGGGGAAGGCTGGTTTTCAGAAACACAGACAAATAGCCATCAACCTGACCATTCTTTAGCTCTGCCCTCTTCCTGTTCTCAGTTTATCATCTTCCCATGAAAGTCATCTCACAGTTTTTAGAGAGGCCCTCATGAGTCATCCTGGCCAGCCCCCTGTTCGTTGTACAAAAGAGGAAAGTGGGCTCAGAGGAGAGAAAGGATTTGAACAAGGCAATCTTGAATCCAGTGCTCTGTCCACTGTGCTTTGCAGCCTCCCATCCCTGTTCTCACACTTCCTGGCTTCCTGAGTCCATGAAGTTATTGTGGAAAGGGGGGAGATAGCAGAAGTGCTCCACGCTTAGTTAGATACGCCAGACCCTGTCAGTGTGCAGAGCTGCTGAGCACTGGGTGGTAACTGGATTGCACAATGGCAGAGCTGTGCTAAGGAGGCAGCGGGCAGAAGCCAAGAGATGCTGTTTCCATGGCAACTGCCATTCATCCTGGCTTGCCAGGTTGGGCATCCTGAGTTGAGCAGGGCTGAATTATTGCCCCCATTGTATGGCACACTTTTTCGTTTTGAGATGTCCTTATCTACACACATACACGCACACACACGTGGGTACGCACACATCCCTGCACTTTTTCCCCTCTACCTTTGCCCAGAAAAAAAGAGATGTGGTTCCTAGTGGCACATTTCAGGCATGGTAACACCTTCTCAGCCCCTGACAGTATCGTTAACCCGGGGAAGGAGTACTGGGGGAATGAGAGAAGGTGAGGAAGACGGCTAGTGTCATAGTACCTAGTGATCAGAGGAGTTTGGTGGCCATTGTTTCTATCAGTGTTCCAAAATGTAGTCACCTGGTGTTTCAGTTTCCTACTGCTACCTAACAGATTACTACAAACTGAGTGCACAAATTTATAATCTTATAGTTCTTAGAGGTCAGAAGTCTAAAATGAGTCTCTCTGTGCTAAAATCAGGATGTTGGCAGGAGTGCGTCCCTTTTAGGGAGAGTCTGTTTTCTTGCCTTTTCTACCATCTAGGCTCTGGCTCATGGCCTCTCCCCCATCTTCAAATCCAGCATCATTGCCTCCTCAAATCTCTTCTTTTGCTCATCTTCTCACATCTCTCCCTCTGACTCTTTTAAGGACGCTTGTGATTACCTTAGGTTCATCTGGATAATCCAGAAATAATTTCCCCATCTCAAAGTCCTAAGTTTAATCACATCTGCGAAGTCTTTTTTGCCATGTAAAGGAACATATTCATAGCATTCAGGAATTAGAATGTAGACACCTTTGGGGACAGCATTTTCCTGCCTACTCCATCCGGTTCCTATAATGTGGGTCCTCAATAACCTAATAAATTTCCCACATACTCACTACCTAATACGTGATAAGCACTCTGCTAAATTCTTACACAAGTTAGTTCAGTTAATCCTCACTAAAGCTCTGCGAGGATGGTATAATTATCCTAATTTACACATGGGGAAATTGGACATGAGAAGCTCAGTGAATTGGCTCATTGAGTTTAGGTTAGGGAGGCAGAGGAAGGAATGGCCTCAAGTGTATGTGAATGCTTTCCACTATGTCAGCCCCAAATTCTCCCAGCACTTTAGACCAACTGTGACTGGAAATCTTGTCTCATTTCTAAACAAGCTGGAGGTGGTGGTGGATGGGAGAGGCTGTGAAGAGCACCTGATGGTCTGGCTGAAGGGAGAGAGCAGTAGACACCCGCTGTGTAAGCGCAATTTGCTGGTGTCCACCCAAGCTGTTCCACTGATGGAACTGTGCCATCACCCCAGTTCTGTGGAGTCAACCACTGATGCCCGAAGGGGTTGAGTAACTTCCTCAGAGTGAAACAACCCATAAGTCACCGACCTGGAATTGGATCCAGGCTTCTCTGAATCCAGGATCCATATCTGTTCCTCTTCTTTCATTATATCTGCCTAGTTGCCCGGATGGTAGTGAGCTGGGCATAGGCAGAGGGTAACCAGGGTCTTTCTTCTCAGAATGCTAAATTTACTTGAAGACTGAAGGGTGGTCGAGTAAGTTAACTATAAATTAATTGTAAACATGTTTCAAATTTTTCCAGCTTTATTTAGGTTAATTGATACACAAAAAATCCACACAAATTTAATGTATATAATATATACAGTTTGATAAGTTTGGGCATAAACATACAGCCATCACTACAGTCAAGGTAGTAAACGTATCAAACATCTCCAAGATTTCCTTGTGTCCCTTTGCTATTGTTTTTGTGTGTATGTGTGTAACATGACATCTACCCACCTTAATAAGCGTTTAGTGCACAATACCATACTGTTAGCTATAGGCCCTATGTTGTAAGCACATCTCTAGAACTTATTCATCTTGTATAGCAGCAACTTTATACTCCTTGAACAGCAACTCCCATTACCCCTTCTCCCATTCCTTAGCAACCACTATTCTAGTTTCTTCTTCTAGAAAAAGTTTGACTGTTTTAGATATCTCATATAAGTGGAATCAGGCAGTGTTTGTCCTTTTGTGACTGACTTATTTTGCTTAGCATTATGTCCTCCAGATCTATTCATGTTGTCACATAGGGTAGACTTTCCAAATTTTGGGGCAATGAATAACATTCCATTGCATGTATATACCACATTTTCTTTACCCGTTCATCTGTCAATGGACACTGGGGTTGTTGAGTATTTCAATTTGTAAAGGAAGACATTTTGGAGAGCGTAATGCAAATTTCAAGAAAATGTGAAATAAAATGTGAAACTTACAGTTCAGGAGCTGTAACCTTGCTGAGGCCCCAGGTATTCTCCACTCTTTGGGCATCTGGTAGAAGCATTTGGGCATGGACCTCAATGTGTTCAATAGGCTGACTTTATCACATTTGCCTTTTTAGAAAAGGCTGCTTCTTGGCAAGGAAGTAGAGTAACCAGGTCAGAAACTATACTACAACACCCTGTTCTGATTCCCATCTGGTGATCCTTTTACCGCACTGGTTGCCCTT
Source organism: Lynx canadensis (assembly GCF_007474595.2). Classification (NCBI taxonomy): domain Eukaryota; kingdom Metazoa; phylum Chordata; class Mammalia; order Carnivora; family Felidae; genus Lynx; species Lynx canadensis. The sequence goes on along the minus strand of NC_044305.1, from coordinate 126,642,765 downwards.
CCCTGGTTGTGCATTTCCCCACCTGAAAAATGAGGTAACTCATTCATTCACAGAATAAAAATTTATTGGGCACCTACTATGACCAGGATGTGTATTAGACATCAGAGACTCAAAGATGGATTAGTCTCAGTCTTAAAAAAAAAAAATTAAAAATTAGATGCATCCCCTACCCTCAAGGTCCACAGGGGTGTTACAGGTCCATCTTAAGTGATTACAATAGCACAGCTAGTGCCATGTTGGAGTCACATTCAGGGTGTTAACAGCATGGAGGAAGGACACTCAACCTAGCTTTGAGGTCAAGCTTCCTTCCTGAGCTGAGTCCCAAAGGACATGTAGGAAAATGCCTGGGGCATTTAGAAAGCATTAGAGTGGAAGCTCTCCATGTAATAGGGAGAACATGAAGGTAAGGAACTATCTGCTGTACACTGCCGGGGGGGGCGGGGGTACATTGGGGAGCACAAAAGTTTGTTTTGCTAGAGCTTGATGCATGAGATCAGGCAGGGAGGACTCCGCTATACAAATGGGATAACCCTGGAGAGGTGAGCAGGGCCCCTCTCCTGGATGTTCGACTCCAGAAAGTGATGAAAAGCTAATGAAGCAGGACGACTCCATGAAATTTCTATTTTTAAGTAGCTCGTTCTGGCAGTAGTGTGGACAATGGATTGGCAGAGCGAGAGGAGCAGGCTAAAGGCAGGAAGGCTGGCCAGTAGGTGCCCACTAGGTGGTCCAGGCGGGAAATGAGAGCAGCTGCGCCTCTTCCCTTGGGAAGGTTTGCCTTTTGCAGAAGGTTTGCTGGGTGGAGGACTACTTTCCCTGACGTAGGATCACTCATCCACAAATCAAGCCTCTAATTAAAACCAAGGGGCCACTGAAGAATGCAATCATCTCTGCTCCCCCGGGAAAGTGGGCGGGTAGGTGAGCAGTATGCTACTCATGATACTATCTTTTGAGGAAAAAAAAAATTTCACACCCACCATTGTCTTTTATCTAGTGACATTACAAATAGGTTCCAAGGCTCAGAAATCAAAGAGGGTGTATAATAAAAAATAGCAAAGTTCACACAATCTTCACTCGCTTGTGTAAAAAAAGCACAGAGTAACCCCCTAATAAATTCAGGGGAAAAAAATGAGTAGAGTGAAACCTCTCAATTTAAGCTCACTGGGAAAGGCTTATTTGAATTTTACATCATTTCTAAGGAATGCAGTTATAATCTCACATCTAAGCATAATAAAATAAGAGAATCACTGTGTAATCAAATGCTAAGGAGTAGAATAAGGCAATAATAAAATCATAATAGACTTGTGTTACATCCTGGTGAGTCATGGGCACCCTGGTCATTTGGACATCTGAGAATGAAGCTGATGAAGCATAGCTTTCTTAAAACAATATCCAGCACCTCACTTAACAGGGCATCTCATTGAACACGCAACCCCATGAAACCAGCAATGTCTGGGGAGGCTGCTGATGTTTAGACTGGATTCTTCCGGATAGCTATGAAGACATTGAATAGTCAGAGTAGGAGAGGGTAAATTGAGTAGGTGAGGTTTTCATCATGTTCTTCATGCTGCTCAATTCTCCTGGGTCCCTTCCTTGCCTCCTCCCTGATAGAGGGCCCCACCCATATCAGAAGCCAAAGCCGGAGGTCTCCCAAAACATTCAGCCTTCTCTCTCCTCATCTCTTAATCTAGCACCAGTCTTACCTCTATACATGGATAGGAAAACTGTCAATGAACCCTAGTAACTCATAGTTAAAGTATTTTAAAACAATCATTGGCCACAATCAAGTAAGCTTTCCCCTCCAGGAGTTTAAGGATGGTTTAGCATTAGAAAAACTATACGGGCACCTGGGTGGCTGAGTCAGTTAAGCATTTAACGCTTGATTTTGGCTCAGATCATGATCTCAAGCCCGGTGAGTTCGAGCCCCAAATCGAGACATGGGCTGACAGTGAGGAGCCTGCTTAGGATTCTCTCTCTCCCTTTCTCTGTCCCTCCCCCTGCTCATGCTTGCTTGCTCACTCTCTCTCTCTCTCAAAATAAATAAATAAACTTAAAAAAAAGAACTGTAAATACTTCATAATAGAATTATGCCAATATTTTTTAAACACGCAATCATTTGGATAAATGCATTTAAAAGCAACAGCATCCTCTAAAAGAGAAAAAATCTTTAATATCTAAAAATAAAAAAAAATCTTTAATTTGAGGAAGGGTTGCTGTCTTAAACCTACATTGGCATCACCATCCTTAAAATAAACACCTATTAAAATCAAGACTGAGGAAAGGACACACTTGATCTTTGACCACTGTTATTTAATTTGTTACAGAAATTCTCCTCCATCCACTTAGTATCAGAAATTGAGAGATTTCATTATTGAAGGACCATGTATGCCCTCAAAATCTATGAGGACCAACAGAAAAAAAAATAGGTTAATAATGATTGATTTTAAATGGCTAGATATAAGTTAAAAATACAAGTCATTATCTTTCCAATATACCATTAATAAATAATCAGAAAACATATTAGAAAAAGATAACACTATTATGGCAATAAAATAAAATACCTAGAAGTAGCCTTTAGAAAAAAAATGTGGGACTTGTATAAAGAAAATTTTATTGAGGGATATAAAAGAAGATGTAAGTAAATAGAAACACAGTGTTCCTGGGTAACAAAATTACATATTATAGTGATCTCAATTATTCTGTAATTAATTTTGTGTAATTAAACATCAATTTTTGATTTTTCTGAGGTCTCTTTGGAAGAATAAATACTTGAGAACAACTGACTATTAAGTAAATGTCATATTTTCTCTGTTAGACACGCAAAAATGTTTCATACCTTCAGTAATTAAAACAGTATGGCCCTGGTGCTGGTGCCACCATAGAGAAATTCCTGAACAACTAAGTCGGAGCCCCCTGCATTTATATGTAGTATGTGATCAGATGCCCTCATTGACTGATGGCTGTGTGGACAGCTGGTTGTTTTGTTTGTTTGTTTGTTTGTTTTTGTGGGGAGAGAATGGAAAATCAATTCGGATCCCCCCTTTGCACTAGACACAAAATAAATTCCAGATAAGTTAAGGAGATGCTCTTTAAATTAAATAATTAAAAAATGGTAAGGGGAGGGGCGCCTGGGTGGCGCAGTCGGTTAAGCGTCCGACTTCAGCCAGGTCACGATCTCGCGGTCCGTGAGTTCGAGCCCCGCATCAGGCTCTGGGCTGATGGCTCAGAGCCTGGAGCCTGTTTCCGATTCTGTGTCTCCCTCTCTCTCTGCCCCTCCCCCGTTCATGCTCTGTCTCTCTCTGTCCCAAAAATAAATAAAAACGTTGAGAAAAAAAAAAATTAAAAAAAAAATGGTAAGGGGAGAGAAGTGGCAGTTAATCCATTATCTGAGTGTGGGTGATTTCTAAGCATGAAAGTAGTAAGGACATACCTATTGGATCTGTAGGTTGACCATATACATATTAAAGGTAGTGTATGTCCAAAGCACCACAGGACAAATCGAAGGCCAAGAGCCAACTGGAATGCTCCTGAAGAAATCCATTGTGGCATATTAACACAAAGACGAATGGACCTGGTTAGAAATACCAATTTCTTCAAGGCAACCACCTAGGAAAGGAAGAACTCACTCATGTCTCCCAGACTTATTTCTGGGTTAAGGCCAGAGTTGATTTTGGCTGATAGATGTCAAATCCAGTGCTTTCAGGGACCCAGACGCGGATAATCGCAAACTAGCCACTGGTCTTCAGTTTATGAACTGAGTAAACTTGGATTGGTCACTTCACCTTCCTGTGCATTTTGCCTCATGTGGAGAATGACAAAGGTGGAAGGCAAAATAATGCCCTCCCCCGAAGACGTCTCCCGGCGTCCTAATGCCTAAAGCCTGTGAAAATGCTACATTATGTGGCAAAGGGGAATTAAAAAGTTGTAGTTGGAACTAAGGTGACTTATGGGCTGACTTTCAAGTAGGGGCAACCCTGGATTATCCAGATGGGCCCAATGTAATCACAAGCGGCCTCAGAAGTGAAGAGGAAGACCGAGAAACGCAATACGTGAAGGGCTCTGCTGGCCATCGCTGACTTTGAAGATGGAGGAAGGAGAATGTTGTCCTGCCAGCACTTTGACATTATCCCAGGAGACCCATGTCCAACCTCAGACCTCCCGAAGCGCAAGTCGATACATTTGTATTATTTTAAGCCAACAGATTTGAGGTGGTGTGGTACAGCAGCAATAGGAAACTACTAAAACAAGTAGTATTCAAATGTATAGTTGAGATTATTAGACAAGAACACCTCTGTGTAGTGTCTCCTACGGTGGTTGGTACCCAGGTGCTCAATTAAAAATACCCTGGTTACCAGAACAGCAGTAGCTATAATGGGTTTCAGTACCAGAAAACAGGTTTCCTGAAAAGTCTCAACTCCTTGACTTACAAACATGAAGCAGTTTTTCTTGTAACTTCACGCAGTCACCAAGCTGTGGCAAACTACTCTGACGTGTGTGGTGGTTGCTTTGACGGCGTCTTGGCAAGACTCCCTAAGTATGCAGTCACTTTTGGTTAAGACAGGCTCATTTCAGACCTTTAGGATTCAGTCCTGTTCATTTGATGATATTCCATCTCCAGCTTAAGTCAGAGCTCCCCTTGCCTCCTCCAGAACAGGCTGACTTCTCTGTGGCTGCAGCTTCTAGGGACAGGGGTGGGAGGTACCAATGACCAACTGTTGGCACACCACTCCTCCAGCCTCCCCTCCTGACCACTCCACTCCCCCAGTGTGTTGGGCTAGGGAGAAAGAAAGAAAAGGGAGCCATCTCTTCACTGAAGGAGGAAAGTTACAGTCCTCCTGTGGCTGATCATCTAAGTTAGCTCACGGTCTCAGGGCTCCTGAGGACTGGATTCCAATGTGTCCCATCAATAAGAAGGAAGCTTCTAGCTATGCCATCTGATATCTGCTGCCCCTTGGGAGCTGTGGATTTTATGCTGCATTCCTGTACAGACTTAGGATTTACTCCCAGTCAGACACAGTCCCTACCCAACTCTCAGCCAAGTGGGCACATGCAGGACCCATCATCCACCCCCCTTAGGAACTTGGAAGTGGAAGCATCCTGGAATGGGAGCATCAAGCCTAGGCATCATTCCCTACATCATGTCTCTCCAATTCCCTTCCCCAGTCAGAACACCCAGGGGTCACTAAACAACTGGCCACACAGTAGCCATCTATGGAACGAAAGGCCAATCTTTCCTTGGCCAACCAGCATCCCTTGGCAGTAATTCCCTTGGAGCCCCTTTGGCTGCAGGGAGGGGAATCACTCACCCACCCCCTTCCTGCATGGGAGAGAGGGGGACAGGTTCTTTCAGCTGACCTGGAGACCATGGTTGGATGCAGGACTGGTTCTGGAATTAGCACCGTGTTTGTGTGTGTGTGTGTGTGTGTGTGTGTGTGTGTGTGTGTGTGTTGTTTGTTTCTTTTTTAATTTTTGGAGGGGCAGAGAGAGAAAGAGAGGGAGACACAGAGTCTGAAGCAGGCTCCAGGTTTTGAGCTGTCAGCACAGAACCCAACGTGGTGTTCGAACTCACAAACTACAAGATCATGACTGAGCTGAAATAGGATGTTTAACCGACTGAGCCACCCAGGCGCCCCTGGAATTAGCACCCTGTAATCAATCCCATCAGCATATGGCTTAACCCAACTGCCAGCAGCTCTGTGAAGTTAGAATGAGGGGTTAATGCCTTTGATTCCCAGTTTGGGGCATTTGTCATAATTCCAGGACACCAGGAAAAGTCTGTCACTGGCCGGAAGCGTCACTAGGATTCTTAGAAGAGGCTTTGGAAAGAGTCATGAATTTATTCACATGATGAAGAAGTATAGCACTCAGAAGCCAGCCCTGCTTCCAAATGGGTCTGATCATTGCCAGGGCCTACTGCATCCAGCATGCTTACCGCACAGACTCAGGATGGAGTAAGTCCCGAGAAGGGTTTTTAGCAGCAGTTAAAGCAATAAAGGACTATTTTGTCCCAGGCCTACTGTTCCTGGCCTGCCTCAGCAGTCCCACCCTCATTTCAACAATGCTGCATACTACCAGCTTCATGGGCAGCGTGCAAACCTGGGTCCGTGCAACTCCAAACTGGGCCCCCTTCTCCACACCACTGCTGTGTGGCAGCCTCAGGGTTGCTCCAGGAGGTTAGAGGAGCAAACTTCACACACTCACCCATATTTATATGCAGACAGACCTGAAATTGCTTCTAGGGCCTATTCAATTATTCATTCTTTCAGGGAGGCACCTATCATGTGCCCTGCTCCAATCTTTGACAGATACAAAGGTAGACAAGAGATCGCCTTTCTCCTTGGTAAGGTACCCCAATCTGCAGGGCAGACACAGACACATAGCTATTAAATAAGACCCTGATAGGATAAAATACCCTAAGAGAAGTATAAATAGAAGGTTAAGAAAGCACAGATCCGGGAGAGAGATTCTAACCTGTACTGTAAGCAGACGCATAATGGATTGTGAGCTGTTGAGAACAACAGCCACATCTTACCTCTTTCTGTATCCATCTGGGTCTGGCACCATGTCTGACACATATTGGGTATCTAATATTTGTCTATCCATTTAGCAATGGCAGCATATGAAGATATGAATGAAAACAAATAATTACACATGTCTGGGGTATAGCACAGGGAGGAGAGGGTTGTGACGAGAAAGCAGTCCCCATTTTGAAAGCCCTTGAATGCCAGGCTCAGGAGGCTACGCTGTTTCGTCCGGGCAAGAAGGGGCAGGAGAGATGTTGAAAAGTGACATGAAGATGGCTTTTTAGGAAAAATCACCATCAGTGCCCTGGGTGATGATGAAAAGCAGGTGTGGGGAAGTCATTTTCTTCCAGGGGGAGAAGAGATTTGTGAGGACTGCAATCATCCAAGTGTTTGGCTGTGGGTTTCAGTTTGCTACAATACCTCCTTTTAATTGGCATGAAAAGAGAAATTCAAAGTGACATAGCGCCTCCCGCAGGCTGCTTCCCTCTGGGGCGCAGGAGAGACCTTACCACTATGCCCAAGGTCCTTGGGTTGACAAGGGTCAGCCAGAGAAGGCACTTCAGTAGGACACGGAGGGGAGTGTAAATACGAGGAGTGTATAATATATACGATATTTATTTTGAAAGTAGTTTTTATGCCAGCTGTCTTTCCAGAGAGGATCTTGTTGGTGGATGTAGTTCACAGCAGCAGTAGAATTTATCAAAATCTCTGGATAGTTGAAAGTGACCGGACCGAGGCCCGGCAAGGCAGCAGACTGGTAGGCAGGCAAACATATCTCTAAGAAAATGTACCAGCTGCTTTGAAGGCTGAAGATTGTTTTTGTATCACGTACAGCATGTAGACATTTTAAGACAGATCTTCGCTGGCAGGCTGTCCCCAGACCTGAACAGGAAGCCCGGCCTCCTGCCTGGTGTCCAGCCCTGCCAGGGTCTTTGAGGAGCCAGGGCTCAGGAGTCGACTCTCTCCACCGGCGGCTTTCAGGCCTTTTCTGGCACCCTCATTCTAGCCCCTGCCCCACCTGCTTTCACTCCTGTCTCCCCCGTGGTCACAGAGCCTCCGCTCTTTTCTTGTCTGTATTTTAAAACTCCTGGTTCCCACTAGACAAAAATAATGCCTGCCTTCAACATGGGGATCAGAGCCAGGCAAAGCTTTCTCATCCCCACCTGTCTCCCATCTCTATATTTCCTTTGGGTCTCCACCCCACCTGGCCCCTTTTCTGGGCACCCAGCCTGCCTCCCTCCTCTGAGTCTTTACCCACCCCCCAGGCTGGGTTTTCAGGCTGTTATTAGGTTCTTTCATGCTCAGGGTGGCTTAGTGAAAGGCTTGGAGAAAGACAGATCCAGGACCCAATCCCAGAGCATTCGCTACTGAGCCTTGGGCAGGTGAGCAAACCCTCAGCTCCTTCCATGACCAGGAACACCACCCACCTCCAGAGTCGGCCAGAAGATGCAGTGAGATGCTTACATAAAGCGTCTATCCGAGGACATGCACGCGAATTGGCACCTTTTCACTTCACTCAGGAAAGGTCTTTTGGGCCACCCCTACCAGCACCTAGGCTGGGGCGGTTTCTCCAGAGGAAGATCTACTTGTTCATAGCTTCAGGGCTCACAGCTCTGCGAGAAAGGGAGATGGCTGTTCACACTCCAGAAGCCTGATCATTTGGGCAGACATAAATAAGCAAATGGACGCTCCAAGTTCTTGGATAGGAAGACTTAGAATTGCAGAGATGCCAGCTCTCCCTAAATAATGCAACAGCTCCAAGCAATCGTGATCAAAACCTCACTGGGTTTTGCTTTGTCTGGTTGTTTTGCAACTTGACCTAATTATTTGGAAGTTCCTCTGGGAGAATATATGTTCACTAATAATGAAAAAAAAAAAGAGGGAAGGGGGTGCTTGGCACCTATGGAAGTGTATTATACGCTTGCGATAATGAAGGCACTGTGCTGTTGATGAAGAATGGGCTGACTGACAGCCACAGAAAGAGAATTACTGGCCCACACGCCAGATCCAGCGTTCAGCCTGAGCACAGCATCTCACACCAGCAAGGAGAAATGGACTCTTCGTGAAATCCTGTGTAGCCGCTAGAATCACAGAATAAATGTGACCATTCCAAGAGAAATGAGAGAGCTAGAGAGAGATTGAATCCGAAGAAAACAGAGAGAATATCTTGAATCTCAGGGTGGGGAAGGCCTTTCAGTGACACCCAAACCAGAAGCGAATTAGGAGAATACCAACAGACTTTACCTAAAAACGTAAACCTCTGTAGCAGAGGAAAGAAACAAACAAAACAAAACTATTATAATCAAGCTTGCTTATGATTTTCCCAAAGGGATTACAAAAGATATATACAAAAGACATGTACATCCTCACTAGAAATCAGGGAAATGCCAAAACACTTTTTCTTCTATCAGGGGGGAAACTAGGGAAAGTGCTAACGCCCAGCACAGTCTGAGATGTGGGACAGATCAGCACTCTGACGACCAGGTATTAGAATGTCACTGGGCGCAATGCATCAAAATTAAAATTTGTGTACTCTTTTACCAACAATCCATTTGGGGAGATGACAGAACAATTTGACGAATAAAAAAAAAAGTTCACTGAAGTATGGATAATAATGAAATTTTTAACAGTTCCCTAAGGGTTAAGAGCTGGCTAAACAAATAATGAAACATATCAACCATAAAAAAGAGGGTCATACATGAAAAGTCAGTGGCATAAAAACAGTTTTAGGAAATCGCACTAAATGAATACTAGTTAAAACAACAAGCTTGTGTGTGTGTGTGTGTGTGTGTGCACAGAACTGTACATAGGCACTTACGTAAACAATGACCAGAGGGAAGGAAAGGCTTTTTGTGGTTATGATTCACTGCTGTATCCTGAATGCATGAAGCATAGTCATTGTTCAGTAAATACTTGTTGAATCAGTGAATGATCGTCTAGAACAATGTTCACTGTTAATAGTGGCTCTCTCTGAGTGGTAGGTGTTTGGATAATAACTCCTTATCATTATCTCTTAATTTTGTTACAAATGTGTTTTATCTTTAGAGTCAGAAAAAAAAATTGCTGTTTTCATTAAATGAAAATAAAATACTTTTAAAAATATCAACAATGAATTCCCAGTACATTGAACAGATCACTTTTTGGAGAAGAATTATGAGAGAAATGTAGAAATCAGCATGTAAATGATATCTCTTGGTTAATTTAATATAACAGTAAGAAAAGATCTGCATATGAAAGACACGGTGGGGGGCTACCTTCACCCATTGTCCGCCAAGAGAGATTTATTGAGTATTGTGTTCCACGCATGGCCATTCGCTCAAGGACCTCATAGCAGAGTTGGTGGCAGGGGTACAAACAGATGGTTACAATGATGAGTAGCAAGTATCCTGAACACATGGACACAGGCAGGGCTTAGGTATGGGAGAGAGTGGGGTTCAAAGGAACGACTAGTCTGGGAGGACATCTCAGAGGAGGTGACCTGTGAACTGAGTGACAAAGACCTAATGGGAGCTAACAAGGAGTGAGAGAGAAAAATCATATTCCTGGCAGAGAGAAAAGTGTGGGCAAAGCATGAAAGAGCACTTTGGAAGGATTGCCAAGGAATCTGTACAGGCCTAGAGTGCCCGAGGTGTGGGTTGGGAAATGAAGCTGGAGCGATTTGCAGGCCCCAAGAGGTCCAGAAGGGCCTCCAGTGACTGGCTAGGAGGGTGGCTTTAATCATGGGTTGTGGGAGCCTGTGGTGGGGAGGGCGTCAAAGAACTTTCAGCAGGGAGGGGTGTCTGGGTGGCTCAGTCAGTTAAGTGTTCGACTCTTGATCTCAGCTCAGGTCATGATCTCACGGTTGTCGGATTGAGCCCCGAGTCGGGCTCTGTGCTGGGTGTAGAGCCTGCTTGGGATTCTCTCTCTCGCCCTCTGCCCCTCTCCCACTCTCAAAGAAAGAAAGAAAGAAAGAAAGAAAGAAAGGGTTAGATCTGCATATGTACTGGCTCATGCTAATGCAATGTGGAGACAACACTCGGCCAGCTTCACTCCGGGCAGCTTCGTGGCTGTGACCGTGTTGCTGCTCAGGGCCCCAGGCGAGAAGAGCCCTGTTCTTGGTTCAATGCTCTGCCGTTGCATCCTGAAATTCTTAATTTTTAAACAAGGGGCCCACTTTTTCATTTTGCACTGGGCCCCATAAAGCGTGTAAGGAGTCATGGCAAGACTAGAGGCTGGCTTTGTACTGCACTTGACCAGGAGAGAGAACAGTTTTCCTTCTCTCCCTCTTGTCCAGGGAAGGAACAACAAGTAAAACGGGGATGTGTGGCATTGCCCAGGCCAGGGAAGATGCCCTGCAACGTATGGGTGGGAAAAATGAGTCGCAGGCAGACTTCCCACGGCCCCTTTACCTCCCCCCACACCCTCATTTTGCTTCTGCTTGGACACCGGGATTAGCCGAGCAAGAACAAGGTTGTCAGGTAGGTGCTGGGAGAGGGGCAAGACAGATGTTTTGTGTATTTGGTTTCGTCTTGCTGGGAGCACAACTGCCACAGAGAAGATGGGGACCACCCTGCTGGAGATCATTGAGTTCCATCCCCTCACTAGTCTGCTCCCATATCATCCTGGGCTCCTGCTGCAGGAAGGTGCTGCTTTGGCTTGGCTCTGCCCCAAACACACACACACACACACACACACACACACACACACACGTGCAAGCAGCTCTGGACACATGAGGGTTTGTTTTTGTCCCATGAGGGTTTCCTTCCACACATCTCAACGTGCACCAGCTGCTTAGCAACACGCCCTTGGGCAGAGCCAGGAATCACATGCCTCTCTGGCTGCTGCAACCACACGTGTCCCTCGGGAGGGGAAGGGTCTCCAGGAGGGGCTCCAGGACACTCCAGAGATAGCACAGTCGGGGCTCCGCTACAGTGCCAGGAACCTCAGAGGTCTGCTGGGAACAATGCTCTAGAAAACAGAATCACAACAGAAAGTGCAGAGAAGCTTCAGGCATGGCTGATAACAGGTGGCAGGCAAAATGTAAAAATCCAGAAGTACCTGCTGATGGGATTTACCTTGGCAGGATCTGGGTTCAGGTCATCATTTTGGCTGCCCTAAAAGCTTCTGCACTGGTTTGCAGTTCTTGCCTTTGGAGCTGAAGGTCAAAATCCCCTCCCCAAGGAGTCCTACCTCTGGTATAGCCACAAGACAAAAGAGGTCAGCAATGGGGCTTAGCAGGTGGATTTCCTAGGTTCACATCTCAGCTCTGCCATTTACTGTGTGACCTTCAGAAAATTACTTAACCTCTCTGTGCCTTGGTTTCCTCATCTATGAGCCTTAGCTCAGGACTATCTTGAGAATTAAGTTAAAACAGGTAAAAGGACTTAAAACAATGTCTAGCATATGGGTATGAGCCACCACATGGTAAATCACACTTCTCCAGGATAAAAGTACTTTGTTGTTGGCGATGGCACAAACAGTACACTCCAAAACATAGAAATACATAATCCTGGGGCGCCAGGGTGGCTCAGTCGGTTAAGCATCCTACTCTTGATTTCAGCTCAGGTCATGGTCTCACAGTTTTTGAGTTTGAGTCCCTCATCCGGCTCTGCACTGACAGCACAGGGCCTCCTTGGGATTTTGTCTCCCTCTCTTTCTGGACCCACTCGCTTTCTATCTCTGTCAAAATAAATAAAAGTAAACTTAAAAAAATATTTTAAAAAAGGAACCCATGATCCTAGGGCAGGAAGAGATAGAAGCTGCCATTTTTAAGTGTCTTCTATGTATCTGGCATTGTACAAAGTGCTTTATGTCAGCAATTGCATCAATCATACATGGGCTTGGTCTTTTCATACTGGTGAAAACTGAGGCTCAGAAACAAAGTGTCCAGCTCAAGGCCACGCGACCACTTTGGAAGTGCAGCTAGGGTTTAATGGCGGTCATTAGAACTCCAAGAACCCTCACTCATTCCTCTAGGCCAAGCTGCCTCTCCTATTGCATCTCAGAGAAGAAAAAAAAATACTGATTTCTCTTGCGGGGGGGTCAGGACTTGCTAGAGAGAGCTCCTCCTCAGAATAACATTCCAGAAATAGTGTACAAAATCCGTGTGATGACTGGCACTTCCTGGTACATGGTACCCAGGAAGGGGAAATACCAGCCAAGATTCCAGAGGCATGGAAGATGTTACCAAGGTATGGAGGCATTAAGACACCTGGATTTGCAGTGGAAACATGGATTTGTGCAACCGTTCCAAGCTCCACACGTAAGCAGGAGGCCCAGAGCGGCCCCTCACTGGCCTACAAGCCTGGTGTGTCCAAGAACTAGTGTCTAGGCCTGAGAGGTTACAACGTGTTCTCAGAGACAGCTTTCCTAGTGAACGCATAACCTTCTGCTTCCCTGACCAAGTGGACGCTTGCTCAGTGACGTATACATCTTCCTGAAGTTCATTTATAGCCGGAGCCTCAACACCCATTTGCATCGTCCATGCTGTCCCGGGTTGCAGGGTTCCATAGAGCAGCCTACATGGGAATTGAGATGTGCCATAAGTAGGACACACACACACACCAAAGTCAAAGACTTGGTCCAAAAAAATGTAGACTACTTTGTTAATCACGTCAATATTGATTACATGTTTAAATGTTGTAATTTGATGTGTTTGAATACAGTGGTATAAATAAAATATGTTAGAATTAATTTTACTTGTCTTTCTTTCTTAACTTTTTTAATAGTTATTAGAAAATTTTGGATAATGGATGTGGCTCACAGTATCTCTCTATTGGACAAGGCTCCTCTCCAAGGGATTCGTAACAGGCCGTGCGCTCGGAGAGTCCTTTGGCTGTCATAAAGCATCAGCCTTTCTTTAAGATAGAATCACAGAAAGTCAGACCTGGAATGAGGAGCCTTAAGCCATTTTGTTCAATCTCTTGATTTACAGGCACAGAAACTGAGGCACTGAGAGGAGACACATTTCTGGTGTTCCAGGTACCACCTGTAGACCCCTACCCTGATCCAAGCCTCCTTCCCATTCCCTCAGCTAGGGCTGGCTGACCCATCCTTTTTCAGCATCTCCTGCCCTGCCCTGCCTTGCCCTCTGCTCCCCTGCACTCCCCCCTCTCTCTAGGGAAGGCCAGGAGGACTCTCCCAGGAGAGTCTCAGCATCTTTATTCATGAGCCTGGCGGAGGGCAGCCCTGGGAGTCTGTGAGAAGGCTGCTCTCTGCTTTGCCTGCAGAGATAAATATGGAAATGTGGGAGGAGAGCTTCCCTGTCAGGAGCCAGGACTGCTGCCTCATCTGATGCAGACATCTAGGGCTGGAGGAGGAGGCTCCTTGGGGCTGAAATCAGCTGAGTCTCTTCAGCCCAGCTCAGTGCCCCCTCCAGCCTGCTGTCCGTCACTCGGCAGAATCACCCTAGGCAGGCTCAGCAGACCCACTGGGCGTCTCCCCATGCTGGCTCTTGGTTTCTGTTCCCCACGCCACCCCCCATAGGCTGCCCCCTGACTCCCCACAAACGCACTGGTGCCTGTGTACCCTCCTGCCACCCTCAGAACCCTGCTTCCTCCAGCATACCTCCCCTCCCCTCCCCAGGGCTGCCCGGGCTTCCTTATTCAAATCCCACATGCCTGGTATCTCCATTCTTGCTTCGTGTGGTCTGTGGACCACCAGCTCCTGCATCACGTGTTAGATATGCAGACACCATGGGCTCCATCCCAATCCTGCTGAATCAGAATCTGCATTTTAACAAGACCACCAGGAGACCCACTAGCATGGAAGCTGAGCCCTGGCTCACATCACTGAGAGCAGGACACTGTCCGGTTAGCTCTGTACCCACTGCAGTGCCCAGCGCAGTGCGGAGCTTACCAGGGATACTCTGAGCACAGAAAGGAGGCCCTTGGTTGGGGCCTCACAGTCGATGTGGCAGTTTTTCACCCTGGATGGTGCTGCGCAGTTAAGTCAAGAATGCTTGGCTCGGGTCAAAGCCTGCAATCCCTAAGCAATCTCTGAGCCACTTGGCCCATCGGGAGCTTCAGAAGAAATGCAGACCTCACCTGCCCGGTTTCTTTGCTGCATCTAACTTCATGGATGCAGATGGTCTACAGCTGGTATGTGGGGAGGCAGACTGAGATTTGGTGTCTGTGCTCCTGTGTTAGATCAGAGATGTGTAGCTCAGTGGCTATAGAAACTCTAGAGCCAAACGAATTCAAATTCTGCCACTAACTATGTATGTGATCTTGGACAAATTAACATAATATCCCTGTGCTACTGTTTACCCATCTATGTAATGGGGCCAGCAATAGTACCTACGCAGAGGGTTATTAGAGGATTACATTGTTAAATACTGACAGTGTGCTTCAACCATGCCTGGCACTTAGTAAGTGCTATAAAAGTGTAATTAAATCAGCATATTTTGTCAAGTATAATGCTGACAGTGGGCAGATTTAGAACCATAGGAGTTGATAGAAGGCTCAGGGCTCACAGACAACCAACTCCCTCATTCTACACAGGAGGATACAGGCCCAGATGGCCACATCCCTCTCCTAACGTCAGACAGCCAATAAGAGGCACAGTGGGAACTTGGACTCTGTTGTCTGCACCAGGCTCATGCCCTGGAGGACATGAGCAGAAAGAAGAGTAGCTCCAGGTCTGGCACGGGAGCCCAGGTTGCCCACTGCTGTGGTTCCTGTCCTTTGTCCTTATTAGGGTGGGAGGATTCTAGCGGCGGCTTCTACTGGCAAGCCCTCCAGAGACTTCCCCTGCACCCGAAAATCTAATCTCTAAATCAGTCCTTCTAGACCACGGAACCCAGAATCAGATCACATTTGGAAAATCAGGAGCAGGCATTTGGGCGGAGAGACAGCAGAGGAGGGATCCTCCCAGGAAACTGAGTCAAAGGCTGGCTCACCCCTTGTTCTGAGGCTCTGCAGGGATGATAAGAAATGGTGGGGTCAGGTGCCTGGGCTTGGCCATCCCTTTGTGGGTTTTATGTTCCTGCTGTGTGTGCCCATGAGTTCTGGCTCTTGGCGCATCTCTTGGTCTTTCTAAATGAACCTTCACGTGTCCCTCAGCCAGGTTGCAGCCTCTAGGAGGTTGAGGTACACAGGACTCCCTCCTGGAGTCAGGACTCTAGGGCTTAGCAAGGTTGGACCGTAGAGAGCTGGCAGTGTTCGGCAAGGATCTGGTGAAAAGTCTGGGCTTTTCATTCTGCCAAGGGGCTGGGGGGGATTCTGGGGTGCCCTGCCCTGCTGCCCTGGAAGGGAGCAGTAGTTCTCATGTTACAAAATTCTTTGCCTCAGCTGGATTACCGGTTTTGAGCAAATTTGGACTCTGGTTGATGCTGGTTTTGTATGGGCTTGAAGGTAATAAAAGGACGACCTAGAGACCGCAGGATGCGTCTTGCACCTTCTGCAAGGCAGGGCCAACAACCCCACCCCCTCGCTGGCTGGGTGCTCCCTTGGCTGCCGGGCACTGCTGATGAACGCTGGGTGTGCTTCCATGTCTGCTGCCCTAACCAGGCTGAGCTCCCGAGGTACAGTTTCCACTTTTCTGCATCCTTTTCAACACCAAACCCAGCGCCTGGCACACGGTGGGTGCACACACTAGGTGATTATTGACTAATTGATCAATATATTTTTTCCATAAAAAAATAAAAGGAAATCATTTCCTTTATATGCATGTTTATAGTGTTCCTCAGTCTTCATACTCTCGGTGCATATAGGGCACAGCCTTGCCAAAACACAAAACAATAATACTATCACAGCATCTTTCATTTGCTGAGTGCCTACGGTGGGCCAAGTACTATGTGCGGGAGTTATTACACACATCATCTTAATCCGAGAGCATCGTAACTGGGCCCATCCAGAGAAAGAGAGCCCAGGTTCACGGCACCTCTTTAATAGAACTGCCCAGTCCTAGGCATCCTGACTCATTTCCAGTGTCCTTCCTGTTAGATTCCAGCCCAGCAGCCAATACTCCCCCACCTCCAGCTCATTTTTCATATGAATAAACTAAGGCTTTGAAAAAGATTTAAAACCATTTGCCCAAGGTCCCACATGTAGTAAACTGCAGAACTGGTATTCAATTCCAGACCCCTCTGAGCACAAAGCTCACACCCCCACATGGCACCTTCCCTTCTCTGCAGGATGTATCTCCTTTGTGTGTCTTTTTGCAGCCAGACCTTTTCCTATCCCTCAGGTGGCAGTGATGGGAGTACATGGGACTGAAATGATGGGGTAGCAGCTATAGATATGTCAGTAATGGGGGACAGTAATAAATTTGGGGGACCATCTTAGAGTAGGTGGGAAGATTCCTCCTTTCCAGGAAATGAAGGGTACATCCTCTGAGGCAGTGGCCCTGTATATATTCATTTCTTACAAACTTCAGCTTCTGAAGACAGAGCTCCCCTCGCTCGGGCTACTGTTGCTGTCACCCACTGTATTGTAGACAGCTCTCTCTCCAAGGCTGCAGACTGGTGGCCTATGTCATGCCAGTAGGGTTCTAATTGAGATGCAGTCAGGCTGAACATTCTTGTCACTGTCACCATGACCTTGTGAAGTGAGTTGAATGTAGGGTGAAATGGGAATCGATCTTGAGCAGATCACTTTATTCTAGGAGTAGGGGAGATGAAACAAATAACCAGTTTCAGAACCAGTTGGAAAATCTGCTGTACCCACTTCAGTCGGAGTAATCGAAGAGATTACCAAGTGAGGGGTCCCTTTCCAGTTTTCCCCATGGCAACCAGCCTTCTCTCAAACACCTTCAAAGATCCTCACCCCTTCTCTAGTTTCAAAGATGAGCTCCTTTTTAAATTGATAAAACAATCTTCTCTCTAATCTTGACAGATTGCCTTTAGATGGAAATCCATGGCAGTTTCCAGAGTGTAATTTACTATTGGTGATCTCCTATTTTGTAATAAATGCTAACAGTGGACTGATTTATGTTGGTGGCTCAAGATTAATCAGCAAGAGAAGTACTAGAGGAACCCCCTTGCCCCAAATCAAGATGTCATTGATCCAATTTGTAATGTGAATGGGATATTAGACTGAAGTAGAGAGAGTTCATTTGATTTTTTAAAGTCTGAGTAACCAGTGAGTATCCATCAGGCTCTGTGAAACTTTCAACAGAAATAGAGGTGGACATATGACAAAGGGGTAGAAATAGAAATAAATATATAGAGAAGGAGATAGAGATAGATAGAGATAAGGAGAGATGTTATACAGATAGAGGTATGATCTAGATATGGAGATATAGATATCTATAGATATAGGAGCAGAGTTATTGAGGTAGAGATACAAATACATAGATATTGCTACCAATGCGGGTATAGATGTGGATATATTCACCCTTCAAAGTTTGATCCTGTAATTAAGACATACAAACACAAGGGAATGATAGGACAGGTGCTTTGGTTAACAACAAGTGCAAAGTCATGGAAGTACCATTATTTTCTTTCTTTTTTTTTTTTTGAGATTTTACTTCCAGAATCAGAAAAATAAATAGTACAGCTAAAAGGAATTTTGAAGCTTATCTGATTTATTGCCTCATTTTATATTATTTAAAGGAAAATGGAAGTCTTAAGAGACAGAATGGCTTAGCTTTAGTCACGCCCAGACACCTTGTCACTCAACCCAGCATCCTTTCCTCTGCAGCAGGTTGCTTCCTTTATCCATCTTAAGCATTTATAAAGCACCTACAGTATACCAGATCATAATTTGATATAAGAAAGGCAAAGCATAACATTTCTCTTAAAGTAGAAGTTATTTGGGCTTTTCTCTTAGCGATAATTCTAAAACAAAGGAGATCTGAAGATTAGTGAGGAATCTGGATTTCTGCTGCCTGAGTGTTTTTCTCTATAAAAAAGTAACAGAACTTCGCTGGGAGTTCTTGACCTTCTTGGGACAGTGTAACAGGGTCAAAATGCAAACAGAAGAACCTGGTCTAGGACATAGGTAAAAACTGCTTCTGCTGACCCAAGAGGCAAAGCCCCCTTCTCTAGAAATTTAGCTCAGGACTAATTTTCTTCTCAAATAGATGGAGTTATACAGGAACCAGGAGTTATTAGTGGTTGCCTTGTAATAAAGCCTGGAGCCCTGAAGGAGCCATGACTGCAGAAAATGGATATTGTCACCCGGAGGACAAGTGAAGAGGCAGCTTTCAGAAGTGACCTCAGGATCTGGGGGTGGCGTGGGGTGAGTGTGTTTTAACCTCTTCCCAGAGAGCCTATGTGTGGAAGGCAGCTCACTCTCTGGGCTGCATCTACCTTTCATTTTCTGCTCTGGGGCAGAGACCAGTTCTCCTATTTTACTCTGATTCTTTGTTGCCTCTCCTCAGCCTCCCTCCTGCCCACACAGAGCTCAGCATAGAGCCTGGCACCAATTAGGCTTTTGTGAGTATCTGTTGAATGAACACGTTGGCAGAAAACAGCTTTTGGACTCCCCATTTCTAATTAAGGGGAAGTGTCTCTCTCCTCTTCCCATCCACGTGACCAGGTACGTGAACTTCTCTGGGGATGATTCATACTGTCATGAATCATCAGCTAAAGTAGTAATGGCAGTGACATGTTTTAAGGCCAAATGGTGAGCCTTCTTTAGCATAGCTGCCTTAAAACAATCTTCAGAACGTATTTCAGCCCTTTTACTGGTCATTGTATGCATTTACCGCTGTCTCTGGAGGCTCGAAAAAGACCCCGCTGTGCTGAGTCTCTAGGTCATTCAACAGATACTTACTGAACACCTTCTGTGCGCCTGGCCCCATACTAGGCACCAGGGATTATAGCCGTTGGGAAAAACCAGGCCATTCCCTGCCCCATTTAGCTTACAGTCCACTAGGGGAGAAAGTTATTAATCAAACAATCCCATGAACACAGGATGATGGTTACCACGGATCTCAGTGATGTGCATGTACCTAATGGAGGATTCTGACCTGGGTTCAGAGAAGTCTTTCCTGAGAAAATGAAGACTGAATCCAGGTCCGAGGACAAACAGGTGTCGACTGGGCCAGGGCAAAAAAGGAGCATTTCGGATGACGGAAACAATAGGACGGCAGCTGGAGAACCCAGCAAGGCCCCGGTGGAGCAGACATTGGACCGGCAGCAAGGACCAGACCTGGAAAGGCCCAGAGGCCTGGGGATAATCCCGCCGCTTCTTGTGGGAACACTTAGATGTAACTGGTGTGTACAGGAAGTGGACATGACTAAGTGGGTGTAAGAGGGTCTCTCCAGAACTGTGGGCAGGAGGGACTACAGAGCCCTGGGAGTGGGTGGGAGGGAGCAGTTGAACTGGAGGCAGAGAACGTGGGCTGGTGAGGCAGCCCAGGAGGCAAGGATCCTAGTCCTGGGTGAGGTTACATGAATGTGAGGAGCCTAAATACCAAACACCAAGTCGACCCTAAGGGCACCCGTTGGGCCAGCAGTCTGGGGGGTGTGCACTGAGACCCCACTATGAACCACCTGCTCACCTGGGTGCATCAGGGTATGGGATATATCACAGCAGCCTTGAGGGGAAAAGGGAGGAGGGACCCTCCAATACCCAGGGTCCCAGCTCCTTGTGACCTCAGGCACCTTCCACATCTGTCATCTCCAGTAAATCTTACAACAATCCTACACAATAGGAATTGATCACTATTGCCCCATTTGGTGGATGAGGAGACTGAGTCTCAGATGGGTTAACAGGTGTCCAACATCACACAGTCAGAACTGGGTTTGCATCCCACCTCTGCCTCTCATTAGCTGTGGTGGGTCCTGCTTTCCTTCAGGAGCCCACACCCGCAGCCCTGGGGGGAAAGGATGGTGCTGGGCCTCAGCCAGGGTCCAGGAAATCCTTGGGCTTGGCTGGCACATCTCCTTCTTTCCACAGCAGCACCCACCCCAGGGTCAGGGGCCATAGCCCCCATCTGCCTGCCCTGAGAGTGAGTAGCTCTGCGTGGGCCTCAGAAATCCCACCAGGTCCCTTCTGCTGCCTGGGGAGGCAAGGGTAAGTGTGGAACCTATGTGAGGGGTAGCATGTTTACCGCTTTTGTCCCTTGTGGGTGCCCTCCTTCCCACAGGCCTGCTGTGGCCTGGCCCAGTCCTGCTGAGGACCGCAACAGGAAGGCAGGGCTCCTGTGAGCACAGCACAAGGCAGGGGGAGCACTGTGTGGGGACTAAGAAGCGGAGGGCTGGGAAGAGAGAGGCAGAACCTTTCTGGATCCTGGTGAGGAGGTGGATCGTAGCTCGGAGTTGAAGGCGGGGCAGATTCGGCAGCTATGCAGACAGGCGGCATTCCTCAGACAGAGCCCGTGTGCCTAGACCAGCCCACCTCCCCTTAGTGGTATGACCTAACCCACAATAATGCCCCTCAAGTCCTAAACTTGGTGAAGAACCAGCTGAGGCAGCATATGAAAAAGGCCTTAGGGCCTTGATCCCTGATAGACCCTCATGAAAAGGTAGCCGCTTGGCAGGGCCTGGAGAGGTGGGCACTGAGCCAGGGATCCACAGGAGGCTAGAAGCCTCTGGCTCATTCCAGCAGAGGTGAGGGCAAATGACCTGAGGTAGAGTAGCCCTATTTCGGGGGTGGGGGAAGTGAAGAAGACTCCACCCTTGGGGAGGGGATTGTGTTTGTGGGTACATTAGCCAGAGAACATAGGCTTCTGACAGCTGCGAACAAAGGAAAACAGAATTGACCTGAGTGAGGACATTTTTAAAGGGATGGTGTCCTATGAGAGATTGAATGGCCGACCTCTCCAAGACTGTGAGCGGTGGAGCGTCCAAGAATATTCTTGTGCTCTTTGATCCCATCGTGAGCTCTATTTCAGGCAGACTAATGGGCAGAAATCTGTTCTGAGGCCTGAGAACTGATCAGCATCAGCCGGGAGCTGAGCAGAGCCCTGGAGAGTCTGTCCTCCCCAGCGGCTCTGCCGCCAACCACTCTTGACACAGCATATCAGCCGTCACAGTGGGCCACGGCTGTGCTGTAAAACCTCCCTCAACCTGAACGTCGGGCGGGGGAGCCTCCAGGAGACCTGCATCCTCCTTTACATTGAGGCAGGCACCAGTGTCCACTGGGAGAGGGCGAGGTTCTCATGGGAAACGTTGCAGTGCTTTCTCTGCACTCAGCACAGCTTTTGGAAGGATGAGATGTGCAGGCAGCAAAAGAGTGCAAAGGACTGGAGTGGAGGGTTCAGAGGAAAGACTGCCCGAGGGACTGGAAGCACAGTGTTCGGAGGCTATTTCTTAATACGGCCACCAAAGAGCCTTCTGTGCCTTACTCGGAGGGGCCCTAGGGTTGCAGAGACGAATGACACCATGCATATTCAGCACGAAGTGTCTGGGGGCTCATTCACCACTTATTAAAAGAAACAAACCTTTTAATATTCACAACTGAATATTGAAAAGAAATGCAGGGCTTTGGCCCTCTATCTGCAGGGAAAAGCCTCTGGTGGCTTTGGAGCAAGCTGATTAATGGATGGAGAGTTTCTTACTGTCTTTCTGAGGAAAGTCAGTCCTCAAGGATTTCCTGGGATTTTCTTTTGCACGTTGGTTGGTTCAGAGGAAGGCTGTGTAGTACAGTTGGGTACAATCCAGGTTTGTGAAATCCCGGAAAGTTTCAGACTCTGAGACTATTCCTAAACCATGAATAAGAAACAATGAATTGGCAGAAGCCAATTAGCATATTAGGGTGCAGGGAGAGGACCATGCAGTAAGTTTTTGGTTAAGTTTCAAACTCATAAGACCATCCCCATTAGTGGCTGTGGCTCTATACATTTGTGATGGATCAGAGTGTAATTTTACACTTATTTATGTAGTTGTTTGCTTCGTATCTATTTCCTCTATTATCCTTAATGCTCTAGGTCTTTTTTAATATTTTATTCAGTATCTAACACAATACTTGACACAGAGTAACTGCTCAGTAAATGCTGAGTTAAAGAATGAGTCCTAAAAATATCCCTCAGCATCCTTTTAGTAACTTCCATGCAGTACACACATGCTGTCAGAAGGTGGCGACAAATACCCACTGCCAGGGATTGAGGCCCATACATGGAAGGTAGCAAAGAATTACATAATGCAACAAATACGGTTGCTTCATAAATGTGGATTTAGGTTTATTTCCTCAGCTTGACAAAGAGAAACAGCAAGATGTAGCAGAAATGACCAGATCCACCTGTCACATTCTGCTAGGAACCTGGGACAAATGCCTGCAACTTTCAAGCTTGTCTCCTGGTCCACACAGAGTTTATGATGGCAAGTTTTGCTATAAGAACCGAATGAAGTAACACGCATGAGAAGTATTAGAACTGAGCTCATTCCAGTGCTGTATGATAATCATGAAAGCATTCCAACAAATGTTGACATAGATGACAATCTGTCCCTGACCTTTCTACCTTCTGTTTTGGATGTTCTTATTCTGGGAAGATGTGTACGTTTCTTACTGCTCCTTTGCATAAACTTGCAGCAGGCTGACACAGTGGAAAGAGAATTAACTTAGGGGTTTTCTGGACCTTTCTGAGCCCATGTTTCCTTGTCCATGAAGTGGAGCTGAGGATTACTGCTTGACAAGGGTATTGTGAGAGCTTATGACATAGCATAGATCATGCTACTCACTCAATACAGAAGCCAGTTGCCACACATTGCTACCTAAATTGATACGTATGTTAAATAATATTAAAACATGCAGTTTGTTGGTTACACTAGTAACATTTCAAAGATTTCTTCCCCCAATGCCCTCAATGCTCTGTCTTTTTACATTTAAAAAAAATTTGTTTTAATATTTATTTTTGAAAAAGAGAGAGCGAGAGCATGAACGCGGGAGGCACAGAGAAGGAGACACAGAACCTGAAGCAGGCTCCAGGCTCTGAACTGTCAGCACAGAGCCCGATGCAGGGCTCAAACCCACGAGCTGTGAGAGAGCTGTGAGATCATGAGCTGAGCCAAAGTCAGATGCTCAACTGACTGAGCCACCCAGGTGCCCCAGTGTCTTTTTAAAATTTTATTCCCAGCACCTCATGGTGGTTGACCCATATGGCTAGTAGTTATCATTTTGGGCAGTGCAGTTGTTGAATATTGTTATCCTCACAAGAAGTTCTAGAGGACAGAGCTGGCTAGATTTTAATAAATGTCCAATGAGTGGTGGCTGTTTTCAGCAGCAGTGCTTGAACACCTCTAGTTGGCACTACAAGTGTTTCTTTCACTTGGTCATTCAACAAGATTATATTTTGCACCTGTCATCTGCAGACCCGTGGTATGTGCTATGGATACAACAAACAGGCTTTGCACTCTAGGGATTTACAGTTTAGTAACTGATATCAAATAAATAATCCCCTAATAAATAGGAATGACAGTGCTGAACCTCTGCCTAAAAACCCACTTCTCTGTTACCAAGGAAAAGTGAAAAAGAACCAAATCATCCCTTTGGGTTGTCTTGAGGATCCCAGGAGACAGTGAACGTGTCACCAGTTGCAACCCTGCAGTGCAGTTATTAGGTAGGGCAGCATCAGTTCTGGCACCTTGATTTTGGCTCAGATAATATGTCAGTTTGTGAGTTGGAGCCCTGCTCCAGTGCAGAGTCTGCTTGGGATACTCTCTCTCCCTCTCTCTCTGCCCCTCCCCCATCTCACTTTCTCTATCTGTCTCTCAAAATAAATAAATTTTAAAAAAGAAATTGGTTCACGCTTTCACTCGCTAAGTCATTGAGCACTGCTAGGCAGAGATTAGGCAAGGAACAAAACAGCAAAGCAGCCAAAGCTCTCTGCCCTCACGGAGTTCACATTTCTCACGGAGAAAGAAAGACATCGAATAACTAATTGAAATATGTTGTATGGTCGTCAGCTTTTTGGAGAAAAAATTGAGCAGCAAAGGGAGATAGGGAATTCTAGGAACAGAGCACTGACATTTGACGAGTTGATGTCATGGTTTTCACTACTGTTCAGTTGTGGCAGGAAACTCTGCCTGCCCTCACAGGAGCGTGAAAGCATTTAGTTAACTCAGCACCCCCATTTCACAGATGCAAGAGTGACATAAATGCAGGTACAAAGATGTGTGAGACCGCAGTGCCTGTGCTCGCTGGAATGGGCCCTTCTCAGGAGGCGCTAAGCACCGCTACAGGCCCACAATACACATGTGGTGGCTGCCCTTTCGGGACTCCCACGCCAGGAGGGACACAGCAGGTGCAGACCAGGGTCTAAGACAGAGGGTTTGGGAAAACTCATCTAGAAATCAGTGAAGCACAAGCAGAGGGAGAGATTTAGTCCAGTCATGAAGTTTCCACGGAGGCAGGGCATCTGACCAGGATGTAAAGAAAAGGTGGGATTTCTCCATTTGGCCAGGATGAGATGGGATGCAGAGGAAGGCACATAAAATACGGAAGCAGGGGCATGTGTGGTGGCACCTGGGAACACAGCCGGGGTGCAGAGGCAGAAAACAGAGGAATGAGAGAGACGTGCTCGCAGGTTGGGGCAATCATGAAGGGCACCAACAACAGGGTTCCAAGTTCAGAATTCAACTCTGCAAATGCGAGCCTCTGGAGAGCAGAGCCCAAAGCAGGACACGCAGGATCGAAGGCACCTATTGGGTCAGATATGGAAGCCCTAGGTGTTTCTGTGAAGAGAAATGACACAATCAGAGCCACACTGTAGGAAGATCAGTGCTGCTCAGGTGTTCGACCTTGAGGAGACCAGCGGCAATTAAGGGGACTGTGGCCAGAATCTGATGGGAGGTGACAGGTCTCTGGTGGAGGTAGAAGGGAGAGAAGGGGATAAGCTATATTCAATCCTCCAAATGGAATGTCCACCAGAGAGGTGGCACGAGAAGACAAGCAGAGGAAGTCTTGACCCATCAGGACCTCCCTGAAGAGGAATCACTGAATGAGGAGAAGGTGTTCTCTGGGCCTGCTCTCCTCCACAGTGGAAGAGTGGGCCCTGTGAGCTTCCTTGTGACCCAGCCCTGAAGACAGACAGCCCCTGCTATCAGACTGTGCCCACCTGTCTGGGCTCTGCTGGGTGTCCAAGTGGAGGGGTCCTGGTCTTTCTGCTCCCCCCCCCACCAAGAAAGAAGACACAGTGGGTGCAGCTCTCCTTTGCAGCAGCTCCCCACAATCTGGTGGCCAGTACAATGGCAGCCCTCATTTCCAGGCATCCTGGGAGGGGAAGTCAACAGGAAAGGAGGATGGGTGGCCCAGAAAACTTATCTCAGGAACTTCCAGAAATCAGTCCAGGGGAATACCAATGCCATAGGACAAAAACATGCTCCTCCTCCTTGTCATTCAGCAGGAAGAGAGCAGAAATGGTGACATTTTCCTGTGGGTATCACACTACACGTGGTAGCTGGGCCCTGGTCCCACCATAGGCCAGCAACATCTAGCGCTTTCTCAGAGCACAACTGGGGCAAAGGACTGCCCCTGTGGTATGACAGGGACAGCTTAGTGTACAGACTGATCTTGAGGTCAGAGTCTCACCAGCAGGGCCAGAAGTAGCCAGGGACACAGGGCCCTTTCTGCCCCCCACCTTCTACCAGTCTCCCACTAGTAAGCTTGGAGCCCCTAAGTGTCAGAGCAAAAGGGCTGTGGGCTGGCAAGGGGAAGCACTGGACCCGAGGAAGGGAGCTCCGGGGTCCCTGAAGAAATCGCCGCTGTCCGGTGAACGATTCTGGCCAGCCATCATCCTCCACCTGCCTGGGGGACTGGCCTGATCACCTCCGCCCCCAAAGACGCCTTGTCCAAACCGGAGCTGACAGTGCAATTCCCACCCTCAGGATGGAGTCTAGGGCTCTGCAGCCAGCAGCTGAAGCAGGCCCTGCTCCACCCCCAAACCCTGCTCTCCAAAGACAAACCTTCTCTCAGGCACCCTCAGGAGGGCAGGCTGACCTGAGGTGCCAGGCCTCACCAGTTTGGCCTCCAAGAGCCATAACACACAATTCCCAAAGTCACCGGAAGGACTCCGGTATCTGATTCAGTCAGTGGGGATCAACTGACCATCTGCAGCTGCTTCCCAGATGGTTTTCTTCTTTTAATGGAAATGCAAGACATACTCGATACAAAATTTGTGACTGACCAAAAGTAGAAAAACTAAGCGTGTATGTATATAGACATAAAACAGACACTAGAAATTTATCAAAGACTGGCTATATTCAATCATCTAATACAGTTTGTGAAATTTCTCACAGCTAGAGTCATCTTCTTGCTAACAAATTGCTATGGACTAAATATTTGTGTCCCTCCACAAATTCATATGTTGAAACCTAATGCCCAAGGTGATGCTATAAGGAGGTGGGCCTTTGCAGGGAGCTTAGGTCATGAGGGTGGAGCCCTCATGAATGGGATTAGTGCCCTTATAAAAGAGACCCCACACAGTTCCCTTGTCTTTCCTCCCATGAGGACAAAGCAAGACATTGGCAGTGTGCAGCCAGAAGAGGGCCTTCACCAGAGACTGACCCTGATATTGGACTTTGTCTTCCAGAACTGTGGAAATAAATTTCTGTTTATAAGCAGAAGACTTGTAGATGATTCATGCCACTGAAAATTATTTCCACATCACCCTATAATACAGTTGGTCAAGCAAAACACATTGACTTTAAAAAATAAAACACATTGCAAGCAACAATATGCAAAAAATACTTACATTTCTCAGGTACTATCGTAGTCCAGAAGTGAATATGAGTTCAAGACCCTGATCTCTTCCCAAAGAGATTGAAGAGTATGGCTTTGCTTTTCCTGTGATGATGCATCCAGAGTTGAATCATTTCATCAAAAGAAAGAGCATTCCCCCGATTAGAAAAACTCAAAGCGCTCAGAACACAATAGGATGAATTTTCCAAAGGGAACAAACCGTCCAGATACGTGAGGGGTCCTGGGCACACGCTCAGTTCTTCTGAAGTGAACGCATTGGCTCTAAAAGTCAGTAAATAGGCCTTCTGCAAGGCGCATGTAACTTTTATAGCCCAATCGATTTTTTCCTCAAGAATTTTCAGATCTGAATTAATTTTTAATATACTGACCTCCAGTTCTCAGCTATTTTTAGATAAAACTCTCAGATACCCCTTCACTTTAAAGTATGCTATGAGAAATGATAGTTAAAGCCTTTCACTTCCAGAAACCCACACAGATGTTGAAAAATACGCAGTGGTCTCAAGTCACTGCATATAGAAAGCCTGGTGGATACACAGCACTAAGGAGGGTGGGAATCTGCTCACTCCGCTCTGTTCTTAAGCCATTTCACAGGTACCAGCTCTGCCCAAGACTCCTGACCACAAGGCAAACACATCAGCAAAGAGCAGAAAGGAGTGAAGAACACTCATGCACATGGCACATGTGATATAATAAGAAATACATAATTGGTCTGCGTTCCCAGTTCGCGACACAAGAGCTTCTTCTAAGACCCTCGGAATCTCTGGAGTGAAAACAGTGCCTTTGTATGCTAATAATATGACTGCTGTCTGGGGCCCCTAGATAGCTTCAGGATGGGAGCTGGCCACCAGAAAGACCCAGGCATAATTAGAAGATTGAAACTTGTAGTCCAGCCCTCACCCTACCTCTGGGGAAAGGAGAAGGGCTGGAGATGGAACTGAATCTTCATTGACCTATGGTTGAATGAACTGTGCCTATGTAATGAGGCTTCCATGAAAACCCTTAAACTACAGGCCTGAGAAGTTGGTGAACACGCTGAGGTGCTGGACAGGTGGCATGCCCGGAGAGGGTTCTGCATACCCTTCTCGTGCTTTCACCCCTTACCCTATACGTCTCTTCCCCCAGGCTGTTCCTGACTTGTGGCCTTTAAAATAAACTGGTAATAGTAAAGTGCCTTCCTTAAGTCTGTGAGTTGTTCTAGCAAATTATTGAAGGAGGGCATTGTGGGATCCCCCTGAGTTCACATCAGGTCTATCAGAACTACAGGTGGCAGTAGGGGACATGCCACTGGCATCTGAAGTGGGCGCAGTCTTGTGGGACTGAACCCTGACTCACCTGTGGGGTCTGCACTGACTCCCCAGGGGTTAGTGTCAGAATTGAACTGAATTCAACTGGACCAGGTTAATGTCCAGAAAATTGGAGAATTGGCTGCTGGTAGGGAGAAACCAAAAACCAAACTAAACCAAAACAAAGCCCACACATTTGGTGTCAGAAGCATCATTAAATTAACAAACAGTTCAGAGCACATGTGGCTCAAACTTACCTATTTAGAAATTGTCAAGGTCAAGTTCAAAAGTCAGCACCTGGCAGCCCATCTTCAGGTATCTACGATGCCTCTAATGACATTGGGGGGTGGAGAGAAAACAGGCTGAGCCCGCGACAGAGGACAGGAGCCTTTCTGTCTTAACTCTCCTGTCTTGAAACCAACCACACAGTCTTTTTTTTATATATATTTAACATTTTATTTATTTTTGAGAGACAGAGAGAGACAGAGTGTGAGCAGGGGAGGGGCAGAGAGAGAGACACACAGAATCCGAAGCAGGCTCCAGACTCCAAGCTGTCAGCACAGAGCCCAATGCGGGGGCTTGAACCCACGAACTGCGAGATCATGATCTAAGCCAAAGTTGGATGCTCAACTGAGCCACCCAGGCGCCCCTCTTGAAAGTAACCATGCACTCGTTAGCATTAGGAATGTCTTGTTCCTTCTTCCATTGTAGTCCTTTTCTGATAACATGACCTTCATTTTCAGTTCCCCCCTTAACTGCAAAATACCAGAGCCTGGGGACAGTGAGGTGCTGATCTCTGCTTTCCCAGTACCAAAGACCGGGCTGGGCCAGAAAAAGGCCTCAGTGGATTTTGATGAATCATGAAAAATGAAGGATAGGAGACATAATGTGTGTAGGGGATGAGGGAGCAAAGGATAAAGTTGTCCTCCATAGCCTCAGAAAGATAAGTTGGTTGCTTAAAAAAGAAGTGGTTGTCAAATCTTTATTTTCTGAGATTAATGAAAGAATTGTTGTTTTAAGCCACTCTGATTTGGGGTGATTTAAAAAAAATTTTTAATGTTTATTTATTTTGAGAGAGAGAGAGCAAGTGGGGTTGGAGCAGACAGCAAAGGAGAGAGAGAATTCCAAGCAGGCTCCACACTGTCAGTGCAGAGCCTGATGCGGGGCTCGATCTCACAAACTATGAGATCATGACCTGAACTGATATTGAGAGTTAGGTGCTTAACCGACTGAGCCACACAGGTGCCCCTTGGGTGATTTTTTGCACACAATAGTAAGCAGAACAGATCTCAGTGTCCGGAAGTGAGTGCCATTGAAATACAAGCCCCAGTCAGCTCTGCATCTTATATGGAAAGACCTATTTTATTTCTGGAGGGAAATGTTCCACCTTTGGGATTTGCGGGCAGCAGGCCCAAGGGCAGGGTGCATAGTGAGAAACTCCCAAAGGGAGACAGCCCCGGGTGGGCACGAAGCAGGCCATCTGCATGGAGGCTGGCTAGACTGTTCCAGTCACAAGTGGCAAAACGTAGGAAGGAGCAGGGAGACCAGTGACATCCTCAGAAATCTGCTTTCATGTTTGTATTTGCTGGATTTGCTCACCCAGAAACATGTATATACCCTTTCTGCCTTAAAACAGCACATGGTTTGTTTTTGCATTTGATTTGGGGTTGGTTTGTTTTCCACCCTCCACCTAGAGAATGTCCTTCAGCTTTGCTGGGACAGAGGGTCAAGCGACAGAACTGCCTGCTGTTGTGACTGGCCTAGACTCCTATCGGGGGGGGGGGGGGCCGACACCCCTGCCTCACTGCCCATGGTCTTACCTCCTCTGGGGTCTGCCCTTCCTTTCCTTCCTGGGTCCATTCTTTGTCTCCCTACGGCACTCTTGCCAACTGTTGGCTCTGAAAAGAAACCTCTTTATATCTTGCAAAAATAAACCCAGTCATGTTCTATTTTTAATGGGTTTTAAATGTCTGTTCTACAAAAGAAAAGTCCCTGTAAAAAGAAGTGAAACCCTGGAGCCTCATCGAGGGAGTGTGGATGGGAAGCCGGGCAGGGGGGCAGGAAAAACCAGGTCTGGGCAACCTTGCTCTGGCCCCACGAGGCAGTGAACCTGGACATCCACAGGGAGAAAGGGGGAGTTCATGGAGCACCACCCCGTGTGGGGAGAGGAGTCTGCTACCTGCCTCAGTCCTCGTACTTGTGGGAGGGCGGCCAGGGAAGCCGCGGATGAGGGACGCTAGCTGCGGGCTTGAGGGCCTGGCCACCACAAAGGCATGTCCCCAGCCTCACCCACAAGAAACAGCCAGGCGTCTGAGTGAGGACGCACTGATGGACGCCTGCCCTTGGCCTTGAGCGCTGGCCCAAGCAGGAGGCCCGCCGGTCACACCCCCTCCCACGACAGCCCACGAGAGCGCCTGGTGCAGCCCTCGGTCTAGGCTTTCCTGGGCCGCGCCCCGGCCTGAGGTTTCGGGCCCTCCCGGCACCTGAACTTGTGCCTTCTGCTTGCAGTTCTTCCCTTACGGAGACGCCTCCAAGTTTGCCCAGCACGCCTTCCGAACCTTTGACAAGAACGGGGACGGCACCATCGACTTCCGAGAGTTCATCTGCGCCCTGTCCATCACCTCGAGGGGCAGCTTCGAGCAGAAACTGAACTGGGCCTTCAACATGTACGACCTGGACGGCGACGGCAAGATCACGCGGGTGGAGATGCTGGAGATCATCGAGGTGAGGCGGTGGCCCCCGAGGGGCGGGGGCGGGGCCTCGGGGGGGGGGCGAGGGCGAGGGCGGGGTCGGGCTTTCGGGGGGGGGGGGGGGGGGGGACCTGGGCGGGGCTGGGCAGGGCGCGTGGCGTAGGGCACCTGGCCGCCAAAGGGAACCGTATGGAGGCGGGGCGGGCCCGCGGGCCGGGGCTGGCCTTCCGGACGAGGGCAGGGCGAGGACTCCGGGTGGACTTGGCCGGAGCGGGGGACTTCAGGATGGTGGGAGGCTAGGCTCCCTGGCTGGCCGAAGGGCAAGGAAGGCAGAGACCCCCGGAGGAAGCTTCCTGGGGCGTAGGCCGTGGCAGCTTCTTTTCTTCCCTGCCAGGAGCCCTGCTGGTTGCATGCCAGGCCTTGAATTCTCCCGACCCCTGTCCCCCTGCCTCAGCCTCAGCGCCGCGCTGGGAAAAGTCACAGATCCAAGCCGCTGGGCCCAGATCCAGTTCTGCCCTTGGCTTAGCTCTGCTCTGCTGATGTCCCCTTCTTCCTCAAACCAGCTTTCCCTCTGGTGGATGTAAGATGCTGCCCGTGGCTCTAACTGGCATTTTTTTTTTCTAACTGACATTTTTAAAAACTTTGAGTTATTTACAAACCATAAATTCATCCATTATAACTGTACAATTTACTAAAGTAAGCCGCCATCGCCATAATCTAATTTTAGAACGTTTTATTTTTTATTTATTTTTTAATTTTTTTTAATGTTTTATTTATTTTTGAGACAGAGAGAGACAGAGCATGAATGGGGGAGGGGCAGAGAGAGAGGGAGACACAGAATCCGAAGCAGGCTCCAGGCTCTGAGCTATCAGCACAGAGCCCGATGCGGGGCTCGAACTCACAGACCGCGAGATCATGACCTGAGCCGAAGTCGGACGCCCAACCGACTAAGCCACCCAGGCGCCCCTAGAACGTTTTAATTCCCCCAGTAAGACCCCTCATGTCACCTGCCTGTTCCTATTCCAGACTCAGAAAACTCCACTCTTCTTTTTCTCTGTGGATTTGGGTTTCTGGACCTTTCATATAAATATAACCATACAATATAAATATCTATAGCCTTAATGAATGACTTCCTTTTTTGTTTAATCTATGTTGTAAGACTTATCAGTATTTCAGTCTTTTATATTACTAAAATAGTATTCAATTGTACAGATACGTCATATTGTTTGAGCATTTGTGTCGTTTCTACTTGGCTATTATTAATAATGCTATGAACATCCACCTGCAAGTCTTTTTTTTTATTTTTTTTTAACGTTTATTCATTTTTGAGAGAGACAGAGTATGAGCAGGGAAGGGGCAGAGAGAGAGGGAGACACAGAATCCGAAGCAGGTTCCAGGCTCCAAGCTGTCAGCACAGAGCCCGACGTGGAGCTCGAACTCACAAACTGTGAGATCATGACCTGAGCCGAAGTCGGACGCTCAACCGACTGAGCCACCCAGGCGCCCCCACCTGCAAGTCTTTGCGTGGAAGGGCATTTATTTTTTTCAGGCAGTTTCCTAAAAAAGTTGTTTCTATTTAGGAAATTCTCACGTTGAGAAATAATTGTGTACAGTTAATTGAACTGGACAGTTGGAAGTCCTTATGAACAGAGTCCTTGATCCACAGATCTCCCGAAAGTGTCTTCTTTCTGGACTAAATTTTACTGGCTTGCCTTGCTCAGTTATCCTAGTAGATTGTAAATTCCTTCTTGGTTGGGACCACATTTTCTGTTTTCTTAAATCTTCAAGGGCTGGTGCTCACCTGCACCTCAATCCCAGAATGTTTAAAACAGAGCTCAGCGCTCTCCTCCTGAATAAAGATTCCTCATCCATTATTCTTGTGCTTACCACGGAGCCACTCTTTCTACTCACTTCCTCCAGCCAGAAACCTGGGAGTCAGACAAGACACACATATCAGATTATATCTCTGTCTTATTTAAAACGATTTAAGGAGTCCTTTGAAGTAAATTTAAATTCTTTATCATGTCGTAGGAGAACTTTACGCTCTGTTTCTGGTTTTCCCAAGGCTATCTATAAGATGGTAGGCACTGTGATCATGATGAAAATGAATGAGGACGGCCTCACGCCTGAGCAGCGAGTAGACAAGATTTTCAGCAAGATGGATAAGAACAAAGATGACCAGATTACACTGGATGAATTCAAAGAAGCTGCAAAGAGCGACCCTTCCATTGTATTACTTCTGCAGTGCGACATTCAGAAATGAGCTGAGGTCAATGCTATGGACTGCACAAAAGTCTCAATGTTCCATTCAGTCTGCAGCTATACACACACACACACACACACACACACACACAAATATTGCTTGGACTACCTATCAATGGACTTGCTTCTTGTGTTTGAAACACTTGTGTGCATGAGAATGTCATTTGCTAATGAATTTTAAAAGCATATATTATAAAACAAACAACCTGCCACGATGTGATACGTGTAACATCATTTCATAAAAACCCTCCTCCCCTAAAGCCTGGGCAGAAATGTGCTGCAAAGAGTTCTATGGTTTCTTGTTCATGTTTTGCCAATGCTCGTGTCTCCTTGATTACATGTTAGTAGCACTGAGACCCCCACGGTAATGTAACTTTAATATAAGCTGTGTCACCATTCTCCTGTAAAATAGTACTGACAGACATGTGGAGGGGCCTTGGCTCCTCTGTGTGGTCCATACTCGAGATCTTGTATTATCAGTGGAGATAAATGTGCTACATTTGCATGCCTCTTAGGTTTGCCTTAATTCTTACCTCATTTGCATCCTATCAATCTGGAAAGAGCTATGTTGGAATTAATGCAGTATAAAACTTAAAAATCCTGCTAAATGACTCGTTAAGTATATCTATCTATATATACATATACACAAAGATATTATTTATTGAAAGTAAAAAAAAAAACAAACAAACCTGGAAGTGTATTGATTTCTGCTTGAATTTTCAAAGGCATCCAAAGAGGTGGCAACAGATGTCCCAAATAAATTTATAACATTTGACTTTTTCCCTCAATTCTTACTTCGTAATTTTAAATTTGATGTTCATAATCATCAAGGGTCGGGTAGCAACAACTTACCAAATTGACCCTCTTAAACACACAGCTTCGGAATTCAGAGAATTGATGACACCAAATGACAGCAACTTTCCAACCCTTCATCCTGGCCCTCAAAAGCAGGGCAAAAAACATGCTATGTAAAGTTGAAATGAAACATAAAGCTTGTTTGTTCTCAACAAATGCTCACTGTGTGAAAATAAGCTTCATCTCAACGTGACTGGGTGCTGAGGACACATCATCTCTTTTCTTTTTCTTTTAATTTTTTTAATGTTTGTTTATTTTTGAGAGACACAGAGCATGAGCGGGGGAGGGGCAGAAAGAGAGGGAGACACAGAATCCGAAGCAGGCTCCAGGCTCCAAGCTGTCAGCCCAGAGCCTGATGAGGGGCTCGAACCCACGAGCCGCGAGATCATGACGTGAGCCAAAGTCCGACGCTTAACTGACTGAGCCAACCAGGTGCCCCAGGACACATCACCTTCTTCAGAACCATGTGGAGGACACATGCAGCCAGCTAAGTGTCCTCCAAAAGTAGCCCGTAGGAAAGAATACGTCTATCTTTCCAAGTCAAAAGTATACTGGTTGTTATTTTTAATGATAGAACAAAATGCTGACCCTTTTAGCCCTGAGGAAGGCAGGTGGAAAAGATTCCCTCAAGAACTCTAAAGGCAGGTTGGGATTTTCAGAAAGTATCTAGAGAAGCTGTTTTTTTCTTCAGGGCTGTGCAACAGAACTCTCTGGGGTGATGGAAATGTGTACGTCTGCACCAGCTACATGTAACCATTGAGTACTTCGATATGGCTGTGACTCAGGAACTTAATTTTCATTTTAATTAATTTATTTGCCACATGTGGCTAATAGTTACAGTATCAGACAGGGCAGTGCTATATATTATTCACTTTTTATTCCATGCCTTTTTTTTTTTTTTCTCTAAGTACTCTTCCTTTGTCTGTCTTAGGATCATTAAGTCAGACCAGAGACCAGGGCCTAACGATTTCATGCAGCCATTCAACAAGAAGCTGTGAGCAAGCACACCTCACCACAAACACTCGGGACGCCGATGGTACCTGAAACACTGATAGAACCGTCCCAAGTGCTAATAGAATGTCCTTCGCCCCTGTGCTTGGTGAGTCCAAAGTGGGGGCAGGGAGAAATGGGAGAGCCTCGGTGCCCCCCCACCCCGATATTCTCTCCCCCTACTAAGTGACGGGGAGGTGGGGTGCGGAGCCGGGGAGGCTCCTTAGAATGGTACTCGGTTAAGTCAGACTCTGGCTATGCATTCATAGCAAATCTTCATTGGCCGCACCCTACGCACCCAACGCCCTTCTCACGGGGGGAGACAAATGATACCCGAACACCCCCCCCACACACACACACACACGTCCACCTGTAAGAACAGCGAAGAAAAGAACCACGAGCTGAGAAGGATGGGCAGCGACGGCACGTAGCAGTAACTATTTGTGACGGAGTAGTTAGGTGACATGTAGAGGAAGACCTGAAGGAAGGGAGCCACCGAGATGTTCAGGGCAATTATGGAGAGAGAAAAAAACCCAACCCTCCAGCAGCCCGACTCGTTCTTTTCGTAAATACAATGTGGGGACTGGGCCAGCAAGTGAACACGGCAAGGGTAGCATAGACGGGTGCAGCCAAGCTTGGCTAGAGCAAGTGCGCGGGCGCTCTGGGAGGCAGCATGCTCACCTCTGGGAGTATTGCCCGGAGAAGTGCTCACAGACCTACAGGGCGCCGTAAGGGGACGTGTCCCAGGATGTCTGTGACAGCGTGTGGGGGGAACTGCAGGCAACCTGGCGGCTCATCGCTGGAGGAATAGGTAGGTAAAGTGTGATTGATGCATCCTAGGCGAACTACAAAGTGGCCAGAAGCAACAATGCACGCACAGCAACATGCCGAACAGGGAAAAGAGAAATAAAATCTCTTGCAGGGTGTAATATATAAATGTCAACAACGCATTCTCATGGTAAGAACACTGAAGTCATGTTGAAACAAAAGGAAATATCACATCGGAGTAGCTATTGGGGGTGGGGAGTAATGGGAGTGGTTCAGTCACCGGTGTTCCACAACACCTCATCCCCAACACCTGGTGGCTTGAGATAGAAGCAATCATTTTACTATTTCCGTGGTCTGCGGGGCAATGGTTTGAGAGAGGTGTGGAGGATTCTGGCTCGGGGTCTCTCCTGCAGTTGTAGGCCTGTGGCAGCTTGAGCTGACACAGGGGTCTGGAGCAGCTGGGGGTTCTCTTCCCATGATCTCAGAGCTCCCCCCCATCTGGGGCCAGTTTGTGCTTTCTCACACCACGGTGGCCTCAGCGACTTTCATGGTGGTTCAGGCTCCAGCTCAAGTAGTCCTAAGAAGAGGCTGGACGTTTCATAGTTTTTTCTGACCTGACCCCAGGTCATGAAATACCACTTCCACAGATAGCATTTTCCTGGTGACAAGAAAGTCAAAAACCCATCCAGAGTCAAGGGAATATGATTCCATGTCTTGCTTTTTACAAGGGAATCCTTTCATTTGAAGAAATCATATTTCCTATAATTCACTCATTTGGGATAACAGTCTCTGGATGAATAATATGAACTTCTTTCTTTCCTTTTTTTTTAAAAAAAATTTTAATGTTTATGTTTACTTTTGAGAGAGAGAGTGTGAGCAGGGGAGGGGCAGAGAGAGAGGGAGACAGAATCTGAAGCAGGTTCCAGGCTCTGAGCGGTCAGCACAGAGCCCAACACACGGTTCAAACCCACAAACCGTGAGATCATGACCTGAGCTGCAGTCAGATGCCTTACTGACTGAGCCACCCAGGTGTCTCTGAATTTCTTTCTTAAAGAGCAGAATTTTCTCTACACGGTTGGAAATGATGTCAAGAAGTAAAACACATGCTTAAACAGATGTGTTCTGAGAGCCCTACGGCAGAGGATGTACAGGGCTATGGCGAGAAACTGATAGTCAATTAGAGCCTCTAAATACAGTAGCGTAGGGTTCCCGTAGGTCCTTTCTAGCAAGCAATTACGTTTCTCCAGTATTCTGGGCACACAGTTTGATTTTTCTCAGCATCTTGCAGGTGAACTATAGATCTTCAGACTCTTAAGTGGAGTTTTCCATCCTCACACTCGCCAGTGTGACTTTCCTCATCAAGTAGCAGTGTGCTGGCCTCCTCGTCCACTCCTTCGCCGTCCTTGTGAAAGGCACCGTATCACCTTAGGTTTTAGGCCCCAGGCCAATTATCCTTGATTCTTCTCTCACAACTCCCCAGTATTACCAGCACCTCCACTGCCTCTAGATCTCAAATTTAAATGCTTCTCCTCCCATTACTTTGGCCCAAGTCCCCATGACCTCTTACCTGGACCACCGTCAGGGCTTGCTTTCTGTTCACCATGGCCCAAACCCTACTCTATTCCCACGGCAGCCAGGAGGAGTCTTTAAATAGGTTTACTAGACCAGGTCTGAAAACTTCCTTAGACGTCAAATGATCTTTTTTCTGCCTACCTCTGAACCTCATCCCCTTTGCTCATGAAGCTGTATCAACATGAGCCTTTCGATTCCCGGACATGAAGTTCATTGTCGCAAGAGGGCCTTTGCCCTCATTTCCTCTGCCTGGAACTGCTGCCCTAGGTCTTCCATAGCTCGTTCTCTCGCTCGTTTCGGGCTCTGCTTAAATACCTTCTGCAAAGTCTTCCCCTAACAGGGCTTCTGAGATACCACTCCCCTCCACTGTTAACTCCTTACCCTGCTTTATTATGCAAGCAATTACAGTTACCTGGAAATTATAACTTTCAGCTCCATGAGGGCAGATTTGGTATTACTCACAGGAGAGTCCCCCGTGCTTTAAAGTGCTATAAGCACATGGCAGGAACTTCATCATTTTTGCATGAATTAATCTCTACATTCGTATACTGCAGAAAATCAGGGAGCAACAAACAGCCCTCTAAGCTTGCTGATCAGTGAGTGTTCTCAGGCCACAGTTGTTTCTATGGACTCTATCCAGATGCCCCGGCCAAAATGTAATAGGGTAGGTATCAATATTATATATAATTAGGACAGAACATTTCATTTGCTGACTCAAAGAAACAGCGAATTTATATCTACCCTATTAGTTTACCACTCTTTAAACAAAAGCTATTCCTATTAAATACTGTTTTGGTGGATCTTCAAGTCCACAGCCATTTAGCTCCTGTCATGAAGTATCTGTTACCCTATGAACTCATAGAACTCTAAGTTTCAAACCAGTTCTCCAGAAAGTCTGAGCTGGCTGAGGTACATCTATCTGTGTTGACGTAAAACCAAGTCCTAAATCTAACCGGAACATTACTGACT
Source organism: Lynx canadensis (assembly GCF_007474595.2). Classification (NCBI taxonomy): domain Eukaryota; kingdom Metazoa; phylum Chordata; class Mammalia; order Carnivora; family Felidae; genus Lynx; species Lynx canadensis. The sequence continues at coordinate 126,604,288 of NC_044305.1, read as the reverse complement.
CGGGACACAATACTTTGTACTAAGTTGTGCCACACCTGCCTGTACAAAGGAAATCGGGATCCTTGGGGCTCCACCAGTCGAAAACACTTCTGATTCAGCCCAAGTCCTAGACAATAGTTTCTTACTCAGAACTGAGGCATTTTGGAGACATGTGAAGGAAAGAAACAAACAAAAAAAAGCAGCACTAGAGAACGGGAGAAGTGAAAATACTTAAAGAAGGCAGTGACTGAATCTTCAGTGTAATCTTCAATATTGAGTAACTATTATTTATATCTTGGTTTACTAAAACTCATCGTATTTGTCATCTTGAGACTGGTTTTAATCACGTCCACCCCACGGATTTGAGAAGGTAGGATTGAAGAGTCCGAGGGAATGTGCCCCTTGTTTCCTGGGATTTCATTCCTCAGTTCAGCCCTGATGATAAACCAGGGGTCGAGGAACCCTCTGATGTAGCGAAGTCACCCCATACATATACGTTTTAAGCTTTATTTTTAGAAGTTACATATAGTTAATTTTTTTCTTCTTTTATTCTAATTAATCAATGTTACTATTAATTAGAACATTAATTGAGATTTTCACTTATGATAGTTGAAACCAAAACTTTGTGAGGCTAAAGCAATGAATAATCTTCAACTCTTAGCAAAAGATATTCAGATACTTGAGGATTTTATTTCCCACTCTGCACTCAGAACCGTAACATTCAAAAACTATCATTAAGGATTTAGATGCAAAAATTATTTAGCTAATCTAAGTTTATGCATTTGGTATATTCTTCATTTTTTTAATTTGAAAAAGCACATGTATGTTAAAAAATAGTTTTGATACAAATTAGTTATAAACATAACTTGAAAAGGTCAGACTTTGTATGGTTATGGGGGATGTTTAAAACTTTCAGCATACATCTCCTCTTTCTATAAATTCTTAGATTAGAAGTTTGCCAACTGATCTCACATTAAGGCTAAATCAGACTCCCTTCCCTAAAATAAAAAACAAAATCCATTTTTTCTCAGTAACAATAGAAGTGCTGTTGTTTTTTAAAATACTGTTTTTCTTAAAACACGTCCTTTTCAATTACATAAATATTTATTGCTGGCAATACAGGAAGTGCTTCTTGAATACCCATGTCTGTCTTAAAACTTTAGCACTTACCCTAGTATCAAACACAGAGAATCCAGGCAGAAGTCCTATTCATGCCTTCTTAAAAAAGATTAAAAAAAAAAAAAAAAGCTGATAAATACCATTTCCTACAATATGCTAGATTTTATCATTCCAAGGCCAGCTCTAAAATCAGGAGAGGTCTTTGATAGCACTGATGTCAGTTCCCATCAACAGGCTGGCCTTTGGCTCTGGGCTGCTTTCCTGCTCCACAGGGGCCCCCAGTTCTCTCAGACCTTCTTCCCAGCCTGGGTCCTCTCAGCTGAGCCAGAGCCCAGGAGCCCCAGACAGCGGACTGAGGGGTCGTAAACCAGGCAAACAGGCTGCAGGTCAGGGTGCAGTGCTGTGTCACAATCCCGTTGTGACACGGGTTAGACGCTTAGCTGGGTGGACGACAGGGGACTCTGAAAGGCACTGTGTCAGAGCTGGTGGTGTTCCAGGGCTCCTTCAAAGTGCCATACAGACAGAGGGCATCCTCAGTTTGAATGAGATATAGTAATTAAAAGTACAGCTCAAATCTATAGTTGTATCTCTAATGATACAAAGTGACCTGTACAGGGATTCTGACCAAAGCTTTATACTCCTGTGCAGGCCCCTCATCACTAATAAGCACAGACAGACAATAAATCCACTGTAAACTGGTCCCCGTCCCCAGACCACCTGTGCACCACCTGCGATGAGAATGTGATATTCGGGAAAACAAAACTAAATATAATCAGGTGCTCAAACTTTTATTTTAATTCTTACAAAATACCATAGAAATGAACCCAAACTAAACAGATATGTACATGTACATATGTACAAAATTTTACTTCTGAAAAACAATCTATAAAAGTAGATGGTTAAAAAAAAAAACTTAAAAAAAAAAGATTTAAAACCAGTACTATGAAATTAATTTTCTCAAAGTAAAGTAACAGTAATTTTAAATTGCTGGTTGTAGTAGGCTTTCTAGATTTATTTACACATTTTATTGGGGCCAGATGTATAAAGGAGCTTCTTTTATTTCGGAATATCTTCAGTTTCATTTTATTTCATCACAGACTCCTGAACTGTTTCCCTTTACAACTCTTCCACGTGAGGATGCAGCCCGTGGCACCAGCAGCTACAGATCAGCTCCGGTCTTCTTCCTCCTCATGAGTCACAGGTCGGAAAGGCAACGTAGTCTGTCCTCTTTCAGGGTCAGACATCCGAAGAATTCTAATCAGTTTACTAGATGGAAGTGAACTAGAGGAAGTAAAATTAATTATTCAAAACGTCTAGGAAATTTTTTTCACATTAAAAAAAATTCTACTCCTACCTCATGAAAACACAAATCTACCCTATCTACTAATGTGGGATATGTTGAATATCAGGAGTTCTAGGAGAAATATAATTTGCAATCAAGAAATAATTTGTGGGGCGCCTGGGTGGCGCAGTCGGTTAAGCGTCCGACTTCAGCCAGGTCACGATCTCGCGGTCCGTGAGTTCGAGCCCCGCGTCGGGCTCTGGGCTGATGGCTCGGAGCCTGGAGCCTGTTTCCAATTCTGTGTCTCCCTCTCTCTCTGCCCCTCCCCTGTTCATGCTCTGTCTCTCTCTGTCCCAAAAATAAATAAACGTTGAAAAAAAAAAAAATTTAAAAAAAAAGAAGTAATTTGTTTTCACTTTTAAAAATTAACTTCCTGCTAAATGCCAGGGGCTTTCAGTTTAGAAGAAAAAGAAAATGAGATTTATATACCAGCTCTTTCTAACTCTTGTTCTTCTTGTCTTGCCAGGAAATTCTGTCTACCTGAAAATTCCCAGTCACAAACTTAAATCTCCCTAGGACCAAGTGACAGCTTTAGAGGCAGAGTATCAACTCTAAGTGACACCATGCCAACTGCCAGCAGGGGAGAGCTCCTTATTTAGAAAGACTGGTAGCCGTAAGTCACCGGGAAAAGAGCCAAGACTAGGGAAATCCTGAATTGTGTCTTTAGTCTAAACAGAATTAGTAAAATGAAATTGCTTTATTAGTTGGTCATGATAATCACAAAGGAACAGAGTCAAAATGGAAATAATAACAAGTCAGTACTCATATTTAAATCAACTTGGTTTTGTTATGGAAGGGAGATAATAAAAATACAATTTTAAGTACCTAAAAAGGAAAAATTATCTTAGATCTCCTGACACAGGAACTGATTTATTTCTTAATATTGGTGATTTATGTGTTTGCATTTTAAAAATTTAGATTATAAGAGATTTATTTTCCCCCTTTATATCTTGATGTATATATTCACAGAAGAATTTTTTCAAAGTTACCTCATGCTTTGAGGGGTAAGCAAGATGAACTGTCTGAAACGCTGGGAGTCCGCCATCTTGAGTATCATATCCATTGCAATTCTCCGGTTAACCATGTCCTAGGGAAAAAAGTTAGGGTCACTGCTGCATTAATCACGTTCCTGCAGAAGCAGCATTCTGCTGGCTGATACCAACTCCTGCATTTTTATCCAGGGATCATCTACTACCTTATTGATGATGCCAAACTACTCTTACAGGGAAAGATAATATCCAAAACTATGAGTGGAAAATGACAATACATGTCTCTTCCAGGTAATTTCTATAGTCAGATTGTTTTAGTAAACATAGCTCCCTCCCTCAAATATATTTAGCAATTAAAATAATCAACAAATATCCCAAAGACACAACTAAATGTTATAAAATGAATCTAATTTGTACAGTAATAATAATTAATACCTCAGGAGAACAGCATAAAAAATGACTAGCTATAAAGTTACTAATTCTGTCAAAATGTCCCTCAATGATTAAGGTGTTTTAAAACCTCTGACCCTGCCCCACCACTTTCTACAATGTGTACAATTTGAACCAATGTAAATTTACAAACCAATTCCTCCATTCAATCTTTAAGTTGAATAGCATATCAGTGTATAGAAAAATAATGCTTCATTATAACAAGGCTTTTTTAATTAATTTTTTTTTCATTGTAACAGGTTTTGAAACTAAATTAAACTGTGTGCTTACATTTTCTGAGTTCAATTATCAGAGAAAGAAAAAAATCAAAGTACTGCTCCCTACCTTGAAAATTCCTGAAAAGTTGAAAACATAAACAAATGTTATTATAGGCATATATTTTTAACGGTCTATTTGAAAATTTATGTGGCAGTACAGCATGGTGGTTAAGAACACACTGTTTGGGGAGCGCCTGAGGGGGCGGTTAAGTGTCTGACTTTGGCTCAGGTCACGATCTTGCGGTTTGTGGGTTCGAGCCCCGCGTCAGCCTCAGTGCTGATAGCTCAGAGCCTGGAGCCTGCTTTGGATTCTGTGTCTCCCTCTCTCTCTGCCCCTCCCCTGCTTGTGTTCTGTGTCTCTCACTCTTTTCAAAAATAAAAAAACATTAAAAAATAATTTAAAAAAAAGAACACACTGTTTTGGAGGCAGACAGGTTACTAACATCCTGGTTGCACAGCTCAATGGCTTGTATTATATAAATTCTTCCCTCAGGCATATCTGTAAAGCAACCTAACTTAAAGTTAACAAAAATAACGGGAGCTTGTTCAAGTAGAATGCTTTCCTTTCAAAACACTGCCCTGGGGAGGCCTATCATTTGATAACAAAGCCGCTCTGCATTTGCTTCCAATTGGTTTTCAGGACTTAGGTACATTTTTCTGAATAGTTCCAATGGGGCAAAATGCCATTTTGATTAAGAACCTCTAAGTTTCCAGGGGTGCCTGGGTGGCTCAGTTAGTTAAGCGTCTGACTTTGGCTCAGGTCATGATCTCACAGTTCATGGGTTCAAGCCCCACGTAGGACTCTGTGCTGACAGCTCAGAGCCTGGAGCCTGGAGCCTGCTTCGGATTCTGTGCCTCCATCTCTCTGTCTGCCCCTCCCCTGTTTGTGCTCTTTGTCTTTCTCTCTCTCAAGAATAAATAAACATTAAAATTTTTTTTAAAAAAAAGAACCACTAAGTTTCTAAAAGAGAAAGAACAGAATTAAATTTGACAAATAAGAGATAAGGCTGCAAAATGGCATTTTGGACAAAATCACTGCATGGAAAGAACAATCATCTTCTGCGATTTGTGAATTAGCTCTGAAGCCAATTCTCAGAAGAATTTCTAAGCAATCGCAGCAATGTTATCACGGGGAAAAAATGACACTGAAGGATTAAACAGGATTAAAATGCTCCATGAATGAGCATTTTCTAAGTACTTATGGGCCAGGCATCAGACAGGTAGAAACATGATCAAGCCATAGTTGGTAACTTCCAAAAAAAGGTATAATTTGGTAGAAGATTCAGACATGAGAATAGGAAATGGCAACAGAATGAAAATGTACAAAAATCTATATAATAGTAAATGTATATAGTACAAATTACATAATAATATATTCTATAATATAAAAAATAAAAATAACAGTGTGAATTGGTGTAGGGTGGTGGCAAAGGAGTTCTGAGAGGTTCCTAATTCTGCCTGGTGTTCACAAAGGTGACATAAAGGTGACATCTGAACCAAGCCTTGAAAGGTGAGTAGACAAAGGGGGGCACAACACGCAGAGGCACAGTGTTTAAAAATCGTAAGTAGTTAGGAAAGCCACGAAGTGGGTAGATACTCCATCAGGAAGGGTCTCACAGATACCCAAAGAACTAAACCTTTATCCCAGATAGTTCACCACCACAGAGTTCCAAACAAGTGAGTGACCATGATCAGATTCATTTTAGAAATATAAACCTGGCAAAACAGTGAGGGAGGAACCAAGGAAGAAGCAAGATTAAAGTCTGGGCGTCTGTACAGGAGGCGGTTATGACAGGCAGGGGGTGAGGAGACAGGGACAAGTAACAGGAAGGAGCAGAGACTCGAAAGGTCAGATGTGACTGTGACGGGCAAATGAAAAGGAAGGGAGGATCACAGATACATCAAAGGTCTAGCAAGGTAACTGGGCGGGTAATGGCTATTGGTCACCAATCAAGGTAGGGGATTCAGGAAAAGGAAGAGGCTCTGAGTGGAAGACTTGCTGAGTGTGAGGCGTGGTCATGCCAGATGACATCGAAACTGTTGGGCATATGGGCCTGGAGTGCGAGAGAGGGGCCAGGATGAGACACTCAGATTTGCTGGTATCCAAATGTAAGTGGTAGTGTTGGTGGCAGTTAGAGTGTGTTTATGTGTGTGTGGGGGGGGGGGGGGTGGGGGGGGGTGTAGCGTGAAGACGTACGCAGGGTATGGTATCCAGGAAAATCAACAACAGTATCAAAAACAGACAAAGAGGACCTCACACATTTCAGGAGAACAGCAGCTTGGAACACACCAGAACCAGGAAAGAGGAGAGCAGAAGCTGGCCAGAATGCACATTGTAAGAGATGCAAGATAGGTCTGTGGTGTCAACTCCTTCAAAGAATTAAAATAATACTAAAAGTTCATTTGTGATCTTTGCTAAACAAGTTTTGCTAGAGTACTGTAGTCTAAACCCAGATTACAGTGGGTTTAGAGGGAATGAGCCAGGAACCATACAGAGGCCGGTTAACAGCCGGTTTGGGAGGGCCTACTCCGTGCCTCCACCTTTGTAAGTGCATTTGCACGGAAGACCTCACTGGAGTCTCACCATAACCCTCTGAGGTAGGAAAGATGAGTAATATCATTTTATACATGAAGAAATTGAGACCCCAAATTTGAGGCAAAATAGTTTGCCTCAAGTCCTTCGGGTAAGTTAAGTCTTAATCTTAGGTTTTTAATTTCGAAGTCAAATGTTCCTGCCCCTTGTGTTATATCTATTGCTCTTCCAAAAAGTGTAGCTGTGAAGAGAGGGAGAAAATCAGCAGTGGCTGCCGTTCGTCCAAACAAGGAATTGCTTGTAACTCTGTGTTAAAATGGAAGATGGAAATAAACTAGGGAAGACGCTGACGGCCTGGATGGGGTCTCTAGGGCAGCAGGGAGAACACTAAAACTCTTTGTTCCTTCCTACCACCTATCACGGACTGAAGTGTCAGGCAGGATCCCTTCTACTGTGGGTAAAACTAAACAAAACATTGCTTCCTTTCAAAATACACATTTCCAAAAACAAAGATTACAGAATTCAAAATTTCACACTACCATATAGACATCAAATTCATCCAAGCATCTGAAAGGAGACTCAGCAATGGACCACAGAGAAAGAATGAAGCAAACTGTGGAAAAAGAACGTTCTCCTCCGGACAAGGCTCTCATGTCATTGAAAGCAGCCCTGTTTCCCTCTCCAGGCTGAACCTGCCAAGAATTAACAAAGAAACAAAGTACAGCAAAAGTCAGACTAAAGTCTTTACAAAAAACATTACAAAGAATGAGTTTATAGTAAAAAAAAAAGAAAAAGAAAAAAAGAATAAAATCATTTAGTGATGTGACATCTACTTAACAATATTAATTCTGATCCATGACTGTGGGATACCTTCCCACTTATTAGTGTCTTCTTCAATTCCCTTCATCAATGTCTTGTAGTTTTCAGTGTATAGATCTTTCACTTCCTTACATTTATTCCTAAATATTTTATTGTTATCGGTCTTGTGAATGAGATTGTTTTCTTTATTTCTTTTTTCCAACATTTCTAAGTGCCAAGATAATCTTACATTACTTGAATTACAGTGACATCTAGTGGTTAAGCCGCTTTAAAAGTAATTACTGAATGTCAGAAAGGCAACAGGACCAACTTAAGAGGCTCACACTGGCCAAAGAAGAAAAGCAGCAATGATTGAAACATAAAATCTCTTCCAAAAGAGATTCAAATGGGGACAATAAAAAAAGCAATTAATAAAATTAAAAACAAACTCTTTTACACAGTACGCTGGGAAGACAGTATAAAATAACATTAGAGGGGTGCCTGGGTGGCTCAGTTGGTTAAGCAGCCGACTTCACCTCAGGTCATGATCTCACTGTTTGTGGGTTCGAGCCCTGCATCGGGCTCTCTGCTGCAGCTCAGAGCCTGGAGCGTGCTTCAGATTCTATGTCTCCCTCTCTCTCTGACCCTCCCTGGCTCGCACTATCTCAATCTCTCTCAAAAATAAACATTAAAAAAAAAGTTAGAAGGAATTCTATTTTCATTTGGATAGAATTCCAGACATACATATATACCATACCCACAAGGTAAAAAAGCAGAGCACCATCAGGTTTTCTATCATAAAGTTTTATCATGTGCTTTAGCAGACCTGTAGCTTCACATACTTTCTCTTCCACTCTTTGAAAAATCACCTCTCAAGTAGCATTCATATCAAAGGGTTATAAAAACATTCTGAAGTTACACACACTGACATTTTACATTTATTATCCATAAGTCTGAATCTGTAAAAATCCAAATGAAAAAGCAACTAAGTAGTAAAAAACCAAACCCACCCAACCAAACAAAATACCCCACATAAAAGCAAGAACTAAGTAACTAGATACTGTCTTTTGCTCCCAAACTGCATTTTACATCAATCTAATAAACGAAGCCCTAGATTAATTGTGGAGATCTAAATTTTACCCCTGATCCATTACTAATTAGGTTTTAGTTTCCTTATTTATAAAATGAAGACTAGAGAATTTAAGGATTCTTAAAACAGTAATATTCTTTTGAATAACAGGGATGATGATGCAGAAGGAATAGCTTCAGTTGTCCTGCACAGTTAGCTCTGGGGATAAATTATCCAAACACTCCTAATATTTTCTCTTTTTCATTTTTATTAGAGTATAATTCATATACAGTAAGGAACATAAAGCTTAAGTTTTCTGCTCAATTACCTGGGTAATTACTCAGATCAAGACCTAGAACATTTCTACCATCTCGGCAGATCCCCTGTGCTCTCTCCCAGGCACTATGAAATCCAAAAGGTAACAACTATTCTGACTTTAATCATCACCATTCAATCAGGCGAATTTTATCAGTTTTAGAAGAGCTCTGAAGAGTGGAATTGCTTTCACAGACACTGTGAGACAGGTTTCCAAATTAGTTCTATCAAATTATACTCCCACCAGCCAGGCATGAGGGTTCCAAGCCCACAGTCTCACCAACACAATATATGATCGGCGTTGAGTTTTAGTCACACTGCTAGCAGCAGGACAGTCATTGTTTATGATATAAATTTGTATTTTTCTGATGAAAAACTATATTGGACACTTTTTCATGTACTTATTCACCATTTGGATACTCTATGAAGTTTCTATTTAAGCCTTTTGACCATTTTTAAATGCACAGTCATTCTTTCTCTTAATTATTATTATTCTTTAAAAATTTAGATGAGTCTTATATACATGTACTGTAAATTATTATTTATCCTAAGTATAAAATGAAGTATAATTTTTTTAAAAATGAAGTACAAATTTATGGCAACTAAGAGCAGTAAGCAATTACTTAAAAATTTTGCCCCAATTATTTGGTTGCTCTTGACTTGGCCACACATTTTTAATGCAATATCCCATACTTCCTCTTTCAATGCATGCAACTATGAAGGATCCACAAACACAGACCCCACAAAGTTGAATACGGTGGCTTTGCTTATCCAATTGAGGCTAGATCTACGGACGCATTCAGAAATAAGTAAGTGCAGACAATTACATGGGGTAGAACATTCTTCTGAGAAATCCTTTCTTGGATTCCTTATAGTGGCTTCCAGAGAATATGGACTTTCTATAATATCCCACATAATTTAAAATGCTGTTATGAGTTTTAAAAAGAAACCTGTGGAGTGGAAAGAGGGTAAACATTTGTCACTGAAAATAAATTTCCTAATTATCTTCATAGTGGTTTTCAGGGGGGATGTAGCTAACGCTACAATGGCAGCATTAGCTAGTCATCAGTTTAATTTTCAACACTCTGGCAAACACCAGCCTTAAAAGTAAGTTCTTTTGTTTTCCAAAGATAATAGATTAAAACTATTAATGTATTATCAAAAGAAATGCAGCAGCTAATTCTAACGATTAGCATACAAAGAGTTAAGATACTTACTGATATGCTAAGAGTTTCATTCTTATGGTCAAAATTCATTTTCCCGCAATAGGCCCGCTGAGATAGTAAGTTGTCAAAGTATAATTTGCATCGTAAAGTCAAACATCTTGGAATAAAGAAATGGGGCACATTAAAAAGAATATAAAGATATAAAAACTGTATATTCAGCATGATCTTTAAACTAGCATGTAAGACCAGAGAGGGATATGCCGAAATGTTAACACTGGTTGCCCATTTAATAGGTAGGATTCTAAGATTTTTCCCCCCTATCTTTATGTTTTATTTGTGTCTCCACATTTTTACCACTTCATTTTCTTTTACAATAAACAAACATCATAAAATGAATAAAGATGTTATCCCACATTTAATATAGGTCAGCGAGTCCACATGAATATATCAATCATTCAAGCAATTTACATGAGACATCACCCTAATACAGAAGACATGAATCTTGCCCTCGAGAGATTAAACTCTAGTAGTGTTAAGATAATAAATAAATGGCCCATCCGAGTGCTTATCTCCTCTTAACTTTATGGTGACAAAAAAGGGCTCAATCATTCTGTACCTATAATACTTTACCCACAGCCTGGCACAATGCAGACTCCATTAATCACATGACATTCCACTGTAAGGAAAACTTTTCCCTTCTTTCTCAATTATTTATTTACTTATTCACTTTTCCATTCATCGGGATGGAGTCACAGATTCTTTTTTTTTTTTTTTTTTTCAACGTTTATTTATTTTTGGGACAGAGAGAGACAGAGCATGAACGGGGGAGGGGCAGAGAGAGAGGGAGACACAGAATCGGAAACAGGCTCCAGGCTCTGAGCCCTCAGCCCAGAGCCTGACGCGGGGCTCGAACTCACGGACCGCGAGATCGTGACCTGGCTGAAGTCGGACGCCCAACCGACTGCGCCACCCAGGCGCCCCTGGAGTCACAGATTCTTATTTTATTCTCTGGATTACCATATTCTTGCCCTCAAACAGGCAGGCCCAGGTTTCGCCAGTGGGAGCCTCTTCAGGCTTCCTACATTCTTTTATCATGACTCAATGTTTCTTCCAAGCACCTCCTTACTTTCTGGCGTAGCAAGAGGCTCACATTTACCTTCCCTGCCCAGCTCTGGAATCAGCCATTTCTCCACGGAGGTAATGGTATTTAGAAAATAAGATCTAGATGAAAGGAAACTTAGTATTTTTCTTAACAACTCTGCTCCTTAATGAGTCTAAGGCTTGCTTCTTCAGAGTAACTATCAGTTTATTATTATCTCTCCTAATTCCCTTCCTAAACTACATTAAATCTCCATCCCAGAAAATACTGATAGTTTGAGTTTTCTTTTGTGACACAGCAATGACTGCTAGCTGGTTTTCAGAATTTTGTGTTGACATTTCCTTCTTTCACTACTGATATTCATCATGGGATGTCTAAGAGAGATTGTCCTCATAAAATGGCAAGGTTCTTGCCATTTGGTGCCATTTTGGTGGTGAGGAAACATATCAAGGTAATAGACTGTAAGACGAATACTTTTACAGAAAATATTTTATTTTTTAAATGTTTGTTTATTTTTGAGAGGAGAGACAGAACGTGAGTGGGGGAGGGGCAGAGAGAGCGGGAGACACAGAAGCCGAAGCAGGCTCCAGGCTCTGAGCTACTGGCACAGAGCCTGACACGGGGCTTGAACTCACCAACTGCGAGATCACGACCTGAGCCAAAGTCGGACACTCAACCGACTGAGCCACCCAGGCGCCCCCCAGAAAATATTTTAAATACAATACAAAAACAAATCCTACTGCTACTGGAAAAGAGGCAGAAGTAGGCACTGGATTTACTTAGCCTGAAACAACCAAAACATTGTACAAAATAAATGAAATAAGTTTTCAGACTGGACATCAGATAGTGCAGGCAATTCCAGTCAAAATGATCTCTAAAATATGGGAAACAAATGAATTGGGCCTTATAGATGTCCCAAGTCACTACTTACAGAAAGAGTGAAGGGGGGCGGAAACCCAGGCGGAGCCCAGAGCTTTCCCTGTTTGAGAAGATGGAGCTGGGAGTCTGGGGAGGCCAAGGCACTCGGGTTCTTAAAGCCTAGAGAGTGCAGCACAGGGAGAACTCCAGAGGCTAGACACAGGGTGGACAGAGGGCACACTAGTCTCAAGCTGACAACTCTCTCTGCATATGTGAGGTTGGAGCAAGAAACATCCCAAAGCAGCAGAAGTGATCCCCACAGACTGCCCAGAGCCAGAGCAGTTCACGTTCCCACAGGCAGAAGCTTCCTACCTCACAAGGTATACTGCAGTGGAGGTCTCCGAAGGGCGCTGCCTCACAGGCAGGAAACAGCTGGCCCTCGACTAAAGGCTGCTCTGGTCCCACTTAATGGAACTTACAAGCGGCCTCACAAAGATAAAAATAAATCCTACATAATTGAAGTCCTAATAACATGCTTACAAAACTGAAGCACACATCTCAGGGGCACCTGGATGGCTCAGTCGGTTAAGCGTCCGACTTCGGCTCAGGTCATGATCTCACGGTCCGTGAGTTCGAGCCCCGCGTCGGGCTCTGTGCTGACAGCTCAGAGTCTGCAGCCTGCTTCGGATTCTGTGTCTCCCTCTCTCTCTGCCCCTCCTCCACTCACGCTCTGACTCTCTCTCTCTCTCTCTCTCTTTCTCTCTCTCTCTCAAAAATAAACATTAAAAAAAATACTAAAAAAAAAAATCTGAAGCACACATTTCAAAAACTAACCTATAGTTTAGTTAAGGAACACGGGCCAAACGTGCAAAGCCTATTTCTCTTTATGGAATTATCTGAGTTTCCTCATATGCACTAGAACTAGATGTATTTCTTTAATTCTATAGTCTCATGGGGCTGGCTGGGTGGCTCTGCCAGTTGAGCATCTGACTCTTGATTTCGGCCCCAGTCATGATCTTGTGGCTCATGAAATCGAGCCCTGCGTCAGGCTCTGTGATGACAGTGCAGACCCTGCTTGAGATTCTCTCTCTCCCTCTCTCTGCTGCTCTTTCTCTCTTTCTCCCAAAATAAAGAAACAAACTTAAAAAACAAAAAAAGCACTCTGTTAATTCTATAGTCTCAGGATTATGGAGTTTGGGTATAAAAACTGGTAAAAAGCAGGTCACTGAGGGAATACCATTGGGGAAAACAGAGGTTAAGTGGAAAAAGACTAGGACTGCCTTGGATACCAGTAGGTCAAGAGCCATCCCTTCCTACAACCTATCCTCTGATTTATTTCTGTTGTTTTTGAATTTTTTTTTGGGGGGGGGGTCAATCTATCCCTGAAAGTATGAATATTTCTAGGTAGTACATACATTTCTCTGATCCTGTGTTCATTCTTTGAAACAATATATTATCAACTTCCTATTATATTTCAGGCACAGTAGTAGGTCCTGGAGACACAGCAATAAACAAAACAGATTCTACATCCATGGAGCCACATCATTCAATCAGATCATAAACTGAGATACTGCCTCAACAGGTCCCATCAAAACTTGTATCCCTTAAGAACATGCAGTGTCCAAAAGTAAAAGAGGCTGTTTCAAAGCCAGTGAGCTCCTATTCAAAGGACCTACGTAAGCAGTGACTGAACAAGCCATCTCGAGTTATCTAGTAAAGGGATCTAATAGTGGAAAAATTGGATAAGCCCACTACGCAAATCCCTTCTAAGCCAGAATTCTGATTAAATCATAGTACCCTATGTATCAACCGATACAGGAAGCACCGCAGTTTCTTCTTTAACTGGATTGTATAAAGTTCTTGCAACTGAATTTTATTTATAAAGGACAATGTAAAAATGAAAGTACAAAATTATATACGTGGTAATATTTTTAAATGCACCTACCGTCTAAATTGTTGATATGTTTTGTATCTATGAGTCATTATTTCTTCCAGCAATTTAATAAATCTTTTTAAAGTCCTTACTTTATTATCCAGATCAAGATAGGTTTCTCTTGCTTCTTGGTACAACCTATTTTATGAACAAAATATTAAGTCAATAAATGCCATTCAAAGAATCACAAAGAAAAGTAAAATCTCAGATATATTTAAGGGGAAGAAGGGCGAGTGCAGGGATGCCCAGGGGATCAGCGATTGCAGGTATCCTGTCTCCAGGCACAATACACCCCCAGAATGAGCATGTGCTGCCCTAAAGTGGAAGAGCTGTTAGCAGGGCTGGGCAGGAGAAAAGTCCAGGCCTTGCAGAAAGCAGAGGAAGTAAGTGAGGAAAGTGCCCAGCTGGGGCCCAGAGTGGCAGATCTTAGAAAATGCCAGCAAATATACACCTTCTAAAAGTGAAGTGATCACACTGGAAGGCAAGAAATGTTTCCCTTAGTGACAGATGGCAGTGCAGGAACAGAGAACACAGGGTGAGTGTTAGCATCCGCCAAGCCCAGTCTGAATAAGACAAGGTCAAAGAGGCAGGGAAGGCATGGCCACTCAGCAGTGCTATCACAGAGCGCGCCCGCTCACTGCTACAGCAGGGGAGGGACGGGTCCTGACCAAGTCTGAAAGGCCTGGCCAAGGCTCCACAGCTACCCACCCCACATTCGTTCAGATGCTCAGTCCAGGAAAATCCAAGTAAAAAATGACTAACAAAAAAGGCACAAGCACAGAATCCACATGCAGATATTTATAGAAAAAAAGCTTGGGAAAGACCAGAGGACACTCCCAACAAAGAAAGCACATTAGTACAACGTGGTTACAAAGCAGACAAAAGCTATAATCGAAAATCATGAATTAAAACAAAACAGAATATGAGGTAAGTGCTACCAGGAAGGGATGCCCCAAAGCAGAAATAAAAGAACTGCAATAGACAAATCACTCAGAGAACAGACAGGTAAACAAAAGAAGGTGATAAGCGGGTTAAGAGGAGGCAGTAAGCAGGAACCTGCAGAAGCCACGATGGGGCAGGGGACACGAAGACAAAGTGAGAAGATGCCGCACAGAGACAAGACACAAGAGACAAATGCAGAAAACACTGACAGACACAGAGATCGGGAATGAGAAAAGCAAAAAACTGGGAAAAAAAGATAACATGGTGAGACAAAAGAACTAGAGAAGACAAAGGACATACAACACCTGTGCAACAAAGGCCTAAACAAAGACAACTAAACAAGAGAACAGAAACTATTTAAAAGTAAAATACAAAAAAAGAAATTTTAAGAAATAAGATTAAAAAAACCACAGCATACACCAAGAAAAGGATCACGGACTCTGACTCATCAGAAACAGATACTCAGGAGAAAAAGAATTTTCTATCAGGCTGAACTATCCTTCAAATTCAAAAGCTACAGACAAACAGTTCTGAACATGCAAAAACCAAACATTACTCCACATGGCCATTCTTAAGGAAGCAATTATAGGAGAAACGGAATTTCAAACGGCTACACAGCCCTTCAGAAAGAGGTAAAATACAATCTTCACACCAAAAAAACTCACAGAAAAATGAAAATACATAAAAAGTTCACAGAAAAAAAGATATAAATAAATGGTCCTTAAGACATAAATAGATGTTCAGACTCAATATAAGTGAAATGGAAATTAAAATTACATTGAGCCATATTCTTTTCTTAAGGAAATCTACCTGTCAGCAAAAAGAACCAAAGGTTGTCACACACTGTTTACGCTGAGGGGAAACCAGCCTCAGATACACTGCCGATGCCAATGGCCGACGGAAGTGCAAACACGCACAGTCCAGGGGGCGGGTGTGTGTGGGGGTGGAATCTTCCAACATGGAGTTAATCCTGTTGAAACACCCTGACTACACAATAAGACACGTGTGCCACCATTTATAACAGCAGATTAGACTTCAACTACCCATCAGGAGATGATTAAATACCATGTAATTACAAAAAGCAATAAGAAAATGCCTATGTACTGATAAAAAAAAAAAAGTCTCCAAAACATACATTAAAGAAAGCAATTTGTAAAACAGTTTGTTTATTTAGTGTGCTACCTCTTCTATCTGGCAAGAATGAAAAATAACATACACCACTTTGCACTTCCATAAACAATGAAAGCATATTTAATAAATTAATTTATCAAGATAAAAAGAGAGAAAAGTGCTGGAGACGATGAGACCAGAGAGGAAGTCAACACCTATCATGGCCTCTCCTTTACACTGTACTTAAAATGTGCGAGGTAACACTCTCTCAGGTCCTCGCTTCCAAGATGAGCAAGAGGAGGACTTAATCATGGTCATGTCACACAGGGCCGCAGCTGCCTGCTACCTATCTGCTGCACACTGGGACAAGGCCAGGAAGAAGTTGGTTACTCAGAACAAGGCAGGGGCCACTGCCATCAGGGACGTTTCCGAAGCCAGTGTCTTGGACGCCTGCATGCTTCGTGAGTGGTGTGTGAAACCGCGTCCTGCGGGAGCTGGGCCATTCACAGCAAGGGAGTCTGGCGCCGTTCTCCTGAGGCCCCACAGGGCTGAGCACCCCCACCCCGATTTGGGCCCGCGGGTACTGCCCCACGACCTCCCGCACGGCTCACATGAGGAACCAAGTACTTAAGGACTGAAGAGAAACTGTTTTCTGGAAAAAACTAAACTGGAGATTATACTTTAAAAACCAAACATGTGAGGTACTATTTTAAAGAAAAACTTCCATTTTTGTGTTTCTTCCCATTGGTTCCCACTGTTTTTGAAAACAGGATTGAGATCACTCCTGTTCCTGAACTATTGTATTAGGAAAAGCTCTTCATAAAGTGTAATAGCTGTAATTTTCTCCATAATTCAATCAGCATCCTACAGTTGTACACAATTCCTAATTTTTCAGCTTTATAAATGTCGCTACAATAAACATACCTCAGCACAAAATGCTTTTCTGATTTTGGATTATAACAAAATTACTTGGCCAAATTGAAATTTTTGAAGGTATCTGACAAACTGCCTTAACGCTTTTCAGAAAAACTTTAATCATAATCACATCTAACATTTTAGGAACCCTACATATTGTTTTATCATGGACTAACTCATTTAATCTTTATAGCAACCCTATAACTGTAAGTACACATACGTTACACGTTACAGATGAGAAAATGAAGATTCAGAGAGATTAGGTAATTTACAGAAGTAACATAAGTAGGTAGTAGAATTACAGTTCAGACCAAGGTACTCTTGCTTGAGAAACTGTGCTTTAACTATAGTAGAGCCTCCATTCTTACCAGTAATATGAAAATATCTATTTCACTGAAATCTCCCTGACATGAGACTACTTTTATCATCCTGACATATATGAAAATGGCTTCTAATAGTTTTGGTTTGCATTTCTTTTAATTGCTTGTGAAACTGAACATTTTTGTCTATATGAATCTTAAAGGTATAAAATGGCATTTATGTTAAAATATCACTCCATAATGAGTTTTGTTTCGACCCAGAAGAAAAAAAGTTTATTAATGACACATATGAAAAACTAGTTTGACCTGTAGCTATATCCCATAGCAATACTGTGTTTATAAACATAGATTTTTTTTATGTCTTAATAATATGTATGAGTAATAAAGTAGAAAAGCTACCAACCACGTACCTCATTATTTCCTCTCGATCTCCATGACTAGCATGTTCAGCTTGTATCTTTTGTCTTAATCTATTAATTTCTTTGTCCAGAATTGATGCAGATTTTTTTACTTCAATCCGTTCTGGGCAGATTTGTCTCGCTTGTGACATTTTCTCCTAAGGTAACAGATGTTTAGTATCTTTAAAACTTGTCTTTGACATAATTCATTGTACTACTTGTGTCCACAAACACAAAGTAAAGTTCTGAACTTAGAATCAGAATTTTAGATGTGTTTTAATTACATTTAGTATCAATGTTATTTCTTTACACCTTATATTGAGACTAGTCTAGACTCATTATAAATCTTCAACAGAAAATTGCATTACTATACATGACTTTAATAATTTATAAGAGCTCCATATGTTCCTAGGGAAACAAATTTCAAGTAACAGTAATGAAAAGTTTGGCATTTTTATGAGCGAGGTCAGACAGCTTTCTGTATGTTTTAGGATGGCCTCTGAACACCAAATAGTACTGAAAACACAAAGAAAAAGATCTTTGTACTCATAAATAAAAAACCCAAAGCACTTTTACACATAGTAGTTTATATTCATAACATTCCATATAATAAGTCATAAACAAGTAAAATAGATCAGAATTTAAGCGTTCTCCTAAGAAAAGTTAGAATTTATCTCTTCTAGTTGGAGCAACGGTGCCCTAAGCTTCTCTAAAAGCAGAACAGGGCTGCTGCTGACAGCTGTTGACAAGGGTATGTAGTAAGTAGGGGCTGAATTCCAGCCCAGCCCACACCCAAAGGAAGAGGTGCCTTTTTCTGACATAAAGCTGCTAACCACTTGCCAAGCTGGGCATTTAAGGAGCTATGTTAGCTGAGTGCGAGTCATTTTCCAAATCACTCAAGAGGCAGGAGATCAGCCTTGCAGACCAAGCCAAAGTCCTCTTTGTGGTAGGTGGTCTGTTTCAGTGTCCACACCCTGAGAGTTTCCAAGACTATTCCTTTCCTTGATTCACTGAAACACCTGTTATGCTACATGAAGTGGACAGTCATCGGACTGCTGGTCTATGTTTGGAAATGTAACATTAAGGAAAACACCTGAACAGCCGTGACTAAGGTTATAAACAAAACATAAAAGAAAAATGATGGATAACCTCCAGTTCTTTTTCTTTCATATCCAGTTCTCGTTTCTTTTTATTTAAAGTATCCAAGTGCTCCTTCTGCTTTTCTTCATAATGCCGCTTCCCTCGTTTTTGATTATCCACTTCAGAATCAGCAAGGTTTAATTCATCCTGTTTGAATAAAGCCAACATAATCTATAAAGAAAAGACTGTTTTGAAAAAACTGCCAGCATAGGTATAAAACTAACTGACAACTCAACAAAGTGGACAGGGTTATGTTGCTTGCAGAGCCAAGTGTCAGAGCTCATATCCAGGTGTATGAATAGAAGTGAGGGGTTTCCCTAAATTAAGAAGTCACATTATTATATTCAAATCCTAACATGAAGCCTCCATATGTTATGGTGCTTTCAACCTTTTTTTAGTAAACAAGGTAGTTTTGTGGAAAGCCACATTAGCCTGAAGAGACCTAAAACAAAGAAGTGTTGAATATTTACAGAGCTAGTCTGGGTTTTAAAAAGGTGAGTCAGGGTGGAAGAGAAAAGGATGCAAAGAGATTTACCACTAACTTATTTAGTCATCATTCTGGAAATATAACCTCACAATTTTGGCACAAAATTTAACTGTAAAGAAACTATCTCAAGATCACCTTAAAAATAAAGAGTAGTGGACTATGAAAAGGTAAAGATGCATATTATAATGCACAGTAACCGCTGGAAAAGAAAAGAGTTATGGCTAAAAAAACTACTAGAAGAGATTTAAAAAAAGGAACACTAAAAGTCACTTGGCTAATTCCAAAAGAAAAAAAAATAGAGACGAAATAGGAACCAGAACAATTAAAACATAAATAGCAGCTAACCATTACTTTCAAGATTAAATGCTCTCTTTTTAAGATCAAGTACAAGACAAGGATGCCTAGTTCCATTGCTTCTATTCAACACTATATTGTAGGCTCTGGCTAATTCAATTAAAAGTTAAAAGAGAAATAAAAAGCAGTGAAGATCAGAAAGGAAGGGTAAAACCACAGTTAAAAAGAGACATTATTTATGAAGAAATTTCAAAGGAAAAGTTTTTAAATTAATAAGTTTAGAAAACTCACTCGATACAAAGCCAAAATAAAAATCAGTAATATTTCTACGTTTGGAACACTTTAAACATTAAAATCTATAATATTCACTACAGCACCAAAAACATCATATATATCCCTGGAATACATACAAAACTCTTAAAACTCAATAAGAAAGGCATACAATGCAAGTGAACAAAGGGCAAAGATTTGATCAGACATTTCTCCAAAGAAGATATATAAATGAGCAATAAAAACATGAGAATTTGCTCAACAGTATTAGACATAAGAAAAATGCAAATCAAAACCACAACAAGAACATTTCACATTTAACAGTATGGTTAAAATAGAAACAGCATACAATAGCAAGTGGTGGTTGGCAAGGATGTGGAGAAACTGGGACACTCAAATGTTGATGGTGGGAATATAAAGTGGTGTACTTTTGAGAATAGTTTCAAAGTTTCTCAAAACATAGGATAAGTGTGTAGCCTGGCAATTCTATTCCTAGGTATCTATCCAAAAGAAAATCATGTACATGAATGGTCATAGCAGCAGTGCCCAAATGGCTGTCAACTGATGAATAAATAAATTAAATGTGATATATGATTGTGTTTCATTAGACAATACAAAGGCACAAACTACTGATAACATGTTAGAACAGGAATGAACGCTGAAAACATTATACTAAGTGAAAGAGGCCAGTCACAAAAGACCACATATTGTATGATTTTATTGACATAAAATGTCTAGAATAGGCAAATCTATAGAAACAGAAATAGTGGTTGCCAAGTTGTTGTATAGGACACAAGTCAAATCATCTCTTTTGAGGAACTGTGAATGGCGTTGTTTTAATTTCAGCCTCCATGTGTTCATTGCTAGTGTATAAAAATGCAATTGATTTTTGTATGTTTATCTTGTATTCTCATACCTTGCTGACCTTATTTATTAGTTCCAAGAGTTTTCTTATAGTCTCCTTGAGGTTTTCTAAGTAGAGAATCATGGCATGTCAAATGGAGACAGTTTTATTTCTGTTTAATCTTAATTATAATCTGTTTAATCTTATTTCCTTTTCTTGCCATATTGCATTGGCTAGAACTTCCAATATTAACTACATTAAGTAAGTGTGGTGAGACAATCATTTTTACTTTCTTCATGTTAACTAGGTTTGTTGATGGTCTTTAATCTGTTGAAGAAATTCTTTATTTCTATCTTTTTGAGACTTTTAAAAAATCATGAAAGGGTGAATATTATCAAATACTTTTCCTGCACTGATTGATATATGATTTTCCTTCTTTAACCTATTAATATGGTGGAAAGAGTCTTGCATCTCAAAATAAGCCCCATGTGGCCACTGTGAATAATACATAAAAAGGATACGTATATTATAATTTGTTTTGTTTAGTTTTACAATGCATTCATTTAATCATGAAATGTAGACAATCAGAGACACATGGATGTAATGGTATCAAGGAAAAAAGCCTATCAAAATCTTTTCACTTTTATTAAAGGCTCTGACAACAACAGCTTCATAAAATGTTATGAAACTCTATTTGCTATACAATGAACATCTATTTCTGAGGAGACATATGTCATATAAGCAATGATTTAATGTGTAAAATAATTCTGAATTCTTACTATAAAAATATTTGGCTAAAACATGAAATATCTTTGTAATAAAAATGACAATGTAGCTTAAGTGAGACTTCAGAAATGTCTCCTGGAAAAAGTTGGAATGTCTCCTTTTGCCAGGCAAACTCTGAACAGTTAAGGTTAAGGTGCCATAAATTAGACAAAGCTAGAAAGGAACATCATGTTTCTAGAAAAGAACAGCATGCAACGTGAACTTCTTCCAGGTCAAACTGGCAACCACTTAACAACAACTTATCATACATAGGAAAAATACAATACATTCATCAGAAGGAAATGGTATTACAAGATATAAACAAAACTCTTACTGAAGTCTTGAATAGCTTCAGAGAATATCATCACAGACTAGGTAGAGGCAATTTTTATGACATTAAAGGATTCCTTTATATTATGATAACTTCCTTAAATATAAATCCAAGTCAAACAGACCTGTAACTCTGTGATCCTCTTAATCAAATATTTGTTTACAACCACACTCAGCTACTAGAGACTTTTAGATGTAAAGGTTTAACTCATACTAATCTGGACAAGCCAAGGCAGAGATTCTGATTTGGAGCCAGTGGGCTCCTGCTACTGCTGCTGCTGCTGCTTCCAGGTATCACTGGTGGGATCCACTTAGGTTTTCAGCTTTCAGTTGATGGATTGCGTATTTGGAATGGTTTCCCAGTGGCTTCTGAAGACAAAGAAACCTTTCTGGATGAAGGCTGAGATTCTGATTTCACAGACCTGGAGCAGTCTCCTGAAGTCACTTACAAAGAATTATATTTGGATTTACATTTCTTCTTCAACTGAGGATTTAACCTTTACTTCTTTTTTTCTTAATTTCTTTCACTTTATTTTTCCTCCTGGTGAAGACTTCATCATTATCTTCCCTCTCACTAAAATCAGACTCTTCACCAGTTGCCAAAGTCTGGTTCAGAGTCATTAGCACTATCGCCATTACAGCCTTCCAACCCAACCATCTTCCTCTATTGTATCACTGCCTTTGATGTTGCTTTTCTTTCCCCTTGAACACCATGAAAATCATCTTCCCCAGTAACCTTAATCCAAATCTAAATAATCACTGGCTACACTGCAACTGGAGATACGCAGGGACTTACTCGTTGCTTCAGTTTTGCTACTGCCACATTTTTCAATGCTTTTATCGCCTTGTCCACATCAATGGTGACTGTTGGAAGTTCCTTCACTGACTTCTAAGTCTCACTGGTAGAGCTTGTCATCTAAAGTCATCCTTTTTTTAAGAGGTTTTCTTTCGTAGTGGAATATCTTCTTTCTGGAGATTCTTCAGGTTTGGTTTCCTTGTTTCTAGTTTTAACTCCTTTGGTGTTATTCTGGGTTTCTTATTTAAAGGCGTGGTTGCAAAGCCCTCAAACTGAGTAATTGACCGGTTATTTATGTACCACAGGCAGCACCATAGCCCCCTCCAAAGCTGAAAATGTGCAGCTTTGAATTTCTTGTTCACAGCAGTCTGTATATTGTTTTTCTAATGAATTGTTTAGTGTCATAAATTTCCTTCTCAGCAATGCTGTATTTATCCATAAATTTTCATAAATCATCTTCATTTCATTTGGTTCAAAATATTTTAAAATTTCTCTCAACACTTTCTCTTTGGACCATGGGTTATGTAAAAGGATGTTAGTTTCTTTTTTTTTTTTAACGTTTATTTATCATTGAGAGACAGAGAGTGAGCAGGGGAGGGGCAGAGAGAGAGGGAGATGCAGAATCTGAAGCAGGCTCCAGACTCCGAGCTGTCAGCACAGAGACTGACGCGGGGCTCGAACTCACGGACCGCAAGATCATGACCTGAGCCGAAGTCAGACGCTTAACCAACTGAGCCACCCAGGTACCCCAAAAGGATGTTAGTTTCACATGTTTGGAGATTATCCTTCTATTAAAAGATCTTTAATTAAGGATCTATTAAAGATTTCTAGTATGACTGCATTATGATTAGGAAACACACTATATAATTTCAATTCTTTTAAATTGTTGGGATTTTTGTTTTGTTTTATTTTGTTTTTAATGGTCCAGGAGATGATCTATCTTGGTATACATGAAACAGGCACTTCAAAATAAGGTGTATTCTACTGTTGTTGGTAGTCTTCTCTAAGCATTGATTAGGTCCTGTAGTTTGATGGTGCTGTTCAGTTTTCTAAATCCTTATTGATTTTCTGCCCTATCAATTGTTGAGGGAATTCTGTCACATGTTGCAGCTCATCTGGTTGGTGCAGCTCTGCTGTTTGGTGCATACATTTAGGATTGCTATGTATTCTTGGTGGATTAACCATTTTGTCAATATATGATGTCCTTCTCTACCTCTGGTAATTTTATTTTGAAGTGTACCTTATCAGATTTTAATATAGGTGTTCCTGCTTTCATTTGATTATCATTTGCAAGATATATAAACTTCCTTTATTTATTTTCAACCTGTCTATAGGTTACATTTGAATGGACTTATATTCTGGTCATGTTTTTGACCTAATCTGCCTATATGTGTATTTCAACGATTTATTTAGGCCATTTACATTTAGTGTAATTATTCATATATCAGGGCTTAAATCTGTGATTTCATTTTTTTTAGCTTCTTTTTTCTGCCTCATGTGGGATACTTAAACATTTTTTAGAATCCTGCCTTGATTTGTCTTTAGTACGTTTGAGGATCTCTGTGTACAGCTTTTTTAGTGGTTGTTCCAGGTATTATATATTTATATTATATATATTCCACAACATAGTCTACAAGTCATAATTTTACCAGTTTGATAAATCTTCCTTTCCAGCTTTTCAGGCTTCCTTATTTTAATATAATTGTCTTAAATATTTCCTCTACATATTTTATTTATTTTTATTTTTATTATTATTTTTTAACATTTATTTACCTTTGAGATAGAGAGAGACAGAGCATGAACGGGGGAGGGTCAGAGAGAGGGAGACACAGAATCTGAAACAGGCTCCAGGCTCTGAGCTGTCGGCACAGAGCCCGACGCGGGGCTTGAACTCACGGACCATGAGATCACGACCTGAGCCGAAGTCGGACGCTTAACCAACTGAGCCACCCAGGCGCCCCTTTCCTCTACATATTTTAAAATCATTTCAGATATTATAATTTCATTTGCTTTCTGAACATTTTAAAAATTCAAGAAAAGAAGAAAAAGGCTACTGAATTTGGCTGTATGTTTAACTTGTTTTTCTTCTTTCTTGGTGTTCCAAAATTCCTTCTTTTATTGTTTTCTCTCTATTTAGAGAACTTTGAGCCATTCTGTTAAAACAAGTCTGCTGGCAACAAATTCTCTAAGTTACCCTTCATCTGAAAATGTTTCAATTTTTCTTTAACTGCTGGAAGATATTTATGCTGGACTTAGATTTTGGGTTGGCTGGTGTCTTCATTCAATACTTGAAAATGTGCTACTTCCATATGGTCTCTATGGTTTCTGTTGAGAAATCGGCTATCATTCAAATAGTGTTTTTTCCCATATAGGTGATGTTTCTCTCTTGCTGCTTTTAAGACTTTTTGTTTTGTCTTTAGCTTTCAGAAGTTTGACTATTATGTGTTTTATGGTGGATTATTTTGGGTTTATCTTGTTTGGAGTTCACTCACTTTCTTAATCTGTAAATTCAGACTTTTTGCCAAATTTGAGAGGAGTGTGGTTATTCTTTCTTGGAGTACTTTATCAGCCCTGTCCTCTTTCCCCTCTCATTCAGGGACTCCAATGATACAAATGTCAGATATTTTTTTTATATAATTTCACAGGTCTTTAAAGCATTATTTATTTTTCAATCTTTTTTTTTTTTTTTTTGGTTTAGTCTATTTTCTCTCTGTTGTTCAGATTTATAAAGGACAAAAAGGAAAAATTATGAACTACATGTTCAATACATGTGATAAATGTCAATGAAACAATATAGTCCCTAAGTAGAAAACTTAAATAGCTCAGTATCAACTAAGGAAATTGAATTCATAAAGAAACTACCATCCACAAAGAAAATTACAGGCCAAGATAGCTTTGCTGGTAAATTCTATTAAACATGTGAAAAAGAAGTAATTCCAAATCTACAAAAACTTTCTGAAGAGGGAAGGGGAACACTTCTAAACTCACTCAATAAGGCCACTTATAGGGGAACCAGGGTCACTCGGTTGGGCATCCAACTTTGGCTCATGTCATGATTTCAGTTTGTGAGTTAAAGCCCTGTATCAGGCTTTGTGCTGACAGTGCAGAGCCTGCTTTGGACTCTGTCTCCCTCTCTCTCTGCCCCTCCCCCACTCATGCTCGCTTGCTTGCTCTCTCTCTCTCAAAAATAAACATTAAAAAAATTTAATAAGGCCAATATAGCCATAATAAAAAAAAGTCAAACATATCACAGAGAATCAAAGACTAGTGAATAAACATGGGTCAAAACTCTTCAAGAGGCTGTGAGATATTTTTACGTATATGTATATACATACATATATGTATATACAGTGGACTAATGGACTATTATTAATCATAAAAAAGGAATGAAATCCTGCTATTTGCAATGACAAGGATGGAGCTAGACAGTATCATTATGATAAGTGAAATAAGTCAGAGAAATACAAATACCATATGATTTCACTCATATGTGGAATTTAAGAAACAAAACAAATGAGCAAAGGTGGGGTGGGGGGAGAGGGAAATCAAGAAACAGCCTCTTAATTACAGAGAACAACTTATGGTTACCAGAAGGGTGAGAGGTGGGGGGGGGGGGGATTATAGGTGTTAAAAGAGTGCATTTGTCATGATGAGCACCAGGTGTTGTGTGGAAGTGTTGAATCACTATACTATATACCTGAAACTAATATTACACTCTATGTTAACTGGGATTTAAGTAAAAACTTTTAAAAAAATCTTCACTGAATTTTTGGCAAATAGAATTGAATCATTTATAAAAAGGAAAATAATTATGATCATGTAGGGTTTGCCAAGCTTTGTTTAATAGCTGGCAAAATAAAATCAATATTATTCTCCATATTAATGAAAAAAGAAAAAGAAAAACTATATGATTATGGCTTTTAACAGCAATCTCACACCTAGGTATTTAACCAAGAGAAATGAAAACTTCATTTCACATAAAAACCTACACTTGAAGGTTTATAGTAGCTTTCTTCATAACCATCAAAACTGGAACCATCCAAATGTCCTTTAAGAGGTGAATGGATAAGCAAGCTGTGGTACATCCATATACATTTCAAATACACTACATTACATGAAAGAAGCCAGGCTCAAAAGATTACAGATCATATGATTCCATTTATATGATGTTATGTAAAAGGTAAATCAATAACGATGGAGAACATGACTGCCAGAGGTTAAGGGTGGGGGAGGTTTAACTAGAAAGGGGCAAAAGAAGGGAATTTTGAGGAGGACGACAGAACTGTTCTATATCTTGAGGTATTAGGTACACAATTCTGGATTGTCAAAATATGTTAAGTGTACGCCCAAAGAGTGAGTTTTATTGTTTGTAAATTGAAAGATTCATTTTCAAAAGTACTATTTGTAAAATAATACAGATGAAAGAGGAGATCAGGAGCTCTAGAAAAAATGTGTTACTCAACTACTGTAATTACTCAAAATATAGTTCTGTCATGATAAAGATGTCAAGGTTGAGGACACATGTGAAAAGTTACATAAAAGTAGTTCATGAAATGTGAACACAAACCAAGCAGTATTTCTAGTATTTCTAAACATTAAATATAACACTTACGTGATTCTGAATTCACATATAGCTAAAAGTTAATAAACTGAATGTCATTAAGTTTGCATTTACGTACTCCCCCTCATAATTCATGTGAACGGTGGCCAAAACACATTCTCCCTGGTTATTGTGAAAATGGAAATGTGCCTTATATTAGGGGATGCCTTATATGCCTTATAGATATAACATGCAATTTCTTCAGAGAATGTGTAGATTGGTGAAAGATTTTAGAAGATGATATATGTACATAGCCATTAATTATGGCAGCTCTCTTAACAGATTACATTCTAGTCAATTTGGACATTTTAAGAAATACACAGATTTCCAGAACTCACCTCTGGAGATTTTATTTTAGTTGGCCTGGAATCCATGAATCTCAATTTTTAAAATGGCTCTTGATTTAAGAACCACCAAAAGAAAGTTCAGACTGGAAGACAGTGTTTTCATTTAGTTTGATATACAAAGACTTCTACACTATTCCTCATTGTAATAGCTCCCAAACTGGACACCCATATGGTCCATCAATAAGTAAATGAATAAAAAAATATGATATATCAAATACAATGGAATACTACTCAGCAATACAAAGGAGTGAATTACTGATTCAAGTAAAATATGAATATCATAGTCAAAAAGAATAATTTTTTATTCACTTTCAAACTATAGTATAGACATTATGTGCTAGACAGTGTGTTATGTTCTGAAAAAGGTCAAACCCCCCAAAAAGTAAGAGTACATAATGTGTGATTCCCTTATATATAATTCTACAAAGTGTGTAGAATTACACAGAAATTATACAGAAATAGTCAGCAGATTGGTAATTGGGACAAGGGGGATGGATAAGGAGAGAGAGATGACAAATGGACATGGGGAAACTTGTGAGTGTGAAGGACACGTTCCTTTCTCTAATTGTGTGGCTTCACAGGTTATACACGTCAAAACTTATCAAACTGTAAACTTACATGTGTATTTACTATACATCAATTATATCTCAATAAAATGTTTTGTTTTTTTTTAATATCCTGATTTTAAGAACCACCAAATTAAACTCCACTCAGTTGTTGGTTTGATTTTTGGGCCCAACATTGGTCATACACACTGTGATTATCATGGTCAGCCTCAAGAGTGACAGTTATAAACAGAGAAGAAACACAAACTAAGACAGCAATAACAGTATCATGAAAGACAGAATATGTGGAAGTATCCCAAAAAGGAAAAGAACTTGTGAAATATCTTAAAAATTGAAAACATTTGTCCCATATAATGCAGGATTTAGGCCACCTTCTATCATAAGAGCACAATTTACTGCATCTTGTTCACACTGCTGAATAACTATCACCCATGGTAGATGTCTGATTATAAAAGAGTTCTAGTAAAACTTCCACGGAGGATGGAGATAAGCTGTTCATTTACTTCAAGCAGTTTATTTGAATTTTTATGTTTTATGTAGTAGGAGACATTACAATTAGAAAATAGAGTAACTTATGAAAGAGGATGGTTGAATGCTAAGTTTTCTAATCATTTGTGGTAGGAACTTTGAAACAGTCCCCATATTTGCTTCAGGGAGCCAGAGGGGTAAAGTGACCATGAGATCAAAGTGACCCGAGCTGAAGTCGGACGCTTAACCAACTGAGCCACCCAGGCGCCCCATAATTTTTTTTTTAATGTTTTATTTATTTTTGAGAGAAAGAGTACAAGTCGGGGAGGGACAGAGAGAGAGGGGGACAGAAGATCTGAAGCAGGCTCTGCACTAAAAGCAACAAGCCTGATGTGGGGTTCAAACTCACCAACTACAAGATCATGACTTGAGCCAAAGTCAGACACTCAACCAACTGAGCCACCCAGGAGCCCCTTATCTTGGAATTTTTAAAAGAAGAATCACCCTTGATCCAAACAAACTCTCTATATCAGGCCACGTTTGTGCTGGTTAATCTTCCCTCCTGGCAACTGTGGAAAGTTACACACTTAACTCATATAACAGGATGAAAAGAAACTCATACGATGTTACTATCCCTTTCTCCACACTTATCATAACAGACTTCTCTTATGTACTTAATAAATTTATGTCCTAGGTACCATCACATTTAAAACTAAAAGGGAGGGGCGCCTGGGTGGCGCAGTCGGTTAAGCGTCCGACTTCAGCCAGGTCACGATCTCGCGGTCCGGGAGTTCGAGCCCCGCGTCGGGCTCTGGGCTGATGGCTCGGAGCCTGGAGCCTGTTTCCGATTCTGTGTCTCCCTCTCTCTCTGCCCCTCCCCCGTTCATGCTCTGTCTCTCTCTGTCCCAAAAATAAAAATAAAAACGTTGGAAAAAAATAAATAAATAAAACTAAAAGGGAAGCAAGAGAGTATTTTATTTCATTTCATCTTATTGATGACATGAAGATCAAGAGATTTGAACAGTCAGTTAACATTCACCCTGGGTTAGATGAGAACTAGGAGGGATTAGGTCTAAAATTAAAGGCTGATGTAGCCCTAAACCTATAGCATTTCTAAGCTTTAAGAAATTACAGCCTTTTAAAAATAGGCTGGGGTGATAGAAGGAACATAATACTCAAAAAATGTCATTCTCTTGGATGTCTAAGTAACCAGTTTTATTCGGCAACATTGGACAAACTGCTACAGCATTATTACTGCCACTTGCTTCATATAAATCTATATTCATTATGAGGTTTTAAAAACCTATGAAATATTATCTTGTAATTTTTAAATTTTATTTGTTTTTTTAAATATGTATTTTTCAGAGAGAGAGAGAGAGAGAAAGAGCATGAGTAGGGGAGCAGCAGAGAGAGAGGGAGACACAGAATCCTAAGCAGCTTCCAGGTTCTAAGTCAGCACAGATCCCGACACAGGTTTCCAAACTCACGAACTGTGAGATCAAAGTGACCCGAGCTGAAGTGGGACGCTTAACCGACTAGCCCACCCAGGTGCAATTTTTTGGTAATGTTTTATTTATTTTTGAGAGAAAGAGTACGAGTGGGGGAGGGACAGAGAGAGAGGAGGACAGAAGATCTGAAGCAGGCTCTGCACTGAGAGCAACAAGCCTGATGTGGGGCTCCAAGTCACGAACTGCGAGATCATGACCTGAGCCACAGTCAGACGCTCAACCAACTGAGCTATCCAGGTGCCTCTTACTTTGGAATATTTAAAAGTACAGTCACCCTTGATCCAAATAAACTCCCTATATCAGAAACTGAGACCCTCCTACTCCAATAATGCAGACCATCTATCTTTGCAGGCTCGATGTGGGCCACACTCCTTGTCTGACAAATTTAACTTGCAACTAAAACTGAAGCATCAAATTTGCAGTGTAAATCAAAACAGACTGTTTAAAGTGAGAAAATATTTCTTATACCAAAATTTCATGACTATATATCTAAACAGAGTACTTTACCCCTCACCACCCTTGACACAAAATGAACAACTGTCCTACAAGCAAGCAGATGACATCTCGAAGCTGCTAATATATCACGATGGCAGTGTCTCAGGAATTAAATTATTTTGTTAGCCATATCCTGTTGGTCCTGCTGTTATTGATGGCTAACGTGACATGATACTGAGGAGGAAAAGCCTCCTGGCTACCAGCTGACTGCATGCAAGTTCACCGAAGGACTCACCTCCTGGCTTTCAGTTATTTGCAGCCAGGGCAAAGAGCTAAGATCAAGAATCTTTACTGCGTTCTGCCCATATTTTCTGCTCTTAAACTTATTCAAATTCCCAATCCCAGGAGTTGCATTAGCCTAGAGATAGATACCTACAAGAACAGAACACAGCTTACTCTTCTTCATTTCTTGTTTGAATTTTAAGTTGTCTGGGATGAATAATTTAGGTGCAATTTTACTTTTTCTAGATTAACATATTTCATCATTTTGATTTTAAGTCAGCTTGTTCAATCCCTTACCCATTTAAAATATCTTTTCAATCTTACTTTTGTTGTAACTTCATTGCTCTAATTCCTGAATCCTGAATTCTACCTAGTCTATTCTTGATGATTTTAATATTTATCTTACTCCTTCTTATCATTTTCTTTTAAAAACTAATTTTGTCTTTTTTTATCCTTTTGCCTTTTTCTTATTTCCTGTATGTAGCAAATGCTTTCTTAATTATTTTTCTCAATATTATCTTTAATACATTTCTCTTCCTCACAATTTTAATATTTAAACTTTATATTCTTCTTCATCAGTTAACTTATCAGTCTGTTTTCCGATTTTTCATTCGTATCGCAAACAGAAAAGAGGTAAGCCACCCTGGGTTACAGAGGCAGGCAGGACCCCAGCTCCTGAGCAGCATCTCCAGAGAGACCACCGCAAACAGGGTGTTTGCAGGCAGCACATGCTGCACCTTCCTTTAATATTCTCCCAATTCTAAGTGAAGTCTTCCAAAATTTTCAATGGAGACAAGTAGAGTAAACCTTACATGCACAATTCTTTTAAACTATTAAAATACCTAAATCCATTTTGATTCAGCATACCCCCTTCAGATTCTTTTTTTTAAGCTTATTTATTTTGAAAAGGAGAGAGAGAGCCTGAGGAGGAAAGGGGCAGAGAGAGAGGGAGAAAATCCCAAGCACGTTCTGTGCTCTCAGCTCACGGTTTGTGAGATCACGACCTGAGCAGAAACCAAGAGTTGGACACTTAATCAACTGGCCCACCCAGGCACCCAAGATGCCTCAGCCTCTTAAAATACACTATTCCTTCTTCTCAGACTCTTATAAATAACATGTAAAGTTCTGAGAACAATTGAGCTATTTGTAAAAATGATAATGACAATAATCTATTGATAACTAAGCTAAACAGGGAAAGGTATACTATTTAATTGTTAAATAATTTTATTTCCCTAAATTTGGTTTCAAAGAGCATGTGTTTAAAAAAAAAAAGTTTTTTTAAAAAAGACCAGTTTAATTCAGCCTGGAACATAATAGAAACATGTCAATAAACAAGAATTTAGTAGCATGCCATTTCAAGTTGGCTTTTAAATCTAATCTACAACTTTAAAAAAAAAATTTTTTTTTTTAGCATTTATTTATTATTGAGACACAGAGAGAGACGGAACATGAGCATGGGAGGGACAGAGAGAGGGGGAGACACAGAATCTGCAGCAGGCTCCAGGCTCTGAGCTGTCAGCACAGAGCCCGACACGGGCCTCGAACTCATGAACTGTGAGATCATGACCTGAGCTGAAGTCTGACATTCAACCGACTGAGCCACCCAGGTCCCACTTTAAAAAAAATAATAATAATGTTTATTTTTGAGAGAGAGAGAGAGAGAGATAGTGTGAGTGGGGAGGGGCAGAGAGAGAGGGAGACAAAGAATCTGAAGCAGGCTCCAGGCTCTGAGCTGTCAGCCCAGAGCCCAATGCAGGGCTCGAACTCACAACCTATGAGATCATGACCTGAGCCGAAGTCAAACGCTCAACCGACTGAGCCACCCAGGTGCCCCTAATCTATAACTATTTTTATACAACTAATCCTTGAATTACTGAAGGAAAGCCAAAAGAGACAACAGAGTAGGTGAGCACAGAAGCAGGGTGGATGAACAAGATATCCCTGCTTCTGGTTCTAAACAAGGAAGAAAAAAAAATTCATCACAAAATAAAGAGGAAACAAAAGCTGTAATCTAGGAGAAACAGAAATTTTTAGCAATTTATTTTCCTAAAGACATGAACAGAAGTGTTTAATTCTAATTGGCCTACTGATGAAAATTTGGTTTGTATCCCATTTAATTTGGTTGCATTTACATTTAACCATAAATTCTGTTAGGGCAGTATCTAGGAAGTACAGTGTGGATACACAGCTGAAACATAAAATACACATATAACAACAGAGTAACAGTAACATACCTTAAGTGGTTCTGCTAGGTCTGATAGTTGGTTAATTTTCTGTTTAATCGCATCATACTTGTTTTCTGCTTCTATTTTCAGATTTTTAAGATGTTCCATATTTTCTTTTTGTTGTTCCATATTTTTCTCAACCATTTTCATTTTGATTTTATTTTCTTGAGCTTCATCTTCCTGGTCACATTTACAGAACGTAAGGAGTTAATTAAAATACTTAAGTATGAAACAGAAAAACAGTGCAAATGATTCTGAGAGAAGAGAAACTACAGGCTCCAGGCGATCCAGTGAAAGACAAATACAAAGAGCACTAGCAAATTTTCATACCCTTGGTGGTAAATCAGAAAGTAGAAAATGATTCAACAGTAAGAAAGACTGACATATGGGAGACAGGTGAAACTATACTGTGCTTGAGGTCATAATCATAAGTAAGATTTATTTTATCTAGTTACTTTTTCTTTCAAAACGCAGTGTGCATACATATTTATCATGTGCTAGACAATATGTTAGATACTGAGTAAACAAAAATAAGACATAGCCCATACCTTTAAGAAACCTAAGGAATTAAAGCAGAAAAATAAAAAATGGAGAATAAGATCACTACTAAAAAACGAAGACAAATAACTCATTAGCTTAAAGCTCCATCAGTGCCAGGACTTTATCTGTCTGGTTCACTGTTATATCCCCCAGCACTTAATATGGTGCCTGGTGCAGAGTGGACATTCAATATACATTTATTCATTTTAACAAGACGGTAATCTATCTACTGCGCTGCTTACTGTAACTTAGAGAAGCTAAGCTGAATGTAATAAACAGTTGTCTGAAAAATAAAAGACTAACAAATGTGTGATAAAATGAGAACCAATTTCTTAGGGGAAAAAACCTCAACAATGAAGAGACCAACTGCAACTGACTAAAAGATATCCATTAATATTAATACTGATTAACTCTGAACAAAACTATGCTAGGCAGTCTGGTTTGAAAGGCCACTGTTTAGAAGCATGCTGTTCAAGTTTTGATAGCTTTATTACATGTAGTAGAAGACAAAATCAATTATCATGCATGCAAGTTGCACATACAAAACATTAAGGAACTTGAATGCTACAAGCCAGGTAGTGTTGACCTTATTTGGAAACAAAGATAGCAATTACAAAAGGTAGCATCATATAAAGGATTTTAAAAAAAGCTTAGAGTACATGTTATTAACCTAAATGACAGCTTTGTGTTTCATTTTATTTTTAATTTTTTTAACATTTTTTATTTATTTTTGAGAGAGAGACAGAGAGAGAGAGAGACAGTGTGAGCAGGGGAGGGGCAGAGAGAGGGGGAGACACAGAATCGGAAGCAGGCTCCAGGCTCTGAGCTGTCAGCACAGAGCCCAATGAGAGACTCGAACCCACGAACTGCGAGATCATGACCCGAGCCGAAGTCGGACGCTTAACCAACGGAGCCACCCAGGCGCCCCTGGCAGTTTTGTATTTTAACATTACATGTAAATCAAGGAAAGAATCTTACCAACGTTGCGATATCTACAGACTGGTGTTCTTCTATATTCTCAAGCTCCCGAATTTCAGAAATACTTTCTGTTATTTTTACCTGAAAGAAAAGTATTTCGATTTTAGTAACATAAAATAAATGAAACAGGCATCTGGCTGGCTCAGTTGGTAGAGCACACGACT
The DNA here is from genome assembly GCF_007474595.2 of Lynx canadensis. NCBI lineage: Eukaryota > Metazoa > Chordata > Mammalia > Carnivora > Felidae > Lynx > Lynx canadensis. The sequence goes on along the minus strand of NC_044305.1, from coordinate 126,569,657 downwards.
CCAGATCACAGGGCTGTGAGTTCGAGACCCCACATTGGGTGTAGACAAAGGAAGGAAGGAAGGAAGGAAGGAAGGAAGGAAGGAAGGAAGGAAGGGCCCCCCAGAAAGGATGTATTCATCCACAAAGTCCTTACTCTGCTTTTGTTACAGAGGATTTTGTGGCAAATGACAGAGACACATTAGTATTGAATGAACAAAAGGAAGCTGCGTATAAAGTCTGTCACGATCATCCTTATTGCTAATCCAGTCCCATGAAAAAAGGATGGAAACACTCCTCCTTAGCATTAAAATGATGACAGTGTTGACCCTATTGAGAAAACTCTTTTCTGAAAGGTGGAGGTTATGGCAAGATTACTTCAATACGCTGCTTCACAAAGTACAATCCAAGCATCCCTGGTGCTTCTGAGATTCTTTCAAGGGGTCATGAGGTCAAAACTATTTTCACAAAAACACTACATTATTCACCCTTTCTACTATCACTTTCTCACGAGTGTGCAAAAGGTTTACAACTGTATGATGGGTAATTACCGCAAGAGACTGACTGCAGAAGCTGATGTGATGATTCAGTTGAGTTTTATCAAGCCAGATATTAGAGGTTTACAAAAATATAAAAATGTCAAGTTTCTCACTATTTTTGGTTTTGGAAAATATAGCTATTTTCCATCAAAACATTATTTTTGTGAACACATAGTTTTTTTTTTAAGTTTATTTATTTATTTCTTTTGGAAGAGAGTGAGAATGCACAGGAGAAGCAGAAAGGGTGGGGGGGGGGGGCGGTGGACAGAGAATCCCTAGCAGTGCTGACAGCTGTCAGCACAGAGCCCAACGCAGGCTCAAACTCACGAACCATGAGATCACAACCTGAGCCAAAATCAAGAGTTGGACGCTTGACCAACTGAGCCACTGAGGCACCCCATAATGAGTTTTGGTTTTTTTTGTGTGTGTGTGAACCAATAAATATTCTTAAAGTTTAATTTTTAATAATTAGGTAAAACCCATATAAATAAAAGCTTTTTTAGGGCTATAAAGGGGCTTGAGGCCAAAAAGTTTGTGAACTGCTCCTCTAACTAAATAAATGGTAGGCTCTTAAAAATAACTTGGAAGTCATTAAAAAAAAAAGGGGGGGGGGGGGTGCCTGGGTGGCTCAGTCCGTTGAGCGTCTGACTTTGGCTCAGGTCATGATCTCATGGCTCATGAGTTCAAGCCCCGCATCAGGCTCTGTGCTGACAGCTCAGAGCCTGGAGCTGCTTTGGATTCTGTGTCCCTCTCTCTCTCTGCCCACCCTTGCTCATGCTCTGTCTTCTCTCTCAAGAATAAGTAAAACATTAAAAAAAAACCCAAACTTGGAAGTGAGTAAGTTGAGCAAAACAAAAGGACATTTTTTTTCCTTACCTTTAACTCTCTATAATGTATTTGGCGCCTTCTAAGAAATTCTTCATTGCGTTTAATGTCCTTTTCAAGGGTAGACAAATGTTGCTGAAGATTTAGTATCTGAGCCTTCTTATTTTCAACTTCATTCTCCAAGTCACTAGACACAGACAAGAGGATAAAAAAACACCTCAAATCTGTTTCTGAATATTACAAATACTTTAGATCTTTACAAAGGAGAGCTTATTTGTGATAGTTTATTTGCAAAACTCTATCCAGTTAAACCAGTTCTATATTCCTACTAAGTTATTAATAACATGAAAATACAGAGATTTCAAAAGACATCTAAACTAGTCATATTTCTCTTACTTCATTAAGAAATATTTTTGACATGATTTGTGTGGCACACATCATGCACAGTGACAGGCAGAAGTGGAAACAGAATTTTGATGTGAAGGAATCAAACTAAAAGGAAAGAAAAATCAGGAAATAAGCTGTAACGTTAAAATGTGAACAGGACACTTTACATCCACAGAACTATGGAAACAGAGGAGTGAGTCTGGGAGAAGTGACAACTGAACTGTGTTCTCTAAAGCTTTCCTCAGTTGGACCAACTAGGAGAGAAGACGGAAGGACAGACACAGAAGCACAGAGCAGTGAAACATAAACCCAACAGCTCAACCTTTACTACTGGTAGATGAATGCTCTGAATGTGTGGGAGTGAGAGGGATGGAGAGAAGACAATGAAAAGGGATGGAGGGAAAAGCAAGTAGAGGCCAAAGCTATAAAGCGTCTCCGTGACAGCGGTCACTGTCTTCAGAAGTCACCTCTTCCTGCCTCACTGACCCAAGCACCTATCTCCCAAAATCGTGTGCTTGGTGGGAGGAGAACCACCTTTGCAGTTAAAAACTGGTCTCGAATTGATAAGATGCATATGTTTCCCACATTTTAGCATCTCTGAAATCACCTTCCTTTCCACGGTTGAAATAACAGCACTTTTTCTTTTTTAATAACAGAGCAGCTTAAATTTGATGAAATATTCTGGGGTGCCTGGGTGGCTCAGTTGGTTAAGCGTCCGACTTCGGCTCAGGTCATGATCTCGCGGTCCGTGTGTTCGAGCCCCACGTCGGGCTCTGTGCTGACAGCTCAGAGCCTGGAGCCTGTTTCAGATTCTGTGTTTCCCTCTCTCTCTGACCCTCCCCCGTTCATGCTCTGTCTCTCCCTGTCTCAAAAATAAATAAACGTTAAAAAAAAAAAAAATGATGAATATTCCAACTGCACTACCTTGCCACAATCCTCAAATTAGAAAACGACTCAATAAATGTTAGCCGAATGAATGATGAAAATGAAGAAAGAAGGAAAATAATGATGGTATTCCTGGTAAAAATGGGGCGAGATACAAAAACTTAAGATGGTTTCTCAAGATTAGTAAGAAATATTTGTTTTACCATATATAAATCTAGACCTTTATTAACAGTAACTTTGCTAAAAAACCAAAATATTTACCAAGTAAACAAACTCTGAACCTAGAGTCTAAAACAAAATAAAAACCGATGAGGGGCGCCTGGGTGGCGCAGTCAGTTAAGCGTCCGACTTCAGCCAGGTCACGATCTCACGGTCCGTGGGTTCGAGCCCCGCGTCAGGCTCTGGGCTGATGGCTCAGAGCCTGGAGCCTGTTTCCGATTCTGTGTCTCTCTCTCTCTCTCTCGGCCCCTCCCCCGTTCATGCTCTGTCTCTCTCTGTCCCAAAAATAAACAAAAAACGTTGAAAAAAAAATTAAAAAAAAAAAAATAAAAACCGATGAAATAAGCACAGAAATAAGCACCGATGAAATAACAATAATATTGTTATTAAACAATTTCCTGCATATTTAGAATAAACTAAGCAATCAACATAATTTATATAAACAAAACGGCTAAATTATACAACTTTTTTTTGCAGGGGAGGGCGAATTCTGTTACACACTTTCATACAGTGTTCCTCCTTAGTTTTTAATTAATTTTTCCACGGAGCGAAAAACCTGTGCTACTAAATGAAATGTGCGAGCACGTGCACGTGGTTTGTGTGGGATACACACATGCCCCGGAACGGCCAAAGTAGTACACTCCTGGGTCTGCAGCCCTCACTCTGCTGTGTTTGTCTCCATAGCACTTGGCCTAGTTCCAGTATTCATCTAGTCTATCTCCCCCTTCCTAATATTAAGCTCCAGGATGGGGAATTTTTTTGTACTTTATTTTGTGCCATGTCTTGTGCCTCAATCAGGGCCTGGCACAGTAAGTATACATGCGATATCTGTTTTAAAGAACAAAGGAAAGAATAAATTTGAAAAATAAACTTTGGAAAATTATATTAAGCTGTTAAAATACTTTGAAATTCAAAAACCTACAGGTACATTTTTTTTTTTTAATGATCTTGTATATAAGCAGTTACTGCAATGGAATTATTCTGAGAGTTAACTTACACATTTCTTTTGCTCCTTGCTTTGTACTTTCATCATGGGAAACCACACGGGGGTAATCAAACCAAGTCAGTACCTGTACTTAAAACCCTTTCCCTGTTAAGAAGCCACTCTGTTCATTATGAAACTGTGAAATAAATTATAATCTCTTCACTTAAATTCCAGAGCCATTTTTCACCAACAGGAATCTGTCAGTGATGAGCTGACGAGGGTATAGAGAAGCACCCTTCACGTATTCCTAATATGATGGGAAACTGGAGAATCTTTCTGGAGTCATCTGGCAATCACTATTAAATGGTCAACTTACATAAAAATAAAATGAAAGTGTTGAATTATCTATTTTAATAACTATTAGAGCTCATTTAATATTGTACATACTAAAAATATTAGTATTGCTTAATATTATTAAATATTTAAAATCAAAGCATTACTTGTATAGTAATACATCCATTACAGTCATTTGGAAACAGCTATTAAATAACTTAAAAATTCACATATCTTTTTACTTAGCTATTAAGAATTTAAGCTATATACTTTCAAAACTATGCCAAGATCCATGTATGTGTGTTCTCACTGCAGCACTGTTATAAGAGAAAATGGCAAATAACTCTCATGTCCATCAACGGGGAACTGGTTAACTCCTGGGGAGCTACCAAGAGGTAGTTCTAAATGTGCTGACATGGAAAGACTGCCCAGATTTAACACTGAGTAGAAAAAAAGCAAGATACAGAAACCATATGCATACTTACACACAGCTCACACTTAAGTGGAAGAAGCCAGACACAAGAAGTTGCATAGTGTATGTTTCCATTTATATGAAACATCCAAAACAGACTAATTCATAAAGACAAACCCAAAAGTGGATTAGTGGTTGCCAGGGGGTTTGGGATTGGGGGAATAATGGCTCATGGATATGGGTTTTCCTTCTGGTGTAAAGAAAATGTTCAGGAATTAGCTTACACTGATGGTTGCACAACCTTATGAATATAATAAAAATCTCTAAACTGTATGCTTTAAAATACAGTGAATTTTATAGTATGTGAATTATGTCTAATTTAAGTCACTGTACAAGGATTCAAACTATTTTGGGAACACATATAAGAAAACACGTGTAAGAAACTGCTAAACTGTTACCTTACTTTTGAAAGAGAGATGAGAATGGTCTCACTTTGTATACTTTTCTGCGCTGTTTGGACTACCTCACCATATGCACAGATCCTTCCTTTCTTTTCTTTCTTTCTTTCTTTCTTTCTTTCTTTCTTTCTTTTCTTGGACTATCTCACCATATGCACAGATTTCTTCCTTTCTTCCTTCCTTACCTTCCTTCCTCCTTCCTTCCTTCATTCCTATCTATCTATCTATCTATCTATTTTTGAGAGAGAGAGTGAGCGGAGCAAGCGAGCATACATGTGAGCAGAGGGCGGGGGTGGGCAGGGGCGGGAAAGAGAGAGAAAGAGAATCCTAAGCAGACTCCATCTGAGCGTGGGGTTCAATCCCAGGACACTGGGATTCATGACCTGAGTCGAAATCAAGAGTCAGACGCTCAAATGACTGCGCCACCCAGGTGCCCCTCTTCTAATTATTTTTAAAATATCAATAAGGACTATGGAGAAACAGGATCATGAGCTACTTTTGTTCCCAATTTATACTTTTCTATATTTACAAAACACTAATGGGGGCGCCTGGGTGGCGCAGTGGTTAAGCGTCCGACTTCAGCCAGGTCACAATCTCGCGGTCCGTGAGTTCGAGCCCCGCGTCAGGCTCTGGGCTGATGGCTCAGGGCCTGGAGCCTGTTTCCGATTCTGTGTCTCCCTCTCTCTCTGCCCCTCCCCCGTTCATGCTCCGTCTGTCTCTGTCCCAAAAATAAATAAACGTTGATAAAAAACACTAATGAATTTTTTAAACTTGCAAATATACTGGTTTGGGTCAAACAGATGACACAAAAGTCATCTAAATATCATTAGAATTTGGTATATTCTTGGGGCGCCTGGGTGGCGCAGTCGGTTAAGCGTCCGACTTCAGCCAGGTCACGATCTCGCGGTCCGTGAGTTCGAGCCCCACGGCGGGCTCTGGGCTGATGGCTCAGAGCCTGGATCCTGTTTCCGATTCTGTGTCTCCCTCTCTCTCTGCCCCTCCCCCGTTCATGCTCTGTCTCTCTCTGTCCCAAAAAATAAATAAAAAACGTTGAAAAAAAAAAAATTAAAAAAAAAAAAAAAAAAAGAAACTTGGTATATTCTCTTTCTGGTTTTTTTTTTTTTTTTTTTAAAGCTTGGCTTTTTTAGCTATTAGCTGTTCTCTCTCTTTTTGTAAATTGAGGTGTAGTTTACATGCAATATTACATAGTTTTCAGGTGTACCACAAAGTGATTTAATATTATATACATTATAAAGTGACCTCCACAAATCTAGCAGCCATCTGTTACCAAAGTTAACATATTAATATATATACATACATTACATCTCTATGACTTACGTACTTTCCCACTAGAAGTCTGTACCTTTTTAATCCCTTTCCTCTATTTCACCCAACCCCTCATCCCTCTGCAGAGACACTGTTCAACCACCAGATTGTTCCCCATATCTATGCATCCAGTTTGTTTTCTTTGTTTGCTTGTTTGTTTGTTTTAAGATTCCACATGTAAGTGAAGTCATACAGTATTTGTCTTTCTCTGTATGATTTATTTAAATGAACATCATACCCAGAACTTGGCATATTTACAATCAGTAGTTTATTGATTCCCATATTATTTAATAGGGGAAACGATTTTGAAAAACCGGTTCACCTGACTTTTAAACAAATGACGTGTCCACTACACATTAGTACAAATACCGTTAGCTAAAAAATTGAAGCCAAATATCAACTCGAAACCTTTATTACTAAAATACTGGAATACACAAAAGCAAAAAAAATAAAATAAAATAAATAAACTGTTGGAATCAGAGATCCCAATTTGCTGCTGAGGCATACTTACAATCTTTTCCAAAAATGTCATCCTTTTTTTTTTTTCTTTAACACTTGGGACATAAATACATGAGGCAATTTTTATCGAAAGAAAAGTGTGAGCCATACAGAGTAACATCACTATGGTATTTTTATATATTTTACACTAGTGTCTATTGAATACCATATAATTTAGTCTTACCCAGTTAAGAATCAGGAAGGCTTGATTTAAATGTCATGGCACAATGGACAAAAACTTACCACTTTACAGGTCACGTTTATACTGGCACATTCCCACATCTATCCCGTCAGAAAGACTTGGTGTCAATACAAAATGTACATTCAGTGCCATGACACCAAGTTGCTGGTCATTCAACTTTTCTCCGTTGCTAAGAAGAAGTTTTACCAAATGTTCTGCTATTTATTATAGCTATTTTTCTTTATGCTGCTCTCATGACATAAAAATGACTAATACTATTGAAAACGAGATCTATTTTGACGAAACTCTCATTTCCCCTACATATATAAATTACTTAGAATACTTTCACTTTTACTCAATTTTCTTAGATATTTATTTTACTTAAAGTTTTTAGTTCTTCTACTGAAGGTTTTCCAGGTCACTAATTCAGTTCCAAAACCCATCAATTCATCAACTGAATTAGTTTGGAAAATCATGGCTTTTTGGTACCAAAAATCCTTTCTGCATGCTTGTGCATCTCATTGAATACACTTACTAGCTTGTCATTCAACTTCTCACTTAGTCTCTTCTAGAAGCTCTGTTTTCTAGATGTATGTTCTAATTCTGCCGACTGATCCTTTTAGAACAGTGCAACTCAAATACAGTAAGAGATGTTAACAGGGAACTTGAGCCAGAATGTAAACCAGCACACCTATACGCTCACTGAGCAGAGTCAGAGCTGAACGCCAGAACAGTGGTGTAGCTGTTCTGCTCTCATCTCCATGCAGACAGGCAGTAAACGATGTGCAGACCAGCTGGTCAAGGGAACACACTTGTGTTCTCCGTCCAAAATACTGTTGTCAAAGTGATGATGGGAAACAACCATCAACCCAGAATTCTATATCCAGCTAAATGATCTTCGAAGCCCGAAAATATTCACAATCCTTCCCTGAAATAACTGCTGCTAGAGTAATATGAAAGGAAGCACACTGCAGGGCGCAGACAGTATACCACAGGGAGCAGTCAGAATACCACAGTAAAGTTTGCACTGACACTAACCTTATCTCAGAATCCACATCTTTGCTTAGGAATTTAGGTCTTGTATTTTCAGATGAATAGTAACGTCCTGCAAAGACCTGATCGCCATCAGCAGTAAACGCTTCTCTACAATTCTTGGGTGGCTTTTGAGACTGCATTACTGCGCGAGCTACAGAATTACTCTAAAAAAATAGAGGGAAAAGTACGTTTTTCAAATTATGCCATAGCCTTTCGGATGCACAATTTCAAAATGCTACCTATCATAAGATTCAAGTATTTTTATTTAAACATAAATAAATCATTCCAGAAAGTTAAAAGAAAGAATTTCAAAAACAACTCAAGATTCAAAGAATTAAAACTACTGAGAGTCTTAGAACACCATAGTAGGGGTGCCTGGGTGACTCAGTCAGTTGGGAGACCAACTTCAGTTTAGGTCATGATCTCACAGTTTGTGAGTTTGAACCCCACATCAGGCTTTGTGCTGCTGACAGGGTGGAACCTGCTTCAGATTCTGTCTCCCTCTCTCTCTGCTCCTCCCCTGCTCAAACGTGCCTGCTCTATCTCTCGAAAATAAATAAACATTAAAAAAAAAAAAAAAAAGAGGGGCGCCTGGGTGGCTCCGTCGGTTCAGCGTCCGACTTCAGCTCAGGTCATGATCTCACGGTTCGTGAGTTTCAAGCTCCGCATCAGGCTCTGTGCTGATGGCTCAGAGCCTGGAGCCTGTTTCAGATTCTGTGTCTCCCTGTCTCTCTGACCCTCCCCCGTTCATGCTCTGTCTCTGTCTCAAAATAAATAAACGTTAAAAAAAAATTAAAAAAAAAAAAAAAAGAACACCATAGTGCATTGTAAACATGCTTTATGACAAACTAAGTTCTAATCCGTTTAGAATTAAAAATTATTTTATGTACATTTCATGTGGGAATATTCATTTTAGATCAGTTCATACAAATCTTTTTCTTTTCTAAATGACTTTTACAGCCTGGAAAGATGTGAGTGAACAGCAAATTACAGTAAAAGATTGTATACTGAATACGTGGGGAAGCCTAGAAATATTTAAGCCCTAGAGAAAGTAAAAAAGGGATTAGACTTAATGGAGGCCTAGCCAACCTCTAGTGACAGACAAGAGGACTTCATTATTTTCTTTCAAGTATCCTTTTCTTTTTTTTTTTTAAGTTTATTTATTTATTTTAGAGAGACAGAAACAGCATGAGTGGGGGAGGGGCAGAGAAAGAGGGAGAGAGAGAGAGATCCTAAGCAGGCTCCTCACTGCCAGGCCCGAGCCCCACGTGGGGCTTAAAATCACAAAACCACGAGATCATGACTTGAGTGGAAACCCAGAGAGGGATGCTTACCTGACTGAGCCACCCAGGCGCCCCTCAAGTATCCTTCTAAAATATAAGGGAGCCAAGCCCACAAATAATTACAATATTACTTTGCAACATATATACTATATATACATTTAAATTACTGACACCATTACTTCTCAATTTCCAATAATGAGAAAAACAAACTCTACTATGCTTATTTTGGTTAGATCTCTGTTTTGAATTTCCTTGTTCCTTCTCAGCAAATTTATGTCAATAGATGAACACAGTTTGGTGATTTAATCCAACAAGTACATAAAAATACATACATAATGAAAAATATTGACTTATTTTACAATACTTTCAAAATTTTAAGGAAAAAGAACTCATGAAATTCAAGTAGACTAATTTGTTTAAAAAATAGAATAATAACATACTTATCTGTAAAGGTAATAAAAAACGGATCTGGCAACCAATCAAGAAAGAAAGAAACAAAAACAAAATTATAGCATCATTCACCAAAATAAATGTATTTGTGAAATGATTTACTGAGGAAAAGCCAAAAGTTAAAAAAGTTCTCTCAGGCAGAAAACGCACAAACCACCCAGTTCTATGTTATTCTATAGTGTTCTTATGAGGTAAAAGCACAATGGTAAAACATATTAATAACTCCAGAATACAGAAGGGGAACAGGAATTTATATAACCAATTTTCAATTCTGGAAACTGAAAAATAATACAAAATACAGCAAACATCTTATCTTACTTTGATCAGAAGCACCGTCTCTATGCTTCTCATGTCAATCAGGCTGTTTGCAACAACTGCATTATCTATTTCTAAAGCAGTCAGGACTGTTGGAAAGTCTGGATGATAAGCAGCTCTAGAACACAAAAATATAGAAATATCAACTTATCAAACTTTACTATTATACATATATATATTTTTGAGAGATGAAAGAGGAGTGAGCGCATGAGTGTACGCGTGGGGGGAAGGGCAGAGGGAGAGGCAGAGAGAGAATCCTAAGCAGGCTCCATGCCCAGCACACAGCCCGATGATGCAGGGCTCCATCCCAGGACACTGGGATCATGACTTGAGATGTAATCAAGAATTGGACTCTGAAAGGACTGAGCTACCCAGGCGCCCCTTATGTATATGCCTTTTAATGCGTGACTATAGATAACAATGGAAAATATCTGATAACATTTGAGAACATTTGTAATAGGTTTATTTTATTAAACAGCAAACGTTATATTATGTGCTAGGCATTCTCAGAATATTATAAATATTAGCTCACTTAAATCCTCAGAGTAATTATATGCGATTGATAATATTACTCTCTCCCTTTAAAGGAATTTTTTTTCTTTAAGTTTATTTATTTTGAAAGAGTGTGCGAGCAGGGGGGAGGGGTGGAGAGAGCCAGTACTGTCAGTGCAGAGCCCTACATGGGGCTTGACTCTGTGAACTGTAAGTTCATGACCTGAACCAAGATCAAGAGTCAGGTACTCAACCGACTGAGTCACTCTGGTGCCCCAGCGAGTTTGCTCTTAAGATGGAGGAGGAAAACCCTGACCTAAGATGTTTTAAAGGGGAGAGAAGTCAGTGGAGTAGGAACATTTAAAGTTCAGGAGAGAGTGAAGTAATGAAAAAGAAATGGTTCACAAATCAGGAAGAAGAAAGCATGTAATTCAGAGCCTACGGGATTAATAAACAGCTTTAGAGAGAAAGGCATCTCCTCTGTTGAGTGGGAGAAGACGTACAGACGCAGACAAGGTTGTGGGTGGTTAGCATGCTAAGCAGTTCCATATCCTCTATTTCCTCTGAAAAGAGGGAACAAGGCCATCTGCAAAGGAAAGGAAACTACTCCGAGTATCTCCTGGGAAGTTATGCACTTTCCCGGGGAATCTCTGTTGAGGTTCCTCAATATGAGCCTAATATTCCTTATTCATTCTAATATTCCAATAGTGTTTCACTGTTCTTTTCTGCATTAAATAACATGGACAATTTTAAAATTTAGCATTTGAACCACAATATATACTGATAAAGTTCTTCACAAGAAAATCATCCCTCCAAAACGTCTGTAAGGCAGCTAAAGTTGAGAGAATATTACATGTACTCAACTTGTCAATACTCTGTCAACACCTAAAAGTAACATCCAACTTCCTCTAGTACCCCACCAACTTGAACTTCAACATAATACCCAACTACTCTGAAAGGCACAACACGGACTCTGTCATACTCTGGAGCCACTCCATTACTCTAACTTCCCACTGTTACCACGAGCTACAGCCTTCCTGGCTGACCATGCCTGTCAAATCTGCTAACTTCCTGCGGCCCACCTACAGGTTTTCTCCCAGGCCTCACTTGCTTCCTTCTCCAGCCCAAGCCGCATGGCCAGTCATGAACTACTTTCCCAGCAGCACTCTCAACTGCTTCTCTCTTCTCCTGCAACACCTACCCACTCTAAAAAATTCTAATGCAGTATTAATCCAACAGTACACATTCTCCTCTACTCAAACCTATTAAAAATAAAAAATCCTGCAGCTACCACAGGTGTCTGAATCCTGAGTAGACTTTGGTTCAGCTTCCTCTCTCACTCTCCCAAACCACCCAACTGGGTGAGGCCCTCATTCTCAGCACATGGATTCACCTACTTCTGAGAAGTGACCTCAGGCTGCACAAATGTAGCTCTCACTCTGCACCACCTCCCAGGATGTGCTATGCTGCTAGGAGCCTGGAGCCACAATCCCCGGGGAATCTCTGGGGACACAGCATGCCGGTAGGGCAGCACCAGGCTTTCCTACTCATGGCAGTCCTCACAGCAGCTCACGGAGCCATCCCGACAGTTCAGGACCCAAGGTCCTGGGCCCCAAATGACAGTGCCAGTGAAAGAGGATATTCCTCACAGAAGTCAATCTCTCATAGCCATCCCCCAGGGGCAGTTTCCAAGGTCCCCGTAGGGAAACACCCAATTACGAGTCACCATGCTGGAAGACCAGGTGTTCAGAGTTCTCCCGCTTCAGATGCAACAACCTGTCAGGGGTCATTTTTTACCATAAGCAATGCTGTCTGGTACCACACCAGAAATTTCACTTTTATCAGGTCTTAGAAATCAGGAATCAAAGCTAGAAACTAATGTAGGGTCAAATTTTTCTGCAGATTGAGAAAACACTTCACCTCCAACTCCCAAATCCTTATACCTAGCCTAAAAGCTCAAAATGGACAGTTCCAAAACAGGACTTATCCTCTATTGACAAATCCACTTTTTCCTTGTACTTCTCCTGAACCACACACCTGCTAGGCACTCACTCCAGCCAGACACCTGGAAGGCATCCTCAATTCTTTTGTTTTCTTACATTCAAGTGACAGGGTTTATTGATTTTGTCCTAAATAACACTTTTAATCTGTCCCTTACTATCCATAATGCACACGCTATTTTTTGCAGAATAATTTATGATGCCGTGCCACCATACATTTTGCACATAGAATTCTATTTGCCCACAAAGCAATTAACCCTTGTCTGTCACTAGACAAACTCATCAGTTCAGGAGACTAATCATTTGTCCTCTTTTCTCGAATTTCTTCCCTAATCTAGCTACATCTAACGTGTAATTACTTTCTCATCTGAACTACATCTGCATTTTGTGATCTAATTTTATCAAAGCTGAAGATTAAATTAGAAAATATGTATTATATTTAAAAGTAAAGTGAGTAGCTAGTCAGCAGTTAGCAAAGAGGCCAGTTTGGGTACTGGGCCCTTGAGGTTTATTACGGTCATCAAAGAAAACAACCACGGTTCTTTAAGGGATCTGCAAAGCACCTTGAGAGTTGAACCGTGAGTAATGAGTGTCCAAGCTCTTTGTTAGTACACCCCCCACATACCCCTTAATTTGCCTAGGTCTGTATCACTTCCCTCAGCATTGGTTCTATGCCACACTGCATCTCTCTCCCTGTTCTGGCTCCCACAACACACCTCGTGTAAGGAGCTCAAGGCCAGGGAGCAGGTCTTATTTACCTATGCATCTCCAGTGCCTAGGCTGAAATTAAAGAAGCGCTTGATGAAATTTCATTAAGTCAGTACTACATATTTGGTTAACATAAAATTTTTTTAATTCTTTCTGATCTTGGACATGATTAAGCAATTCCAGAAATGGCACTTAACTAGTGATACCTTACCTGTGTCTTACATCGTACATCTCATTCCGAAACTCAGAAACTATTATCTGTGGCCGTGAGGTCCCTCGTGAATAAAACTTTTCCATCAGTGCCTGAAGGACTCTTTCATCAGCATGGTTATGGCAACAATAGGCTTGCAGAAGTCCCTTTAAGCAAGATTCGATAGCCAAAGCAAGCTCAGGGTCCCGAAGATGAATGCAAGCTCCTAAAAGTGAGAAAATTATTAAAAGGTCCATAAATCCTTACTTTGAAATATTAATGTAACTATCTTTTTATAACAGTTTATAATTGACTTCAAAATATTTTCATATAAAGTATAGATGACATTACAGATCTTCTGTTAACTAAATGGGAAATCCCCACTTATCCGTTGGATACACTGGAAAGACAACTCATCAAATCCTATGAAAAGACTGTCCACTCATTCCAATGTAAATCAGCAGAGGCCTTTCTATGTAATCGGATACTATTCCAGCCTCTGAATGGCATTTTGAATATCAAACCAAAAGGTTTACATACAGATCCTTTATTATTTCTGTAAAACTGATTAACATTGGGATTTAAAAACAGAGAAGAAATGCCTCATCCATTGAAACAGATCCTGGTACAGAGGTACGTATCATTTACATGAAGAGACATCACCATAATATAGTATGTAATGCCACATTTCCACAGTAAATATATTTAGTAATAAAATATATATATTTATCTTTACAGCATCATTTTCCCCTAATGATATTACAGAATTAGAGATAATTTCTCAGGAGAACTCAAAAGACATGTATATTTTTAATCTTCTGTATATAGGGGGATAATGAAATAAACCCAGGTTTTCCAGTTGAAAAAGGACTTAGAAACAATCCTAAATAGAAACTAAGAAAAGATAAGTCATTTTATAAAAGTTACACAAAACTCAGGTGGTGAGAATTCTTCTACCTTGATGTCACTGGATTTTCCAACTAATCAATTATATTTAAATTAGTTAACTCATTTATTCATTCATTCAGGAAAAAAATCTGAATCAGATTATTCAACTCTATAGTTACTTTTCCTAAGTTATCTTGCTTTTGGCTATTTTATGCTTTAAAGATACAAAAGGAAAATTGTAAAGTTTAAAGTGATTTTTGTTATTATTTCTTAAAATATATACAATTAAAATCCACATATAATTACATAGCCCTTTGATAACACTTTTAAAACTAGATTCAAGAGAACCTTTCCTGAAAATAAAACCTTATTTCTAATGTTCCTTGTGTCCTGACCAAATGGTGACAAATACCTAAAGGGCCTATGGGTTTACAGGTAAAACGCCCACGCCTATAGGCATCATCTATTGCTTCAAGAAGAGCTGGCACATGAGGCCCAAATCTTTTCAGTCGATCGGTTTTACTATCTTTCAGTTCTTTCAGTTGCCTCTGATTATAGCTCAGTGTATGCTTCACATCTAGTTCTTCTCGCCTACAAAATAAAAGCAAAAAACCAGAAGAAATATGTGCTACAATTATACAGGAATATCCAGCCTTTCCCCCCTAACACCTGCCTACCAGTGAATGACCCAGCTACCCAAAAGACTAAAGGCAGATTTATTTGAAAATGATTGTGTTACTGGAGAAAAATCATCACAAGTCGTCAAAACTTCACACACACACACACACACACACACACACACACACACACCTTATTCAGTACATGAACCAACAATGAAACGTTTTCTGTCTTCATAAACACCAAACTACGTGATTTTCAAGTGATTAAAAAATAATCATCCTCAGGATACTGAAACTTACTTAATTCTCACCCGTTCTTCTTTGTCCTTTTCTATGGCTTGCTGAAACTGTTCAATCTCTTGATTGATTGAACTTTCCTGATCCTGCAAGGCCTTTACTCTCTCTTTTAACCAAGATATTTTTTTTTGCCTTTCCAATCGTTCAGGCTCCAAAGATTGATCGGTACTAACAGTAAATAATCCAAAATAGAAAATGTTACATGAAAACTTGAATGTTTAGAAAACCACAAAGCAATGTAATAAAATTCCTTTAGAAATAGTATGGAAAATCTAATACTCCATTTCACTGAGGGCACTGTTGTATAAAATGAGGTAATCATGCGCAATGCAAAGTAACCATCTTACCTTTTCTTTAGTTCTTCAATTCTTTTGCAAAGCTGTTCATCATCTTTCATTAATGCTCTATACTCATTTAGAGAACGGTTATATAAAACCTAACAAAAAATAAGACATACTTTGATAAAATAAATATATATATCCTATTCAAATCCACTTTTGCCAAATCTTCAAATCAGAGGCTAAATATATGCAGAAATATATTTTTAAAACAAAGTACATAAATGGCCACATGAAACTTACATTTTTTAAAATCTATAAGCAACACAGATCTTACTTAATTATAAAACCCCTCCTTTTAAAAGTAAGTGAACAGTATTTGTATTTAATACATAGTATTTAATATTTCAGGCTGGAAAATTTCTCTCACCTCAGCTTCATTATAGGTCCTTTTCTTAGCCGTAACATCTGTTTTCAGTGCCATACATTCTGGTGCCCGTGCATTTGTCTCTTGACTAATCTTTTCTAGTTTATCTTGAATATCTTTGTATTTTTTTTCTGCCTCATTAAGTCTAACCTTTAAGAAAATAACATTTTGGAGTGTATTTTAATTTTCTTCAATAAACAGAAAAAAATTTTAAATTATATATAGTTCACATCCAATAATAAACTTGGTTTCACTCTGACTAAATAATCTCAAGATATCAGGTAAGCAAACATAATTATATAAAATACTAGAATATAATTTTTTTATTTGAGAGAGAGAGAGAGAGAGAGAGAGAGCGCGTGTGTGTGAGAGGAGGAGAGGGTCAGAGGAAGACAGAGAGATCTAATCCTCAGCATGGAACTTGACACGGGGCTTGATCCCACAATCAGAGTCAAAAGCAAGAGTTGGATCCTCAACCAACTGAGCCACCCAGGTGGCCCTCTAAAATATAATTTTAATTCCACATTTCTTTTTTTTTTTTTTTTTAAATTTTTTTTTTCAACGTTTTTTTATTTTTGGGACAGAGAGAGACAGAGCATGAACAGGGGAGGGGCAGAGAGAGAGGGAGACACAGAATCGGAAACAGGCTCCAGGCTCTGAGCCATCAGCCCAGAGCCTGACGCGGGGCTCGAACTCACAGACCGCGAGATCGTGACCTGGCTGAAGTCGGACGCTTAACCGACTGCGCCACCCAGGCACCCCTAATTCCACATTTCTTTATCCAACAAAAGTACTATCTTCTGGGGATACAAAGATACAGTAACAATGGTCTTCAGGTAACACAATAAATGGGAGAGAGGCACAATTTATCAGAGAACAGACATGGAAATTGATCATACAGTTTGGATGCAATAAAGCTTAAGTAGGCTGTATCTATTTAGAACTGTGGAAGCACAGAGAAAGAACCTAGAGGTCTGCCAGAAAGACTCAAGAATGCCTTCAAAGCAGAAGTAGCATTTGAGCTGAGACTTGAAAGATTAATCAAAATGTCCCTGGAGAAAAGTTGGGGAAAGGTGTTAGAGGCAGATGGAAAATCATGTAGAAAGGCACTAGTCCTACTTTGGGAAATGAAAATATTTAAACTAAGAACGTGGTGAGAGCTGAGCCTGAACGGTCAAAGAGTGTGAATTCCTAACGATCAGCTTACAACTTAACCCTCCAGACAACAGGGACAGAAGACATTAACCAAATCTGTATGTTAGATCACTTTGAAAGCACATGAAGGGTGAAGGCAAAATTACAGGAAACAACATCAGTAAGGAGTTAATATTCCAAAGCAAAAAGGAATGAGAAACCAAAGCAGGGCACTGACAAAAGGAATGGATTAGAAGGGACAAATAAGAGAACTATTAGATCAGGGATCAGCAAACTTTTTCCAGCAAGAACCAGATAGTATAGTAGACACTATTTCTTTGCAATCCTTCCATTCAATAGTTATTCTATAATCTATGACCATGCATACACTACACGAGAGGTTTTGTGTAAGACATGGTGGGAAGGATACAATTATAAAATAAGATTGTTCTTACCCTCTAGAAAGTGCCCAAATGCTTAAGCGGGACAAACGCCTATAGAACTGAAGTATAATGAAGCCTCAAGATCCTCCTTTTCCCATTTGAAAAAAGGTGAACATCTATTACTCAGACTAGATTCCATTTTTATTTTATTATTTTTACTTTTATTTCTTTAAAGATTTTATTTTTAAGTAATCTCTACACCCAATGTGGGGCTCAAACTTGCAACCCCGAGATCAAGAGTTGCATGCTCTACCTACTGAACCAGCCAGGCACCCTTGGATTCCATTTTCAGATTGGAGATTATCTAAATAGAAAAGTAACCTAAAGTCCTCCACTATGATAAGCTAAGAAGTGAGGATGAGGAAAATCTGGTAAAATAAACAATTCTAGAATATTCTCACAGAAATGAAAATCCAAGGTAAGAAAAGTAGGTGGGTTGAACTTCCATTTACTACCTGAAGAGGGAGTACAAAATTCAGCTTATTTGTTATTTTTACATATTTATCTCTGTTTTGATGGATTAATGTCATAATTCTTAAAATGAAAAAACATATCTGCATACCTGGAGGAGAGACAGGAAAAAGCAAGGTGGGGGATATTACGTCCTATACTACAAACTAAGCTTGGGGGCCAAAAATTCGTAAGTAGAACAAAATACTATGAGGTTAGGCCAGCCACACTGAGCAGATGGGGCTTCTATAAAAAAGAAAAGGCTAAGACTTCTACTTCTGGCATGACAATGTGAGGAATTCTGCACTGCTGGCTACATACCCTTGGGAACATACTAAGAAACCAATCAAGTGTAAATTTTTAATGTGTGAATTGTATGGTATATAAATTATATCTTAATAAAGCTGTTAAAAAAAAAAGAGCGAAAAGACAAGTATAAAGAGTGGATCTGCTATATGGTAAAAAGGTCTACATGCACACCCCCAACAGAGAATTAATTACTGCTTTTATTTACCATTCAACCAACTTCTACCTCTAGGCCCAAGTGGAAGACTTGTGGTTTTTCTTGAATCTTACATAAATAGCATAGTTTCCACCTCGGCTCTTAGATCTCGGCTTGAAATTAACTTTATAGACCTAACAACCTGTCCCACATGTGTTCTACCTACATGGAATCCTCTGATGGTTCTGGGCCCTAAACTTCAGTTCCCTGTAAGTTATGGTAGCAGTCTCTGGGTATTGTGTTCAGTTTTGAATTGTTACACTTCATGATACTTAACTTTAATGCTATTCTAATTCACTATTATCCTAGCACCTCAAGACTTCTTATGTTGCCACTGCTAATGAACCCAGAGTAAAAGCTTCAGGCTGTAGCATCTCTAGTTAGTAACAAAGTACCATTGTCTGCAAGCATGAGTTCAGAGTGCGACATCACTGGGCTCAACTGGCTGATCATGTCCAAATACAACACTCTTTTAAAAAAGAGAGTTGCCACAATAGTCCTTGAACAAAAGTTTAGGTCAGATTCACCTAATAAATTAGGTAATAAATTCACACACAGACAGATTATAGGTTGACACTTCTACTTTTGTTAAGTCTTTTAAAATAGTCTAATATGGGGGCGCCTGGGTGGCACAGTCGGTTAAGCGTCCGACTTCAGCCAGGTCACGATCTCGCAGTCTGTGAGTTCGAGCCCCGCGTCGGGCTCTGGGCTGATGGCTCAGAGCCTGGAGCCTGCTTCCGATTCTGTGTCTCCCTCTCTCTCTGCCCCTCCCCCGTTCATGCTCTGTCTCTCTCTGTCCCAAAAATAAATAAACGTTGAAAAAAAAAAAAAATTTTAAAATAGTCTAATATGAGTAATCTCGTATGATTAAACTACCAAATCTGTATTAGAAAAACTACAATTACCTGCTGTTCTTCCATCTTCCTGTCAAGTCTAGCAGCACGATCTTCTCCGATTTTGATATTATCTCTGATAGCATTCAATTGCTTTTCAATTTCATTGACCTACAAAGAAATTACACAGTAAATCATGTAGAAGACTAACTGTAACCAAATATATTCTGCATATTAAAAGTATAAGTGAATAAGTAATTAAGTAAAAATTACCACTGCCCAAGCCATTTCATGTTTCAAATATTCTAAATTAGTCTTCATTGTACTTAAGCCAGCAATACTTTGAAAACGTTCTTCTTTTTCCAAACACTGGCGTTTTAGTTCAATAAGTCGCTTAAAAAAAGAAAAAAAGGAAATATTTCTTACTGACATTAGAAAGACACGACATTTTACAAATGTATTTCTTTTAAGTGTACTGCCTTAATGGTATTAAAAAAGATATGCAAAGAAATGTCTTCTTTTAAGATGAAAATAAAAATACTTTTGGTTCTTTGATATGCTTTGACTAGGTACAACTATTTTCTTAATTTCTGCACTACAAAAATGGCCAAATACTATTCTAATGATGATCAAAGGAACAAAGGGTTTAAGACCTCACAAGTGCAGACAAATCACAAAACTCAGTTTCCCGCTTCTCTTGACACCATATCTGAGAGACAGAATGGTCTGTTCTTCTGGGCAAAGTATACCCAGCACCCTTTCCAAAGATAATGGAAGATGTAGAAGACATTTATTCCTAAAAGCTAAGTAAGCTACAATTTTTAAAACCTAAGTTCTCGCTTAACAGTAAATAAAATCATTAAATATCAGACAGAGTGACATTAGAACGGCTTCTGAAGTAGCTCCTAGACTTCATATTCTGTACACTAGGGTAGATAGATGGCCTCTCCCGTTCACTGGTGCTGACCATCTTCAACCAGGGCCTCACACTGTAGATCTACAAGGGTGTCCCTACAAGTCACTTTCCCAATTTCCAGGATTATTTCAATCACGCTCTTCACACCTCACACACATGCCCCCGCGCTAATCCTCACTGATTCTCCCTGCCTCCTACCTCAGGGAATTTAGTGGCCATCAGATGGAAACTCCAACTTCCAATAGCCTTATCTACAAACCTAACGCAGTCACAGCTTCCTTACACTGAAGAGGAGGGGCCTTCATTACACTGAAGTCTAGTCCCCATCTATCTATACCTTTTGCAGTCAAATGCTCTACCCCTGAGCTATACCCCCTATCTATACCTTTTGGATGCGACCACTTGCTTCTGCCTTCTTGGGAGGTCTAAATTACTTCATTTCTCATCCCATCTTTTCATCTTTGTTTCCACTTTATCCTCTTCACTGACTCCCTTCCACTATCATTTTTATTTCTTGGAGACTGCTTCCCTCCTCTCACCATCCCTCTCCTGGCACTGTTCATCCTTCATTTCTCATCTTAGACATAAGCCTTAACAAATCCACCCTTCCCGAGTCCCTACACCCCAGCACTAATACCCTATTAAGTGCTTTTGCACAAACCCAGTCACAAATAAGTCCTTTAGTAGTGACCACCATACTCAGTTATTTACCATCTGGTTCCTGCTGAGTAGTTAGGTCTGTGACCCCACGAGCCCTCAAGCCCTGGTATATATTGGCTGTTTATGGCCACGGACAAAGCACAATGCCAGGAGGCACACAGTGGAACTTATTATTTGTTGGCCAAACGCTTTCTAGTTTCTAACCTTCACATACTGTTTCCTATAGATTTAGTTATTCAAATTCGGAGTTTATTTTGAGAATATAAAGTTCTTCCTATAGATTTAGCTATTTAAATCCAGAGTTTAAGAATACAGGATATTTAATTAATATTTAATTAATTAATTAGAAAAAAGTTCTTATTAAGGGCACATTATACATACGGAACTCTGCTACATGATATAGGGAAGTGCTTCTTTAACTTCATAATTAAAACATCTTTACTAGTTGATAACAAAGTATACCATGGAGAGAGTGGGTGTTTAACCCCCACCCCCACTGTCTAAAGCAAACAAATTTCTTCAAAGTCCTGACTTATTGTTTTAAAAAATAATAAATGTAACATATACTTTTACTTTTTTCTGAATATGCAAATATTTCCTTTCCCCAATAACACTGATACTCCAAGAAAGTGTGCTATATTAATTCTGTGGTTTACAGTGCCTCCTTGTACACTACCACATACCTGGGGTTTAAAGGGACAATGTGGGGAATAAAATAAATATACCCATCCTTGCTTTTTAAGTTTTCATACAACCACAGACCTAATTTTACATATGCAATCCTGAAAACTTGGAGTAAAAGGGCCAGTGTGACATCTAACTAAAGGTGACCTGGATCAATCATTAGTACAATTCTGTGTCAAAAGCACAAGCTAAGAAACAGCTGAAAGCTGAACTGGTTGTATGAAACTGACTAACAAAAGAATAAGATACAGAATCACACAAAAATTGGTGGACTTAATGTACTGGACGAAAGGCTCAAACGTAAGCCTTATGACTTTGAGGTCTCTGATTATCAGACAGAAGGTTGGATCTTCAGGAATCTGAAGAAGAAAGTATAAAAACAAAATACAGCAGATGTAAAAACAAATTTAAGTAAGTCACGCTGGCTTGAGTAATTTCAAATTCACACAGATATGCACAGCTGCTAATCTGGCAAGTTCAGATGTGACAGTTGCCACCAAGCTATCAGTGCTTAATGAATGTTAACAATTTACCAGTGTGATGAAATACTTATCTACCATATATAATTACATGTGCATTTAATACGTTTAATATCAGCTTGAGGCTTGTGCTTCTTTTGCCATCATAAGAAATACTACAGTTTTCAAACGACTTATAGTGAGAATTAGTGATACCTTATTGTAGAACCAGTAAGTCATATATCCAGGCATAAGTATGTAAAATATTGCCCTGTCCTCTAGTTTATAACTAACAGAAGAAAATGTGTACATGCCCATTATTACTAACAAAGTAAAGTTGCTAATAAAATACCCTGAATATAAAAACCACCCTTCGTATATTTCATAGAGTACCATGAAAGTGCTATTAGTTTCTATAGCTACGTATCTATATATAAGCATATAATTTTACAGTACCATTTATCTTATATAATTTGACCTCAAAATATTTGCATCAAGTGTTACAAACCTCTTCTCCTTGATTTATCTGCCTCCTTTGTTCTTTTCTTTTGTTCCATAATGTACGAATAATCTTCCTTCATCTGCTCAAGTGGGTTGCTTTCATAAAGAACTGTATCAATAAGGAAAACACAATTAGGAGTCTGTAAACTTCCATGAACTGTAAGGAAAAAAATTGTGGACTAATTATGTAAAAGACACTAAAAACAATCTTGAGCAAGTAAACATATACACAAAAGAACATGTTTTCAGACCCCAAATTTATTTCACTTACTCTGTTCACATCTACACATTACTTGAAAGAACTCTTAAAGCCTATGTAAGAAAACACTTTTGGTGTGATAATATACCATCTTAAAACTCACGTTCACTATTCTTTCATTCTTTAAGCAAGTATGAAAAAAAGAGAAAACATCCATATCCTTGATCTTTACACATCTTAAATTTTTAGAAAAAGGAAATAGTGAAATCCATTCAAAAGTTACAGCATAAGTTTTAGTAGAAGTCAAATACTTTGCTAGCTTTATAATTTAAGGTTTAAAGATTGTTATGCATGACCAATCATTCCTTTGTAATTTTCTTAAAGATTAATTTTAGAATAATCCGTTCTCTCTCAGAATTCAGAGCCAAACAGTGAAAGCAAGAATTTACCATGAAAATTACATTTCTATCATACCTACTTAGAACTTTCCTAAATTAGCCCTACACTATTACTATAAATCAATGGCTTTAAAAAAAAAAAAAAACAAACTCAAGGGACCCTTAGGTGGCTCAGTCGGTTAAGCTTCTGACTCTGGATTTCCTCTCAGGCCATGATCTCATGGCTCTTGGTTCGAGCTCTGCACCAGGCTCTGCACCTGACCAGTGCTAGGCCTGCTTGGGATTCTCTCTCTCTCTCTCTCTCTCTCTCTCTCTCTCTCTCTCCAACCCCTGATCATTCTCTTTCTCTCTCAGAATAAACATTTTTTTAAAACTCAGTATTTATAACATGAGCAAAAGTTATATTCAGTATATATGCTTAATCTAGAATATATTCTTTTTGATAAATTCATATTTACTTTGGGTTCCTTACTTTGTATTTGTCTCCCTCATTTTTAGACTGCAAGAACTGCTTGCTCATCTCTTGTGTTAAAACAGAAACTGGATTATCCACCTGAAATAAATAAGAAAGATTATTTCTGATTATTTCATTTTAATGGCTTAAGATAAACCGACTAAAATACAGAATACAATTCACCCATGGCGTCATCAAGAAGGCTAAGGTTAGGGTATTAGGGTAAATACACAAAGAAAAAATGTTAGTTATTAATGTAGGGAAAATATTTCAATATTTCATGATACTAAAATAAATAGCATAGTCAAAATTTTTCTGCCACTATATGAGGGCACAAGAAATCTCTGAAGAAGTATTTTTATTAGAAAGTTGTTACTTCTTTCACCTGTTTTATAGAATATCACTCCTATGCTACTGGTTAACAATCAGACAACAGTGAATAAAGCTCTCAGCTGACTTGGGTTCTTGTCTCTCACCCCCTATGTTGCCCTGGGCAAGTTAGTTTCTCCAACTAAATACAAGAGGTCCAACTTTGTTATTTCTTAATGTTTATTTTGAGAGAGAGAGAGAGAGAGAGCAAGAACACAGTGGGAGAGGCAGGGAGAGAGAGAGAGAGAATCCCAAGTAGCAAGAGAATCTCAAGTATAATACAGAACCTGACGCAGGGCTCAATCTCACAAACGGTGAGATCATGACCTGAGCCAAAATGAAGAGCTGGCTGCTTACCCGACTGAGCCACCCAGGCAGCTCCCAACTTGGTTATTTCTAATAGGAATTATGATGACAAGTAGTGATTATTTTTCTTTCAGATTTGTTATTTCTTCATGAAGATATTATAAAATAAATCGAAATGCTGGAGTTATTTCTACCTTTTGGAGGAGGAGTCATTTAAAATAAGCTATTGCTTGAATTAAACTATCTGTAACTAGCAAGTTAAAGTACAGTTAAAGTAACAGTAAAGTACAGTAACTCATCAAAGTACAGGTGAAAAAGTTTAAAAAACACATAACTTGCTTCAGAAAAATTCAAGGTCATTACTCATTTATGTCTTTGGCATTAATAAGAAAATAATTTACATACTAGAAAATAATACGGTTTGAAAGTTATGGAATATGTAGGACCAGTATAAATGAAAAAATTTTAAACTCCTTCATTTTACCATCTGTAAAATTTGGGGTCTTCTAAGATAACAAAACCATTTATGCAGTTATAAAGAAACCTCTACAGGGGTGCCTGGGTGGCTCAGTTGGTTAAGCGTCTGACTCTTGATTTCAGCCAAAGTCATGATCTCAGGGTGGTGAGATTGAGCCCTGCATTGGGCTCCACACAGGGCATGAAGCCTGCTTAAGATTCTCTCTCTCCTTCTGCCCTTTCTCCACTTTCTCTCTCTCTCAAATTAAAAAAACAAAAAACAAACTTCTAGATGCCACTTTTTATTTTTTTATCACTACTATTATATAGGTAGGCCACACAGACTGCCACATATTTTTTACAAAGCTTGCCCTATATCTTCATTTCACATTCCATTTGACTTCTTAAAAACAAGACCTAATGTTCTAGTCTTTAATGACAAGACATTTTAACCAACTTTGAATCAGTTAACTTCACCAAAACTTATATTCTTTTGTCTACAACTTTTGATTGTTTTTGAAATGGGATTCCTAGTTCCTACCCTACTCTAGGGATTATGTAAGAACCTTGTAGCTTTACCTGTCGAGACTCTAGAACAAGCAAAAGACAAGCACAAATGGGTAAACTTCAGAGAAAGGATAAGAAGAATAGGCACAGGGGACAAAATAATCAGGTACTTAAAGACATTAAATATTCTCCTCCCACTTGGTTATTCTAGGCCACCAATGTCTAATAGATACATAATACAAATCACACAGATAATTTTAAATTTGTTAGTGGCGATATTAATAAACAGGGAAAATCAATTTTAATATATTTCTAGTCTAAAATATCAATTAACATATAACCTACATAAAAATTGAATTATTCCTTTGCAGTAACTCTTCAAAATCTCATATGTATCTCACACTATAGTACATCACAATTTGGACTACCTACATTTCAAGTGCTTAATACCCGCACGTAGCTATGGTTATTATACAGGTAAGTGCAGCTCTAGACCTTCTATATTTTGATAAATGAACCTTTAGCAACTGCATCATACTAGAAGAGGACTAGAAGAGTTGTAACAATCTTTACATATTTCAAAAGAAATAACATGTTTTTACATTCCCCAAGGAAGCGGGAACTTAGAGAACAGGCTTAATTCAACTTTCCCATAATTTTTCTTTCTGATAAATAGAGCTGTCCACAGAAGGAATCAGAAGCCTCAGGCAGAAGTGATTCCTCCATCACAATCCACTTAGAAGTAGTTGCTGAAGAGTGAAGGATTCCACACAGGGTAAGTACAGAGTGTGAGAAATCTATTGGATGCCCTCCAAGATCCTCCCAAACATCTATGATTCCATATACGTTTGGTTTTCCTGATTTTGCTTTAAAATTGTCCTGCATTCTAGCCTCAAATTTATTTGATGTGTCTGCTTTTCTTCAGATTTTAATAAGTATTTTTCTAAATTTCTGTTGCCTGACATGGAAGCCACTACCCACATGGAGCTTTTTACACTTAAGTAAATTAAATAAAATCAAACACTCAATTTCTCAGTCGCACATTTCAGGTGCTCAAGAGCAAGATGCCAGTGGCTACCCCACTGAATAGCGTAATACAGAATATTTCTACCATCACAGAAAGTTTTTCTGGATAGCTTTGTTCTGAACCAACTGGCAAAGATACCTAGACTTGTAATTGTTCTTTTCCCTTGGTGACTAGTCTTGGTGTTCTTCGTCCCGGAATAAGGCAGGGTAGTACATCAGAATGTAACAGGGATGCCTGGATCCCAATCCAGGCTCTACCAGCAAGCATGCCTAGACGACTGCAGGTGTACATTTACTTTTTCTAGCTCCTTCCTCACCTACAAAATATAGGTGAATCAGATGACCGCCCAGGACGATTCCAGTGCTCACATCATAAGACTACATGCTCTATTTCTAATTACTCAAAGTTATCTTAGCAGAAAGGACTTGACACACCTCCTGCAGTTATGATCAAGACCTCCAAAATACATAAAGAAATGCTTTATTTTTTTGGAATAAATTTCCTTTCTATAATGACTTAGCAACTGAGCTTAGGGAGCCTAGGGCAACAGAAAGCAAAGAAACTGTATAGCTTTTATGAACATCAGTTCTATCCCATACTGGTGCAGACTACATGTTCTTGACTGCTCTGTCAAAATACGAGTGTGATATTAGGCATTGAAAACTCCTGCTGAATTCGCAAATTTTAAGCAATGTCGCTAACAATAGTTGTACATGTTCCTCCTGTGGTCAATTTACTCATATGAGCCCATCTGAATTCTTTCGACATTGCAAATGATAGCTTATGAAAAGTGACCAGATGCATCAATCAGGAATGCAGATTTAGCAATTACCTGTATGTTAAAATGATCAAGAATTGCAATCAGCTCTTCTTTTCTAGTAGAAACCACGGTGCCTGGTTAAGAGAAACACATACAAATGACCAGACTGTTTTTAGGGCAAAAATACAGAGAAAAATGAAGCAATTAATTACCAATATAAGCATTACTATTTTTGTGATGTCATCAAGAATACGCACACATCTGAGAGAGCTGGCCACTACGGTAATCATGACCCAAGCACACAGAGGAAGAAGCGCGGACACCATGACGGTGCTTCTCTTCTTCCCATTAGCTAAACGCTTGCTCTTCCTTCTCACCTACCTCTTTGCCTCCTCTTCCTTTTGCGAACTTTTTCCCCACCTTTTGCGAACCACATCTTTCCACATGTGCTAGCAACTACAGGGTGAAAGGAGGTCTGCGGGTGAGGACGAAATGGCACAGCCTGTTTCAAGTGGACCCAAACTCTGATAATCATGGTTCTGCTGTCCAATGCCCTTGGATTGAAACAACTCTGTGTATATATGTACGTACATAAACATGTGCATGTACACATTACATGCAACCAACCCATGATCTGACATGAGAAAAGGTTTTCAGAAATTAGGAAGAAATGCCCTTTTGATGAATACCTGAGCAATCACTTCACTGTTTAACATGAACATTTACTAATATTTATATGAAATGAAAAGACATTCATAACAAACCTGTTTCACTTTTTAGTTATAAGATCGGCTTCTCCATCCATGCTAATGTGTTGTTGCACAACATAGAGTTACCGCTACAACGTTTGCTCTATAGGCATCATCTCCTCTGTTCCTTAATGTTATTGAGATATCTGCTGAGCTAAAGCAAGAAGGTTAAGGTAAGCACATGAAGGTACAGTGCAATTTCAATACTAGGTTACTAGAATTTTCAAAACCTCCAAAATAATTTGCCTAATTCATTTGAAAAGTAGCTTTATACCAGTAGTTGATGGCTGATAGGCTACTACAGAATAATGCTGAATATATCATGCCTAATAAAAAAAAAAAGAGAGAATAAGAGTTATGGAAATACTGACTATTCTATCCATAATAGAAATACCATGGTCACATAAAACCCATTAAAATTTTGGTTGTTTTCAAATCATGCAGATAAGTTATACACCTTTTATAGGCAACATGGAATACTACACTGTCTGACTATAAAATAAAGCATCATGCTGACAGCAATCCCTTAAGAATGATGAAGTAACAATTATGGGGGAAATAATAACATCTTCCAAGAACATTAGAATCAAAATGAAGCAAC
The DNA here is from genome assembly GCF_007474595.2 of Lynx canadensis. Taxonomy (NCBI): domain Eukaryota; kingdom Metazoa; phylum Chordata; class Mammalia; order Carnivora; family Felidae; genus Lynx; species Lynx canadensis. Next base: position 126,541,302 of record NC_044305.1, on the reverse strand, counting down.
TTTCATCTTTCAAATGTATGGCAATAAAAAAATGAAAGTATTTTGATACCAAGAAATGTAAATGGAAGCTCAGAATTTCTTGAAATTCTATTGATATTATAAAGGAATTATTTTTAAAGTTTTAAACAAGTTTAGAGCATTTATAGCCATGCACATTTTTATACAGGAAAAAAAAATCAATCTTATTTTTCTAACTTTTTTTTAAAAAAATAAGACTTGGTAGAAAAACAAAAACTGTTAAGGAAGTATATTACTATATACACACTCATAATTTCCTTAAACGTAAAAGCAATCAATATTTTTTCTGTTCGGTGAACATCTCCCAAAATGCTAAAGCCCTTTAATTGCAAAACTGCTTAACTAGTAATTAAATGAAATCTTTATAGAACTTGTTTTCATAAATTTATAATCAGATCCCAACTGTTCCCCATCTGCAGGAAATGCAGAAAAAAATACTCAAGATTAACATTCACTGTAAACTGATATTACAGTAGACATACTGAAGGGTTTTGTTATCTCCTGCTCCAGTCACCCCTCTTCTTCACCAAGCCTGAGCAGAAAGACAGGGCTTAGTAGCCTGATCAGTCCTCACCCTGCCCTCCAGGGATGTGAGCTAAATATAGAAATCTGATTCGAACTCGGAAAGAGTAACCTTATTTACTTTGCAGATGTCAACATTAAGCGGAAATTAGATGAAGGGTAGTAAAGGAAAGTGTACCTATCTTACAACACTTCCCTAAATCTAAATTATTTCACAATGAAGTTTTAAAAACAAACTCAAAGGGGGCCGCCTGGTGGCGCAGTCGGTTAAGCGTCCGACTTCAGCCAGGTCCCATCTCGCGGGTCCTAGTTGCGTAGGCCCGAAAGGGTCAGGCTATGGGCTGATGGCTCAGAGCCTGGAGCTGTTTCCGATTCTGTTTTCCCTCTCTGTCTGCCCCTCCCCCGTTCATAGACTCTGTCTCTCTCTGTCCCAAAAATAAATAAACCGTTGAAAATAATAAATAAATAAATAAAAAATAAAAACAAACTCAATGAAGGCACAACCACGTTAAGAGCTGGTGATTCCCTGAAGCCTCTGAGGACTAGGAAACCAATTTGGGGCTGTATACTCGGATGAGCAGCAGAACATGTCGCAGAGGCTACAGAGAGAAGCAAGAGCACACACAGATAACCTCTTAGAAAACCACCTAGACCAAGTGAAAGAGACATACCCACAGATATTGGCAGTAAATCAGACACAGAGAACGTACACAGCCCAAAGACTAAGACAGTTAGACGTGGATGACTGGATGACTGCACAAACAAGACACAGAGTAATGAAGACTTGCTAAGTTGTAAGGTACAGAAACACAACACTCCTCACAAAAACCCACACACCTGTCATAAGGATACAGAGGAAGTGGAGCACAATACGGTACAGCCCATTATACAAGGGGTGAGGGAGGTGGACAGAAGGGTGCCGCCTGGACCCCAAAGGAAGGGAGAGGCAGATAGAGGCTAGAGACAAAATACAGAGAAAAAAGCCATGGTCACAGAAAAGAAAGGCCCAGAGACAAAAGATCCTTGGTTCTGGGTCTCTGAGTACAGTTACTCATGAGACCCAACTATACTTCTTCGCTCCTGCAGCTTCTAATATACAAATCCCGAATTTTTACAATAAATCTCCCTTTTTTTTTTTTTTAAATGTTTATTTATTTATTTTTCTCGAGAGAGCTAGCGAGCAGAGAATAGGGGCCAGCAGAGAAGAGGAAGACAAATCCTAAACAGGCTCTGTGCTGTCAGGCAGAGCCCCTTATGCAGGACTTGAACTCAAACCGTGAAGAAATCTTGACCAGAGTTGAAATCAAGAGTCGAACGCTTAACTGACTAAGCCACCCAGGCACCCCTAAATCTTGTTTCTAAAGCTACCCTAAGTGGGCTGGGGTGTGTGTATTTTGTTTTTTTTTTTTTAAAGAGAGAGAGAAGGCGTGCGTGCACAAGCACACATGAGCGGGAGAGGGGCAGAGAGAGAGAATCTTAAGCAGACTCTACATCCAGCACCCATGCGGGGCTGGATCTCATGACCATGAGATCATGACCTGAGGTCGAAATCAAGAGTGGATGCTTAACCAACTGAGCCGCCCAGGCGCCCCTGTGTGTGTGTGTGTTGTGTGTGTGTGTGTGTGTTGTGTGTGTTGTTAAATCAGAATACCCAATTAGGACAATATATTCCAGACAAGTTGTAATTAATGGGAGGTTTTTTTTTTTACTTTAACATTTATTATTGAGAGACAGAGACAGAGCATGAGAAGGGGAGAGAGGTAGAGACGGGGAGGAGGAGACAGAGAGAATCTGAAGCAGGCTCCAGGCTCAGAGCTGTCAGCACAGAGCCCGACATGGAGCTCGAACTTGTAAACCATGAGATCATGACCCGAGCCAAAGTCAGACATTTAACTACTGAGCTACCTAGGTGCCCCCAATTATGGAATTTTTAAAAGCTCTCCAGTGATTCTAATGAACAGTCAAAGTTTGAAAAACCATTAACTAAAGTGTAATAGGGGAAGGGCAGCTGCCACAATACGGAATAAAATATTTTTTTTCATTAACTAGTATGTTTACTATATAAGTGAATGTACTTCATGAACACATTTAAAAATAAAGTGATTATATGTTTCCTCTCTGAATCTCAAACATCTCTCTGATTAGCAAACATATATTTTATTATTTTCATTCCTAGCTACTCGTGTATTTAATAGCTACCTTCAGTATTGTGAGAACTTCGGATGGCACTGGTTCTGTTGCGATGTGAACTGAATAAAGAAAAGCAAGTTTTTCAAAAAAATTAAGGTTTTAAGAGAAAAAGCCTCCTAGTAACTGTACCAGTAGACAGGGACACCTTGCTGGGCACTAAACTGCTGTCTCCTCAGCTACTGATTGTGGCTAATTCTCAATTGGGTCAAGAGCCAGGGAGCCCAACGTCTATAAATACAGGAAATCCTTAAGTGAAGAGTTCTTTAGAATGACAACACAAACAAGCCAGTGCCACAGAAAGAATATGGCTTCTTTCTCAACCTGGAAAAGTCTATCTGCACAGAGGTACCTGGCAGCAGCACGAACATAGGCACGAACAAGGCACGAACCATACAAAAATATGATGCATCTGCTCTGTCTCTGATAAGCCAGCTCATCTGCAGTTTAGTTCTGGAGCCTTGAACTAAATACAATCAGCAATGTACAGCAGAGTAAGAGTTTTGTCCCTCCATAACTCAATCCCAATGCTGCAGCTGTCAGATCCCAAGGCAACCAGGGCTAGTATTAGAAAGCCAAGGGAGGGGAAACAGTGAAACTAAATAGTTCAAAAAGAACCTGAATAGTGAGGGTCATGAGACCTTGGGTGTACTGACAGAGGTTTCATGGGAGAAGTTGTATTAGGTGAATTCATTCCCACCACTGTAAAGAGCTGGTAGCTTACAGAGAGGTGACACCCAGGCAGAGTGTCTCAGGGCAGGGTTCTCTGGCTTCTCCAAATCTCACTAGGCAAGACTGCTACGGAGAGCTAAAACCCCAAACAAGACAGGACTGAGCCCAGGTGCTACCAACGGGAGTTGTAATGTTTGACATGGGGGGAAGGAGAGTCCGAGGACTCTCCCAAACCTGTGCCAGACAGACTTCCTTCAGGGGAAAATGGAGCAGACACGCAAATCTTAGATGTTAAAACTGACTTAAGACTAGAACGCAAAGCTCATGAGGTGGAATCTGTAAAAAATGATGACAGAATCAGAGACTATAAAATATGAAGAGATTCACAGATATCAAATATTTTTAAACAGAAGGGGATGAATAGGGAAATAGTAGGGGGTTTGGACAAGCTGTTTTTAAGCTACTTTTCAGTCAAGGTCTGTAAAAAGGAGGCTGAGCTCAGGTTAAGGCTTTTTAACTGTTATTAACTATTTAAAATATATTAATTTTCCTCTAGGAGCTATGTCCTTAAAAGTTGGTGATCTGTGTATAGCTGGCCTTTTCCTTTCTTTTTAAAAATGGTATTCTGAAGACAAGTCTCAGAAAGAAGTTTCTGCTTTGTCCAGATACTTCTCAAATGGAAAAAACAAAACAAAAAAACAAAAAAGTATTTAATTGGTATATAAAACAATTAGGGCTACAGAAAAAAATTATTTCTTTTCCTGAAGCTTCTATCTGAAAGATCAATGTGTTATCTGCTAGGTTAGACTAGGTGACTGTTTAGACTACTAAGCAATGTATAGTAAGTACAATGAATGAAACAGAGCTAGAGCCATTAAAAAGGCTGGAATAGCTAATTTTTTATTTCAGAGATCATTTGGTTGGGGACTATGGAAGGGGGAGAAGGCCTTGCTGAGCTGCAGCCCAAATAAGATAAGGAGAGACAGAAAAATATGCTGGAGACTGTTTACCGAATAGTTATTTCCATGGCCATACAGATGGGGCATGTTTTCCGTGTATCTTTACCTCCCTTCTCCTGAGTCCACTTGGAACCCTGGCTTGGGTTAATATTCCTACAGCTTTTCTGAGAAATACATGAGAAAACTGCCATCCTGGTTCACATCCCGTCCCTATTCTGTTTTTTTAGTAATAAAATTGAAGTTAAACGGAAAGAACATGAGCAGAAGGAAAGTCTGTAGATGAGAAAAAAAGATTCTCACTGCTAATTAAACGTTTGGGACTTCTAGTTTTTAGGAGACGCAAGGACCCCTTCAGAGTATTCGAGGCAGTAATAAGAAGAATAAGGAGACCAGCCTGAAGAGTGCTCCTAATGGGCAAAAGGCCCTAAGTCTATGATGATGCAAATTGGGCAATTTATATGAAGTTACATGAAGGCAAGTTATATCAAGAAGAAATACAGGTGTAGAGTGAATGAAGGCAGTTTTATGACCATTTTCCAAGAGTCAAGATGGACACAAACAGACGTGTGGGTTGTAGTCCTCAAATCAATATCCGCTTGCAAACCACCTGAGTAAAGGACAGAAAATCAAAGACACCAGAATACTTTTTTGGAAGTCTTAGTGAACTGGAGGCAGAAATTTTGTGCGGGGACCCTTGGCTGGTTGCTGACTCTGCTTTTTGCCTGTAACACACCCAACATGAACTTGTTCAGGCTGGGTTTGGATCAAGAGCAAGGAAAGTCCAATGTTTATAAATATCTCTTTAAGTAGAAGTACATAGTGGGGCGCCTGGGTGGTTCAGCTGGTTAAGTGTCCAACTCTTGATTTCAGCTCAGGTCATGATCTCACGGTTGAGACTGAGCCCCCATGTCAAGCTCTGCATTGACAGCATGGAGCATGCTTTGCAATTCTCTCTCCCCCCTCTCTCTGCCCCCTCCCCAGCTGTGCGTGCAACTGCGTGTGCACTTCTTCTCTCCCTCAAAATAAAAGAATAACATTAAAAAAAATAAAATAAATAAAATAAAATAAAATAAAATAAAATAAAATAAACAGAAGTACATAGATTCATCATTGCTGTTCTTTCTTCAAAAACGTAATAGAAACAAGAGTGTAAGAGGGCAGGCACATGGCAGTACTTTACACGAGCTTTCCTTCTGGAGAGCTGAACAGGCAACAGTGGGCCATACTGGCAACAGGGAGAAAAGAAAGGAATGGAAAGATTGGGATCTTCCGTTTCAGTTCTGGGAAGCCAATTCACTTCCTATCATGTTTACATGAAACTGGGAATCTAAAGCAGCCGCTTCTTACTAAAGAACTGGAAAATACATGTAGAAAGCAAACACTTACTTCTGTCCGTCTTTCACAAAACCTTTAAAGAAGAGCCTCTATTGGAGCGACTGCTTTTCCGCCAAGACCAACTATGAGAGCGGTGAGCACTGCACTCTTCCCACCTACGGAAACAGGGTTGATGAAATCACATTCATTAAGGAGAAGAAAGAAGAGGCTGACTTCCCACAATTTCAATTTGATGTAAAAGATTCTGAATGAAAACGTAAATTAGTTCTAACCTGAAATGAAGTGTTACACTTCGATTACCATTTTCTTTCAGCAACCTTAAAAAAAGAATTGTATATATCATGAAATATTTAGCGGTTGCAATTAGAAACAAAATTAGTATAATTCAGGACTCAAATTTTTGCCACTAATAAGAAAATTAAAAAAAAAAAACAAAGGTTGATATCTTTCCACCTAAGATGCTCATTGTTTCATCTGGTCCATCAGCCTATAAATGAGGTTAGCTTTTAATTACACATAGATACTGAATATCTAATCTTTATCACATTCTAATTTAGGTAATGATTTACTTTTCCACAAATTCACAGAAGCCAGCAAACTATTTTTAACAACTGCTGAATGCAAGCAAGCTCCACAGGGACAGGATGTGTCTGTTTTATTCAACGTGATACAGCCAATAGTGGCCCATAATAGGCACTCTGGTATTTATTGAATGAATAAATGAACTTCAATATGAAAAAAAATCATCAGTCATACAGATAAATGTTTCTATGTAATATTTTGACAACTCTTATTCCTAATTGATTATTCATTTGCTAACTTTCTGAAAAGTATACTTCTTTTGGACTCTAACATATAAATAACACAAGCTGAAATTTCAATATCTAAACAATTACCCAGAATATGCAATCATTTTCTGAACTCCACAATCAACCAATTCAATCAACTCTTACAGCCATCATTTCCCACAACATACCCTAAATTAACCGGAAATTCACCACTGGCTAACCTGATTTAGTTCCTCGAATGCCCTTTCAAGTCTCTGTTCTAAATCTCTCCTTCGTTTCCAAATTCATTGCCTCCACTATTTGCATTATTTTTTTCTCTCTAAGTTTTATTAATAAAATAACTATTTCAAATTTTAAAAAAGAAGAAAGACCTAATTGCAGAACCCACAAGTTTTTCCTTACTTCTTGTCCTGTGGGACCTCCCAGTAGCACTAATCACCTCTGTCCATTCTCTCCTTCTGAAAACACTTTCCTCTGGACTGAATATACAGCAGGGGAAACAAGAACAACTAAGCAGAATGTGGAGCTGCATTCACCTACTATCCTGTTCTAGCACCGTCACCAACCATAGACTCTGGCAAGCTTCCTCTCTGTGTACTGGTCAGTCAAGCTGTCGACAGCTCATGCCTGGCTGGTCCATCACAAAAGCTGCATAACTGGTCTTTCTAACGCCCATGCCTCTCCCCTTCTAATCCATTCTCCACAATGTGGCCACTTTGTTTCACAAATCTTGACCATGTCATCCCTTACTGACAAACTGTAATTGGTTCTCCACTGACTTCTGAATAAACACCAAAATCTTTATCGTGGCATTCAAGATCCTCACCAGTACACCTACGACAGGCCCCTCCAGCATCAGCTTCTGCCCCTCCCTACCATGTAGGATATGATAAAGCCATATGAGGCTGTTCACCATCATCCATGCACATCTATTTCTGCCCCTCCAAACCTCTGCTAATAAGCAATCTTCGCCTGGAACATCTCAGCCTCCTCTTCCCAATGAGGCCTAAAGAATCTATAATTTTCATTTCAAGTGCCACCAGAAATACCACCTCCTCCTTAAGCTTTCATTGGCCACAGTGAGAAATAGTTTCTTTCTTGTCTGGATTCCCATGCACTATATTGTGCTCTATTATAACATTTAATAGATGTAAAACACAGGGCTGCCTTAATCACAATGAGGCTAGTCCTCTCTTGTAGAAGGCTGTCCACTCTTCTATGGTATGAACACCAAGGTAAAAGGAGTCAAAACCATAAGTAGGAAACTGTTTATTCCTACTACATAAATAATGAACCTAGAGTTACTTATTATTTCTTTAAGTACAGAATAGCAGCAAATACTGAAAATATTCATGACCACGTTTATAGATCCCAAACTTAGATTTATCAGCATGCACAATCACCTACTTTAAAAAGTTAGTGCATTCTAACTTCAAAATACTACTCAAGTAAAGTAAGGAGGGCAAAAGCACTTACTTCCATTGTTGCCAACAACAAAGTTGACATTAGAACCAAACTTAAAGGGTCCAAGCATCGAATGACACATGAAGTTTCTTAGCTGAATACTCTCAATTGATTTCCAACTTCTCTGCAGGTCTATGAACCAAAAAAAAAAAAAAAAAAAAAAAAAAAAAAAAAAAAAAAAAAAGAGCGAAGCAGAGGACAGAGGGAGAAAACAAGTAATTATTAATCTGTCTACAAACTCATTAGACTCATCCAAGCATTTGGAGAAAGATCAGCAGTGTACTAAAGAAAACAGTATATAATAAGTGAATAATCTTAACTTCAATGAGTAGATGAATTAAATGGGAACCTTCAATGAATAACTACTCATTCTCAAGTCCTTAAAGGATCTAATAATTGTATTACATAGTTTCTTAATATGGACGATACTAACCTTTTGACTCAGGTAATTTTTTGTTGGAGGGGGGGGCCTGCTTTGCGATTTTGAGAATTTTAACAACATCCCTAGCCTCTGCCCAGTAGATGCTAGAAGCACACATCTACCTAAGTTGTGCCAATCAAAAATATATCCAGACACTGTCCCCCAAGGGACATTCAAAAACTCTTAAAAAATAGTCTTTAAAAACTCCCTGGCTGTCTTCTTTTGGATGCCATCTTATTAAAAACCAGAAACATTTATATCCTTTTATAAGTAGAATATCAGAAATTATGGTTGAAGGTTTTTTAAAATAAACTTTTATGTTTGATCTAATTGTAGATACAGTTGTAAGAAAGGATCCTAAGAATTCTTATTCAGTTTCTTGCCCATGGTAGTATCTTAAAAACTGTGGTACAAAATCACAACCAGGATACTGACACTGATTACAGTCAAGCTACAGAACATTTCCATCACACGGATCCCTTAGGTCACTCTTTATAGCTGATCCACATCCCCACCCAATCCACTCACCACTGACCCCCAGTCCACTAATCTGTTCTCCATTTCTAGAACACTGTCATTTCACAAATGTTATAGAAATGTCTATGGGGGTACCCTCGGTGATTCAGTCGGTTAAGCGTCTGACTTTGGCTCAGTCATATCTCACAGTTTGTGGATTGAAGCCCCGCATCAGGCTCTGTGCGGACAGCTCAGAGCCTGGAGCCTGCTTTGGATTCTGTGTCTCCCTCTTTCTCTATCCTTCCACTGCTCCCTGCTCTGTCTCTCTCTCCCACACACTCTCTGTCTCTCAAAAATAAATAAACATTAAAAAAATAAAAATTGAAAAAAAAGAAATGTCTATTGTCACCTACATCAGGAGGTCACTGCTAACTAGTATTTCATGGTATGGATGTACCACACTATTTAAACCATTCACTCACTGATGACATCTGGGTTGTTTCAGTTTTGGGCTATTACAAATAAAGCTGCTATAAACATTCATGTATGGAATTTTGTAGTGAAAGTATACTTCATTTCTCTGGGACAAATGCTGGGTTATGTGGTAGACAGGTGTGTGTAAATTAAAAAAACAAAAAAAGCCAAGCTATTTTTCAGTGTGGCAGTATCATTTTACATTCCCACCAGCCATATATGAATGATCCAGTTTCTCTGTATCCTTGCCAGCATTTGAAGTTGTCGTTGTTTTTAATTTCAGTCAGTCTGATGGGTATGTTGTAACATTTCATTGTGGTCTTCTTAATTTGCATTTCCTCAATAATAAATGATGTTGAACTTCTGTCAGGTCATTGTCATTTTGAAGCCTGCAGGGTCAGTGGTCATACCTACTGCTTCATTCCTGTTATTGGTAATGCCTTCTTTTTTTTTTCCCTTTGTCAGTCTTACTAGAGGTCTGCCAAATTTATTGATCTTTCCAAAGAACAAGCTCTTTAAGGTGTTTCCTAAATGTTTCTAATAATTCACATAACTTCAAAATTAGTTACATTATTTTACTCAGTTTTTAAAAACTATACTGCTTTTCCTGACATTGAATTATCAAGAATATGACATATAAGCCAACATGAGAATCAGGCCAATCAAAAATTTTGCACTTACCAAAGTAGAGGTACCATTTGTGAAAGAAACCGTACATTCATCTTCATCACCATCTTGTCAAAGTCATCCAACTCTTCTGTCTTGGTCTTTTGGCATTTTCAGGAGGAGAAGAAATTTCTCTTCCTTTCTTTTGGCCATCAGGTCTGAACATGTATTAGAGTAACAATGAAGTAAAATAAGACAAAGCTTAAGTTTTAAGTACTATGTCCATTCGTTTTAGTTAAAAAAATAAACATATCATCTGTGCAGAGGAAGAGGGCCATGAGACAAAAAACACAAGTGGCCACTTGAGGCTGGAAAGGCAACCAAACAGATTCACCCCTTGAGTTTCCAGAAAGGAACAGCCCTACCGCCACCTTGATTTTAGCGCTCGGCGCTGCAGCAGACTTCTAACCTGCAGAAGTGTAAGACAAAAAGTTTATGTTGTGGCTTTTTAAAATCATGTGCACATGCCACACTAGTTGATTTTACTTCAGAGTTATTCACAGCCAAGATTTTATGGATATGGGCCTCCCTAAATGTTTTGACTACTGAAACTCACAAAAGGTAAAAACTCTTATTTGTGAGACTCTGTTTTCTAGTTGCCTAGATCTATTAATAGAGATGCCATGTCTTCTGAAAGTTTTCCAAAGCAATCATCCAATTTTTCAGATAAAAGCATTAATTTTAAATTAATTTCCCAAAGAAGAATATCTTGAAGCCATGTTGCCTAGTATCAGTAGTTTCTCTTAATTGTTCCCTAAAGAAACAAGCCATGCTATTTTTTCCAATGTACTATAAAATTTATGCCTAGAAAATTAATGTATTTAAAATTAGACAAGACTTTTTGAACATATAAATGCTGCAACCTCAAGTCAAGCTGACGGTCTGTGATTAAAATTAAATGTATGAGTCATTTGGTTGTTACTTTCATTGTTCTCTCTAAAATACACTTAAGACTTATAATGATACGCACCTAATAACTATTTGCTAAATAAATGGAGAGAAATCCATAACATAGGTAATCAAAAATGTCTAAGATACAAGGAAAGAAGATGAAGAATGGTCTAGTCTCTACCTAAGTCCACCAAGGACTGTTATACCATAGCAACCAGGTGTGCACAGGTACCTGGGCAGCAGAGAGTAAATGAGGTTTTCTCTTCTCTTGATTTCGGACTGAGGATTCCAGTCAGTCCTCACTACAGATGATAGCCACATGTGATGATATATGCACACAGGGTAACAAAGTAGTCTGTGTGTGGTGTGTGTGTGTGTGTGTGTGTGTGTGTGTGTGTGTGTGTCAGAAGGGTGGGGGGCTAGTGGAGTGGTGTTCCCAAAGAGAGTATGAAGTAGATGTGTAGGAACCAGAATGGGGGCCTCTAGAGAAAGAATGTGATGACAAAAGAGGTAATGAGAAAAGAGATATCCATATATGTGTTTAAGTTGTTTAATCCACTGCTTTCCAAATTATACTGACAGAACTGATCTGGCAGAAATATGAAATAATCTATACATATTATTGGAGGAACTGGTTTGGGGAACTATCCCCTTTGTGAGGCTGTGGTTTTGAATAATGTATACCTGTTAAATGAAACTAAGTGGGTTTTCCCCATCCTTTTAATGCGTCTGAATCACTTCAACTGCATGACACATTAAATGTTTTTTGAAGGTTAAGAAAGAACTAGGCTAGGGGCACCTGATGTGCTCAGGGTTTGGTTTAAGGTGTCCAACGTCAGCTCAGGTTCATGATCTTCGCAGTTACTGAAATTGACCCCCACCCCCAGCTCGCCATCAGGCTCTGCTGACAGCTCAGAGCCTGGAGCCTGCTTCAGATCTGTGTCTCCCTACTCTCTCTGCCCTCCCCCGTTTGCAACTCTGTCTCTCTCTCTCTCTCAAAATAACATTAAATTTTTTTTCTTAAGAAAGAAGTAGGCTGAAAGCTATTAGAAATAGAGCTATTAGTAAGAAGA